>NC_136932.1:5615399-6215399 GCF_949752795.1 Hyperoodon ampullatus | reverse complement strand
CCGAATGTAGGTGCAGGCATCCAGGAAGGAGGCGGGGGAAGAGGAAGCGGGGGGAGGACGGGGACGGCGAGGGGGAGGAGGGTGCAGCAGGGGGAGGAGGTCCAGATTTAACCACCACCATTGCTTGCCCAGCTGACCTCTCCTGCAGGGAAGTTTCTCCCAAGACCCAGCTCAGAGATAAAAGGGCCATGTTTCAAATCTGATGTGGGTTAGGTGGCCCCTGTCAAACACTCTTCCCAAGAAGGCTTGTTCTCTGCTTAGCCTGCCCTTCCAAACCCATGCTTCTCAACCCCACCTGTGCAAATTTTAAAAATCTCCATGCCCAGGCTCTTCCCCAGATGAATTATATCAGAGTCTCTGGAGGTGGGGCCTGGGCATGGCTGTTTTTTAATGTCTCCCACATGACTCTAAAGTGCAGCCAGGGTTGAAGACCACTGATCTCAGTGATGCTTGTAGGGGGGAGCCTGGAGAACCTCAGGTCCAAGGCCTGAAGCCTGAGTAAGGTTGAAGAAGAAATAAGGGATTTAGCGTCATGTGAACGTAGGTTCAAACCCTGGCCTGTCACTTCCCAGCTGTTTAACCTTGAACAAGTCACTTGACCTTTCTGGGCTTCAGTTTCCTCAGTGACTCAGGTAGGGAGGGGTCATTCCCAACCCCAAGGAGAGAGTTGGCTCTTTCTTTCTTTCTTTTTAAAAAAAATTGAATGGAAGATTCTTTAAATTCTATAGCACTTTACAATTTTCAAAAGTTTCACATGCATGATTTCACATAATTCTATAATAGCCCTTTTTTCCCCTGCCCTTATATTGCCCCTCACCTTTTCCCTCTCCCCACTGGTAACCACTAGTTTGCTCTCTATATCTGTGAGTCTGTTTCTTTTTTGTTTTATTCACTAGTTTGTTGTAGTTTTAGAATCCACATATAAGTGATATCATACAGTATTTGTCTTTCTCTGACTTATATCACTTAGCATAATGCCCTCCAAGTCCATCCATGTTGCTGCAAATGGCATTATTTCATTCTCTTTTATAGCTGAGTAATATTCCATCGTGTATATAAACTCCACATCTTCTTTATCCATTCATCTGTCGATGGACGCTTAGGTAGCTTCCATGTCTTGGCTATTGTAAATAATGCTGCTATAAACATTGGGGTGCATATATCCTTCTGAATGTTTTTGTTTTCTTCATATATATACTCAGGAGTGGAAGTGCTGGGTCATATGGTAGCTCTAGTTTTAGTTTTTTGAGAAACCTCCGTACTGTCTTCCACAGTGGCTGCTTCTTGGTTCTTTCTAAGGTCATGGAAAATAGGTCCTCTCCTCACAGCTATTCTGTCTTTCCTTTTGCCTTAGAGAGACTCTCTGGAATCCACCCTGGCAGAGACGGAGGCCCGCTACAGCTCCCAGCTGGCCCAGATGCAATGCCTGATCACCAGCTTGGAGGTCCCACTGGCCGACATCCACTGTGACCTGGAGTGGCAGAGCCAGGAGTACCGGGTGCTGCTGGATGTCCGGGCCCGGCTGGAGTTTGAGATCCACACGTACCAGGGGCTGCTGGAGAGCGAGGACTGCAAGTACATGGGCTGTGAGAGGTTTGGAGGAGGTTATAGGAAGCAACTAGATCTACCCATAAGATAGAACCCTGTCATGATTCATAAGTGATTAGGAAGCCGGGATGATCTGCAGAAGTCAGACAGGTATTCATGCTGCCATCCCACACCGGGCCCGTTGGGACCATTCTGCTCCATTCCAAGTGGACAGACTCCTTCTAAGTGCTCAGCATGTGCCAGGTGCCACGGGGGATACTGAGATGGATGATGACAAAGCATCTGTTCTCAAGTCTTTTCCATCTCCAGGGAGACAGACATGCCACTGGAGATCATACTGGGGAAGGGTGGATGTTTTTGGCACTTGGAAGGATTACGTAGCTTCATGTGTTGAGCTGTGGTGGACAGGAGGACAGGAAAGGTCAGCTGGGCCCCATTCAGAGGTGACCACAAAGGCCATGCTGGGGAGGGAGGGCTTTATTTTATAGGCAGTTGGGAGGCCTTAACTTTTTTTGAGGAGGAAATGATAGAATTTGCTTAACTGCCTAGCTCCTCGCTAGATGGTAAACATCTGGAACTCAGAGACAAAATATTTTTATCCCCTGCATCTGGTGCATAGTAGATGCTCAGTAAACGTTTCTTGACCGAGTCAATGAGAGCTCAAAGCTGCTCTTCAGGAAGATGGCACAGATGGCAACAGGAAGGGCTGAGTAGAGAGAGGGAGGAGGCCCTGGGCATGGGAGCCATTCAGGAGGCCTTGGATGTGGTCTAGGTAATAAACAATGGGGAGGGTCTGAATCTGGGCAGTGGAGGCATCCGCCCCCAGCCGTGGTACAGGCAGAATTGTCAGGGCTTGGTGGCTGCCTGGATGCAGGATACCTCTGGGCCTTGGATACCTGGTGGGCTGAGGATTGTAGGTAGACATTCAGCCTTGCTTCTCTGCCATTTAGAATCTTGTCCTCCAGGGCAAGGGCTGCAAAGTCAAATATTTTTCAAGAACTAGGCCATGAACATACGTGAGTGATGTGGGTCACTGTGGGACGGTGGAGAACCAGGGAGCTATGGCTTGTCCAGTGAAGGTGCTGCTGCCCCCTCAGGGCCATTTCTACCGCATAAGATGAAGATTCAGTACGGCTGGATCTTCTCATTATTCAAGGGAAGCTGGGAAGCTGGGTTTCTTTTAAATGTTTAGGTTCTTTTAAAACAAATGTTTTAAGTTCTCCTGATTTTTAAACCTTTTCAACAAATTAAAAAAAATACAGGGGCTTCCCTGGTGGCGCAGTGGTTGAAAGTCCACCTGCCGACGCAGGGGACACGGGTTCGTGCCCGGGTCTGGGAGGATCCCACATGCTGCGGAGTGGCTGGGCCCGTGAGCCATGTCCGCTGAGCCTGCGCGTCCGGAGCCTATGCTCCGCAACGGGAGAGGCCATGACAGTGAAAGGCCCGCATACCGCAAAAAAAAAATGAAATAAAATAAAATAAAAAAATACAGTACTGGCCAAATGAAACACATTTCAAGCTGGATGTGGTCCTCAGGCTGCCTGTCCAGTCTCTGGGCTATTTGGCCTCCATCCAATGTTCAGTGTGTTGTTGCTGGTTTTGAGCTCACACCTGTCAGTCTCGGAGATCATCCTTTCTCCTTTTGTATTCCTTCTATATCAATTGATGAATTCATCTGATTCAACACATTCTTAGTAAGTGCCAGCTCTAGGCTAGGTATGCAGGGTGGGCATACATACTGCTGACCTCACTGCCTAGTGGGGAGACAGACCATAGTCGAGTAATGACAAATCACTCTGGAAGGAGGTACATGGTCCCATGGGGGGATCTGACACAGAGATCAGGGGAGGCTTCGGGGAGGATGTGACGAGTTGAAGGAAGCTGCTCTTGTTCTAGCACAAGTGGGAGCCGCTGGGGTTCTGGGCAGAGGAGGGGCATGATTTGTGTTTGTAGAAGATCACTCTGGCCAAGAAGCTGAGGATATTTAGGAGGGGCAAGAGTGGGGCTGGGGAGCCCAGTTAGGAAGCCGATGGGGGTCACACAGGTGAAGACGATGAGGTTAGGATGCGGGGGAAACTGAGTGGAGAAGGCGGGCAGTGGGTGCGATTGAGAGGCACCGGGGGCGGGGTGGGGACTGGGTGGGGGACGAATTGACGGCACTTGTTGCTGAGCTGGGCTTCGTTTTAATCCTTCCCACGTGACTTTCTTCTGCAGGTTGCCATGTAACCCATGCTCCACTCCCTCCCTTCCCCCTTGCGCTCCCTCCCCCGGTGTACCCAGTATGTCTGTGTGCCTTGCGTGCCCTGCCCCCTCCCGGCTGCTCCTGAAGTCCCTCAGCGCTGCTGGATCCTGGAGGGACGCGAGCTGGGTGGCTGGTGCCTCCTCAGGCCAAGCCTGACTACAGTTCGGTGGCCACCAAGAGAGCAGGGCCAGTTCCAGCAGGCAAGGAATGCCACTAGCAGTGCCAGGAGATGCGGTGTCCCGAATGCGCTCTGATACTGCAAGGGGCACCTTAGCCTCTGTCTCTTAGAAAAGATCGCTCTCATTTCCATAGGCTAATGGCTGTCTTGGCTGATGTTTCAGATAGTGGATGCTGACTCAGAGCACGTGTTCTTAGTTAACTGGCAAATAAAGATGCAGACGTAGAGAATGGACTTGAGGACACGGGGAGGGGGAAGGGTAAGCTGGGATGAAGTGAGAGAGTGGCATGGACATATATACACTACCAAATGTAAAATAGCTAACTAGTGGGAAGCAGCCGCATAGCACAGGGAGATCAGCTCCGTGCTTTGTGTCTACCTAGAGGGGTGGGATAGGGAGGGTGGGAGGGAGACGCAAGAGGGAGGAGATATGGGGATATATGTTTATGTATAGCTGATTCACTTTGTTATACAGCAGAAACTAACACACCATTGTAAAGCAATTATACTCCAATAAAGATGTTAAAAAAAAAAAAAAAACCCTCATCCAGTGGCCCTGCACACCCGTCTTTCTCTCCTTGTCACTTATGCTGCTATATCCACCAGCCAGTTCTGCTCAGTTGGGCTCAAGAGGAGTGTGGCCGAATTCTGTATTTATTTTTATGCCCCTTCTGCTTCCATAGAGACTTGAGAGGGATTTACTAAAAAGGTCTGCATGCTATAAACCAGTGAAAACAAGGCCACTGGTCCAGAGCCAAGTAATAAGAGTAAAGAGAGGAGGGATGTGATGATGCCATAAACCTAGGCCAGACGACAGTTAATTGAGAATAATACTGTGATAACTCCACCCCTAAACCTCATTACACCTGGTACAATGGGATCATTCATTCATTCAAAAAATCTTCATGTAGGTTCCATATTAGGGGTTGTTAACCCACAGCAGTAGTCCTCCAGACACCTTGTTGATGCCCATTTAATCCTTGCAACAACCTATTAAAAAGGTACCATTATTTTCTTCCCTTTACAAATGAGGAAACTGAGGCCCAGAGAGGTTAAGAAACTTGCCCAAGGTCACACAGCTAGTAAGTGGTGGACCAGGACTCAAATATGGGCCTGCAGTTCCCAGAGATGCTCAAGCAATTCATATTCTGTGTCCTCACTATTTGCAAACACAGCTGGATGCAGGAGGTAGCAAAACATGCAAGCAATTGCCACTGTCCAGATACTTCTAATTAGGGAGGGAGCTTACCTGTGTAAGGCCACACTCCTTTCACAATAAGAGCCAAAAATATAATAATAATAACTATTACTACCACTTACTGAGCACTTATAATGCACCTGGTACTGTGCTGAGCACCTTAACATAAATTAATTTATGCAGTTTTCATGAACACCCTGTAAGGTAGGCATCAGACATAGTGTCCATTTTAGAGATGGGAAACTGAGGCTCAGAGAGTGGTTTAGTCAGTTGTCCAAGGTTATAGACAAGAACAGTATTTGAACGTAGGTCTAGCCAGCTGCACTGCAGCCTTGTTCTAGCCACTCTGCTACATCCCCAAATTCCTACCTAGAAAGAGTACACACTGACAAAGATTGGGAGAGGTACCAGCTTGAGGGAGAGCAGAAGGACTTCATGTAACTGGCGGCATCCGAGATGGGCCTGGAAGGTTGAATAAGATGTCTACAGAGCAAAGGACAGGAATAAGTACATGAGGTCTGCAGGAAAGCAGAAATCAGGCCCAGGAGGCCTTGAGTGGCCCTGCTGACTGGAGCAGCGGGCTTTTGGAAAAGACTGGTGGGAATAAAGTTCAAATGGTAGGAAGGAGTCAGCCAGCAGGGGCCCTCGGGCACCCCTTGAAGAGCCTGGACTCCATCCTGAAGGCAGTGGGAGGGCTGCAGCAGGATTTGAGCCCAAGGATGACATACCTGGAGTGATATTTTAGAAAGTTCCACAAAGGAGTCTAAACAGGATGGCTGAGAGGCAGGGAGAAAGCTGACGAATAGCATGTGGACGAAGCTAACAGGGTCTCAACTAAGGCAGTTAGAGTGGGAATGGAAAAATCAGGGATTAATCTGAGCGACTCAGTGAAGGACCCGAGTAGGCAATAGATGGGCCATGACAGATAAAGATGAGAGAGCTGGGACCAGGAATCCTGAATACCTTTCTGAACCTCACCCTCCAAAGACACAGTTCTTCCTTAATGGGCTGAAGTGACGTTTCTATTAAGGATCTGCTCCCTCTACTTGCCAAGAAGTGATGAGAAATGGATTGGATCCTGAAGCTGCCTGGGGCTTCCCTGACATGATCCTGCATGCATGCCTGGCAGACAGGGTTGTGAGCCTGGCAGGAGACTCAAACACGCTGCTTAGCCAGCTGTGGTTACAGGTTGGAGTTGGGGGTAAAACTTCAATGAGCTGGGGCTTCCCTGGTGGCGCAGTGGTTGAGAGTTCGCCTGCCGATGCAGGGGACACGGGTTCGTGCCCCGGTCTGGAAAGATCCCACATGCCACGGAGCGGCTGGGCCTGTGAGCCATGGCCGCTGAGCCTGCGCGTCCAGAGCCTGTGCTCCACAGCGGGAGAGGCCACAACAGTCAGAGGCCCGCGTATTGCAAAAAAAAAAAAAAAAAAAAACCCAACAAACTTCAATGAGCTGGAGTGTCAAGGGAGAGGGGCTTCTGGCTCACTGGATGCTCCAATAACTGAGTGCAGACCAGCCTTCCTTCTTATGCAAAATTCATCTAGAATGTACTTAGCTTGATAAATATAATAGACTGAACAGAACCAAATCTTTGGTTCTAGAATCCTGGGCCTTTTCCGTCCAGTATGGTAGCTGCTACCTACATGTGGCTATTTAATTTTTAATGAAATAAAATGGAAAAATTTAGTTCCTCAGTTGTACTAGCCACATTTCAAGTGCTCAATACCTACCTGTGGCTGGTGGTACCATACAGTGCAGAAAATAGGATATTTCTATTATTGTAGAAAGTTCTACTGGCTGGCACTGTCCTGGGCTGTCAGAATCACAAAGAGCCTTTCAGATGAGCTGGCCCAGTGTCTCTCTTTTATGGACAAGGAGTCTAAGGCCCAGGGGGATGGAAAGATGTGCTCACAGACACGCAACCAACAGGTGGAAGTTGGAGCCAAGTGTTTCACTGCCAAGCCTAGCGGGTGTCTCTGAGCTCTTCATGCTTTCTCCATGCACCAAGGTTTATTATTATTTCAGGTTAAGTATTTTCCCCTTTCCCCTGCTTTCACATCTCTAAGAATAGAGACGCTTTTTTTCTGAGATGCTGAAACTCTTTCCCAGGAATATAGTTCCCCTTTCAAAAAGAACTAGCAACCACCAAACTCAGAATCTCCTCGTACTTCAAGCATTTGACTCAGTAGGAGCCCAGACCTCAGGCTGTGGCCAGAGCGGCAGCAGAAATAATCACACAGGAAGTCACAGACCAGGAGTTCAGGCCCCTGGACGCTTTGGGGACCTCTGTAGGCTCCCTGTCCCCCATCACATATTGTCCAGTCCAACCTGGTCCCTGTTTCCACACCTGTGTGTCACTCCGACTTACCAAGACCTGTCTGACCACCCAAATGCCTGTTCAAGGTTTTTACTATGAAACTAAGCCCCATAGCCCAGGGCCAGGAGTGCCACCCACTGCTGGACACAGATGGCCACCGTCTTCCATGTTTGGATGGTCCTTCCAAGTTAGAGACGTCACGAGCTATCCTCCTGCCCAGTCCATCTCTCTTATTTGATGGATGAGGAAGCCCTGGGCATAGACTTTGGGAAGTGTTTTTGCCCACCAGCACCAGGACCTCCTGGAGACTGGACCCAGTGCTACACATGTGGGGATTCTCAGAGGAACTCTATCCTCATATCAAAGCATTTGGATTTAATTAACTCAGGTTTATAGGAAAACCTAGCTTGGGCCACGGCAAAGTAATGAAACCTCTGGCATAACTGACGTTTGGGAGAAACTCCCACAGGTAGCAGGATCCTCCCTGAGTGGGGACTGGGAAAGAAAGGACCTGCATTTCAAAGATACAACTTTCCCTGAGGCTATTAAAGAGACTGGGCCTCACATCTGCCACTCACTGCCCTAGAGCAAGGCCTCCTTCTGGGGTGGAAGTGGGGACCCAACGGGCAGAGCAGCCATTCAAGGAAGCCTGGCCAGAGGGTGACACTTCAAGAGAGAAGAGCCCAGGAGTTGCACAGTGACCCAGAGGCCAGGCGGTTTGTGGACTGAATTGCACTGAACAGTACCCTCCCTACTTTGTTGGGGAAACTTTTACAGTACGATCAAAACAGGGTGTGTCAGGTGATAACTGGGAAAATCGTTCACAATAAAACAATTCTCTTTTTGGGGTTTGTAAATTTTAACCTATGAATGCAATGATCTCAAGTTGGCCAAACAGAAATTTCCTAAGATCATTTGATATATATCTTCTCAAACAATTGGTCAAGATAAGTTTACTTCCAAATAGTCCTTTTCTTTAGCCATCAATAAGTAACCAGACAGACACACCAACCAGCATCTTGCCGGAATGGAAACAATCAGTGGCTTTGGCTTTAAAAAACCTGGACTAGAATTCCAATTCTACTACTAACGTGCTGTGTGATTTTGCCAGATAGCCTAATCTCTGTGCATCTCTGTCTCCTTCTCCCCCATGGAAATGGGGATAAGTCTATCTCCTTCACAGAGTCACTGGGATAGAATGCATGTGAAAATGCCTTTCATGATGCCTGGCATATTGTAAGTGCTTGGTAAATGTTGGTTAAAGAAAATCTGCTTTGCTTTTATATATAGAATGGATAAACAACAGGTCCTACTGTATAGCACAAAGAACTATATTCAATATCCTATGATAAATCATAATGGAAAAGAATATAAAAAAGAATGTATATATATGTATAACTGAATCACTTTGCTGTACAGCAGAAATTAACACAACATTGTAAATCAACTCTACTTCAATAAAAAAATATTGATTAAAAAAAAGAAAATCTGCTTTGGCAACAAGCCCCCTTTGTCTTCTGAATCCGAGTGGGGACAACCCCTCTGGGCTGACCCAGCCTCTGAATGCCCACAGCTGCAATGCTGCCTGCCCCTTGCTGGGGACCTGCCACATTCCTGGCAACATCGGAATCTGCAGGACCTATGGCGAAGGATCCCTTAACAGCCACGAGAAGGAGACCACACAGTTCCCGAATGACCGGCTGGCCAGCTACCTGGAGAAGGTGCGCCACCTGGAGTGGGACAACATGGAGCTGGAGACCCAGATCCAAGAGTCGAGCAAATGCCATGAGGCCACCGTGTGTCTGGACTATCAGAGCCACTTCTGCACTATTGAGGAGCTGCAGCAGAAAGTGAGGTTTGCGATGCTCCCGATCAGAGGTTGGCAAACAACAGTCCCTAGGGCAAATTCAGCCTCCTGCTTGACTTTGTAAATAAAGTTGTATTGGTATACAGCCATGCTCACTCACTGATGTATTGTCTGTGACTGCTTTTGTGCTACAGTGGCAGAGTCGAGTGGTCATGACAGAGATGCGTGGTCTGCAAAGCCTGAAAGATTTACTATCTGGCCCTGTACAGAAAAAGATGACTGACCCTGCACTAAATGTTCAGGGCCTGGATTGGCAGTGGAATCAGCCACAGATAAAATTATTTTTAATTGAAGTATAGTTGACTTACAGTGTTGTGTTAATTTCTGCTGAACAGAAAAGTGATTCAGTTATACATATGTATACAAATTCTTTTTTATATTCTTTTCCATTATGGTTTATCCCAGGATATTGAATACAGTTCCCTGTACTAAACAGTAGGACCATGTTTTGTTTACCCAGTCTATATATAATAGTTTGTGTCTGCTAACCCCAAACTTGTGGGAAGAGAATCTCTTTCTTTCTTTCTTTCTTTCTTTATTTTTGCGGTATGTGGGCCTCTCACTGTTGTGGTCTCTCCCGTTGCGGAGCACAGGCTCCGGACGCGCAGGCTCAACGGCCATGGCTCACGGGCCCAGCTGCTCCGCGGCATGTGGGATCTTCCCAGACTGGGGCACGAACCTGTGTCCCCTGCATCGGCAGGCGGACTCTAAACCACTGCTCCACCAGGGAAGCCCAGAAGAATCTCTTGAGTGAAGGTGAATGTGAATGTGAAGAGGATGAGATGTAGGATTTGATTCTCCAGGATTCTGAGTTTATGCTTTCTGAGTTTCAGTGCTTACAATTCCTAAACTGTAGTTGCAAAAACCAGTGCAACCTAAGTTCTGGTGCAGCAAAAGGGGTCAGGGGAGTATGTTCTAATGTCCTTTATGAGCCAGTGTATATCCATTCAGTAATATTGGTCTCTTATGTATATCTGCTGTCCCCTTTGGTTATAATGCAATGCTTCTTAAGAGACTTCATCTTAATTTTGGAGACAGAAAGACAAAGAATATCAGAATAAGGGCCATGACTCCAAAAAAGATGTTAAAAAAAAAAAAAAAAAAAGACTAAGGGCCATGGAGCTATGGCTAGATTCAGAGAAGACCTTTGAGGAGGTTGACCAACCAGTGAATGGGACTTATTAAGAATGGATCCCACCTTATCTGAAACTGTAATAACCAGCCCATTGCTCTGTGGCTTAGATTTCATATCTTGTTTATACCAGGTTAAGCATAATATCTGGGAAAATAAAATTACGTCTTTGCTAGATGTTCAGTTTGCTATGATCTTCCATCTCTTGCTTCCTTTGGCTCTAAACCTTCACCTTTTGCCATGCATCCTCTTGCATGTGCCCCTCCTGTACCACACCAGCATAGCTCACATGTTTGGGAGTTTGTGTTGTCCAAGGGGATGTTGTAGTTTGAACCCAGCCAATGGTGCTTCCTTTGACTGAGGCCATAGATGGCTCTGGGAACAAGCAAATCCCTGGGTGTACTTTCTTTTCCCAGATCCTGTGCGTCAAATCTGAGAACAACAAGCTGGTCGTGCAAATAGACGATGCCAAGCTGACTGCTGATGACTTCAGGACCAAGTGAGTTGGGGTACCATGCTTGGGGGAGGGGCCAGATGTCTACCTGGACTTCTCTCTGGTGAGGCACTTGGTATAGGAGAGGTAATCGGCCAAGATCCCAAACCAACAGTCACAGCAGGAGTAAACAGAGGGCATTAAGCCCAAGGTCTTGAGAAAACACCCCTGGCCACCTGCACTTGTTTAACTTTTATAATTTACAACGTGATTTGGAATGCATCCTCCACTTGATTCTATGTAAGAAGAACCGGGTGAAGTGCGCAGGGCAGTGAAGGCATCTCCTTCGTGAGGACACAGAGGCTCAGAGCCCTGATGGGACTTGCCAGAAGTTGCATGGCTGTCGAGTGGTAGAATCAGAACTTGGCCCCGCATTTCCTACCCCGAGGTCATTTCATACGAAACTCCGCTGCCTTGGTAAAGGATGTGTTTCTACACTGCAGCTCGACCAATTTGTGAGCACTAATAATTCATGACAGAAATCATGGTCCACAGCCTACAGTGGAGGCGTGTGAAGGTCAAAGGGCTTATACTCCTTAGAGGGTCCAACGTAGGAGCAGGGAAGGACATTATATTTTATTGTCTCTCTTCTGGGCACTGTGGAAGCCTCACTCCTCCAGAGCTAAGGAAGATGTTTCCTTTCTCCCATTCTGCCCGTTTGGCTTCTAATCTGGGAGAGAATACAGGGTCCATCTCAGCTGGGGGCGTGGAAGAGGACGGTTTACAGTGGGCACACCTGGCTGCTCTGTGGCCTCCCCTTTGGCCATCTGCCCATGAGGGCAGCGTTGACCATGGTCCATCCTGGTATCCTCAGTACCGGCCACTCTGCCTGGTTGACTTAGGTGCTTAGCATTGAATGAGTGGGAATCACCCTGCTGTTTCTGTGAGTGCACGACACAGGAAACGCCAACTCACAACTGGAGGGCAGAGGGAAGGCCAGCAAGTCATGCTGTAGGCTGTGTCCTGGGGCCCCTCTGCTCTCTAACCCCGACTCCTGTGCCTGCCCTGGTGAAGGTACCCGACGGAGCACTTGCTCTGCCAGCTGGGGCCGACGTCTGTGGGCTGCACAGGGCGCTGGACGACCTCACACTCGCCAAGGCCGACCTGGAGGCCCAGCTGGAGGCCCTGAAGGAGGGGCTTCTCTGCCTCAAGAAGAACCACGAGCAGGTACGGGGCCCTTTGTGTGACACGTGGAGACGTCCTGGGGGTGAACTCAGGTTCCTTTGGAGCGAGCAGTGAGGCTCTTCCTCCTGCTTGGGTGGAAGCTCGTGCCTCGTTGTTAAGCCTTGAAGGGGAGCTCTGGCTTTCCGTGGGACCTCACCCACTGAAAGGCTCTGGAAGCTGCTATGCTGATGCAGGCAGCGCCTCATCCTCAGAGGAGGGCAGGGAAATCGCTGGAGGGGATGGGAAGTGGGAGGTGAGGCTTTGAGTAGAGGGCAGTGGGAGCCCCATGAATGGGACATCCTCCTATGTCCACAGGAAGTCCACGCTCTGAAGTGTCAGCTGGGGGACCAGCTCCGGATGGAGCTGGACGTGGTGTCCACTGTGGACCTGGGCGGGGTGCTGGAGGAGATGCGGTGCCAGTATGAGGCCCTGGAGGTAGAGCTGCAGGCTCAGCTCACGCTGGTGAGTTCCTTTGTGGGCATGGAAGACTCAGCTGGGCTCCCACTTCCCATGGGCAATTCCCAGGTTCAGTACATGCCTCACTTAGATACAGACCAGGGGCCCAGCTTTAAGTTTACTTCCTCACCTTTGTAAGAACACTCTCGTAGATGGGGACGCAAGAACATTCATGTGGTGAGGGAGGTTCTGCAAACGTCTCCTAACGTCTACGAGGAAGTGTCACAGCGCGTTGCTAGTTGTCACAGCTGAGGACTGGATTTTTCTTGGGGCCTGGCAATGGCTTGGGGTGTCATAGTCTTCCTGAAGAGGCTGAGGAAAGGGTCGATGACTTTTAACCTCTTTCCCTCTTTTTTTGGTCTGAAGAACTCGCTGTGTGAATCCGGGGCCCGCTTCGGCACTGAGCTGGTCCAGATGCAGTGCCTCATCAGCAACGTGGAGGCTCAGCTGTCAGAGATCCGGGCTGACCTGGAGCGGCAGAGCCAGGAGTACCAGATGCTACTGGACGTCAAGGCCTGGCTGGAGGGTGAGATCGCCACATGTCGGAACCTTCTGGAGATTGAGGACTGTAAGTATGTAGCCTGATGTTGTTTGTGTGAATATCATGTGTAAAAGCAGAGACCTCTTATTAGGAATGACCCAAAAGGAGGGGTGGCATTGCAGACCCCACCTTTGGGGACACACTTGCTACCCAGTAAGCCTGGTGGGCTGCCTGGACGTAGAGGAGGGTATGCAGGGCCTCTGCAGCTCATGCCGTCCATTTTGTGGCCCATGTTATGCTCCCAGGTGCTAGTCACTCCCACAGGGGCTAAAATACTGAGGGCTCGGTGCATTTAGGTTTTGCTAAACTCTCTCTGGAATATTCCAGGAGCTTCATTCTCAGCATTTAAAAATACTGCACGGGGCAGTGGTACCTATTCTCTCATTTTAGTTCCTCAATAATGCTGTGACAAAGGTAGGACAGATAGTACACCCCTGTGAGCAATAAGGAACAGGATCAGGGGCTGTGTTTAAATGAAGAGAGTGGCCGGCCTTGGCCTGCTCCTGTTCCGCCAGCGTTTCTGCCTTTCCTCCGTGTTCCTTTCCACGTGGGAGAGGACACCGGCTTTGCACACAGGCGCTCTGAGCTCTGGCCGCAGCCTCACTGTGAACTCGGGGCAAGTCACTCCCCTCTCTAGGCCTAGAGGGACCTCTACCGTCCTAAGCCCCCTTTTCTCTTCCAATTCTAAAGTGCCTATTTATTTTGGATTTTCATGCACTTCTCATGCCAACATTTAAGCACCTTTTTTTCTTCTGCAGGCTCCCCTGTGACATGTGCACGACCCTAGCCTCCAGCACCTGTGTGGCCCCTGCAGCCTGTACCCCCTGCTCTCCCTGCCTTTTCGGGCCTTCTCGGGCCTCCTGTGGGCCTTGCTCATTGCCTCGATGCTGAATTACTCCTCAGCCAGAGATGCCAGAAAATGGGAAATGTCTGTAGCCCCTTGGCTCCATCCCCCAGTCCTGCCATCGGAGGCCTTTCTTCCCCAGCCAGCCTGGGGGAGACTGAAGCCAGGCAGTGCTTCTCTGTTGATGGGCTTTCCAGCCCAGCAGCTCAGCCCCGGCCCCTGGATTTGTGCTTCCTCTCTTCAGGATGTCCTGACTGCTCCATTTTCTCTCTTCTGCTGCCTCCTGATCTCTCTGAGATGGGGCGGGTAACCTCGCTTTTATTTTGCTAATAAACTTTACTTCTGCAGCATATGGAGTCCAGTGCCCGCTGGTCTGTTTCTCCATCCCATGCTGAGAGAGATGTAACCATTCCTGTAGGAGCAGGGGTTGTGGCTCACTCACCAGAGTGGTCCTGGAAGATGGCAAAGCCAGTGAGGACTGTGGTTAAAAGTGGAACTGCAGCAAAATGGCACAGGTGAGGGATACCCAGCTCTTGACTTGACCAAGCCTGTTTAGAGCCAGATTCACAGAGCTTTTAAAATACAGACTCGTTCAGACTAAATAAGTCCCCCTTTAATTTGGATGAAGCCATCGCAAGGCACCGTGTTGGGGCTTTATAGACATGGTAACACAGGGTCCCACAAAAACCCTGCAAAGAGGGAGCGGCTGTTACTATTTTCAGCTGGTAGCTGAACCAAGGCTTGACCCCCAGTTTCTCTGAAGTAGATCCAAAGCCCATACTTTGAAGGGGCAAAAAATTAAACATGAGAAGGTTTAGGGTGGTTGTTCTAAAAGTGTGGTCCTCCATCCAGTAGTACCAGCATCCCCTGGGAACATGTTGGAAATGCAAATTCTTGGGCCCCACCCCAGACTTTCTTAATAAGCAGTCTGTTTCATCAAGGCTTCCAGGTGATTCCATGCACACTCAAGTTTAAGAATCACCGTGTAAGGGGGGTTTATTTGTGAAGTAAGATCCCGACTGGCCAGACCCACTGCAGAAGGGATGGGCCTTACTTTCCGATCTCATGGGTGAGGAACTCTTGATCTCATTGAGATAGCGCTGAACATGTTAAATGATGGTAATTGCTGAGCCAGTGACACCATCAGTCTAGAAAAGGCCAATCAAACTCACCCACCCAAAGCTCCCCCACAGGCTCCACTGGCAAGTCCTTCTGGCAGCTGCCCAGCTTGGAACTTGCAGCCAATAGCCACATGAACCAGAAGTTCCATATTTAGGCAGCCATGGATGAGAACAGCATGTCTTCAGAAGCCAGCATTAGAGCTGACCAAGCAGTGAGTTCCCCATCACTGGAGGCATTGAAGGAGGGCCTTTATAACCACCCGGTGGGGACGTTGAGAAGGTCACTCAGGCAGCTGATGGAGCTGGATAAGATGGCTGTAGGGGTCTTCTAGCCTCCAAATTTGATGACTCCCTTCTTTCTAGGTCTTATTAATCAGTGAAGCTATGAGTGGAGCTAACACACTGACTCCACAGCTCGTTCTTGTCTGCCTTCTCTACTCCGTGAACTCTCTGGATCAGAGTAGCTTGCTGAGAAATTTACAAAGTCCAGCTGATGGTTGTTGAGTCCAGCCCGTCCTGATGCGGGAGTGACAACAGTCCCAAGTCCCAGGGGTGGAGAGAGCTTAAGCCAGGCCTTGGTTGCTGTACCTCCAACTGCTCTCAAGCCCAGAATCCCACCTGTTGGCCACCGTCTATGTAGACAGAACTGATTTGCTTGATGAAGAGCCATCAAGACTTCCATCGTAGGAAGCTCTGGAAGGTCAGAGGCTGTCTACCCTTTCCTCCCTTCCCCTCCACTGCGCTTCTGCTCTTTTTCCCAAGTGTAAAGGTGTCTGGGTACAGGTGATGCATCCCTAAGGTACTTACCCAAGAGTAGGTCTCAATAAGAAAGAGCAATCTTGATCAGTCTTAATTTAGCACCTGGCCCAAACACCTTCACCTCTTCCTTTGTACTTAAACAGCTCCTTTCATCCAACAAGTTCAAAGCTGTCTAACAAAATAAAGCCACTTATCCTTGCACCACCATGTTCTTCCCATGTAAGGAGAGGGAGAGAAGGTGAGTCATTCGGTGATGGAGGGATTCTTCTGGTGACATGAAGTGAGTCAGTGGGGCCCCAAGATGATCGACCTGTGTTTCTTAAGTTCATATCCAATGCCCTGACAGTCATCTATAATTAAAATATTAGCTTTGATGAGACATTGTTTGTGTGTGTGTGCGTGTATGCGTGAAGTGGTTTGGGTTCCGGGAAAGAAATGCTGGGTAAAGGGGATGATTATGCTTGGGGAGGTGTGAAGAGCTTCCCTGGAAACCAAACAATCCATCATTACCATCATCACTACCATCACCGCCACCACAATTATCCTTTTCATCATCATCACCATCATCATCATCATCACCACCATCAGCATCATGTAGCTTCATCATCATTGTCATGGACGCTCACACTCATTGAGCTCTTACTATGAGCCAGGCACTGATCTAAGTTAGGGATAAGTTTATATACATATACTCATTTAATCTTTACAGCAATCTGGTGAAGCCAATGTTATTGTTATCTCCATTTTGCAGATGAGGAATCAAGGCTCAGAAAAGTGAAGTAATGTGCCCCGTTCACACAGCTACTAGATGGGGAAACCAGGGTTCAGATCCAGGTAGTCTGCCTCTAGCACCTGTTCTTTCAACCATTGTGCTTTACAGAGGCCAAGTCTCAGACTGTGTCAGTAGCATGAGAGAACCCTAATCACCCCAACCTTTTGATTCTTTTTCCTTGCATGAAATAAGAGAGTGTTTATGCTAGAGAGTTCTTTCATGTCTGAGGACTTATTCCATAAAGGGTGGTGCAAAGGATGAATGTTCTATGGTATCTGAAAATAGCACGAGGACCCTGGCAATTAAAAAAAAATCTCAATAATATTATATTTTATTTATTTATTTTTAACACCTTTATTGGAGTATAATTGCTTTACAATGTTGTCTTAGTTTCTGCTGTATAACAAAGCGAATCAGCTATATGCATACGTACATCCCCATATCCCCTCCCTCCTGAGCCTCCTTCCCACCCTCCTTATCCCACCCCTCTAGGTGGTCACAAAGCACTGAGCTGATCTCCCTGTGCTATGTGGCTGCTTCCCACTAGCTATCTATTTTACGTTTGATAGCGTATATATGTCAATGGGGCCTGGCAATTTTAATGGTGGGGAATCACCAAAGAAGGCCAGTCCACCCTCTGTCATTACTATGACCACTTTGTCCATTGAGGAAGAGAAGAAGAGAAATAGTCAGAACCCCTCATGTGTGCTCATCATTTCACCATTTACAAAGCCCTTTCATACGTGTTATCCAATTTGAGCCCCTATCCCCAAACCCTGAGAGAGACAGAACAGACTTCACAATCCCCATTTTGCAGCGGAAAAAGTTCAAGCTTAGGGAGGTGAAATGAACACTGCCCCCCCAGTCTCACAGCTGGTCTCACTCAAGCCCAAGTCTTCTCATTCCCGGCCTGTTGTCCTTTACTTGCACCAAACTGCTAAGGACTTTGCTGGATAAAACTTCCCGTTCAGACCCGCTCTCCAAGGCTGGCGTGAGGTAGTTGAGACGGATTTTGCAGGGCCCGGGAATCTCCCCGAGGATAATCTTTCTGGTGCTTCCTCCCACCCTGCAATGTCCTCCCCACCCAACCACATTGCAGGCTGAGCTTCTGGCCTTTGGTTATCTCCTGGCCTTCCTCAGCGGAGGCACCCCCTTTAGGCTAGTTTTTGTACCCAAATCTCCCTTATCTCCCTGACCCCTTCTCCCACCCCTAGTCTTCGGACATCTTAAACATGTACCTTGGTCATGCACATTGGCTCCAAGGCCCTCCACCAAGATCCCTCTACCCCCATTAGCTCTCTCTGATCCTGAGGGTGGAGGACTGTGTCTACTCACCAGCACGGTCACGTGTCACCTCCATTTCTCTCCACTAGTCTCATTCCCTTTTCTAGAAAGAGGAAACTCTTTCACTTGCTTGACTTGGCATTGCTTCTTTTCTTTCTGCTGCCCCACACCCCAACCCTGGAAGCCTCCTTCACCTGCTTTGAAACTCATCTTAACGACCACAGATCCTATGGGGATGCTGCAGGGTCACCACCCTGTGGGCTCCAAAGTAGCAAGAACCAGTATCAAAAGAGCTCATTACCAGGTTTGGTTGAAGAAAAGATTCTTAGAGGGATTAGGATTCTAATGAGATCAGTTGTTTGAATCCTACCTCTGAGTCACCTAGAGAGTGGAATCACGAATAAATCTCCTTTGGGGGACAGGGAGATAATCTGAAATGGCCTCATCCCTCACCTCCTGGCTGAGAATCATGAACTGGGTTGAAATGGCCTGACTGGAGTTTGGGGCAGGGATGGGTGTGGGAAAAGTGGGAGGGGGGAAGGAAGGAATTATTTTTCTTCAGAGGGGAGGTGAAGGGCTCAATTATATTACTTTGCGTTAGAGTTGGTCCACAAGGCTGTCTGCTCAGCAAGACTGAGAGCATGTCATCTTCCTCTCCCCAACCGGCATCCCCCTTCCCCCCACCCCATCCCCCATCCTGCTGTCCTGGAACTATGCCAGGTGCTTGGTAGAAATTCAACAAATGGTTGCTGCCCTTAATGTCATATATACAGTTTTCTAATTACATTAAATACAAACATATTTCCAAACGTCCATCTCACACTTTTAAATATCTCACTTCCTTATCTTCTTGTTATTTCTCATATATTTTGGAGACCCATTTTAGCCTGAGTTGTTCATAAACATATAATCTACTAAGGAAGCTGTGATTCTTCTGTTTCAATTTTGTCCCATGCCCAGCATAGAGGAGTTGCTCATTAGATGTATTTTGAAAAAACTGAACTAAATAAAAAAGTGGATTTGATAGTCCCTTGTCTGCTCAGTTTCTCTTGAATGACTCAAATTTGCAAATTTCAACTAAGGAATCAAGAGAGTACATGAAGTCTACTCTTAATATGTGTGAGGCCATGGAGACCTTATAACCCCATGGTCCCATCTTCCCCACTAATTCAAGAAGCAAATTGACTCAAGCCTATTGATAGTTTGAAAACATTGCAAGAAAGAAGCTAGATTTACAAGGGATGGTAGCATTATGTTTACTTACCAGCCATTTCATCTGCTGTCTTGCTCCTGAATTCTTGGGCCATTCCCCTTCTGCAGGGAAAAAAGGTATCTCCAGGAGAAGCCGGCAGGTGACATGTGTAACCTGTTCTTTGCTGCGTCTTCTCTGTGGTTGCCGATTGGCCGTGACCTGAAGCCGTGCTGGCCAGACTACCCCTGTTCCTTTCTTCCTTTCTCCTCCCCACAGTCTTATCATTCAGGAACAGGTAGCAGTGCCCCTTTTTGACATTTTGCAGCCTCGGTGTAGACAGCAGTGCATTTCTCGGCCACGAACAAATCTCAGACTGGATTGTGGAGGTAATGCTCTGGTCTGGACATCTTGGAACAATGTCATTTCTGTCTGGGACCTCAGAAGCTGTGGTCCCTTGTCTGTAGATCTTTTCTGAGTCTTCATTTACATCTTGCAGGACACTCAGCAGGGTGAACCACTCTTCTGTGCATCTATTCAGGTTGTCTTGGCTACTTCTCAGCTTTCCACCCTGCAGGTTCCCTCACTTGAAGATGGGCTAGCTTTGTCTGATCAGCATGGCCTGGCGTGGTTCTGAGGATTCCTTCCAGGCTTCTTCCTTGCCTCTTCTTTGTATTCTTATCTCTCTTATTAAACACACCTCTCCCTGTTTCCATCTCTCCCCATTTCTCTGCTCTCTCTGCATTGCATGCAAAGTCTCTTTTTGTTTTTTTGTCGACCCAATCCTTGAATCTTCTCATACTTAGAACCTAAACATTCTCCTTTGCTTAAAGCCTCCATGTTGCTACACTGGCCAATCAGTAGATAAGACCGAAGAGCTTGGAGGACGCTGCTGGTATTTAGTCTGTGCTCCCTGGGTGGGGAGGAAGGCAGGACTGCAGAAACAGCGACTTGCTGGAAAGCAGGCCGACAAGAGTTGGGAAGCAGGAGGCCTGTGCTGTTCCCTAGGAGTGAATGTCCATCAGTCTGATTCACAGGCTTTTCCATTTGTCCCAAGCCGGGATGAGTGAGACAGGAGCTCCTAGCCTTGCGTCCTTTCTCCGGGAAGTCTCAGTGATGCCTGCCCGCCTATTTCTCCCCCTTTAATTGCCTTGGAGGAAAACAAAGAGATTTTGATTTTATTGTAAGTCTGGAGCTTTTGGTCTGAATGGCGTTATAATAAGCAGCAATAATGGTGTTGGAGAGGGTGGATGAGGGACCTTTCATCCAAGACTTAAACAGAGCACCACGTGAATACTATCACGAAACTTGATGGGGAGAAGGACTCCAATAAGTTGTCAATAAAACTGCCTATGGCAGGCAGCCAAAGCCACAGTGGAGTTTGGGGTGCAGCTCCCCAGGGTGGTACCTGGTGGTGCCTATAATTATGCAACTTCTGTATGTTCAGAACTTTGGTCACCCCTTCCTCAGACCTTCTGGTGCCTTCCTTCACCTCCCAAATCAACCCTAAAAAACTCCAAGCTTGCCTTGCAAAATCCCCTGCCTAAGCCATGTCTCCTCATTTTCTCTCCAGGGCGCCCAGGTCCTTGGATTCAATGACATGACCCCCACCCCGCCCCACCCCTTGGTATTTTTCAACCTTTGGTTCTTAAACCAGATTGCATGGAACACAGTAAGGCTGATGGTGGGAGCCTAGGAGAGGATATGGGGCATCTTTCTGGTGTGTCGATTATACTGGGAGGCTTGGGCAAAATGTTATAAAGTCTAACTGGGAATTTTAAAACATTTTATGTTAAAGCCAACACGATGTTTTTGTGCTTGAGGAGGCTCCTTTGGGCTATATCCTGACTTTTCCAGTTACCGTTCACTTTGTCCTAATGCTGTGGATACCTCATTGGAAAAGTTTGGCAAGCACTGCCTTATTCCGTTCTCACACCTGCCTCCAGAAGCTTTCCTTAGATAATTTCAATGCATTTGTCTGGATCTCTCAGCTTGCATTTTTTCACCCTTCTTTCTAAATGATCTCTTCTTTCAGAATCTTCCTTGTTCTCAAACTAATTATCAAAGCCAATGTCTTTAAAATTCCTCTACAGTCCTTTTTAAACATTTTTATTTATTTATTTTTTTGCGGTACGCGGGCCTCTCATCGCTGTGGCCTCTCCCGTTGCGGAGCACAGGCTCCGGACGCGCAGGCTCAGCAGCCATGGCTCACGGGCCCAGCCGTTCCGCGGCATGTGGGATCCTCCCGGACAGGGGCACGAACCCGTGTCCCCTGCATCGGCAGGCGGGCTCTCAACCACTGTGCCACCAGGGAAGCCCTTTATTTATTTTTAAAATTAGTTTTTATTGGAGTATAGTTGATATACAATGCTGTGTTAGTTTCTGCTCTACATCAAAGTGACTCATACATATACATACACATATATGTTATACATACACATATATATTATACATACACATATATCCACTCTTTTTTTTACATTCTTTTCCATTACAGTCCTTTTAAGTGATAGGCAGGTAACATTACACAAGCAGCTGTCCATCCTTCTTGGCCATGGCCCAAATCAATCTTTATCCAGCTCAAGTCTTCAAGGCTTGGGGTGCTAAATCATTGAAGGATTCTTCTCTCAAAGCAGATGGAAAGGGAGTCTACTGCTGCCTCTTAATGCAACTTGTTCCTTGGTTCAATCTTAGTCCCTCCCTGCAAATGCCAGGTGTGTCAGGAGATGAGTCTGATTATGGTTTTACCAGATCACGTGACACAAAAGAATGTCATTAGATGGACTAACTCCCAATTAACAAGGGCAGATACTTGGGCTAGACCGTGTGGCCTCTTTGAAGGTCTACCTCAGGACTCTGAATTTCAGGCGTGCCTAGCCTGAAGAGGAGTCCTGACTTAACAAGAAGCCAAGTAAAAACATTTATGGGACAAGGGACTCTTCTGAGGAAGGCCAATAACAGGCTGAAGGGAAGGGCATTTGAAAAGCAGTGAAGAAGTAAAAAGAAAAAAGACATTACATACTGTGTCCACACCCTCTGGGGTTGGGGTATAAATGCTCCCCAGACGCAGGAGACTCCAAAGCTCCTTGGAGAACTTGGACTCTGTCTTCAGCCGGTCACCTCACTCCTTCCATCACCATGCCTTACAGCTGCTCCCTGCCCAGCCTGAGCTGCAGCTCCAGCTGCTTCTCCCGGCCCTGTGTGCCCCTCAGCTGCCACGGCTCCACCCTGCCCGGGTCCTGCAACATCCCCGCCAACGTGGGCAACAGCAGCTGCTTCTACGAGGGCTCCTTCGACAGCAACGAGAAGGAGACCATGCAGTTCCTGAACGGCCGGCTGGCCAGCTACCTGGAGAAGGTGCGCCAGCTGGAGCGGGACAACGCAGAGCTGGAGAGCCGCATCCGGGAGCGGAGCCAGCAGCAAGACCTCCTTGTGTGCCCCGACCACCAGTCCTACTTCCGGACCATTGAGGAGCTCCAGCAGAAGGTGAGGGGCCTTGTTGTCATCTCTAAGCAGGGGACGTTTGCTAGGATTCTCAATCTGTGGGAGAGAACTGTGTTTCTTGCATCTATGCCATCGTGATTGTTTCTTCCTCCTTTTACCTTCAAAATGGCTTTTAAAGCACGTTTAAAGAAGTCGATGGTTTCATCTTTATTTTCAATGCTCACTTAGCAACCTCTCATTCCCCAGATCCTTTGCAGCAAGGCAGAGAACACTAGGCTGGTGGTGCAGATTGACAATGCCAAGCTGGCCGCAGATGGCTTCAAGACCAAGTGAGTTGTTCAGAATGTACACGGGTCTGCTCCTTTTGTTCAATCTCTAGTGAAAGAAAAGGGATTTCCATAGCTTACTGAACAGCGGTTCAATCCATCAGTTGTGAAGGATTCTGCAGAGGATTGGGGGGAACCAAGAAAGCAGTCACAAAAGTGGATGAGGACTCACATCAATTTTTGAATCAATATTGGGTCTTGACTGAGCCTCCAGAACCTTCTCTCTCTTGGGTCGACTCATTGCCGAAAGAGGGAAGAAAAGGTGAATGGGTTTATCCAAGATCATTCTTGTCAGTCTTCAAGGTCTACTAGTTACTGCTCTGACGCTGTCCTTGTGCAGGTATGAGATGGAGCTGGGCTTGCGGCAGCTGGTGGAGTCGGACATAAATGCCCAGCGTAGGATCCTGGATGAGCTAACCCTGTGCAAGTCCGACCTGGAGGTCCAGGTGGAGTCCTTGAAGGAGGAGCTGATCTGCCTCAAGAGGAACCATGAGGAGGTGAGACCGGAAATGAGAAATGAAGAAACCTGACTCAGCTTCAGGCTGAGGGTGGCTTTAGTGATTTGGGGCGGCAGAATCAGGAATAAGAATCTTTTAAATTTCCTTCAAAAACACCAAAACTTCAGGATAAAAGAAAACATTGAAAGATGAAACCTATCCATGTTCCCAGATAAGCTGTCTTTCACTCAGAACTTGTGCCTCACTTGAGTTTCCCAGGGCACCTCCATGGGCTTGTTATTGGTTACTGAGTTGTAGGAGGAGTCCCAGCATTGCTCTGATCATGCCATGCAAAGCCATTTCTCTTTCCCCTCAAAGCCAAAATATCAATCCTGGTGAACTGGAGTCTCCATTTTTTCAAAGTCTTGATGACGAATGATCTGGGGTTCCTTCTCTCTCCTAGGAGGGGCCATGACAAGATCTTACTTGATGGCAAAAATGCTGTGATATACAATCTGAAATTATACAGCCAATTCTTTTTCTTATGAGGTCATCTGCAGCCAGTCTGCAAACTGGGAAAGTTGGGCATTCATCCATCCTTGAGTGGCCCCCGAGCAAATCCTTGGGAATTTTGTTTTGAATCCAAGTGCCATGACACAGTCATGGTGGGAAGGAGCTGAACACATGGAACGCAGACCACTTTGCCTTCTGTTGTCATAGCCGCTCCACTAAAAATGTCTTTTCCGAGGAAATAGACAAACAGGACTTTGACAAGCAGTGCCATTTCTTTGGGTCCACTTTTTATTGAGGGTAGTCACTCTTGCATTTTCTACATCCACAGGAAGCCAACTCCCTGCGGAGACAGCTTGGAGACCGCCTCAGCGTGGAGGTGGATGCCGTCCCCACCGTGGACCTGAACAATGTGCTCAACGAGACCAGGTCTCAGTACGAGGCCCTGATTGAGTGCAACCGCAGGGACGTGCAGGAATGGTTCACCAGGCAGGTGGGCCTCTCAGCACGTGGCCGCTCAGGCCCCTCAGCCCCTCAGGGCCCTTCAGACAGGGTCTGATTCTGCCTTCTCCCCTTTGGTGTTTCAGACCGAGGAGCTGAACGGGCAGGTGGTGTCCAGCTTGGAGCAGCTGCAGTCCTACCAGGCGGAGATCACTGAGCTGAGACGCACGTTCCATGCCCTGGAGGTGGAGCTGCAGGCCCAGCACAACCTGGTGGGTATCGTTCAAATTCCTGGTGAGAAGGGGAGGTCGGGGAGTCAGAGGCACCGGGCTGGCCTTTGGGCCATCCTCTCCTTAACTCCTGGAGCTTATGACTTCTTTGGATGCTGTGGAGAAAAGCCCTTTCAGGAGCAGCTCTGTGACCTTCCTTACCTTCCCCACGACAGAGAGACTCTCTGGAGAACACCCTGAAGGAGACGGAGGGCCGCTACAGTACCCAGCTGGGCCAGGTGCAGTGCCTGATCGGCAACGTGGAGTCCCAGCTGGAGGAGATCAGGAGGGACCTGGAGCGGCAGAACCAGGAGTACAAGGTGCTGCTGGATGTCCGGGCCCGGCTGGAGTGTGAGATCAACACGTACCGGGGGCTGCTGGAGAGCGAGGACTGCAAGTGAGTACTCAGCTGCCGGTGTTTGGCGAAGCTATGCACATATAGGTGTACTTCTCAGTTGGACTCCAGGCAAAGATTGAATACCTTGGAGAGGAAATTATGCCTTCACACCAGACATGCTCAAACAGAACTCAGAAAACAATGTGGCTATCATTAAAACATAAAGTGGCAGGAATTGTGTGATGTACAAACTGAAATTGCACAGTCAACTCTTCGCATTCTACTCTGAGGGCACTGATTTGTGATCAGTGATATTTCTTACATCTTAACAACACCATAATGTGTAGAAGTTACATTTCCACATGTTACCTTATCTGCCCTGTTACCATCAGGCAGGCAGGATCAGTATTCTCCTCATTCTACAGGTGAAGGGACTGGGGCCTGGAGAAGGTAAGCGACTTATCTAAGGTCACCAGCTAGGAATGGACGTTGCTGGGAGCTGAGACTGGAGTTTCTGAGCCTCCACCCAGCACTTTTGACATGATATGACTGGGAGACCATTAGCGTTGATAGTGAGCTTTGCAGGAGGTGAGCCTGTGACCTTCTCTGTTACAGGTCAGGCCAAGTCCCAGAGAGCAGTCCACTCTTGGGGTGTCTCTGGTGTATATGACAAGCCGCCCTCAATTCCTTTTCTATATCATTTTTTTCTCCAGGCTGCCATGCAACCCCTGCACCACGACCAACGCATGTGGCAAGACCATCACGCCCTGCGTCTCCAGTGCCTGCACCCCCTCCGCTGTTGCTACCCGCTTCTCGCCCTGTGTCCCCCGCCCCAACTGCGGGCCCTGCAACTCCTACATGTGCTAGAGTCCAGTGGTTGCCAGAGGAGCAAGGAGGCAGGGCCCAGTGTTCCAGAGCTTTGACCTGGCCCCGGTTCATGCCACCAAATGGGCAAGAAAACACAACTGCACGGCTGGAGCTGCCCCAGGGAGGTGGTCAAGAAACTCACCCAACCTACTCCAGATAATTCCCTGCCTACCCTTTCCTTCGTTGGAGACCGTTTCTTCTTAGCTAGCCCAGAGAACCCTCCCACGTCCCAGCAGCCTTCCCTTGTAACCTCCTAATAAACTTGATTTCCTTGGCAAAGCAGATGCCTTTCTCACTGGTATTCATTTGTCTTACCATGACCACCACTTGAGCACTTTATAAAAGGGCCACTTGAAAGCAGAGCCCTATAATAGCCTCACTCTTGGATATGAGAGCCTGGCAGGCAGATGGCTGACCTGGCATCCTGACCCCACAGGTGAGGCAGGGTGGCAGGAGAGAGGGTAGGGCAGTTGCTGGGTTGCTCCATCTCCCTTTGGCCATTCCTGGATTTTCTTCCTCACCCCTCTTGACCAGGACATCTCCTAGAGCCGATTTTATCCAAATCTAAAGTGAGGAGGCATGAGCTGGGGGCTGGAAAGAGGCTCTGGAAAGCTCATCTTTTCTCAGCAGGAAGTTTTATGTCCAGCACTGTATTATCTGGGTTACTGGTCGTTCAGGCAGCCTCAGGACCACGCAGCAAAGGGACCATCTGACTTGCGTACTGTGTGCAGGACTTCCTCCTTCCTTCTGCTCTCCTTCCTGGGGATTGTTATCAGCCTGGGCTACAGCTGCTCACTTCCCCTCCCCGGATCTGGGGCTCAGAGAACCCACCAACTTTTCCTTTAATACTTCCGCCTTCCTCTATTCAATCCAACCAGTGTCTGTTGGATACCTGCTCTGTGCAGACCCTCGATGGTGGGGAGGGGAGAGGCACATAATGAAAGACACAGTCCTGGCTGCAAGTTACTTATAATTTCTTAAAAGGGATAAAACTAGTCCCCAAGTAGGGCTATTATAAGCCTAGTCCCTGGCACTGTGAACACTCACGCTGGTGCTGCAGGAAATCTCAGAGTACTGAAAGTGATATCAGTGCTCATCAAGAATGGGTATCTTTCTTTAACTCTAATGAAGAGTTTCCAGAAAGGAACCCAGTCTTGCCAACACCCTGATTTTTAAAAATTTGAGTAAAGTATATATAACATAAATTTACCATTTTATCCATTTTTAGTGTACAATTCAGTAGCATGAAGTATATTCACATTGTGGTGCAACCATCACCTCTACCTGTCTCTAGAACTTTTTCATCATCTCAAACAGAAACTCTGGACTCATTAAACAATAACTCCCCAACCCCCCCTGCCCTGAGCCCCTGGTGGCCTCTATTCTATTTTCTGTCTATATGAATTTGACTATTCCGGGTACCTTGTATAAAGAAATGGAATTGTATATTATTTGTCCTTTAGGGTCTGGCTTTTTTCATTGTATAATGTTTTCCAGGTTAATCCATGTTGTAGCATGTATCAGAATTTAGTTCTTTTAAAGATTTAATAATATTCCATTGTATGTATATATAATGCATTGTTTGTTCATTCATCATTGATGGATATTTTGGGTTGTTTCCACCTTTTGGTTATTGTGACATGCTGCTATCAACATTGGTGTACATACATCTTCTGGTCAAATCCCTGCTTTCAATTTGTGTGTGTGTGTGTGTGTGTTTATGTACCTAGATGTGGAATTACTGAATCATATGGTAATTCTATGTTTAATTTTTTGAGTAACCTCCATACTGTTTTCCACTGTGGCTGAACCACTTACCATTCCCACAAGCAATGTACAAGGATTGCAATCTCTCCCCAATACTCATTTTCTGTTGTTTTTTTTTTAAGTTCTAGGAGTTCTTTATAAATTCTGGATATTAATCCCTTATTAGATATATGATTTGAAAATATTCTCCCATTCTGTGGGTTGCCTTTTCACTCTTTTCATTCTCTTGAGATTAAAGTTTTTAATTTTTGTAAAGTTCATTTTACCTATTTTTCCTTTTGTTATCTGTGCTTTTGGTGTCATCACCAAGAAATCAGTGCCAAATCCAATGTCACGAAGATTTTCCCCTATGTTTTCTTCTAAGAGTTTTATCATTTTAGCTCTGATGTTTAGGTCTATAATCCATTTTGCAAAAAACATCACTGAGATTTTTATAGAGATTGCATTGAATCTGTAGATTGCTTTGAGCAATATTGTTATCATAACAACATTAAATCTTCCAATCCATAAACATGGGATGTCTTTCCATTCACATATGTCTTCCTTAGTTTCTTTTGGCCATGTTTTGCAGTTTTTCAGTGTACAAGTCTTTTGCCTCCTTGGTTATGTTTATTCCTAAGTTTTTTATTCCTTTTGATGCTGTTGGAAATATAATTTTCCTTCTAATTTCTTTTTCAGATTGTTCATTGCTTGTGCATAGAAATGCAACTCCATACCTTGATTTTAACCCAGTGAGAGTAAATCCTTGATTTTAGACCTGTGTCAGACTTCTGACTTATAGAACTTTACAATAATACATTTTTGTTTTACGCCACTAAATTTGAGGTCATTTGTGACAGCAGGAATGGGAAACTAATATAGCTCACATCTACTGAACTCAACTATGGGTTAAGCAAAATACTAGGAGCTTATCTTAATTAATCTTCCTAACAATGCTGCAAATTAAACCCATTTTACAGATGAGTAAACTGAGCCTTAGAAACATGCTTGAAATCATAGTTGGTTATTAGCAATTATGGGATTTGAACCATGTTCTCTCTATAGTTATACATAAGATATCACTATAAAGTATGGAGAATAATTTTAAAAATTGGAGCAGAATGATACAATGACATGCTTCAAAGTTGTCTTCTACACACAGATTCCAGCTAATTTTTGGCAAATCTCTTTAGGACTTGGTTTTCCAGTCAATTATGAGTTGCAGTCATATAGAAGTGTTTTCTTGTTTGTTTGTTTGTTTAACATCTTTATTGGAGTATAATTGCTTTACAATGGTGTGTTAGCTTCTGCTTTATAACAAAGTGAATCAGCTATACATACACATATGTGCCCATATCTCCTCCCTCTTGCATCTCCCTCCCTCCCACCCTCCCCATCCCACCCCTCCAGGCAGTCACAAAGCACCGAGCTGATCTTTGTGTATTAATTTTGTATTCTGCAACTTTAGTGAATTCATTTATTCTAAATTTTTTTTGTGGCATCTATAGGGTTTTCTATATATAGTATCATGTCATATGCAAACCATGACAGTTTTCTTTCTTTCTTTCCAATTTGGATTTGTTTTCTTTTCTTTTTGTCTTGTCTGATTGCTGTGACTAAGACTTCCAATAATATGTTGAATACAAGTGGCAAGAGTAGGCATCCTTGTCTTGTTTCTGATCTTAGAGGAAATGTTTTCAGCTTTTCACCGTTGAGTATGAGGTTAACTGTGGGTTTGTCATATATGGACTTTATTCTGTTGAGATATTTTCCCTCTATGCCCACTTTGTTGAGAGTTTGTATCATAAATAGATGTTGAATTTTGTCAAAAGTTATTTCTGCATCTGTGGAGATGATATATGATTTTTATTCTTCCTTTTGTTAATGTGGTGTAACACATTGATTGATTTGCGGATACTGAAACATCCCTGCATCCCTGGGATAAATCCCACTTAATTATGGTGCATGTTCCTTTTAATGTCTTGTTAAATTAGGTCTGCTAATATTTTGTTGAGGATTTTTGTTGAGGAGTTTTGCATCTATGATCTTCAAGGTTATTGGCCTGTGATTAAATTTTTTTGTAGTGTCTTTGTCTGATTTTGTTATCAGGGTAATTCTGGCCTAGTAGAATGAGTTTAGAAGCATTCCTTCCTCTTCAATATTTTGGAATTGTTTCGGAAGCAGGTACTAAGTTTCTTTAAATGCTTGGTAGAATTGACCTGTGAAGACATTTGGTCTTGGACCAAATGTATTGAGAAATTAAAGATGAGTCATCCATAGCCTGGGCCTTTAACCTTCTTTACAATTAAGTGCTGGGATAATGAGGCAGGTGCTTGATGTACAGCATGTGCAGCAAACATGTCTTTCACTTTTTATGTGATTCAAATTGCTCAGAAATATACTAATACCAATTAGGACATGGATAGATACTTACTGACTTAGATTTCTGTCAATACAGATCTTATTTAATTGAAATCTGCTTTCTCTTTCTTTACTCTGATATCTTCTCTTCTTCAAATTTCCTAATACTTCTCTTAAGGCCCCCGATATTATTCATTTGTGGTCACTTACAAGGCTCTGTTCACCTCTGCTTCCTTATCTAATTCTCTCCTGCTTTTAAAAATCAAATTAAGAAGGGTATATTTAAAATAGATAACCAACAAGGACCTACTGTATAGCACAGGGAACTCTGTTCAATACTCTGTAATAAACTAAATGGGAAAAGAATTTGAAAAAGAACAGATACATGTATATGTATAACTGAATCAGTTTGCTGTACGCCTGAAACTAACACATTGTTAATCAGCTATACTCCAATATAAAATAAAAATTAAAAAAAGAAGGGTTTCCAACATAGTTGTCTCATTACCTACCACTTGAGAAAATTTCCTTCTATGATCTTAAAACTCTTTTTGCCTGTATGTGTTTTTTTAATCATTTTTCCTGGTTTGTCAGTCAATATAGACATATATTTGGAAGCAACTTTAAGTTGGCTTGCCTTCCCCTCCTAGTCTGAAATACCACATTGAATACTTCTTAATTTAAACCTTCTAGCTGTCAGCACCTTTTTCCAGGAAAAATCAAAATACAAGAAAATTTTATTTTTATTTGGCCACAGTTTGATAAATTTAGGCACTTACAGAATGTCTGCCCTGGCGTTACTGCAGAAGCTGTGTTTTATTTCTATAAATGTCTAACCTTTCTATGCAACCCTCTAAATCATAGCATAACGACATAACAATTTTGCCTGAAGATCTACTACTCATCTGTTCTGAAATGTCATGCATAGTAAAAATCTATTTGGGGATTGTTTTGACCACTCTTCTCTCACTATAAAGAAGAGGGTGACTATGGAATGCTTCATTGATGAACAGCTGTCTTTGAAAGGCACAAACACATTGTGCTTCCAGTTAATGACAGCTAACTCTTGACTGGGCTCTCTTCTGATCCCTGATACACCCACGTGCAACCCCACTCATCCACTTACCACCTACCTCTCCTGCAAAATACCCATTCCCTTTTAATGACGACATCTCAGGTTATCAGAAAGATGAATCTAATGTGAAAATTACAAATCTTTTACCTGGAAAGTCATGCAAAGAAGAATAATTTAAATGCTGAACAATTTGAACTCCACAGAAATACCATCCCCCCAAAATTCATGAAACCCTATCATAGGTGAAATGCTTAGTGACCAAAAGGATGGACAACTATTGAGAGTGCAATTGAGCCTTTATCCCTTGAGTTCTTTAAAAATCGTTTAAAAATAAGCTCAGCAATTTGCAGTCAACCTACCTAAAAGCAGAGAACTACACCAAATGACTGGTTGTTGGCCCTCTTCCCAGTTCTGTGATTCCACAATGACCCACTGGCACTTAGGTGTCATTTTACTCTCCTTAAAAATTATAAAATTAAAAGAATAGGATGAAAGTTTTTAAATCCTATAGAAAATCTGTAACTATAGTGAATTCATTTTAGTTTCTTATTTGTCAACTAAAATTCTTAAATTAACCTAATTCTTCTAAAATAGAAATAAACTGTATGAGGTCATTTTTCTAAAACTATTCTAGCTGTTCATATGTCTACCAATATATACAGATGGAGAGTATCTGAAATAATGTTCACCAAATTTTACCAGTGGCTGTCTGTGTGGTGAAATTAGAAAGTTTTAAAAAATCTTTTTTCTTGTACTTTCATATATTACTTGATTTTTTTAATAATAAGCGCGTGTCATTTTTACAAACAAAACCCCACTATTTCTTCTAAAGTCCATTGGAACTCCACGCACTGGGAGTTAAAGGAAAATCATTGTATTATGCTCCTAGAAGAGATGACTTCTCCCAAGTCCTCTCAAAACGCACCACCAGTTTTTTCCTTTCCCTAGTCCTGCTCCAATGCTAGATATATTTCACTCATATTTCGCTCTTATAAACCAAACTCCCACATACTGATGTAAAATGGCTCATGGGCAAAACTTAAGGATCTAAGAAGTCACTGCCACTCAGACACACCTGAAATGAGCAGGGAAAGATCAATTTCATCGCAGATGTTTGTGAGGGAGTTTAGGGAAATGGAGCGCAGCCTGGGCCTTTCATGTCCTAAAGATGAATGTGAAGCTGGGTCCATGTGAACACAAACCTGAGCTGACCTTAACCTTGAGTCAAACAAACGATCGGAAACCATCCGCGTCCATCAGAACACGGCCACCACACGTCTAAACAAGTCTCTGTGTTTCCCTCATTTGCTCTATGTTCTTCATGTCTCCCTTCTGTCTTTCACATTGAGAGATGTAAGTGGCTGTAGAACACTTGAAAACGGCACTCCCTCTAAGTCTTGACTAAATTTTTCCATCTTTCACACAGTGAGATGAGGAAAGTCCAGAGGACTTCTGCAAGGTTTTGTTGCTAGGGCGGACAAGCAGAGCCAGTGTGCTTTAGTTGATTTTATTTGTAATTAGGAATGATTTTGCCTTTGTGGCTGGCTGGTTCCCCCTTGGAGAGGCTTTTTCCTACTCTCTGGGTTTACAACTCACACTCCTAAAAGAGGCAGGAGGTGATGGCATCAGAGGCCTGAGTTAAAATCCTGACTCTAGGGCTTCCCTGGTGGCGCAGTGGTTGAGAGTCTGCCTGCTAATGCAGGGGACACGGGTCCGAGCCCTGGTCTGGGAGGATCCCACATGCCACGGAGCAACTAGGCCCGTGCGCCACAACTACTGAGCCTGCGCGTCTGGAGCCTGTGCTCCGCAACAAGACAGGCCGCAATACTGAGAGGCCCGCGCACAGCGATGAAGAGTGGCCCCCGCTTGCCACAGCTAGAAAAAGCCCTCACACAGAAACGAGGACCCAACACAGGAAAAATAAATTCATTAATTAATAAAAAACTCCTACCCCCAACATCTTCTAAAAAAAAAAAAAATCCTGACTCTAAAAAAGTTCGTTATTGAGTTAATACGCACGTGTATTAAATGCCTATGAGAAGCCCGACTTTGGTGCTTTAAAGATAGAAGACATTATCCTTGTTTTCAAGAAGCCTGCAGTCCCCAAGGAGTGTAACAAATGCAGTATAATGTAGTGAGTGAAAGAATGGGGGTGGACTTAGCTCCCAGAGATGGCTGGACCTCGCTGGGGGACTCTCAGCTTCCACTGTGGGGCTCCCAAGCTTCTGCTCTGGGGTGGGGATACTGTCTGCCCCCTGGAGCATCTTGGGATCTAGAAAAGGCAGTTTCCTCAAAGAAGGGGCACCCAACTCATGCAAGAAGAGTCAGAAAACGATTGTTGAAGTCAGTCACCCTTGAACTGCGTCTGGAAGGCAGGGGAGCAGGCCTAGGCCGCACAAGCAGCGGCTTTCCAAGCAGTGGAAACAGCACAGACCAAGTCCGAAACGACTGCAAATTCCCTTGTTGATTTACAGTACACATGCACATCAGCTCCCCACCATTCACCTCCATGAGCCCCTGATCTGTAAAATGGGAAAAATAACTCTTGCCTGGCTACATCAGGAGTGGTTGTGTGGGTTAAATAAAGAATATCAAAGGGCTATGTAAACTGGGAAGTCCCATTATCACCATTATGAAAGAGAAGCGTGGTACAGGATTCCATCAAGATTCGACTCAACGATTACAATGCTGTGTGGCAGAAAGAGCCCTGCCCTGGCTTTGCCACTAACCCACCATCTGTCCACCCTCCCCGCCCCACAGGCCTCAGTTTTCCTCATCTGTAAAATTAGTGGCTTGGACCAAGGAACACGAAAGTCCCTTCAAGATGCTGCCATTTTATTCCTAAGTCCCCATTAAATCTAGTTGCCAGTAAGCAGCACGTGGCTCCCTGCCCCCCAGACTATTTCTTTACTCATTCCTAACCTTTACCTTGGCATCCAAAGCATAAGATTCATCAAGCATGTTAGACAACCCACGGCACATTTCCTGTTTTCCTCTGTTCCCTCTGCAGGCCATAGACACACAGAACCCAGCCTTTCCAGGACTCAGCCAGGACAGGGCTGCCGGCCGCTTAACGAAGGCTGCATGCCTCCCAGGGGCTGAGGAAAGTCCTGGGCACAGGCTGGGGTTGTTTGCTGGGACGAAAGGCACCCTGGAAGTGGAAGGCTCAGTCATTCATTTATTAATTACAATTGCGGGTTTGTTCTCAAGAATGATTCCTTTGACATTTCTTTTCATCTAACACTGACTGCGACAGAAGCATCGGATATCCAGAACGGTCTCCAGTTCCTCCGCGCGAGTATTTTTATTCCAGGACCTGAGATTCTGTTCTGATCTGTCTCTTCCCTTGTGAGTCCCTTCCACCCTTGCTTCAGAGGTGGGGTGTGTTTATTTGGGGGTTGGGGTGGGAGGGTGTGTGTCTGTGTGTTTAACGTCTACTTTTTGGAAGGAAATCTATGTTACCCCAAATAAGCTTTCTGTGGACTTTAATCAGACTTTTTCAGATAAATGGACAATGGAAAAAATCCACGGAAAGATTAGAAAGACCCCTGAGACTAATACCCACCTAAGGTCGTGGGCCACACCTGCGGGTTACAGCTGGAAGGGAGAAGCAAGCTGGTATGTCGATGCGGCTCTAAACAACAATACCGTGTGTGAAGACCCAGGGGCGCTTTGGGATTGACCAAGAGGAAACACTTGTTGCACAATGATAGGATCTTGTTGGTACAGTTGTCAGAGAAGGGAACTCCCACAGCAAAGGACATAAAACCACCCGGGGCACTCTGCGGCGGCTCGGTTTTGCGGTGCCAGGGAGGGGACCAGAGCCCAGCCCTGCCCCAGACACAGATGGGACCATGAACTGCAGCCACAGCTTCAGCCAGAGCCCCTCAGGCTCCCTCTATGGCACAGGAAGCAGCTGAGGCCAGCCAGGGAGCTTTCCCCGGGCTCCCAGCGTCCACGGTGGCACAGGGGGTGTCTGCATCTCGCTTTCCTTCTCCTCGCCCAGATGTCCACCTCCTGGGGGGTCTTGGGGGTCTGGAAGGGCAGCTCCGTCCTAGGCAGAAATGGGAAGGCGGTGATGCAGAACCTCAGTGACCACCTGGCCTCCTACCTGGACAAGGTGTGCACCCTGGAGGAGGCCAATGTGAAACTCGAAAGTTGCATCCTGAAGTGGCATCAGCAGAGAGATCCGGGCAGTAAGCAAGATTACTCCCAATATGAGGAAAACATCAGCTGCCTGCAGGAGCAGCTAAGATCCTGGGTGACCCTGGAACTCGAGAGGGGGCTGCATTTCCAGGGGACCAGGGGAGGAGAAATCAGTAGAAAAGACAATTCCAGGAAAATGGCAAAAGAGCTGCAAGTTATCCTGAACAAAGGTATTCAAGGATATTTTCTTATCATACCTTAAATCTGGACTTGGGAAAGTCTGTTTTGTATATTTAATCTTCTGTACATGAACTATATAGAAAAATGGAAAGCAACCAGGTGCTATCCAGTATCACTGAAGATCCGACGATGTAATCATAACAATCAGGGCTGGTCCTCATTCCTCATGCTCAGTGCACAAGGCACAAGAGAGCATTTACTTTCTCATTACATCAGTTCTGCTCCACCTGAAAGTCCTGGCGACCGTGTGATTGTCCATCAAAGAAAGGCTGACTCGTACTATTTTGGAGATCACACCTAAAAGCTGTCACTCCGCTAGCAGATACATCTTTGTGATATCCCTGGATATTTCCTCTTGGGGACTGCCAGAAGTTCTGAATTCTAGCTGCTCACAGTTCTGAAAATGGCATATTGCTAGCAAAAAAAATAATAAAATGAGCATGATTTTTAGAATCTCAGAGTTAGGATGGATTATGAAGACTTCTTCAAAAAATAAATAACTTCTCAACCAAACATTTAAAAGCTAACCTTATACCTTCTGGGATGTCTCATAATATCAACTAGAAGTAGAGGGAATCCAGTCATCTCCTAGGTTATATTTTAAAGCTATATAAATTCCCTCTTATGTAAAGTGATCCCAGAAAATTTCCTGTAAGATCATGATTTAACCTATCCTAGAAAGAGCATCACAGGTTTCCAATATTTCTACAGTATTATTTCTCAACACTCTGTTGTCCCTGCTTGAATCAAGATAATAGAAATCGGTCCTCATAATGAACCTTAATTATTGAATAATCAACCTAATAACTGACTGTGTAATTGCCTTACCTGTATAGTACATGGTTGTTTTACCAATAAAACAAGGTGACTCAACAAACCTCTCCATATTGTTTTGATTAATAAAGTTGCTTTGATTTTAGAATGGAGAGAATAGATTTTTGCAAATGGGCAGCTGAGAACATAACTCCCTAAAGAAATGTGAGGTTAGACCTGGTCAAATAAAGTATTAGCTGACATCAGGGAGAAGGAGGGAAAGGGAGGGAAACATTTATTGAGCACTTATTGTATGCCAGGCATCATGTGTATGTAATACACTTATCAGCACAGTCCAAGAGCTTTCTGCAATGATGGAAAAGTTCTATATCATCTGATTTAATTTTAACCACACCCCTGGAAAGAAATTGAAGCTCAGAGAAGTAATGTAGCCATCCAAAGCCACCAGCAAGAGGCAAAGCTGGGATTCTAACCCAGGTCTGTTTCCAATGGCCTCTTAATTTCCATATAGCATGGTGCTGACCAGTCTGTCTCATACAAAAATGATGCTGTTTGTTAATAAAGATAATGCATTAGATTTGCACTGCTAATCATACAACACATTTTTCACACCCATTATCTCATTCCATGAAGCAGGTGTTTTTATCCCCACTTTATACATGAGGAGACTGAGACCAAGTGGTTGCCTAAATTCTTTGGAACAGAACTGAGAAAAGCAAGTGGGGACAACTACGATGAGGGGTGCCTGGCCCACTCTCCAGGTGGCCCCAGATTCTCAGTTCTGACACTAAAGAGGAAGCTTCTTCAGCTTCGAATTCCACTCATTTCTGGATTGCTTACTTTGGCTGTTTTTCTCTGTGTTTGAAGAAAACCACTCTTTGAAGTTCAGGTTGTCTGTCTATCCGACCTCCCCCATTTGCAGGTGAGAAAACAGAGGCCCAAAGAGGTCCCACAATGCCCGGGGCTGACCCCTTCCTGGGCCTTTCATGACTCATGAAATGTTCTGCATAGATACAGCACTCTCCTGCCCCCACTTTAGGGATGTGAAGTGTTACTCCAGAAGTCTATATGAAAATGATTTCGGGAATTCCCTGGCGGTCCAGTGGTTAGGACTTGGCCCTTTCACCACTCAGGGCCCGGGTTCAATTCCTGGCTGGGGAACTAAGATCCTGCAAGCTGCGCAGCTTGGCCAAAAATAAAACAAAGAAAATGATTTCAAAAATTAATCTATTCCTTTTGAAACACAGAGTTGGACATAGTCATGCAAATATTAGGATATAGAATGGCTCTCAATAGTACTAGATTCGGCTTGTTGGTTTATGGTCAAAAGTTCTATTTTCCTCTCCCCGGTAGGAGATTATGCACCCTGGAGCAATGATGCTGCACTAATACACCAACTAGATTCTTTTAAAAGAATGAACTCAGGGCCTTGGGGAGAATCCTGCTTAATAATTACAACATACAGTGCAAAACCTATGCCTCATATGTTATTTCTCAAGCCATCCTTATTCACTAATTACTATGAAGGATGTCTCAGAAATAGTGATTGTGTCATAATATTGTATCAGGTAACCCAACAAGTAGGAAATAATTTCAGTTTTTAAATGTGTTCTATATCAACTCGTATACTATGAGAATGCTACTTGGGGGAATCAGACTCTTGATGTGGGTTTTGCCATGGATAAATTATCTTTTTAAAAATATTTATTTATTCATTCACTCATTTTGGCTGCACTCGGTCTTAGCTGCAGCATGAGGGATCTTCATTCTGGCATGCGGACTCTTAGTTGCGGCCTGCATAGGGGATCTAGTTCCCCAACCAAGGATAGAATCCGGGCCCCCTGCATTGGGAGTGTGAAGTCTTACCCACTGGACCACCAGGGAAGTCCCACACACTGCTTTGCGCCTTTATTATTATTTTTTAATAAACTTTTCATGTGGAGTAATTTTAGATATACATGGTACAGAAACTTTCCATAAATCTCTCACCCAGTTCCCCTCATCATTAAAATCTTCCATCACCATGGCACGTTTGTCACAACTAAGGAAGCAACATTGGTACATTTCTGTGAACTAAATTCACCTTTGTCTCAAACTTAATATATCTTGGAGATTTTCCTGTATCAGTACATAGGAACTGATGTTCTTTTTTTAAATTGAAATATAGTTGATTTACAATGTTGTGTTATTTCTGCTGTACAGCAAAATAAAGCAGTTAAACATATATATACATTCTTTTTTTATATTCTTCTCCATTATGGTTCATCACAGAATACTGGATACAGTTCCCTGTGCTATACAGTAGGACCTTGTTATTTATCCCTTCTATACAGAAATGATGTCCTTAATGATTACTCCATGGTCTTCCAGTTAGAAGTCTCTTATACATAAGGTACTTAATTGGTCCCTTGTTACTGGAAAACTATGGTGTTTCCAACACAGGTGGTATTTTTTATTTTCTGATTCTATGGTGTGTACAGTGCATCATTTCTCTGGATGTCAAGCAAAACCTCAGTGCATAACTGAGGCTAACTGCAGGGGTCGCCAGGCCATTTTGGATGGAGCTACTTTTCATCTCCCATGAGCTTAGATCATGCAAAGACTATAGAGCCTGGAGGGAAAAGCATTGGTAAGAAATCCCTAAGCAGCACTGTAGAGGGAAGACAAGGAAATACCTACAGAATCCCTTTTTAGAGCAAAGGAAGTAGTCATAATACCATTTGGAATCCACCAAGGGGAGCAAGAAGGTGGGCAGGGGCAGGCAGCTTGGCTATCTTCCACCAAGAACAGCAAAATGTGGAGGGTGCATCTCAACGTATAAAACCTAGGATTTACCCAATGCAGACATTGGCTCTAATCATAAAACATTTAAAAAAGAAAATTAAATATTTTACAATTTTCTGAACTAATTTAGTTTCAACTGATTTTTCAGAGAATCTACAGTGTGCCCAGAAATGATAAGTATTTTACAACAGTATTTTATTTAATCTCTTTGAATCTAATTCTCATAACTCTTTGGTGAAGCGGCTAATGTTATTATTGCCATTTTATGGATGAAGAAACTGAGAATGGGCCAAGCTCACCCAGAGGGTGGGTGCCAGAGAATGACCCCAGGCTCTGCTCTGGGAGTTCCATACCCAGTGTCCTGAACACCTCTAAATCCTGCTGTTGTGTATTCATGACACCAAATTCCTAGTAATCAGTGGAGCTTTGAACAGGACCAGATTTTTAAAAGGCGTCTTTATGTTGAGGTATAACTTTGTCTTAAGAAAATACTTTCTGGGCTTCCCTGGTGGCGCAGTGGTTGAGAGTCCGCCTGCCGATACAGGGGACACAGGTTCGTGCCCCGGGCCGGGAAGATCCCACATGCCGCGGAGCGGCTAGGCCTGTGAGCCATGGCCGCTGAGCCTGCGCATCCGGAGCCTGTGCTCCACAACGAGAGAGGCCACAACAGTGAGAGGCCCGCGTACCGCAAAAAAAAAAAAAAAAAAGACAGTGAATGTGACTGCAGACCATATCCTTACTATAAAATCATTCGTGTGTTTTCCTCAGTAAATATTTATTGATTTGACGACTCATTATTCCACTGCTAGAAAAAGAGGTCATCTCTGCTGACAAGTAAGATTCCCAGGAACGGGCATAAACGCAGCTCTCCTGTGTGCTTGTATACAACTGAAATGACTCTTGGTGTGTGTTTTACAGATAGTAGATGGCTAGATGACCAAGGCTCAGAGAATCCTTCTCATTGGCAATGCCAGGATAGCAGTGGATGACTTCAGCCTTAAGTAAGTTCCTTCTTCACAGTGCTGCGGGGCAGGAGGGTTGTTTGGTGTTTTTTTGCTTTGTTTATGGAATTGCTCTTGTTTTTGTTTCTATTTTGCAGAAGGAAAACTTATCTCACCATTACCCACATGTAACATCTTAGTAAATTATAATGAAAAGGCATAATGAGAACAAATACCTGACCAGACCCTAATTTAAAAAAAACCTGGATAAAAAATATACTTTTGGTATGGGGAAATTTGAATACAAACCCTTAGATAATATTTAAAAGTTATTGATTTTTTTAGGTGTGATAATGTTATTATGCTTATTTAGAAAACTGTCTTTTTGTTAAAAGATACATTCTGAAGTATTTAGGGGTGAAATGTCATAATGTCTATAATTTACTTTAAAATACAAAATAGAATATAGATGAAGCAAATATGGCAAAATGTTAATAGTTGCTAAATCTAAGTGACGGGCATATGGCTGTTTATTATTCCATTTTCTTTAATAAAAAAAATAATGTTGAGTCACCATCATAGAAAATCCTTCATGAAACAGACATACAAATGATACACAGCATGTATTCATTTGCTCTTATTAAATGTAAAAAGTAAGATATTCACCTCTAAACTAAGGTGAATCCTTCCAACAGCAAGTGTACTCTTCTCTTCCTTCTAACCAAAGGTATGAAAATGAACACTCCTTCAAGAAAAACTTGGAAATTGAAGTTGAGAGTCTCCGAAATAACTTGGATGATCTGACCATTGTCACAACAGACTTGGAACAGGAGGTTGAGGGGATGAGGAAAGAGCTCATCCTCATGAAGAAGCATCATGAGCAGGTAGGATTCCCAGGGACTTCCAGGTAACTAGCATAGCTCTTAATCTGCACATTTCAGGCGACTCAATAGCTACAGAAGAAACCACCATCAGAATGTCAGCCCTATTGTCTTCAACCTAAATAATCATAAGGAACCATCTCAATGTCTAATTTTTCCAAGTTCAGGGTTATCTACCCAGATGTCAAATACAACAGCCAAAATACAATCGCAATTAACGATGACATAGGTCAACAGTTTTGTTAATGTACAATGTTTACCTAGACCTGTTTGTAAATATACCAGAAAAATAAATGTGTGGGATTTATCTTTCATTAACCCAATGTGCAGCAAATTGGGGACAAGAGAATAAAGAGAATCTGCCACTGATCCAGGTAAATATAACTAGTGGCAAAAACTGAGTCCTAATTTCCAGAAACATTTAACTCACTTTCAAAAAGTTACCATCCATCTAAAGTCCCTGAGACTCTGATGAAAGGATAGAAAAACAATCCCCATTTTAGGCAAACAAAATTGCTTATAAACGTCAAAGAGCCTCAGCTTCTGCACAGCTGGTTAGACAGTGATTGTTAATGAAACATTTCCTGTGGTTTCTTGGTTTTATGATACCCTATGGGCGTCAGCCCTACAGAGTCATAATTCACTGACAAGATTTTGAAAGTCTCTACACCTTTTGGCTTTGGGTTATGGAACTGCTTCCCCAAAGTTTGGCCTATAACCTGAAATGTTCAACTGTTTCATTGTGTCATCACTTCATGTATGAACGTTTGCCGAAGAGTACTTTACACGCTATGTAAGCATAATGCTTTGCAAAACGTTTTCAACCAGGGACTAAGTCAGTAATCACAGAGGCCTTTTTTTTTTTTTTTTTTGCGGTACGCGGGCCTCTCACTGCTGTGGCCTCTCCCGTTGCGGAGCACAGACTCCAGACGTGCAGGCTCAGCAGCCATGGCTCACGGGCCCAGCTGCTCTGCGGCATGTGGGATCTTCCTGGACCGGGGCACGAACCCGTGTCCCCTGCATCGGCAGGCGGACTCTCAACCACCGCGCCACCAGGGAAGCCCACAGAGGCCATTTGATTGCCCTGTCTGGTGCTATTCTTTACTTTGTAAAATTATAAGAGAAAAAACATATTGTTTTGTCATCAACAAATGAGAAACCAAATCAAACCAGGGAAAGACTGGCAACCACATAAGCTGAGTTTTTTTTTAATTGAATGTGTATTTTATTTTATTTTTGGCCGCACCATGCAGCATGTGGGATCTTAGTTCCCCAACCAGGGATCGAACACATGACCCCTGCAGTGGAAGCACAGAGTCTCAACCACTGGACTGCCAGGGAAGTTCCAGCTGAGTTTTTTAAAGATCTGTGAACTGCTGCCCATTAACACACTTCCAGCCTTCTGATGTCACAGCTGATTCATTTTCTCTCTCTGTTATTAAACAGGAAATGGAAGAACATCATGTGCCAAATGACTTCAAGGTCAATGTGAAGGTGGATACAACCCCGGGAGAAGATCTGATTAAGGTCCTGGAGGACATGAGGCAGGAATATGAGTTTATAATAAAGAAGCATCAAGACTTGGACAGCTGGTATAAAGAGCAGGCAAAAGAAAGATGCCCAAACTTCCCAAAGGTTCCATTTCCAAGTGGTCCCAATGCCAATGCCTCTGCCCTTTGCTTGGTCTCACAGTTAGCAGCCATGACCCAGGAGGTGACCCATCCAACAGCTGTGCAGAGCAGCCAAAGTGATATATCCATGAGCTGAAGTGCACTTTCCAGGCCCTGGAGACTGACCTGCAGGCGCAGTGCAACAAGGTGAGTTTGAGCTGGGAAAATCCTGGGTCAGGTACCTCCTTCTCCACAAAGCCTTCCTTGACCTCTCCCCCAGGCCCATCTCCCCAACCCCCTTGGGACATCTCTCCATCCAAATCCCCACTTTCCATCCAAATTGTCCATGATGAGGATAATAAGAGCTATCATTTACTGAGGTGTCCGTGTTGTGCCATATTCATTACATTAAATATCATCAGGGCTTCCCTGGTGGTGCAGTGGTTGAGAGTCCTCCTGCCGATGCAGGGGACACGGGTTCGTGCCCCGGTCTGGGAAGATCCCACATGCTGCGGAGCGGCTGGGCCCGTGATTACCATACCATTTCTCTGGGAAAAAAATAACATAATTCCAGAATTACCTTTTATGGACAATAAGCAATCTTGTACTATAGTTACATATACACCTATCTAGTCTTTCACCTTAGAAAATGGATACTAAATAATGGTATTATTTTCTGAGTATGCAGTAGATATTGGTGGCCACAATGAATCCATACCCCCTAGGACTCATGCCTTTCTGTAGTTTCTCCCATACTTACTTTGTCTTGAGCCATGTGACTTGATTTGGTCAATGGAACATCAGCAAGCATGACAAAGCAGAGGTTTGCTAATGATTACACACCAAGCTCACCCTATTGGACTGCTCCCTCTAGGAAGCCAGCTACCACGGAAGAAGTCCATTTACCCCGAGACTACCACGCTGTGAATAAGTCTAAACTAGTCTCCTGAGAGGACAAATGAAGGAAAACTGAGGAACCAAACAAACAGCCATAACTGAAGCTCCAGACGTACAACTCAGATCAAGCCTTTCCAGCTAGTTCCCAGCCATTCAAGCCAACCCAGCTGAGGGCCCAGATATCATGGAGCAGAGATAAGCCATTCCATTATTCTAAGTCTGAAATTCTGACCCATGGAATTATGAATAGATAAAATGGCTGTTGCCACTTACCCCAGTTAAGTGTTGGGATAGTTTTTCGTGCAGAGGTGGATAAGCAAAACAAAGTATTGATATTTAAAATAGAAGAGTCTATTATTTGCTCAGTGACAATAGCTGATTTAAAGCTAGTCCATTAGAATTCCACTCAACTTTCCAACAAGATTTTTAGTCATTTTAACATTGAAATGGATCTCTGCAAAAGTGCTGGTCCAATAACCATAGGTGAAGTACCAAAGCTTCCAAGAAAAAAAGCCAAGGTTTCCCTCCTCAGAGATGGCAGAGAGTAAAGCCACTGCTCATGTATGTTCACAGCTCCCCTCTGTGTCTCTTCACAAATGGGGACCAAGCAGTATAAGTCCAACCCAGAGAAGAGGGCATCCCCTGCTCTTCACTAGAGCATGTTGCGATGCCCAAGTAAATTCTTCTCCTTCTTACCTTTAGGGTTTCTATTCCTTTTGACTCTCTGTTTACATTCCTCATTCCAGGGACATTAACAACTTCTCTATAAATACTTATGCTTACGATAAGTATGGAACAGATCAATAGTTTCACTGAAAGGTGATCTGTTTTCAGTGTAGGTAAGCAAAGTCCTCCTTCACCAAGAAACTATAAGGCCTGTACAGATTAAGATGATCATGATTATCAGGCAGTTATAATGTTTAAGTTTTTAAGTCATCAAGACCCTTGAATATTGTCCATTCATTCTAGGCATGTTTTTTCACAATACTGTATATTAAATACTATACTCTCATATGGCCTTTAATCAATAAATACTTGTAAGATTTTTGGTAGCTAGCTAGCTAGCTAGCTAGCTAGACAGATAGATAGATATAGACAGACACATATATACCTTGAAGTGTTTTGCTGGTTATTTGTGTACCATAACAACATTGGTTCTCCGACTTACTAGATGCCTGAGATCATTCCCGTGTGTGACTCATTCCCCATCTCATTTATTCTATTACAACAGCTACATGTCACCCTATTTCTGAAGAGGATTAGAGGGTTTCTAAAATATATTTGCAGTGAGGTCATGCATAAAGGAAAAGAAGAAAATGCCTCTGACATACGTCATGAGCTGATGACCTAACCATACTTAGGAGTTTTACTAAAGAACTTTGTGTGTTTGTATTTGTGTGTGTGTGTATGTATGTGTTAGTCATACCAGTACATGAACTGTCCTACTCACCAAAACTTCTCTTTGAAATTTAAATTAGGAGCCATCTAAAAAATTGAGTCATCTAATAAAAACCACTAATTTTTAAAGTATGCATACACAGCACTCACATATGTAACATACACACACACATATACTAAAAGAAATTTTAACAATAACAACTCTCCTTGACTGAGTTTTGCACTCATAATCTCATTTTACACTTATCACAACCCAGCAAGGTATTATTATCTTTATTTTAGAGTTGAGGAAACCGGGGCTCAAATGGAGTGAATTAATTGGTCATATAGCTAAAAATGATGGAACCGTCATTTGTACCCAGTGTTCTTTCTACTGTGTCACACAAAGTCAAAAATGCTTGCTAAAGAGTTATGTAAAACCGAAACACAGGCAACATGTTTTGATGAACTCTTGCTGCTAGTTTTTGTCTAAGGTGAAAGTCCAGGGATGAGAAATCTGGATGGGCAATGGTACTAAAGTAATATACAGGAGTCAGAAGTATACACCCAGGACTAGGGGGGGACAAAGTTTTATGACCATTATCCACACCTTGAAGCATCCAATCCTCTGTGCACAGAGGTGTTCTCTTAACTTGCCTAAAACTCTACCACTCAACACTGGAGAGGAGCTTAGCAAGTTCCAAAACCAGAGGACCTCACCCCTTAGTCTGACCTTATACTCACCTCCTACATTCGATCAAAAGTATCTCTCCCCATACTTTCTGAAAACAAGAAAAGAAGGATGAAGAGAAGATGGGCCACAGTTACACATAATATGTTCAAGAGTCATCAGTTGGAAATATTTTATCCAGAGTCTCATTGCAAAAACATATTGTGAAGATTTCCATTTATCATTTCCAACACTCTAGGAAGCAGTAGTTTGGAGGTCAACATCTAATCCAAAGTTAGATATATACACACATACATATATAACATATATATATATAAAACATACATATATAACAACGATATATATAATATATATATATATCAGTGCTTCTCAAACCTTAATGTTCATACATATAACATGGGGATCTTGTTACAAATGCAGATTCTGGGTTTCCAGTGGGCCTGGGTTGGAAGCCCAAGATTCTGCATTTTTAACAAGCTCCCAGATGATGCTGAGGTTGCTGATTTATGGACCACACCTTAAGATGCAAGATTATAGACGTATACAATCCATTCGATATAGCCCCTAGACTGAAAGTCTTACCTATAAGCCGTCTCAATAGATTTAACTTAGATTGAACTGGGTGAAAAATACAGCAGGAAAGATGGCACCATTAGGACCCCATTAGCACCGTCTTTCACAAAGCGAGTGAAGCTTGCAGGAGCACCGACTAAGTGAGGCCTTGAAAGAAGGTGTTTCTTGGTTCTGGTTAAGAGTGGAAAACAGAATAAAGTCTGGAAACTAAGGAGATCAATCACTTTGTCCCGAATTATTCCTGGCCTCATTGCATTAGCACAAGACCTGAAAAGTTCACCACTAACCAGACTCATTGGAGAGGATGCAAAATGCCTCGTCCAGCGTTGACCACTGCATTAGCGAACACAGCACTAAAAGTATGCCACTACTTACATATGAATATCCACTTAAACAATTCTTCCTAAATTATCTTCAAGGACCATTTCTTTATTCAGAGAACTAAACAATGTCTGAAGTTTTAAGGAAAACAACAATAACTCTGTGAAATTATGCCCTATTCCACACTAAACTAACCCAGCTTGGCCTGGTTGCTTTTATTATTGTTACTGATATTATCTCTGTTTTCAAGAAATTCACATATGAGTTGGAATTAAGGACCAATCAAGAAGTACTGATGATGCTCCTAGCATATGCCTACTATGGAGTCAGTCACGATGAGGAAGACAAAACAAGGAAGTTCATGAAGTCAGAACTTCAGAGAAGGAAATTAAAATATACAAAACAGGGCTTCCCTGGTGGCGCAGTGGTTGAGAGTCCGCCTGCCGATGCAGGGGACACGGGTTCGTGCCCCGGTCCAGGAAGATCCCACATGCCGCAGAGCGGCTGGGCCCGTGAGCCATGGCCGCTGAGCCGGCGCGTCCGAAGCCTGTGCTCTGCAATGGAAGAGGCCACAACAGTGAGAGGCCCGCGTACCGCAAAACAAACAAACAAACAAAAAAAACAGTCTCTTTGCCCCACTGCAATTCCTGGCACCCATAATCATGGTAGGTAGTCATGATAATTGTTACCTTTGCTGGTGTCATGATAAGGAAATTAATTTGAGCTGAGAGACAAAAAAGAAGGCATGTCTCTTCAGTAAAGCTCCTTCCACCCTCTTGAAATTTTCTCCTACACTCAACAGAAACTTCATAAAGCCATCCCTGACCCTTCTGCCCAGTTCCACCAAATCAAGTCCTACAGCTGGCCTCACACCCTTCCCAAGCATCCAGGCATTACCACATGGACTTCCCCATGAAGCCCCAGCCTGTTTTTCCAGAGGGTGGCAGTCATTACCTGAGTGGCAGGTTTGCGATGCAAGCTGCCTTAATGTGGGGCTTTGTAGACATCACGCCTGGGTTGTCATTAGTGTCCTCCGAAAACTATCATCAGCTGGCAAACCAAATAAGGGCATTCCAAGAAAACATTAATCCAAGTGTTTGGGGAAGCCATGGAAAATCTAAATTTATTTAACTTTTGGTTCTCAAAGGAAGGTCTAACATACACACAAAGACAATAGTCACTTAAAAGTTTATGAACAACATTTGCTACAGTGCTAAGAGTGGGGAGAGGTAACGCACCTATGGATGGGCAGCTCTGGGGAAGGAGACAGCATCTTTAATCTTTCCTGCATATACAAGGGGCTGGACCACTGGTAAGAGACCTCTTTGTGGGGACATGAGTGATTCCATTTCTCACCCTGTCCTTTCTTCTTCCCTCTACAATGCTAGGTGGTTGGAAGGTTCTGGAAGAGGCCTCTCTACAGGAGACAAGGCATCATCTATCTTCCTCCTCTGCCCCCACCTCTCGTGTGGATGCCCCTGAGGCCAATATGGCCCAAGGGAGGATGCGATAGCACTCAAGTCTCCTCTCTTCCACTCCAGCCACACTGTCCCTGGGCCAACCAGAGGTCAGAGTGACCAGGACCAGGTTCTGTGTCAGACCATACTAGTGCTGCCTTCAAATAGCAGGTGTCCAGAGTCGGTTCCCTCCCCCATCACAGGAAGCAGAAGGAAGAAAAAAGCCCAGCTGTGACAAGTACAGGTCCGCCAACTATTTGTACAGCAGGCACAGGGTTAAAACCACAGCCTGAGACCCTTCTAGGGGCCCAGACGCTGGGAAGCTGGTGAGAGGGACACACAGACACCCGAAGCGGGGGAACAGTGGAGTCTGGGGCTGGGAGTTCAAGGCTTTGATACAGAAATACACTCTTCCAGGATCTTCCTGGTATTGCTTGGAATCAGATCTGCCTCACTTATCCCCCACCAGGAATGTGTAAGGGGGAGAATTCAGAGCCTTCTCCCATAACCCTTTAGAAATAAAACTTTCTATGTGGTCTCTGCTATGCTTAAAGGATCCAAATGATGTCTGGGAGGCACCCCTGTGCTTGTTTGAGTCCCAGAGCAGGGGAGGCTTGGGGCTCGCAGATATTTGCTTCCTGCTCTCCCCACCACCAGCTTTGTTTTGGTGCCTCCAAGTAACCTCTGACATTTACATATTTACATAAAATCATCTCAATATAAAAGCACCTCCAGAGGTTCTCCTTCTCTTGGTCACTTCTCATTTCCTGTCCTCTGTGGTCAGCTCCAGCTAAATGTTTCTTTGAGGGCAGGGACAGGAGCATGTAACCTTCTGTTTATCAGAAGCGGAGTGTGGGAGGGGAAGTTAGGAGGAACCAGAGAGGAATTAAGCTGCAGGCAGCAATTGTGTAACCTCGATTTCCCCTAAACCCACTCAGGCTTGTAAGAGACAAAATCCGTTTACAGAACAAGTACAAAAATGGGTTTGAGGTCAGGCAGCAGAAAAAAAAGTTCCAGTTCCTGCCTTTACAATTATCCATGCTCTAAGTGCTGGTTCCCTTTGCAAGACAACTTGTCAGAAAGTATTTCCATATTGGCATCTATGTCTTCAAGGCATCCAAGTAGCTTGTGTATCTTTTAACACATCAAAAGGCAGAAAGAAAAATGTTCTTGGATCAACACCCAGAAAAATCTTAAACCAGATTCTCCTGGGATATTTCAGGCCAGTCAGCACCTGTTGCTTTATACTGTGGCATCTTTCTTTTAACATATGGATTAAATGTGATGAATGAAAAGATTAAAAGGTCACAATTCCAGCAGCACTGGTTTCTAAACTGCTGTGTTATCTACTTAAAAACTTCCATGGACTTCTATCATCCTCTCAGCTCTTTGGGGCCACTGCTTTGCTTACAGGGAAAACAGAAAGCCTGAGCTTTGCAAGCAGAGGGCAATGACGCTTGTCAGGAATGTCATAAGGGGGACCAGGCTTCGATTCCAAATAGGAATGGAACAAGATGGACATTCCGATCTGACTATTTTCTTGTTAACTATAAAAGAGTTTGAGTTTATAAGAAACATAAAATAACAGATATGTAAGTAAGATATTAACTGGCTTTTTAATATTTTAGATGTCTACAGGTTGGTCAAATTATAAATAAAGTTTCCTTAGAACACAGCCACGCCCACTCGCTTACATGTTGTCTGCAACTTTGGGCAACAGCAGGAGAACTGAGTAGTTACAGCAGAGTCTCTCTGGTCCACATGTCCTAAAATAATTACCATTTGGCCTTTGCAAAAAAAAAAAAAAAAAAAAGTGCCAACCCCGTCTATAGGTATTACAGTAGGGGAAAATAAGTTGAAATTACAGCAGGAAAGGTCTGGCTCATCAATGCCAACATCTCTGCCAGGTAAAGGGACAGACCATGAAAACTTTCCTACAGCTGAGAGGGCCTTTGACTCTTTGGCACACAACCAAACACAAACGCGGCTAATTTAAAGAACACCTGGATAGTTTAGGCTGGTGTAATCAACTAAAAGACGGAAAAGAATCTGCTTTTCCTGTGGGTCCTTCACACTTATGGCAAAAAAATAAAAATAAGATAAAGGATATATTTTGCTTTTTACTGTTAAAATTGTCTAGTTTGCCAAATGCTTTTCGAGATGACTGGTCAACTGTTGCTCACCGAGAAGTAATGCTGCTCTTTGCAAAGTGCCAACTGAACCGAGTAGGAAGGGTGGTAATGGTGACTCACAAACGGGTTTCCCTAGATGCGCTGGAGTGGTTGCTTTAGCCGTGATGAGATATGAAGGGCAAGTGCGCCCCCTGCTGCCCAGAGAGGCAATGTAGGCCTGAACTCAACATTCTTTTTCCTGATCGGGGCTCTCGGGTTGAACTGAAATCAATATCCACACAGCCTCTTGAGGGAGTAAAAGAATACCAAACCTTCACAGTTCACGCCCAAGGCACGGTAGCAACTTGAAATCTCAGTAATTTGTATGACAGGTACGGTAGCAAAGAACGACCATCAAAATGGAATCACCAGGTTTTCACTTCTCTCCCGTAAGACTCTCTTCCCACTAAAAATAAAAATTAAACTGCAGCCTTCTACAACAGCTCATTGACACAAATTACCTTAACAATGAGCAAAAGAACTTATTTCCTCATTTGAAATAGAATACTGACCAAGGGTTTTGTTCAAAATAGGTCTAACCAAGGACTTCCCTGGTGGTCCAGTGGTTAAGACTCCGCGCTCCCAATGCAGGGGGCCCGGGTTCCATCCTTGGTCAGGGAACTAGATCCCACGTGCGGCAACTAAAAGATACCGCATGCCGGCAACTAAACATCCCGCATGCTGCAAAGACCGGTCGCAGCCTAATTAATTCATTAAACAACAAGCAAAATAGGTCGAACCCTATGAAATTGCCCATATTCCAGTTGTTTGACCCACAAACAGCCTGAATATAATGACTTCATTGACAATTGACAAAGATACACAGGACAGCCTGACGGTTTGGAGCTGGCAGGCTGCTTCCCTTCTTGACTGGAGCCTGGGGATGCAGGACCTAAACCCTCTGGCCTCACAGTTTTCCCCAGGGCAGCCTCTGAATTCCTCTGACCAATGAAAGTAGAGGCTAGAATTTTAAAGTATTTTTGATCATTTAGGCAACTCTTCTCCACGTGATACATAAACATTTTTTAATTAGGTTTTTTGTTCTTTTTAATGCAAACATCCTAATAAAGGAGCTTCAGGGAAAAGGAGATTTTTGACATCATGATCTCACATTGCCTCATTCTCTGTTTGCTAAGAGGTGAAGTAAAACCCCTATTGACTGTCACTGACTGCAGTGGGGGGCCATGCTGTGGAGACCAGGGGTGGTTGAGGTTTGCAGAGATGCAGACAAGTGCCACAGACCAAGTATTACGAGGGCAGGGACTTCTGATTTGAAGTGGGAGAATCTGGGAAGCTAAAACATTTTAAAAATCTGAATACTAAGCAAATTAACATGTAGACTTGCCATCTGAGTTTTGCAATAAAATCAATGTGAATATGGATTTCATGACCACAATGTGGGCTCCTTTTTCAGGAGTGTCAGTTACAAGAGTCACAAAAACCACAAGAGTTATAGGAAGACTTTGAAGTAAAATAACAATGAAAGTAGAAGGGTAGAACAGCAACTCTGTCACACAACAGTCTTAGAACTTAGCAGGACCTTGAAGGCAAATTCCAAGTAGACTTATTTGAAGGATCAAGTCAGGAGAAAGTAGGGGTGCCCATGCCCTGAGCTGGTCCAAAACTTTGATACATTCCTTAAAGTGTCCATGATGGCTTAAGGCAATGGTCCCCAGGTTAAAAACACAAAGAACCATGGCTTCTGAGTACTTGGATTTGAAGAAACTGTGGCCAAATGCCATCCTCCAGGCCAGGAACACTGAACACAGTAAAAGCCTGAATATATCCTTAGCCTATAACATCAAGCCCCCAGGGGATTCCAAGGTGCATCTGAAGGAAGGGAACCACTGGGTCAAAGGGTTTCTCTTGAGTCTAATTATAAGTCATTATAAGCTTGGGGATTTATAACTACAAAAAGAGAAAAAATCCTACAGCTACACAGTATATTCATTGTAAGAGCAAAGCAGAAAGCCAATCATCCAGCAGAGTGAGCAAGAGGTCAATAAATATGGTACTTCTTTCAAAGCCATAAAATGGGATCTTAAGACTTAAGAGCCCAAATGATTCATTTTATCTGCAAGGATATTATTTCCTGAAAGATAATGAAACTTGGTCACAGTAACACGGAGAATAAAACCCTGTGAATCTTGACTCCTCGTCCTGTGTTCTTTCCCAGGACGAAGCTGACGTGAAATGATTCTTTCATGCTCATTTACCTACAGAAACATGCAATCAAATTCCTTGTGTAGCAAAAGGAACACAGTTAAAATACATTTTAATTGTCAGTAGACACCATAAAAACAGGAAGGATTTTTAAGAAAAATACAAAGAAATATCTTCCTCTTTAAAACAGATAAACTGGACCCCTCATACTCATTCATTCACTTATTAACCATCACCCGTGTACTTGCTATGTTAGACACTGTATCCAGACTTCACCTAAGATCCCTCCATAGCCCTGTACTGAAGTTGGGGATATTTTAGCCCCTTCTTAAGATAGCTCATTTCATGGGACCCAGTACTGGGTATTATTGTGCTGTGTTTCCTTATGTGGCTGTCAGTGTTACACAGTTGTGGCTGTAGGTGTACCCTTGTATTTACAGCAGATATAAAGGAGATAATATTTCCGGATGAGCGTTCCAGAGTCATTGCACTTTATAGGCTTACTCATTCAACACATTTGTTGGCAAAGTCCTCAAACTTCAAGGTTCAGAAATTTGACTTTATCAGTCTGCTAAAGGTTGATAGGAGTTAAGGGAATGGAGTCATATAAACCCCATTAACAAGAGATCCTGTAACCAAGCAGGACCCTATGGGGCCTTCCTGGGACAGATTCCCCCATGTCCTCCACCTACCTCTTGTTTGTAGAAAAACGTTAGCCTCCTAGGCTTTTCCCAAGTTCCAGAGAATAAATTTAACCAGAGAGTGAGAAAAAACAGAAACAAAGGAAAGCAAGCAAGACAAAATAATACTTAAGCCATTAAAGTCAAGGACCTTTAGTTCCTCCTCAGGGGCTATAGATAATATTCTGAGCCATATCCTTGATCTGTTTTGCAGATACTGAAACCCTCACCGGGTGGAAGAAGTTAACTCCATGTTGACCACAAAAAACAGATCCCAGACCAGTTGGAACCAGAAGGTTGATGATGTTGATTCCTGTGTACCTCACCACCAACCAGTCAGAAGAATGGCCATGAGCTGATCACTCACCCCACAACCCTCTCCCTCACCTTGTCTTTAAAAACCTTTCCCTGAAAGCCATCAGGGAATTTGGGTCTTTTGAGCACTAGCTGCCTAGACTCCTTGCTTGGTGCCTGCACTTTCCTTCACCACAACCCAGCGTCAATAGATTGGCTTTACTGCCCATGGGCAAAAGGACCCAAGATTAGTTCAGTAACAATTCCTATGCATTTTCTTTTTTTTCTTTTCTTTTAAAGAATTTTATTTTTTTTATACAGCAGGTTCTTATTACTTATCCATTTATACTATTAGTGTATATATAGCAATCCCAATCTCCAAATTCATCACACCACCACCACCACCCACCCCACCACATTCCCCCCTTGGTGTCCATACGTTTGTTCTCTACATCTGTGTCTCTATTTCTGCCCTGCAAACCGGTTCATCTGTACCATTTTTCTAGGTTCCACATATATGCGTTAATATACGATATTTGTTTTTCTCTTTCTGACTTACTTCACTCTGTATGACAGTCTCTAGATCCATCCACGTCTCTACACATGACCCAATTTTGTTCCTTTTTATGTCTGAGTAATATTCCATCGTATATATGTACCACATCTTCCTTATCCATTCATCTGTCGATGGGCATTTAGGTTGCTTCCATGACCTGGCTATTGTAAATAGTGCTGCAATGAACATTATGGCATGTGTCTCTTTTTGAATTGTGGTTTTCTCAGGGTATATGCCCAGTAGTGGGATTGCTGGTTCATATGGTAATTCTATTTTTGGTTTTTTAAGGAACCTCCATACTGTTCTCCATAGTGGCTGTATCCATTTACATTTCCACCAACAGTGCACGAGGGTTCCCTTTTCTCCACACCCTCTCCAGCATTTGTTGTTTGTACATTTTCTGATGATGCCCATTCTTAACTGGTGTGAGGTGATACCTCATTACAGTTTTGATTTGCATTTCTCTAATAATTAGTGACGTAGAGCAGCTTTTCATGTGCTTCTTGGCCACCTGTATGTCTTCTTTGGAGAAATGTCTATTTAGGTCTTCTGCCCATTTTTGGATTGGGTTGTTTGTTTTTTTAATATGGAGCTGCATGAGCTGATTATATATTTTGGAGATTAATCATTTGTCCGTTGATTCATTTGCAAATATTTTCTCCCATTCTGAGGGTTGTCTTTTCGTCTTGTTTATGGTTTCCTTTGCGGTGCAAAAGCTTTTAAGTTTCATTAGGTCCCATTTGTTTATTTTTGTTTTTATTTCCATTACTCTAGGAGGTGGGTCAAAAAAAATCTTGCTGTGATTTATGTCAAAGAATGTTCTTTCTATGTTTTCCTCTAAGAGTTTTATAGTGTCTGGTCTTACATTTAGGTCTCGAATCCATTTTGAGTTTATCTTTGTGTATGGTGTTAGGGAGTGTTCTAATTTCATTCTTTTACATGTAGCTGTCCAGTTTTCCCAGCACCACTTATTGAAGAGGCTGTCTTTTCTCCATTGTATATCCTTTCCTCCTTGTCATAGATTAGTTGACCATAGGTACATGGGTTTATCTCTGGGCTTTCTGCCCTGTTCCATTAATGTATATTTCTGTTTTTGTGCCAGTACCATATTGTCTTGATTACTGTAGCTTTGTAGTATAGTCTGAATTCAGAGAGTCTGATTACTCCATCTCTGTTTTATTCCCTCAAGACTGCTTTGGCTATTCAGGTTCTTTTGTGTCTCCATACAAATTTTAAGATTTTATGTTCTAGTTCTGTAAAAAATGCCATTGGTAAATTGATAGGGATTGCATTGAATTTGTAGATTGCTTTGGGTAGTATAGTCATTTTCACAATGTTGATTCTTCCAATCCAAGAACATGGTATATCTCTCCATCTGTTTGTATCATCTTTAATTTCTTTCATCAGTGTCTTATAGTTTTCTGCATACAGGTCTTCTCCCTCCTTAGGTAGGTTTATTCCTAGGTATTTTATTCTTTTTGTTGCAGTGGTAAATGGGAGTGTTACCTTAATTTCTCTTTCTGATTTTTCACCATTAGTGTATAGGAATACAAGAGATTTCTGTGCATTAATTTTGTATCCTGCAACTTTACCAGATTCATTGATTAGCTCTAGTAGTTTCCTGGTGGATCTTTAGGATTTTCTATGCATAGTATCATGTCACCTGGAAACAGTGACAGTTTTACTTCTTCTTTCCCAATTTGTATTCCTTTTATTTCTTTTTCTTCTCTGATTGCCATGGCTAGGACTTCCAAAACTATGTTGAATAATAGTGGCGAGAGTGGACATCCTTGTCTTGTTCCTGATCTTAGAGGAAATGCTTTCAGTTTTTCACCTTTGAGAATGAAGTTTGCTGTGGGTTTGTCATATATGGCCTTTATTACGTTGAGGTAGGTTCCCTCTATGCCCACTTTCTGGAGACTTTTAATCATAAATAGGTGTTGAATTTTGTCAAAAGCTTTTTCTGCTTCTATTGAGATGATCATATTGTTTTTATTCTTCAATTTGTTAATATGGTGTATCACATTAATTGATTTGCATATATTGAAGAATCCTTGCATTACTGGGATAAATCCCACTTGATCATGATGCATGATCCTTTTAATGTGTTGTTAGATTCTGTTGCTAGTATTTTGTTGAGGACTTTTGCTTCTATATTCATCAGTGATATTGGTCTGTAATTTTCTTTTTTTGTAGTATCTTTGGTTTTGGTATCAGGGTGATGGTGGCCTCATAGAATGAGCTTGGGAGTGGTCCTTCCTCTGCAATTTTTGGGAAGAGTTTGAGAAGGATGGGTGTTAGCTTTTCTCTAAATGTTTGATAGAATTCACCTGTGAAGCTATCTGGTCCTGGACTTTTGTTTTTTGGAAGATTTTAAATCACAGTTTCAATTTCATTACTTGTGATTGGTCTGTTCATATTTTCTATTTCTTCCTGGTTCAGTCTTGGAAAGTTATACCTTTCTAAGAATTTGTCCATGTCTTCCCGGTTGTCCATTTTATTGGCATAGAGTTGCTTGTAGTAGTCTCTTAGGATGTTTTGTATTTCTGCAGCGTCTGTTGTAAATTCTCCTTTTTCACTTCTAATTTTATTGATTTGAGTCCTCTCCCTCTTTGTCTCTAGGTATTTTCTGATTTCCTCTTAGATTTCTTCAGCGATCTCTTTGTTATTTAGTAATGTATTCTTTAGCCTCCATGTGTTTGTGTTTTTTACGCTTTTTTCCCTGTAATTGATATCTAGTCTCATAACGTTGTGGTCAGAAAAGATGCTTGATATGATTTCAATTTTCTTAAATTTACTGAGACTTGATTTGTGACCCAAGATGTGATCTATCCTGGAGAATGTTTCGTGCACACTTGAGAAGAAAGTGTAATCTGCTGTTTTTGGATGGAATGTCCTATAAATATCAATTAAATCTACCTGGTCTATTGTGTCATTTAAAGCTTGTGTTTCCTTGTTAATTTTCTGTTTGGATGATCTGTCCATTGGTGTAAGTGAGGTGTTATAAAGTCCCCCACTATTATTGTGTTACTGTCGATTTCCTCTTTTATAGCTGTTAGCTGTTGCCTTATATATTGAGGTGCTCCTATGTTTGGTGCATATATATTTATAATTGTTATATCTTCTTCTTGGATTGATCCTTTGATCATTATGTACTGTCCTTCCTTGTCTCTTGTAACATTCTTTATTTTAAAGTTTATTTTATCTGATATGAGTATTGCTACTCCAGCTTTCTTTTGATTTCCATTTGCATGGAAAATCTTTTTCCATTCCCTCACTTTCAGTCTGTATGTGTCCCTACGTCTGAAGTGGGTCTCTTTTAGACAGCATATATATGGGTCTTGTTTTCATATCCATTCAGCGAGGCTGTGTCTTTTGGTTGGAGCATTTAATCCATTCACATTTAAGGTAATTATTGATATGTATGTTCCTATTACCATTTTCGTAATTGTTATGGGGTTGTTTTTGTAGGTCCTTTTCTTCTCTTGTGTTTCCCACTTAGAGAAGTTCCTTTAGCATTTGTTGTAGAGCTGGTTTGGTGGTGCTGAATTCTCTTGGCTTTTGCTTGTCTGCAAAGCTTTTGATTTCTCCATCGAATCTGAACTTATTCATTTTCAGTGGAAGTGGTGTTGGTGTTGGTTCTTTCCCATTATCCGTTGCACCTTTGTCTCATGATCAATGTGCCAACAAACTAAACTAGATATCAGAAAATTGTTTGGTGATCATGGAATAAAGGCAAAGGCTGTGAATAACCTCAAAAGGCATTTTTCTAGGGAGTGTGAAAGTTGCTCCAGTACCAAGTACCACTCTGTTGTGATGAGAATACCATCTCTGCCAGATGGCATCTGTTGCACAATATACTGTTGTGTGTTCCATGCCCCACCTATTTTCCACTTTCGCCAGGTGCTTCCATGTACATCCACCTGCAAGCCCTAAGCTAGTCTCTCTGCCTAGGCTGTGAATCCTCGAGGGGAGAAGAGGCTTACTCATATTTGTAGCTGGATGACACTAAGTCTCGTAATTTCTAGTGACCAGAGGGGCAGATGGAAGGATAGATGGACTGGGTGGATGCATGAATGAAAAGAAATTCCAGTTGCTCAGGCTCTGCCTGGGTTTCCAGAGTCTAAGCTCCTGAGCCCATTTGGGAGATGTTAAGGGTCTCACTCTGAATCATTACTAATTTGTTCTTTAGCTTTTATTTAATTTCTTTGCATTCAAAACTGTGTGTGTCTGTTACCACTGATACTACTTTCCTCCTCTCAAATAATGATTATAAAGAAATATATACATTTGAAAAAGTAGTATATTATCTATTCTGTTAATTTAAAGTCAGTATTTATCAAGGGGGAGATGGTTGGGGGAGGGATGGAGTGGGAGGTTGGGATTAGCAGATGTAAGCTATTACATACAGAATGGATAAACAACAAGGTCCTACTGTATAGCACAGGGAACTATATTCAATATCCTATGATAAACCATAATGGAAAAGAATATTAAAAAAAAGAATGTATAACTGAATCACTTCGCTGTACAGCAGAAATTAACACAACGTTGTAAATCAAATATAATTCAATAAAAAAAATTGGGAAAAAAATAAAATCAGTATTTATAATGTGTAGTCTATAAATCTCTTTTTAACTATATAGGGGATCACTCTACAAAGTTCAACGGCTTCCCATATTACAAAGAGTAAAAGCCAGAGTCTTTGCAAGACAAAGCCGTCTGCACTGCATCGCCATTTACCTCTGACCTCCTTTCCTACCACTCTCCCTTCCGTCCTTCAGCACCAGCTCTGGGTCACCCGCTGCTCCACCCACTCTCACACCTCTGGACCTTTGCCCTTGGAAGGTCCCTCACCCCATTCAACTATCATTTCCAGGAAGCCAGTCTTAATTACTCTATACACAAATGCACCGTCCCCAACACCAACCCTAAATCCAGGCCCCTTCATTTGTCTCCATAGCATGGATCATCCTCTGACATGCTCTCTTCACCTCTGGCCCCCTCCTCTGAATTTAATTTCCATGAGGGCAGAAACTTAGGGGTTTTTTTTTCTGTTTTTTTGGGGGGGTGGTGCTTACTGCTGTATCCCCAGTGCCTACAACAAGGTCTGGCACACACTTAAAGTATTTATAAATATTATGAATAAATGAATGAATGAGTGAGTGAATGAATGAATGAGTAGAACATCAAATATCCTACAAGACTCATACTAAACAATAGCAGTCCCTGGTCTCCCCACTCCTGAATCTTCCTCTCCAAAATCATTTAACTGTTTCTGGTATCAACCTGTACATTTCTAAAGAACATGCTTGTACTGCTATTTCTTGATTATGCAACTTAAGATATTAAAGACCCAAATTCCTATTGTGGAAGATGATATAGGATTCTTATACAACCTGAGACCCCCAGTCCCCACTTCTTCACCTTCCTAGTAGAATTATATCACATTATCTTATAATTTACGTATATGGCTCTTGTCTATATCCCTCTATATGCACTGATACAATTGGATGTATCAATACAATTGATTGATACAATACAATCCCTCTAGATACAATTCTAGCTAGAATGAAGCTCCATAAACAGAAATTTGTGTCTGTTTTGCTCGCTGAAGTATCCTTATGACTTAGAACAATGTCACACTCATAGTAGGCACTGAATAAATATTTGTGGAATAAATGAATTAATTCTCAGCTTTATAGTATGTGACTTGCCCACAAGTCACTCATTACTGCATTCTCAGGATGCACTGGCTGTCCCCCACATCCCTTCGGGTTGCCTGGCTGGTTGGGCACTGCACTGGCATGTGGCCACCACCAGATAACATCTAATAACTCCCTTTCACCCAGTTGTACTTGGGAATCTCTCCTCTATATCCTGAACTTTTCATTAACACTTACACTGACTGATTTACAATTACTGACATTAATCAGCTTCTCCAACTAGGCTACAGCCTCCTTGGCATCATGGAGTGTCTTGGTCATCTCTGAGCCCCATTGTCTTTCACAGCATCAGACCTTTTGTAATAGATTCTCAAGAAGTTCTGAATGAAGGACACACAGCCCTGCTTGCCACTTTCAAGCAAGAGAGAAACAACTTCCTGTCCCAGGGGAGCCCTTATGACAAGACACTCTCATTATTTATAGAAATAAAGTGAGGATCAACTGATTTTCCTGTCACTATACACTTCCCAGGGCTAACTAATGCCAGGTCATTTCATTCACTTCATTTTTCAACCATTTCGCTTCTTTCTATTCCTTTTTCTTGCTCAAGTCTCCATCAAAAATAAAAATAAAATTTGGGCTTCCCTGGTGGTGCAGTGGTTAAGAATCCACCTGCCAATGCAGGGGACACGGGTTCAAGCCCTGGTCCGGGAAGATCCCACGTGCCACGGAGCAACTAAGTCCGTGCGCCGCAACTACTGAGCCTGCACTCTAGAACCCGCGAGCCACAACTACTGAAGCCCGCATGCCTAGAGCCCATGCTCCACAACAAGAGAAACCACCACAATGAAAAGCTGGCACACTGCGACAAAGGGTAGCCCCCGCTCGCCACAACTAGAGAAAGCCCACACGCAGCAACAAGGACCCAACACAGCCATAAAAAAATAAATAAATAAAAGTTAAAAAATAAAAATAAATTTCAACTAAGAGTTAAATCAGTCAGAGCATCATGGCTTCCTTCAAAGTTAGAAATGTTGCCTTTATGAAATGTCTGATTCAACATTAAGCTCTGTAGGCATGGCGGCGTTGGCGGATTTGGACCTGTGGGAGGGTTCCGACCTGAAGGCGCTGCACCGGCTCGTGGAGAATGCCACTCACCTGGGCTATTCAGTTGTCACCATCAATCATGTTGTTGAATTTAAGGAAAAGAAACAGGAAATTGAAAAACCAGTAGCTGTTTCTGAACTCTTTACAACTTTGCCAATTGTACAGGGAAAATCAAAACCAATTAAGATTTTAACTAGACTGACAATTATCGTTTCAGATCCATCTCACTGCAATGTTTTGAGAGCAACTTCTTCAGGAGTCCGGCTGTATGATATCATTGCAGTTTTTTGAAGACAGAAAAACTTTTTCATATTGTTTGTAAACATTTAGATGTGGATTTAGTCTGCATAAGTGTAACAGAGAAGTTACCATTTTACTTCAAAAGACCCCCTATGAAAGTGGCAATTGAGTGAGGTGTGGGCTTTGAACTTGTCTATAGCCCCCCTGTCAAAGACTCCACAATGAGAAGGTACACAATTTCCAACGCCCTCAATTTGATGAAGGTCTGCAAAGGAAAGAATGTAATTCTACCTAGTGCTGCTGAAAGGCCTTTAGAAATAAGAGGCCCATACGATGTGGCAAACTTACAGTTGCTGTTTGGGCTGTTGGAAAGTGACACCAAGGCTGCAGTGTCCACCAACTGCCAAGCGGTGCTTCTGCATGGAGGGAGAAACTAGAAAAACTGCTTTTGGAATTATTTTCACGGTGAAGATATCTTGGACATCAGAAGTAGATGATGATTCTCTTCCAGCCTGCAAGAAAGCCAAGTGTGAGGGCTGAAACGAGTCCCCCTTCTCTGTCAACACTCTCTTCTGCCATTTGAGAATCCATCAGCCACAACAGAATTGGAACCTCCTTATGATTCACTATTTTCACTTGGAGCTACATATCAGTAGTCTGTAAAAGCAGTCTTATAGGGCTTCCCTGGTGGCGCAGTGGTTGAGAGTCCGCCTGCCAATGCAGGGGACATGGGTTCGTGCCCCAATCCGGGAAGATCCCACATGCCGTGGAGCAGCTGGGCCCGTGAGCCATGGCCGCTGAGCCTGCGTGTCCGGAGCCTGTGCTCCGCAACGGGAGAGGCCACAACAGTGAGAGGCCCGCGTACCGCAAAAAAAAAAAAAGCTGTCTTATATTCAAGCCATTAAAATAACAAAACCTGAGAGATTAAGATGGCGAAGTAGAAGGATGTGCTCTCACTCCATCTTGCGAGAACACCGGAATCACAACTAACTGCTGAGTAGTCGTCCACAGGAAGACACTGGAACTCACCAAGGAGGATACCCCACATCCAGAGACAAAGGAGAAGCCACAATGAGATGGTAGGAGGGGCTCAATCACAGTAAAATCAAATCCCATAACTGCTGGGTGGGTGACTCACAAACTGGAGAACGCTTATACCACAGAAGTCCACCCACTGGAGTGAAGGCTCTGAGCTCCACATCAGGCTTCCCAACCCAGGGGTACAGCAGTGGGAGGAGGAATTCCTAGAGAATCAGACTTTGAAGGCTAGTGGGATTTGACTGCAGGACTTCAACAGGACTGGGGGAAACAGAGACTCCACTCTTGGAGGGCACACACAAAGTAGTGTGTGCGTCGGGACCCAGCGGAAGGAGCAATGACCCCATAGGACTGAACCAGGGCTACCTGCTGGTGTTGGAGGGTCTCCTGCAGAGGCGGGGTGTGGCTGTGTCTCACCAAGAGGACAAGGACACTGGCAGCAGAAGTTCTGGTAAGTACTCCTTGGCGTGAGCCCTCCCAGAGTCTGCCATTATCCCCACCAAAGAGCCCGGGTAGGCTCCAGTGTTGAGTCACCTTAGGTCAAACAACCAACAGGGAGGGAACCCAACCCCACCCAGCCGCAGACAGGGGGATTAAAGTTTTACTGAGCTCTTCTACCCAGAGCAAAAGCCAGCTCTACCTACCACCAGTCCCTCCCATCAGGAAACTTGCACAAGCCTCTTAGATAGCCTCATCCACCAGAGGGCAGACAGCAGAAGCAAGAAGAACTACAATCCTGCAGCCTGTGGAACAAAAACCACATTGACAGAAAGACAGACAAGATGAAAAGGCAGAGGGCTATGTACCAGATGAAGGAACAAGATAAAACCCCCCAAAAACAACGAAAGTGGAGATAGGTAACCTTCCAGAAAAAGAACTCAGAATAATGATAGTGAAGATGATCCAGGACCTTGGAAAAAGAATGGAGGCAAAGATAGAGAAGATGCAAGAAATGTTTAACAAAGACCTAGAAGAATTAAAGAACAAACAGAGATGAACAATACAATAACTGAAATGAAAACTACACTAGAAGGAATCAATAGCAGAATAACTGAGGCAGAAGAACGGATAAGTGACCTGGAAGACAGAATGGTGGAATTCACTGCTGCGGAACAGAATAAAGAAAAAAGGATGAAAAGAAATGAAGACAGCCTAAGAGACCTCTGGGACAACATTAAACACTACAACATTTGCATTATAGGGGTCCCAGAAGGAGAAGAGAGAGAGAAAGGACCCGAGAAAATATTTGAAGAGATTATAGTCGAAAACATCCCTATCATGGGAAAGGAAATAGCCACCCAAGTCCAGGAAGCACAGAGAGTCCCATACAGGATAAACCCAAGGAGAAACACGTCGAGACACATAGTAATCAAATTGGCAAAAATTAAAGACAAAAATTATTGAAAGCAACAAGGGGAAAATGACAAATAATATACAAGGGAACTCCCATAAGGTTAACAGCTGATTTCTCAGCAGAAACTCTACGAGCCAGAAGGGGGTGGCACAGTATATTTAAAGAGATGAAAGGGAAGAACCTACAGCCAAGATTACTCCACCCGGGAAGAATCTCATTCAGATTCGATGGAGAAATCAAAAGCTTTACAGACAACCAAAAGCTAAGAGAATTCAGCACCATCAAACCAGCTCTACAACAAATGCTAAAGGAACTTCTCTAAGTGGGAAACACAGGAGAAGAAAAGGACATATTAAAAAAACCCCATAACAATTAAGAAAATGGTAATAGGAACATACATATCAATAATTACCTTAAATGGGAATGGATTAAATGCTCCAAACAAAAGACACAGGCTCACTGAATGGATACAAAAACAAGACCCATATATATGCTGTCTAAAAGAGACCCACTTCAGGGCTTCCCTGGTGGTGCAGTGGTTGAGAGTCCGCCTGCTGATGCAGGGGACACGGGTTCATGTCCCAGTCCGGGAAGATCCCACATGCCGCGGAGCGGCTGGGCCCATGAGCCATGGCCGCTGAGCCTGCGCGTCCAGAGCCTGTGCTCCGCAACGGGAGAGGCCACAACAGTGAGAAGCCTGCGTGCAGCCAAAAAAAAAAAAAAAAAAAAAGCACAGCATAAAAGTCAGTAACTCAATATTCTCTCATTCAGTCACAGGATCTTAAAATGTTATTCAAAGCAAAAAAGAAAGGTATCATCTACCAAGCAATCAGTAAATTGCACAGAGTCGAAGGTTTTTTTGTTTTTTGTTTTTTTGCTGCACCTGGCAGCTTGCAGGATCTTAGTTCCCCAACCAGGGATCGAACCTGGCCCCAGCAGTGAAAGCGCCAAGTCCTAACCACTGGACTGCCAGGGAATTCCAATGAAAGGTCCGTCTTTAAGAGAAAGAACTCAGGAGGAAAATCCTGCAAACAAAGACCAGGAAACTAACCAATCTGACATGAGAAGATGAGCACATGTTTTACTTAATAAAAATCTAGAGATTTACAAATGCCATATAAGTAATAATCCTCATTTTGAATATTCTCTAAACTCTACAAAAATGGAAGATGTAATTCTTTTGAACAGTCACCCAAGTTGTAGTCATATTCCTCTGTGCCTCAACTTATGTAATCATTTTGCCAACAAGCCCATTTTATACATTCCCACCTTCCTGTATTTTTACAGCTGTCAAAGGAAGTTACTTTCACTTCTAAAAACTTTAAAATAGAGGCTTAATTATTTAGCTTAGCCTTCCCTCCCCCCACAAAAAGAAGCCACTGAAGAAGAGATATTTCTCTTTTCAACTTCTGAAGTTGCTCCCCATTCATAATTGGATTCAGAATAAATCTTGGTCAAAGCATACCAGTAAATTAGAGCAAAGTCATTTTCAAATGAAATGAATTTTAAATGACACATTCAAATACATTAAGGATTAAGTTCTTTCAAGTGAAATAACTCTAAGTGTGCAAGAATGAAGTTTAGCCAAATACTAGGCTAAGACTCAGGATAAAAAATGAAGTAGACATAGCCCTTGTCTGAGCAGCTTACAGTCTAGGATAATATATATGTATAGAAACACAAAGGTATAATGTGTAAACATCATGTGTAGATATTGAACAAGATTATTTAAAATTTACATGTAAGCATTAGAGTTGGAAAGTATACAGTTCAGCACTAAATTGATTCCAAGTTCAAAAATTCAAGTTAATCATATTCCCATATTATGTGATATCATGAAGTTACAATTCTGAATTTGGCACATTCCTTCTGACTCTGTAAGCAAGTAATAGTCTGTTTTCATTTCTAGGGCAATAAAATGGATTCACTCTGTCTCAGGGGGTTGCTACTTGTGAGTGACTAATAATTTACAGCCATAATGTCAAGTTGCTGGGTGGGAAGTGCAAGTTTAACTAGTACTTCGTAAGATCTTTGGAGATGTGGTTACATGTCAAAAGGTATAACTAAAAACACATTTGCCTATAGGTTCCCAAGATTTCATTTGTGATGCCATTTCTGATAAACCATGAAGAGTACATCACTGGGTCTCAGGCTGTACACTGAGAAATGAAATTCAAAGAGAAAGCTTTTTTGAAAAGGAAAGAGCTAAAACTCCTGGTTGCTGTGCAGGGCAGAGACGCAGTCTCATGATTTGGGGGTCAGAGCGACCCTCTGTCCTTTTTGTTTTCACGGTAAGCAGCAGGGTTGTGCTGTCTATAGAAGGCACTGCAGACCCAGATCCTATCTTGGCCATCTCCTGGCTGTGTGGCCTTGAATAAGTCACTTAACATCCTCACCCTCAGATTGCTCTTCTGTAAAATGGGATAAAAAGATCCACTTTAAGAGGTTGCCACAAAGGTTAAAAATAATGTCTGTAGTTCAATTGCCCAAGGTCTAGAACATAGTAAGTACACAATAACTACTAATGATTCAAACAAGGAGAAGAGCAGAAAAAAACGCTCGTAACGCCGGTAATAGTTTAAAGGAATCCTTGGTAAAAATCTCCGTATAATGCTGGGGCCCCTGGCATTTCCACTTAACAAGTTTCCATCCTCTCAAGAAATGGGACAAATGGATGGATTATGGCCCCTCTCTTCAAGCTGAGTCTGCATTGGATTGCTGCTTCCTTTCTATATCTATTGTGAACGAGAATATGTAAATTCTGCAAATTTCTTGCTTAAAAACCCCTTTATTTAGACATCCCACTTGCTTGCTCTTTGTGAAGTGTGTAAGTTAGGAGAAAATATGTCCCTTGGCATATCTCCCTTCTATAAAAAGGTAAAAGGAAGTTGTAGTTGGATTTCACTCTGAGTTCAGCATTCCTGTTCCTAGGAAAGCGATTAAAAAAAAAGGGTCACAAGATCCTTCCATTTGCCAGAACTGACACTCTAGAGGTCTGACATGGGCTTCAAGTGGAACCTCTCTGCATTTGCCCCCAAATCACCAGTGGGCACAGCTGGCTCTAGCTGTTCACAGGACTATGCACAGAATTGAAGAACCTCACCTTCAGGGAGGCTGGAGTCAGAGCAGATAATATCTGGATATTTGGGGGTTAAGGGGTTGAGGATACGAGCACTGATACAATTTCAATAAACAAAAAGATCAATTGTTTTCTGATACACTAGCAAAGTTGGCAGTAGAGTAGTGAACTATCAGACAAGGCTCCTGATTTCATGGAGTTTACTAGGAAGGTCAAACTTCATGTAAAGGAAGACCTGCTGGAAATACTAGCATATTCTACTCAAAAATAGCATTTTTCAATATTTAAGAGGTCTTCTTTCTGAATCAGAAAAAGAGAAACCATGCAACAACCTAATGACAAGACTTTCAAATCTTTGAAAATTTAAATTCCAGTATCAATCTGGAAAATGCGTTTGTTCCCCACCTTCCACCAGTGCGTTTCACAACAGTTTCTGAAATGATGTTCTGCTAGAAGATACACTACATCATGATCAGATGGTTTATATTGAGTTTTCTAAAGGAAACAGGTAGGAAATATGAGTGAACTTTAAGAAGCTTAAGACTTAGGAAGAAATATTCATTAGTTTATCCATTCAGCAGTCACTCTTTGCTTTCCTACTGTGCATAAGACACTGGGCAGTGCTGAGAATACAAGCAATAGAATAATTTGGAGATGAAAAATGCCTTATGACCACCTATCTGTACTCCACCCAGATTTCTTCTTTCTATCACAAATATGTAATGGGAACAATTATTCAATTAGTTCTATACCAATGAATTGTCAATGTGCATAAACCATTTTCTTGTTGAGCTGGCCAAAAAAGGTTGCGGGGGGGAGACCTATTTTGAATGGAGAGAGTGAAGTTTTCAACAGCAACACCCATTCGGTGACCTATAAAAGGTTAGCCTTCCTGTCTTGCTGACACTGCACCATCCCTGGCTGTGGGTCTCTCGAACAGCACCATGTCACTCTCCGTGCGCACCTCTGGGCTACCCCAGTGGCTGTCCTCCCAAAGTGGGAGAGCCAAGGGCATTTCTGCCTCAAGCATCAGAAGCAGCTACGGGGGAAGTGCCTTTGGCTTTGGAGGCAGCTGTGGGGGAGGCTTTTCAGCTGCTTCCATGTTTGCTTCTAGTTCTGGCTTTGGTGGTGGCTCTGGAAGTTTCTTTGCAGGAGGACTGGGTGCTGGTTATGGAGGAGCCAGGGGAGGTGGCTTTGGGAGCCTGGGGATTGGATTTGGGGGAAGCCCAGGAGGGGGCTCTTTAGGGATTCTCTCTGGCAACGATGGAGGCCTTCTTTCTGGATCAGAAAAGGAAACTATGCAAAATCTTAATGACAGATTGGCTTCCTACCTGGATAAGGTTCGAGCTCTAGAAGAGGCTAACGCTGACCTAGAAAACAAAATTCGAGAATGGTACGAAACACAAGGATCTGGGACTGGAGACCCCAGGTCACAGAATGATTATAGTAAATATCATCTGTTGATTGAAGACCTCAGGAATAAGGTAACAAAATGGCTTTTTAGAGGGGCTTTGGGAATTATTTTTTACTTTTCTTTTTTGTTATTTCAATATTTTACAGTCATAAATCACCTAAAACTTAGATATCTTTCCATTCAACTGTATTTGGAATAATTTCTCATCTTAAGATATTTAGTTTCATTTTATCATTGACCATAAAGTGATTGTTTTTTACACTACCTTTTCTGGGGGAAATGTATGTTTCTTAATTTTTAAATAATATTCTCTATACATATTTTCCTTTAAAAGTTAACTGCCTTAAACCCTTAATAAAATAGCATTATAACATCACCTAAAATATTCCTGTCAAAGATATACTTGCAAAACACTATCTTTTACGACCTCACTTTGTGTGTCTTCCCCTGTTTGGCCAGGTCATTTCTGACAGCACTGCAAATGCCCAGCTACTCTTGCAGATCGACAATGCAAGACTGGCTGCCGAAGACTTCAGAATGAAGTGAGTAGAATAAAAGAAAGACTAATGATGATTGACATGTCCCCGTATCTCTTCTTTTTCTCTATTTTCCTGCCTTCATTGATGGCAAATATTTCCAACCTTCTGCAGTTCACATGCTCCATACATTTAATGTTTTGGTAAATTCACATTGGGCATTCTATTAGAAACTAACTAGATTCAAACACAATTCACATTACATGTCCTTAGTTATAAAGTACTTAAACCCAGGGCTATGGATTGCCATATTCAACATTTGTAATTGACTCATGTTGCGACATGATAATTCCACCAGTGTCCTAAACCTCAATCTTCCATGCATCAAAATGAACTACTAATGTTTTTGCCTGGGCGTTAAATGAAGTGACCTTTTTCCCGATGACACATACAACTAAAATATTAACCAGGCATTTATTTTTATATTGCCTCCTCCGTTCCCATACACCACCCTCAGACATAAGAAAATACTAACATCCTTTTTGCTCTGCAAAATTTCCTCACAGGATGTTGCAGTGGTGATGATCCTGAACCTTAGTACGAGTTACTAAAGAAGTATCACTGTTTTAAATTAAACCATGAATAAAGGTTAAGCAAGATGACCAATTATTATCTAATTTTCAACCGCCTTTTAGGATTCCATCAGAAACGCCACCTGGAGAGGGGCTGCTACTTACTGTTCATAGCCAAGGCAGCCAGCCAGAGGGGAAGAGGTAGCCTGGGATGCGGTGCTATTGCGGTACATCGCTGGTAGAAAAGTATCACTTCCTAATTTTTTCACTTCTCTCCCACTGAGTAGCAACCTATCATTTAAAAAAAGGAAAAGAAAAAGTTAGAAAAGCAAAAACAGTCTCATGCATTACAATGCTGCTAAATTTATATGCAAAACAGCCCTGAAGATCGCAGGGGGCTTATTCAAATGGGTGTGTTGATTCCCTGGACTGTTTTGCACTTGGTTTTCAGATACGAAAATGAGCTGGCCCTGTGCCAGAACGTGGAGGCCGACATCAACGGCCTGCGCAAGGTGCTGGACGAGATGACCCTGGCCAGAGCCGACCTGGAGATGCAGATCGAGATCCTGAATGAGGAGCTGGCCTACCGGAAGAAGAGTCATGAGGAGGTGAGCCAGAAAGCACAGTTCTCTAAGCTGCTTTTTTCTACCAGACTCAAAAATTACAATTTCAAATTTATAAATCTGGAGTTAGAAGAGATATGCATGATACACTATCCCCCTGTTAAGATGACCATTTGTTTTGAAGTTGTGGTGGTGGTTTCTGTTTAAGTTTAACACGTTAGAGGCACTTTTTGATTTTGTCATTTTTATCATTTGGTAAGGACAATCAGAATTTTAATTGCCCTGATTTAGTGATTTCTTAAAATATAGTATTTTTATTCATTAGCTAGGAAAAAAATGTTAAAAGGCTGACCTTGCACTATCTAGTCAAAAAAATTCTGGAAGGATTGAAGAATTAATCCTTTTTGTCATAGAAAATAAAAGGAGATACTTATCAAGAAAAAGATATAGTATTTTTAAAGTTCAAAAATAAAAGTCTACCAATAATACATACTGTTATACATGTTAGAGAAACGAATTATAGCCAGTGTAATACACACACGGAACTCTGATATTCCGCAATGTATATGAGCAATCACGCATGACCCTGGCACTAGGCTCCTGAAGAGCTTTCCACTGTAAAGCAATGACTATGGTACAAACAGTGGGCAAGCCCAGGGACCGTCTGCAGCCCTCCGTTTGGCAGCTGTAGTTGAAAACCCCGGGTACCTTTCCACCAGGCCTTCCCTTCTTGTAAAGGTTGTGGAGCCCAAAGAAGCGGGGCCAACTCATCCATCAGGCATGGTAGGCACAGCACCCAGGACCCGCGGTGAGTTTAGGGGCCCGTGAAAGTGTCTTAAGTTCTTTCAAAATCAGAATAAAAATACGAATTTAAGGTTAAAAATGTTTGAATATATTGTATTGATAGGTTTGTCTTTATACCAAATATGTTTTGTGGAGGAAGAGGCCCACGAAAGTCACAATGGGCCCCTGCGCCCCTCTCTCTCACTCGCTGTCCCCAGGAGCTCCAAAGCTTCCGGGCCGGCGGCCCAGGCCAGGTCAGCGTAGAAATGGACGCTGCCCCCGGAGTGGACCTCACGAGCCTCCTTAACGACGTGCGGGGGCAGTACGAAGCCATAGCCCAGCAGAATCGGGAGGATGTGGAAGCCTGGTTCATTGAAAAGGTACCACTCACAAAGACAAAAGGCGTTGATACGCTTGCATTAAAGACCGGGGAGAGGGGCAGGGCTGGCTCACGTGCCCTCCCCCCTCTTTGCTGTGGCAGAGCGCCGAGCTCAGGAAGGAGATCAGCAGCAACACCGAGGAGCTTCAGTCCAGCAAGAGCGTGGTCACCGACCTGCGGCGCGCGCTTCAAACCCTGGAGATCGAGCTCCAGTCCCAGCTCGCCACGGTACGGCGCGCGCCAAAAGACGCGGCTTCTTTTCGCCTTGCAAAGGAAATGTTGCATCCAAATTAGTAAGGCCATTGGCTGCCTTCCGCATTTCGGTCCCCTCCATTGTTACGTCTGTGCCATTTCCCTCCCCCGTGCAGAAGAAATCCCTGGAGGACTCGCTGGCCGAAACCGAGGGCGACTACTACGGCCAGCTGTCCCAGGTGCGGCAGCTCATCGGCAGCCTGGAGGAGCAGCTGCTGCAAGTGCGCGCCGACGCCGAGCGCCAGAGCGCCAACTACCAGTTGCTGCTGAACATCAAGGCCCATCTGGAGCTGGAGATCGAGACCTACCGCCGCCTGCTGGACGGAGAAGCCCAAGGGTGAATAGATAACTGAGGCTGAAAATAACCTCAATGGCTGACGGACCGTGGACATTGATGCAGTTTGGGGGCAATAGAAGTGGGAAGGGTTCTTTAGTTGACAGAAAATAACACATCTAGTAAAGACATGCCTTAGATTTGTTAAATGCTCTACATGTTGCAAAGTGTTGTCACCCGTTATCTTCCCTGATAAAAGTTAATAAAATGCTGGGATGAACAATGGTATGACAGACAGAGACATACTGCAGGTGAGTATTAGAAAAATCAACCGCCCGAGTTCTGATGTTAATGCCCCGATGCTGAGAATGACACCAAATCACAGCCACGCAATCACCTCGGACCTACTGTAGCCAACTTTCCAAAAGTAATAACAGCCTGGACTAGTGGGAAGAATTCAGGACTGTAAATCAGGAAACCAGATCTTCCATTAATTGCCAGTTTGCTTCACTTTAAGAGCCCATTTTAGGCAGGGTTTGAAAGCAGAGGTGCACTGCCCCAGCTGATTACTCTCAGGGTGCATCATTCAATCATTCTTAATCAAGAAATGTATAATACTTTCTCCAGCTGGCCATTTTTTAAGCTCAGATAGCATATTCCTTATTCCCTCTCATTCCAGAAAGCATCATGTGATATCAACTCCCTTGTTTTCTTTACAGTGACTGTTTGGATGAAAGTTCCTATGTGACAGCCTCCAACTCACAAGCACCATCAACTGATTCCTCCAAAGGTATGCAGATTCCCTAAGAAGCACTTAGAATAAGTCAGAATCACATCTCTTAATGACTAAAACTGTAAGATCTCATTGAATATTGCAGTGTTATTACTAATTTAAATTTAAAGTATATTTGTATTCAGAGCAAAAGAAAAATATTTATGCATTCCTGCAGAAAAATGAGTAGTCTGTTCTGTGTTAAAACTTTTGGCAAGCTCAGGAAGGAAAAAAAAATCTACAAAGTATTATGAGAATCATAAACACTTTTTAAATTTTAAAAAGAAAAATATTTTCATTTGTGCACAACACTGAATACATTTTATTAAATAAAATGCATTTCATTTAGAATCCAAAAGTCACTTTTGAAAGTTTAAATTTGATGGACTGTATCAGTCAATACTTAATTTAGAAGCTTAAGTTAAACAACTAATTTTAGATGAATATTTGAAACACTAACTTTTGCCCTCTTTGTTCCATTTTTATCTTTAGACCCTACCAGAGCCCGAAAAATCAAGACAATTGTGCAGGAAATGGTGAATGGTGAGGTGGTCTCCTCCCAAGTTCAGGAAATTGAAGAACTAATATAAAATTTCACAAGATCTGCCCCATGATTGGGTCCTTAGGAACAAGAAATTTACAAGTAGAAATTATTCCTTTTAGAGTAAGATGATATATTAGTTTAATCTCGATTTCTGTTTGTTTCATTTTCTTTGGATTCCCTATTCACTTTGAGCCTTTTTTGGCCTTCTGAAACAAAATTTAATTACAAATAATTGTGGAAATGTTGGTCTTTATAACAAATCAAAATTGCCTTACATCTTTCTGGACCTAGAGTAGTCTTTTAATAAACTTTCTTCTAGTGACCTGGAACATATTTTTAATCACCGGACTTTGATCAAGTAGCATTGTTTTTAAAAAGTTAATCTTAATAAAAGATGAATGGTAATAATGTGAAGTGTGTACCTCCTTGACTCCAACAATAGTGTCAAGGGCGTAGAGAGAGGTTTGTGAAATACTAATTATTAGTAGTAGACAAACACTGAGATAAAGATGTTGAAGTGGGAGATTAAGTTAAGAAGATTCTTTTAGAAGTTCTTTCCTTTTTACATCAGCCCATCGAGGTTCCAAAAAAAAATTGTATTGTTCACTACACGGGATAATATTTGTCCTGTTCTTTTGCTAGCACTTTCTTTCATTCAATCAAGAAACACTTATGAACTCCCATAGTGTGCCCAACTCAAGCCTCGAAGGTGAATAAAGATATGGTCCTTGCCTGGAGGAGTTCCCAATTGAGGGCAGAGATAGACATCTACTGGGAACAGTGATACAGTGAGATAGGTCAGATAGAAGTTCAAAGGATGCTTGGAGGAAGAAAAATTTGTGAGGAGGCAACCAAATGCTTCATACAGAAACCAACCAGGCAGAGAAGGGAGAAAGGGAACAGAGGAAGCACATAAGAAAGGACACAGGGGCGTAAACAAACACTGCTTTGATGGCCTTTCTCCTATTGGGCACCAGCAAGGCCCAGGGTGGGGTTTCTCTGGGGTGGAGCAGACCCACAAGTCAATAACAGATGTCACTGTTCTGGGTTGAGGCAGAAGGTGGCCAAAGTCTAAGCCTGCGTAGACTGTGGTTCAATCTGGGTTGCCAAATTCAAAACCCTAAAAGGAAAACGAGAGCAAGATGTAATAATTAAGAGCCTGATCTCTGAAGCCAGACTGGGCTCAAATTCTGACCCTAATACTTAATAGCAAGTAACTCCACTCCTTGCCTGCTTCTGTTTCCTGATCTTTAAAGTGGGGTGAGTTTGTGAAGATTAAATGAGGTAACATACATAAAACAGGAGGAACAGTCCCTGGCACTTAGAAGTGCTCAATATTTGTGTCCTACTATTATTTACTGTGTGTAACCAAAATGTTATGGAGAAACGAGGGGAACTGATGAGCAAGGATCGTCAAAGGAGCAGAAAGGAGAGGAGAGAGTCAGGCAAGCCTGGAGGCACTCCAGCACTGGGTGCAAAAGCCCACAGAAGATTATTATGTCATTTTCAGCTGACTTGCTTCTGTATGCAGCTTTCTGAAGTCACACCTCTTTTTAAATTTGCTAGTGACCTCAGATGTTCCATTCATCTTACTTTATTATGCATGGCAATTCAGCTCTCTGTCTAGACCTCACCTTCCAGAACGAATGCTAGGAGAACCTTACCTTTCAGACCGAAAGAGATTATCAAGGTCTTTTCCTGCACAAGCTCCATAGCCCCCAAGTAATAAATGATGCCACTTCCTGGTACTCAAAAGTGGCTGCAAATAGTTACTGCTTTAAACAGCATCTGTTTTCCTTACAACTACATCCTTTGTCAGTTGCTTCATTTGCAAACTCCAGGGAGAAAGGGATTTTGCACATGTATAAATTCGGTGGTCATTTCTTAGCTAGTATCCTAGTTTCTCAGCCTTCCCTTCTTTTGGGAATATTTTCTCTCCTGGGCTCCCAAAGGCATCACCTCACTTGAAGCTTTTTCTCAGACTCTTCTTTGTGACTTCTGAATGTTGACTTAATCCTATTGTCTCCTCTCTCTACACTCACTCCCTAGGTGGCCTCAACTAATCCCATGGCTTTAAAATAACCATCTATGGATGGATGTTACCTAGACTCATTGTGGTGACCACTTCCCAATGTATACAAATATTAAATCATGGGCTCCCCTGGTGGCGCAGTGGTTGAGAGTCCACCTGCCGATGCAGGGGACACGGGTTCGTGCCCTGGTCCAGGAAGATCCCACATGCCGCGGAGCGGCTGGGCCCGTGAGCCATGGCCGCTGAGCCTGCACATCCGGGGCCTGTGCCCCGCAACGGGAGAGGCCACTGCAGTGAGAGGCCCGCGTACCGCAAAAAAAAAAAAAAAAAAAAAAAAATTAAATCATTATGTTGTATACCCAACACTATTAATATAATGTTATATGTCAATTAGACCTCAATGAAATAAATAGATAAAGTAACCACTCCTTGTGGTAACCTCCAAGATGGTCCCAATGAGCCTCACCTCCTGGTACTCATGCCCCTGAGCATTGTTCCCTCCCACAATGAGTAAAGCAGACTTATTGAAGGAGTGACAGTGTGTGAGTTCCAAGGTTAGGTCACAAAAGCATTTCTGTCTGGCTTGGTCTCTTGGATTGTTCATTCTGGGGGAAATTGGCTGCCCTTAAGTTATACTGTGGGAGAAAAATCTATTTTTAAAAAATTAGTGATTTCACAAAATTTCCCACGGAAGAACCAATAGCTAGCATCTCCTGGAATAGCCAGCAAGTTAAAAATCACAATCCTATTCTGATAAAATCTTAGAATATTCTACAGTCTTCAGTTGGCAAAGGAAGCATTAGATTTCTTATTATTTAAGTTCTCTTTACCCTACTCTCACTGCCAAGAAATGCAGTTAGCATAGAATCCTTATCATGAAAGTCTAGGCCTCATTCACTACACCGCAAGCCCTAATTCAACACAGATGTGAAAGGTCCTTTCAGACTCAGCAATGAATGAATTGCAGAAATGAGAGGTCTGTCTTAAAGAAAAATAACTCATAAGAAAAAACCCAGGTACAGGATCAGAAAACAAAGACAAGTATATGATTATGATTATTTTAAAATCTAAAATTTTATTAATTTATATTTTACTTTTATATGCATTTATTGTACGGGTAGGCTAGAGAAAGTTCTGGAAAATACTGTATATACTAAATTGTTAGAGTGGTTATCTCTTGGAAATTAATCAAGGTGTTTGAAGAATTTTTTTTATTAGTTTCTGCTTTATAACAAAGTAAATCAGTTATACATATACATCTATTCCCATATCCCTTCCCTCTTGCGTCTCCCTCCCTCCCACCCTCCCTATCCCACCCCTCCAGTGGGTCACAAAGCACTGAGCTGATCTCTCTGTGCTATGCGGCTGCTTCCCACTAGCTATCTACCTTACGTTTGGTAGTGTATATATGTCCATGCCTCTCTCTCGCTTTGTCACAGCTTACCCTTCCCCCTCCCCATATCCTCAAGTCCATTCTCAAGTAGGTCTGTAGAAGGGTAACTGAGGACATGGGAAGAGACATGATCCAAGAATCGGCTCACCTAGCAAGCTGGGTGCGTGCAAATGTTTCAGGACTGCAAGCAGTACTGATTGCTCTGGGCACTGACCCACGCATGTCCTCGGTATAATCGGGAACATAAGGAAATAAGGAGGTGCACTGATTAGATGTTCAAGGCCGACACAGCCTGCGCTAAATAGAACCCTTTGTATTAGATAAAGTTATAAGTAAAGTACATCCAGCTCCTGAAATGTGCTTTTAATTACAAAAAGTATAATAGAGGTAAGATAAAGCCTAAATAAATACGCCATAGTGGACTGAGGGCTTTGCTGTTTTGCCTGAGCGAGCAACAGCCCTCTACCACTGTGCTTTAACGCATACATCTCGTGTGTTGGACTCATTTTCGTCTCTGACTGAACTGCAACAAGGTCTGTGTCTTTATTTCTGTTTTACCCCTAGGTTCTTCATGACATTTTTTTTCTTAAGTTCCATATATATGTGTTAGCATACGGTATTTGTCTTTCTCTTTCTGACTTACTTCACTCTGTATGACAGACCCTAGGTCTATCCACCTCATTACAAAGAGCTCAATTTCGTTTCTTTTTATGGCTGAGTAATATTCCATTGTATATATGTGCCACATCTTCTTTATCCATTCATCCGATGATGGACACTTAGGTTGTTTCCATCTCTGGGCTATTGTAAATAGAGCTGCAATGAACATTTTGGTACATGACTCTCTTTGAATTATGGTTTTCTCAGGGTATATGCCCAGTACTGGGGTTGCTGGGTCATATGGTAGTTCTATTTGTAGTTTTTTAAGGAACCTCCATACTGTTCTCCATAGTGGCTGTACCAATTCACATTCCCACCAGCAGTGCAAGAGTGTTTCCTTTTCTCCACAGCCTCTCCAGCATTTATTGTTTCTAGATTTTTGATGATGGTCATTCTGACTGGTGTGAGATGATATCTCACTGTAGTTTTGATTTGCATTTCTCTAATGATTAATGATGTTGAGCATTCTTTCATGTGTTTGTTGGCAGTTTGTATATCTTCTTTGGAGAATTGTCTATTTAGGTCTTCTGCCCATTTTTGGATTGGGTTGTTTGTTTTTTTGTTATTGAGCTGCATGAGCTGCTTATAAATTTTGGAGATTAATCCTTTGTCCGTTGCTTCATTTGCAAATATTTTCTCCCATTCTGAGGGTTGTCTTTTGGTCTTGTTTATGGTTTCCTTTGCTGTGCAAAAGCTTTGAAGTTTCATTAGCTCCCATTTGTTTATTTTTGTTTTTATTTCCATTTCTCTAGGAGGTGGGTCAAAAAGGATCTTGCTGTGATTTATGTCACAGAGTGTTCTGCCTATGTTTTCCTCTAAGAGTTTGATAGTTTCTGGCCTTACATTTAGGTCTTTAATCCATTTTGAGCTTATTTTTGTGTATGGTGTTGGGGAGTGATCTAATCTCATACTTTTACATGTACCTGTCCAGTTTTCCCAGCACCACTTATTTTTTCTTTTGTACATTTTTTAAATGCTTAACAAACAGTATATGCAACTCTGACAATTAGAGGGAAAATGAATTTTAGTTATCCAGAACAAATGGGTTTGCAAGTATACTGGTCACAGTAAAAAGGGAACCATCTAGAAAACAATCACGCATTGCCAAAGCAGTCAAATCTTCAGGCTTTGTAAGAGTGCCACCTACTGGAATCTCAGGATATGAACCTTAAAAAAAATTAATCCTGCTTTTTAAGCCACTTGAGATATGCTGGATATTACAAAATGGGTTTGGGATTTGTTTGTTTGTTTGTTTGTTTTAAGAAAGAGAGAAAGAAAAGAGAAGAAAAAAGCAAACCTGTTTAAAAGTATCAACTTAATAAATTAACACTTTCTTATTTAAATAAGTGGTATTAGTTTCCAGAAAGTCCACCAGTAAAGAGGCAAGTTCTATAAGGCATAAAGTAAAAAAGAAAGCTAGTAGTTATTTACAGTGTAGAGAACCAGACAGCCAGTCTGAACTACCTAGTCTTTTAAAAATATACTCAAACATCAAATGAAAAAAATGTATTCATATACCTAAGTAAATGGCTTTTTAATGGGGTAGTAAATGTTTCTTAAATCTTGGTACTGGATCTAAGATTAAAATGTCATTGTTTAATATTAGTATCATAAACTCAATATCAAACTAAAAACCATTAGTATCCTAATTAAATGTATCCTCTCCATCACTACAACTTTTTAATAAAAGCTATGGCTGCAACATTCAGCAACATATTTATAAAAGGACTTTTTATGACCAGAATTCACAGTTGAAAAATAATCACCTGGTGAATGGATAAATTATGGTACATCCATACGCTAGAATACAACCTACCCATAAATAAGGATGTACACAAAAACAACATGGATGAATTTCAAGACCATTATGCTGAACAAAAGAAGCTAGAACAAAAGAATATATACTGTATGATTCCATTTATAGGAAACTCTGGGGGGGAAAAAATCTAATCCACAGTGACATAAAACAGATCAGTGGGGACTTCCCTGGTGGTCCAGTGGTTAAGAATCCGCCTTCTAATGAAGGGGACTGGGGTTCGATCCCTGGTGGGGGAGCTACGATCCCACATGCCGGGGGGCAACTAAGCCTGCGAGCTCTGGAGCCCCTGCACCATAACTAGAGAGAAGCCCGCCCACGCGCTCTGAAGCCAGTGCACCACAGCTAGAGAGGAGCCTGCAGGTCGCAATGAAAGATTCCGCATGCCACAGCGAAGTTCCGCGTGCCACAACTAAGACCTGACCAGCCAAATTAAAAAATAAATTAAAAAAATAAAAAACAGATCAGTGGTGGTGGTCCAGTGGTAAAGGCTCCACACTTCCAATGCAGGGGGGAAGGTTTTGATCCCTGGTCCGGGAACTAAGATCCTGCATGTCGCGTGGCCAAAAAAAAAAAAAAAAAGAAAAAAACAAACGAAAAAACAGATCAGTGGTTGCCTAGTCTGAAATGGTTGGTGAAGTGGGAGTTAACTGGTTAACTAGGAAGAGTCACAAGAAAATATTTAAGATGAATGGAAATGTTCTGTATCTTGATTATGGTGATGGTATATCCATTAGTCAAAATTCTTCAAACTGTACAATTAAAATGTGTACCTTTTATTGTATGTAAATCATAGTTCAAAGTTGATTTTTAAATAATAATAGTAATTTAATAGTCTGTCTTCATGACGATGCTGTGTTGAAAGCATGAAGAGGCCATGTAGGATAATCAATCATGTGCTAGGGCAGGCTTGCACCTGCTCTTAAGTGCTGATTGATAAATATTCAGGAATTTCCCAAGCTGGCTATTAAATCATTGGTAACTTGAAACTGGCCATGATGGGAATATCTACACTATGGGACTTGGGCTCTACTTATGTATTCCCCTAGAGAGCTGGTTTAAACCAGCACACGACGGAGCACAGTAGTTAAAAACACAGATGCAGAGGCTGATGCCTGGGTTTGGGTTCCAGCTCTGTCATTTTCCACTGGTTTTATTTACCCCTCTGTTCTTCAGTTCTTTGGTCTGTAAAAACCAAGGCAATAATAGTACCGTGATTTTTACGAGGATTCAGTGAGTTAATTCACATTTCACAGAATAAGCACTAACTAAATGGTAGCTGTTATTATTATAGAGAGAAAAAACAAAGTTTCTCTACAGCTAAAGAAATTAATTTGCAGATTTCCTCTCAGACCCCTAGACTTATTTATCCTTTTCCTTCTTTTCATGCAAACTCCCAAACAATTTCAATTTCAAAAAAGAAATGTGCAATTTTCTTTTTCCCCTGAAATATATCTCCTTAGCTGACTGCTAAGAGGTCAAATTTTCTCACAGGACATGTTGGTGTCATAATATTTATCCTCCCTACATCACAAGCTGTTGCGAGCTTCAAAAAGACCAGTTTCTGTGAAAGAGCTTTGTAAGCTGCAAATCATGTCAGAATTGTAAGATGCTAATGTTAACGTCACTGCTCAGATTGAAGGGGAGGGTTCTACAAGTAAACAGATGGCATAGAAAACAGGTTGAGGAAAATCTTAGGACTTCTGGGGATTATCATTCACAATTTTCAGGGTTTTTTTTTTTTGCTTTAACATGCATGGTATAACTGTTAGCAAAATCCTGAGTAAGTGCAATGCTTTACACACATGCATTAGATTGCAAAATTCAGAGTAAATATTTAAACTCTATAGAATGCAAACACAGGGCCACCAGGCCTTTTAGAAACCACTCTTGCACTCTGGTCTTCCTTCAGATTAAATTAACTGTGGATTTTTAGTTGCTAAAACATGCCATTGTTTATGTTTCACTATGCATATATTCTTAAAGAAATGCATTTTTTTTCAAAATCATAAAAGCAGACTTGTAAATAAAACAGTCCATGCAGAGGCAATGGGGTCTAACAGATAGAAACCAGATGGTATTTCAGGCTTCATTCAGTGAGTTATTATTTTACTCAAAACAAGTTACTCAACTTGAGATGATTTACCTTCACAAAAAGACAATAACAATATCACATATAATCACATTAGCCCAGCATTTTGTAATTCTCATGAAAAACACCATAAACACAGGGTATTATGAACTTGGCTGGTCAGAATATATTCATTTTAGTTATCAGCTTGGAACCCATTTCCTATATATATACATGAAGTTTCTGCTGAGGAAAGTGTATCCATTTTGAAATATTTATTTGAAAATATCCTGGGATTTTTTAAAATCACTTAAGCCTGCAGTTTCACACTTCAAATGAACATAGCTGCAAATACAACTTTTTTTAACCAGTTGAAGTGTAATTTTAATTTTTTTAAACAACGCCCAGTTTGTATACTTATGGATACATATGGGGCATCCCATATTCATTTATTTGTGTATTCATTAATTCAACAAATATTTACTTAGCACCATTTATAGATAAGTCTTTACATAGTCCAGTGAAAATGACCACAGTTTCTATGAATTAAGGTAATGCATAATAAGGTTTCATACATTATTTTTCTTTGTTGCATTGGTGCAAATGGAATAAAGTCATCATCATTTTTAATTGGCAAAAGTGATACTGCTCCACACATGGTATATGCTGATTATTTAACAGGTGTGAGAGGCTTAGTCAATTCCTTCTAGAAGATATGACACTTCCTCATTCATTTTTATGGGTTTGATAAGGGTTTTTTAAAAGATTTTTTGATGTGGACCATTTTTTATTGAATTTGTTACAGTACTGCTTCTGTTTTATGCTTTGGTTTTTTGGCCCCAAGGCATGTGGGATCTTAGCTCCTCAATCAGAGATCAAACCTGCACCCCCTGCGTTGGAAGGCGAAGTCTTAACCACTGGATCTCCAGGGAAGTCCCTGGGTTTGATAAGTTTTAGAAGGAGCAATCCATACTCTTAAACAAATACTTTGAGGGCATATTTTTAAAGTATGATCATCTTAAATATTTAATTACCTTTTATATTACGTTTAATTAAGTAAAAGTAACTCCAAGGTACTTGAAGATGTTTTCACTAAACATTCATTTTAAACAGGCTTATGTGCTGGTTCTGGGTGACAGAACAATTTTGATGTCAAACTTCCCTCTCTTACCTTTTTTTTTTTTTTTTTGCAGTACGCAGGCCTCCCACTGTTGTGGCCTCTCCCGTTGCGGAGCACAGGCTCCGGACGCGCAGGCCCAGCGGCCATGGCTCACGGGCCCAGCCGCTCCGCAGCATGTGGGATCTTCCCGGACCGGGGCACGAACACGTGTCCCCTGCATTGGCAGGCGGACTCTCAACCATTGGGCCACCAGGGAAGCCCCCTCTCTTACCTAATAAGTGACTGAGTAGGCTGATAAAAAATAAGATAAATTTTCATCATTATTTAAAAAAAAACAAACACATACAATCAGCATCTAATCAAAAGATAATCCTGGAGCAAACACTGCAGAATTAGATCCAGAATTTTATGTAATACAGAATTCATTGGACAGTGGTGTTAGAAATAAAGCAAAACAATGACATTTCGTTTTCCTGTCTCAGGAGGCAGAGGCTGAGGGTAAGGAAAAGTCCTCCAAGGGGTGATGTGAAGGTGGGAGAGTTTGACTCAATTCCCCACTGAAGCCTTCAGTGGAATCTCTCCCTCTCCTACATGACTCTGGCAGATGTTTTTACAGCTTGTAGAGACGGAAAGTGCAAGGAGACCCGCATGTTAACCAGTGGGAAGATGAGAATCGCTCTAGGGGAAGGTAGGTCTCAGCAGGGAGGAGAACCCAGTGAACATTTCGTCATTATTGGCATTATCTGTCATCTCCAGGATACACAGCAAACAGAAGAGGTGATTTCTGAGGAGTTAAAGGACAATATAATATTGTAATTCCCATGATACAAAGCTAAAGCAGCAGGTTACACAATGGTTTGTTGATTAGCTGCATTTTCCAACATATTGGCACCCTGAAAACTTAATCATATAAAACTACATCCCAGGGGGCTTCCCTGGTGGCACAGTGGTTGAGAGTCCGCCTGCCGATGCAGGGGACACGGGTTCGTGCCCTGGTCCGGGAAGATCCCACATGCCCCAGAGCGGCTGGGCCCGTGAGCCATGGCTGCTGAGCCTGCGCGTCCGGAGCCTGTGCTCTGCAGCGGGAGAGGCCACAGCAGTGAGAGGCCCGCGTACCGCAAAACAAACAAACAAACAAACAAAAAAACAACTACACCCCCAAAGTGTGTAATGTGCATTATAAAACACTTGCTATATACATATATATCCAGACATCTTATATCATCATGATAACTTATCTCCGTTTAGGATGTTTTGGGTCATTTAAGTTATCTTTGATTTGGTGAGAAAAATCATGAAATAAGAAAGCACTATTTCAACAAACCTATGTATCTCAAACTGAACTTTAGCTAAACAATCCAAGTAAAGTTATTCCACCATCAGTGTTGGTCTAAAAATCCTTCAATTGTAGCTTTTCAACTAGGTCAAGCTCCATGTCTCCTAAATCCATCCATTTATTTATTCATTCATTCAACAAGTAAATATAGGGCATAGAAAACAGGTTGAGGAAAGCCTCAGGGCTCTTGGGGATTATCATTCATAATCTTAGGGGTTTTTTTCCTTTGACAAGCATAGTATAACTTATAGCAAAATCCTGAGTAAATGCAATGCTTTACACACATGCAATAGATTGCAAAATTCAGAGTAAATATATAAAACTTACAAAATGCAAACACACGGCCATCAATGCACAGAGGCTAAGCAGTTGCCATCACATAGGAGACATTAAGAGGATGCTCTGACTATATTTAATTTGAATCTATTCATTTTGGTTATTTTTTCAAATGTATGAGTCACATGGAAATGAATCTCACTTACTGAATTCTCCTTAAATATTAATAAAGGAATTATGCTGTCAGGGACTAAAACACCATTAAGAAGTTGTTTGCATTTTACTGAGAAATTCATTGGATTCTATTAATATTTTCAGAAAACTTTTAAGACACTTGACACTCAACGGAGACAAGAATTTTTTATCTAAAATATATAACTCCTTTTTTAAAATAAAATAAACCAGCCCACACAACTCTGTGAATATACTAAAAACTATTGAATTGTACACTTTAAATGGGTGAGTTTTATGGTATGTGAATTATATCTCAATAAAGTTATTAAAGTTTAAAAAATATATATACAACTCCTGACTTGGCAATTTCACAAGACATACTGATACAAATCGTATTGCTCAGTACACTATTGCTGATGACTCAGTAGAAAGTGATCTTCAGTTTCAATAGGGAGTCATTTAATACATGACTTTTTCTTAAGCAAATTAAACTGAGGACTTTTTCCCATCCATCTAAAGAGTACTAGGAGTTGTTTTCACAAAATAGAGTAACTTGATTTCTGTCAAGTCTTTATAAGGAAAAAAATGTGTCCGTTAATGTTTATTTGTAGAAGCAACCTCAGAATCCTTGTATTCATCATTAGAGTGTGGTTTGTGCACAGGCAATCAACTAACTATGGATACAAAGCAGTTCTCTTGAACGAACTGATAGAAGATTAGCTTTCCATGAAAAAAAATTAAGTCTAAAATCTTAATACTCCTGGCAATCTAGATCAAAATAGAACTTGTTCCCCCTTATTTAACCAAGGTGTTCTATCTAAAATAGACTTTTCTTTCAATCAAACTAATATTTATTGGGCATTACGGAAGCAACAGTGAGCAAACATACACATATATGCAAATAAACTTACCTTGAGGTATAAAGAGACGTGCCTATGAGAGAAAGTGCAGATGAGGGACCAGAGAAGGTTGGAAAAGGGAGAGAATACACAGGGCTGGGGCATGAGGACAAGGGCCACTCTTTTGGTGGAAGAAGCATTTGAGCAGAGCCTAGATGAGTACATAAAATCTCCATGTGTGGTGCTAAGTGGAAGTGGGTAGGCAGAAACAGGAGCAAAGGGCAACTCCCCTGGGATGCTTTCCCACAAGACTAAGAGGTCTTCTTCTGAGAACCCTATGCTCTTTGACCATGGTGGTCTGAACTTTATTTTTAGATGAGTTGATGTGCCTGATTCCTCTTCAAAGTCTGGACCATGTATTTTTGGCCAACCAGAAATAAATTCCCAGCACTAATGCAGGGCCTGGCAGAATGTAGGTATGCCAAATACATGTTGGTTGAAGTGCTGCTTAGAAACATCACACTCAGTTTACACATTGTCAAAATGATTGAAAATTTCGTGGGAAAGTATTAGATAAAATCCAGTTAAAACAATTAATCAAGCCCATCATTTGGCACAGTTTAAAATAAAAGCATATGTTGATTCAATATTTCATTGGCACCAGTTATGCTGTCATATCAGTATGGTTCTAGTTCATGAGTCTCTTGAAATTCTCTAAGCTGGAAATAACAATATAGTGTATTTTAATCTCTATATAATAGCAAGTGAGGACACAGGAAAACAGAAAAAAGCAATACTGCCAAGTGCCCACTGATCGACCTTTATCAGTAGGAATGTCCTCCTCAGCACCTAACAATCCAGAAGAAAAAAGTATCTATTGTCAGGGAAAGTTGCTTAGAGGGAAATAAAGATCCAATGTGTATTATTCGATTTTGCAATAGCTCATGTTGTAATATAAAAATGTAATTTTAATTGAAGGAGGAAGATAATTATAGCTTAGGAACCAACCAGTTAATCAACACCACAATCAAAAATATCTGAGGGACAAGCCTTTGGTCCCACACCCAAGAAAAGAGGGTGAACCCAAAAAGTGAGTAAAACAAGTTTCTATTAAAATATGTTCAAGGCACCTGAGCCATTCTGAAAGCAAGCCTGAAACCAAGAGAAGAGGAGAATTTTGTTACTAATGATTAGTTATTAAGTTTAAATGATTTCTATAGATTTAATAGGAAAACAAGAAATTCTGTACTGCATTATATCTCCAGAAGTAATATTATGCTGGAGAGTGATGCAGTGGAATAAAACACAGTTAGCATGCATTGCTTAAATGAGTGTATATATATATATATATATATATATATATATATATATATATATATATTCCTTGAACTAATACTAGAGACAGAAAAAAAAAAAGAGGCCAGATAAATCCTGCAAATTTGGAAGTGATCCAAGTTATGGCAACCTAGGTGATAATAGAAGTGTCATCTAAGGAACAACTGAATAAACTGGTGACCCTTTTGCTTAGAAAATAAAAGATTTAGAAGGACAAAGTATCCCTCTTCAAATATCTAAAAGACTCCAAAGCTAAGTTCCATGTGGCAAAATGCAAGCTATATTGTGTGTTGTATTTGTTCAGTCAGGGACGAAAATGAGTCCAACACATGAGATGTATGCGTTAAAGCACAGTGGTAGAGGGCTGTTGCTCGCTCAGGCAAAACAGCAAAACCCTCAGTCCACTATGGCGTACTTATTTAGGCTTTATCTTACATCTATTACACTTTTTGTAGTTAAAAGCACATTTCAGGAGCTGGATGTACTTTACTTATAACTTTATCTAATACAAAGGGTCCTATTTAGCGCAGGCTGTGTCGGCCTTGAACATCTAATCAATGCACCTCCTTATTTCCTTATGTTCCCGATTATACCGAGGACATGCATGGGTCAGTGCCCAGAGCAATCAGTACTGCTTGCAGTCCTGAAACATTCTCACGCACCCAGCTTGTTAGGTGAGCCGATTCTTGGGTCACGTCTTTTCCCATGTCCTCAGTTACCCTGCTACATTGTGTGGCAGATTTCAGTTCAATATAAAGACAAACTTTTTAGTAATTAGAGCAGCTCAAAAACTCAAAAGATAAACCATCCTTTAGGTCCTTTCCAGCTGACTTCTGTAATTTTGATGGCCAGAATCCCTAACAACCCATCTAAACTAGACAGGGCAGAGTTTTACCTCACAAGGATCCAATCTAGGCCACCAGTTGTGACTTCCTGCATTAATGTCATTAGGAAAAGTCCTAGAGTCAGTCTAGGTTCAGCAGCACAGAGTGTCACTACCAGTTAGTAATGTCTGCCACGAACACAGGACAGTAGAGTGGTAGCAAGCATGCTTTGTGCTTGTCATCTCTAATCTACACATTTCCTAAAACTAGTTTTCATCATCAGTTCTTGAGCCTATACAAGCTCTATATTCTTTACCAACTAACTGTTGAAAGTAATGCTTACTGATAGTATTCCTAATGGAGGATATGGGAATACATGAGGCAGACAGAAGGCTGCCCACAAGACTGATTATCAAGAGGGTTTTTTAAAAACACAGATTAGAATGACTTTGAAAAACTTTCTACAGCCTAGCATCGGTTCCTCTCAGCCTTTCATGTCCAGAAACTTGACTTTACCAGTATACCCAAAGGTGACTTGGCACTTGATGACAGACTGACAATGATTGTATTCATACAATACTAATGTATAGATTAGAATTCCAGTTTATTAATTGACAATAAGGGACATTTCTTTCCAGATGTTCCAGATAAACATCAGAAAGATGTTCTTTCCTGATCACTCACTTTCCTGCTAAAGGCTTACTTTGTAGGATGAATTAGGGATCATAAAGTTGCTGCATAAGCACAGATTCAAGCAGAGGTTTGAGGAACACTTCCTCCAGATCTTACTGAGGCCAGGCGAAACATCTTTGCCCTACACTAGGCAATTCCTCTCTAGTGGCTGGATTGTCCATGTGCCCAAATTTAGCATCTCTCTGCCTAAGATGAAGCCAAAGCCACCTTCTCTGAATTCCCCTTTTGATATTCCCTGATGACCACACTCCTTACCCAGGTGTTGACTCCGGGAGATAGATTATATTTTGGTTTTATTAGTTCAGTTAGGAAGGCAACTATATTTTCCTTTTCTCCCAAGTTCATGGGGATACCTCAATGTCACTTCCATATTTATAGCTGTAACCACCTCTTTCAAGTAACAGAGGGCAGCCCCTGAGTTCATGGTACATGGAAATGAAGTCTATCATTCTAAAAGTACAAGGGAGAATGATACACACCTTCCAAGCTCAATGCCCATTCACCACAATGACTCTTCTAAAAAATACAGATTTTTTTCAGTCATTTTTTAATGATACCACATATCTGTCCTTTATGAAAAGTCCCCTATGATAAAGGTTAAATTAGTCATCCAACAGGTGGTTTCCTACATCACTGAGGCTTCACTCTCTCTTGGATCACTATTATTTCTGATTACTCTTTCTTTCCAGGTATCTAACAGCTATCTCACTTCTTGGCTCCCTAAGTGTTCTCCTTTTGTTTGTTTGTTTGTTTGTTTGTTTCCCAGAAGCTCTAAGGAGCTCCAAAATTCTACTTGCTTCTGTTTCCAAGTGCATTCTACCTCCAACAATCTTGTATTCACTCCACCCTTGCTTCCCTCTTCACCATCCTTTTGTCTTTTACGCCCACGCGGGATGCTGTAGCAATACAAGACACAGATGGCGTCATTCTATCACCATCCTCTCCTTCCCTAGTGACAGATGGTTTGGTTTCTGGGCCTAAACTGTCCAGAAAATTCTTGCTTTCAGATCTTCAAGGATCTTGTGGCCAATATCATGGACATTTTTCTAGACCTCATTCTCCTTGATCTCTCCACAGAATTTGAAACTCAAGACCTGGAAGAACTTCTAGGAGGTTCTGTAGACTCCACCAGGTGAGTCACCCATGCTTCAATCCGTGCTGTAATCCCCTAAGGCTTTTCCAGCCTTCCAGATGACTCCTATTCACTCCCTTTACCAAGTACTTGCTTTTCCTCTGTGCTAAGCCTAATTCTGAGGGTTTCCTCAACTTCCACTCTTAAACTTCTGCTCTTCTCTACATTAAAAATGCAGTTGTTTTCAAGACTTTGACTATCACCTCAATATTGATGATCCCTAAGCCTTAAGCTCTCTCCTAAATTCTTATATCCATTTCTTTTAAAGGAAATTAAAATTTTCCTTTAATCTGTGCAAGTTCATGTCATGTTATATAATTCACAAACTATAAAGAATGAGAATCTGTGTGTATTTTAGTTGGTAGCTTTGAGATCACTCACTCCCCAGTACTTATAATGGTCTTTCCAGAAGCCATAACAGCCACATGGAAAGCCCTCGTCCTACTTGACATCTCTGAACCATCGATATCTTTGACATGTTGACCACTCCATCTTCTTGAAATTCTCCTCTTCCTCTCCTTGGCTTTCTTGAAACTTCTGTCTCTTGGTTTTCTCTGTTTTTCTTTGTTACCTTTCAATCTCTTTTGTTTCTCCTTAAGTGTCACAGTTCCTCAAGGTTTTATTCTTGGTCCTCATCTCTATTCTCCCTGGGAAATCTCATCCCATTCCACGGTTGCTCCTTGTCACTAAAACTTCCAAATCTAGCCACAGTTTCTGAATCCCAGAACTCACATTGCAAATACCTATGGAATATCTATACCTGGGTGTTGACAGGTGCTTCATCCCTAATCTTTGTTATCCTGGACACATTATCTTTCCTACAAAACCTGCTCCTCCTTTGCTTTCCCATATTAGTTAATGGCACTCCCCACAGTCCAAAACTGGAGACCTCTTGTCATTTAAGGTTTCCTCCCTCTCCTTCATCAACCTGTAACTAGTCAATAGTCAAATGCCCCCATTTCTATCTTCTAACTTCCCCTTCTTACCACCCCACTGCAACTTTCTTGAAGTTGTCATTGTTTCTTACACTCCCCACGGACCCTTGCAAATTCTCCTTTCTCATCTCCCAGCCTCCAGTTTCCCTCCAGTCCATATAGTACACTGCCAATAATGTTATCTTTCTAAAAATTAAGAGCATGTTCATCCGCTGCTTCGCAACCTTCAATGGTCCACCCCCTGACTATGGGACCAAGTCCAAATTCCTTAGAATGACATTAAAGATCCTTCCCCATCTGCCTCCAACTTATTTTTCCAGGCTTATCTCTTGGCACTCACTCATACAAATTTTATGCCCTAGCCAAACCAAACTTTTCACAGTTGTTCAAATATGTCATGCATGTTTACACCTCCTTTATATATGCTGGTCCCTCTGCCTAGAAAAATTTTTTCCCCACTCATTTTTTTTAAGACACCATTCAAATGAATTTCCCTAAGTCCTCCAGAGGCTGGTTTCTCTTTTTTGGGTGCTTCATATGTTTTATATAAATCTGTATTATTAAACTTTTCATCCTATTTTGCAATTATTTTTGTATTACCCCCTACCCTCTGCCCCCAAGATATGGCTTCCTTTAGAGCAAAGACCACATCTTACCTATCTTTGCATCTTCAGGAGCAATGTAAAATTTCTGGTATATAAAACATGGTCAATGCACAAAAGTGGGGAAATCGGAGCCAGGGCACTTCCCCTTCCTTCCAGGTGAGGAAAAAAGACGTACAGACCAAAACAAACAAAAAACCTTGTTACCCTCTTTCCTAATTCAGCTGATCTAATAGTCAAATTGTATTTATTGAAAGAATACAGAAAAGTCTTTTCTCCAAAATTTTCATCATCACACTGCCTGAAATTTCACTTAGATAAAAGGTACATTTTTTTTTTTTTTTTTTTTTTTTTTTTGCCGTACGCGGGCCTCTCACTGCTGTGGCCTCTCCCGCTGCGGTGCACAGGCTCCAGACGCGCAGGCTCAGCGGCCATGGCTCACAGGACCAGCCGCTCCGTGGCACGTGGGACCTTCCCGGACCGGGACACGAACCCGTGTCCCCCGCATTGGCAGGCGGACTCTCAACCACTGCGCCACCAGGGAAACCCAAAAGGTACATTTTTAATGTAAATAGCTTTGGTGACTACTTCTCCACCCCTACCCACCTTGTTGGTAAGTAACACCTTAGACTGAATTAGACTAACCAGATAGTTATCTTCTTAACACCTGTTCCCACACAAGCTCAAAAGTTTCAGAAGGGAAGGAGAAGTTAGGGAAATGGAACCTATCAGGGGAGGACTAACTCAATGGGGATGCAGCTCTAGGGTACTGGGGAGCAACTTCAGAGCACAGGGTTACTAAGGGCGGTGGGAGAGGAAGAGGGCAGCAAAACGAAGGTCCAGATTCAACGACGGAAACTTCAGTAGGTTCTGCTTCTTCTATTCCTCCCCAGAGATGGGAAAACACCCTCTCTCACACTCAGCAAAAGCAGCCCCACCGCTGCACGCATGCTTGGCTCTTCAGGGGAAGAACTCATCTGCCACTGTTACTTAACTCATCTGCCATTGTTCCTTAACTCCTGCTGACCCTTGTAACCTAACTATGGTTCTCACCTACTGCCTTCATTACCCTGCCTTTCATTTAGTGAAGAGGCCAGGGAGAGAGAGGTGAGCTGGTTTCTGTAGTCCCAAGACATAGGGTGTCATGGAGGATTAGATCTCCTCTTATTCTATTACCTGATCACACCTGAGATCTTCTTTCTTCTTACCTTAACTGCAGCAGTGAGCAGGCTTTCTGAGAGGAAGATTAGAAGAAAGAAGCCCAGAAAGTTTCTGTAGAGTGAATACAACATGTATCCAGAAACCTGTGTCAATACACCTTAAAGAAACCAAAGCCAAGGGCCGTTCATGAGGATGCCCCACTCATATGAAATGTGTGACTTTTGTTGTGGTTTCGGAAAACTAGCCATACAGAGCACCCAAGTTCTTCCAGACCTGCCCTCCTGGCTTCCTTTGATTCTAGAAGCCATTGATATTCTTCTAGTAAATTCCTTTGTTTAAGGCAAACAGTCTGTTATGACTGCCATGAGTAGCTACACTGTGAAGGCTACCTGGAGCATCCTGGAACAGTTGCTCAATTCCATCTCCGCTCTCCCACCCATTATACATACGTCCACTTTTACCTCGACACTGGTAAGCACCTGCTTACACCTAGCACGATGCTAAGTATCAAGAAAGAAACATGAATAATATGGGGTCTCTACCTTCAAAGAGCTTACACCTTGATAAGTATTTATTAACCATGGCATTGCAATTATTCATTTTCCTATTAACTTCCTGGAGGACAAAAACTTTATACAAGTCCTACCATACTGCAGAGTCTGAGCAGGGAACAGCATACACACTGGAATTAGGGGAAATCTAAAAGAGTTTAATAAAAGGACTATTTGCAAAAGTGTGGGCATGATGTAGGGAAACCACCGGGAGGAGCTTATGACCCCTAAGTGCAGAGGGATGAAGGGAGGTGAGTTAGAAAGGGAAAGTTATATAAAGAGGGCCACCTTGAGAGGAGTTGTGCATTTTATGAAAGGCCACAGACAACACGTAGGAGATGCCAGGGGAATAAACACCCAAAACTCATCCTCTTACCTCCCTCCAGTTTCCTGATTAGGTTCCCTCTGGGCAAAGATAATGAAGGACAGAGGGCAGCTATCCTCCTGGAGCAGAGAGCAGGATGGAGAAAATTGGAAAGTGGATCTGGAGGTCAAATGGCTTTGTAGGGTCAGCACTCAATACCCACTTGCTGAGATTGGTTCAAGATGGCGGAGTAGAAGGACGTGCTCTCACTCCCTCTTGCAAGAACGCCAGAATCACAACTAACTGCTGAACAACCCTTGACAGAAAGACACTGGAACTCACCAAAAAAGATATCCCACAACCAAAGACAAAGGAGAATCCAAAATGAGACGGTAGTAGGGGCATAATCACAATAAAATCAAATTCAATGACTGCTGGGTGGGTGACTCAAAAACTGGAGAACACTGATACCACAGAAGTTCACCCAGTAGAGTGAAGGTTCTGAGCCCCATGTCAGGTTTCCCAACCTGGGGGTTCGGCAACGGGAGGAGGAATTCCTAGAGAATCAGACATTGAAGGCTAGTGGGATTTGATTGCAGGACTTCGACAGGACTGGGGGAAACAGAGACTCCACTCTTGGAGGGCACACACAAGGCAGTGTGTGCATTGGGACCCAGGGGAAGGAGCAGTGACCCCATAGGATACTGAACCAGACCTACCTGCTGGTTGGAGGGTCTCCTGCAGAGGCGGCGGGGGCTGTGGCTCACTGTGGGGATGGAGACACTGGCAGTGGAAGTTCTAGGAAGTTCTCCTTGGAGTGAGCCCTGCTGGAGTCTGCCATTGGCCCCACCAAACAGCCAGGTAAGCTGCAGTGCTGGGTCGCCTCAGGCCAAACAACCAACAGGGAGGGAACCCAGTTCCACCCATCAGTAGACAAGCAGATTAGAGTTTTACTGAGCTCTGCCTACTAGAGCAACACCCAGCTCTACCTACCACCAGTCCCTCCCATCAGGAAACTTGCACAAGCCTCTTAGATAGCCTCATCCACCAGAAGGCAGACAGCAGAAGCAAAAAGAACTATAATCCTGCAGCCTGTGGAAGGAAAACCACATTCACAGAAAGAGAGACAAAATGAAAAGGCAGAGAACTATGTACCAGATGAAGGAACAAGGTAAAACCCCAGAAAAACAACTAAATGAAGTGGAGATAGGCAAACTTCCAGAAAAAGAACTCAGAATAATGATAGTGCAGATGATCCAGGACCTCAGAAAAAGAATGGAGGCAAAAATCAAGATGGAAGAAATGTTTAACAAAGACCTAGAAGAATTAAACATCAAACACCTAGAAGGATTAAAGAACAAACAAACAGAGATGAACAAAACAATAACTGAAAAGAAAAATACGCTAGAAGAATCAATAGCAGAATGACTGAGGCAGAAGAACGGATAAGTGACCTGGAAGACAGAATGGTGGAATTCACTGCTGTGGAACAGAATAAGGAAAAAAGAATGAAAAGAAATGAAGACAGCCTAAGAGACCTCTGGGACAACATTAAATGCAACAACATTTGCATTAAAGGGGTTCCAGAGGGAGAAGAGAGAGAGAAAGGACCCGAGAAAATATTTGAAGAGATTATAGTCGAAAACTTCCCTAACATGGGAAAGGAAATAGCCACCCAAGTCCAGGAAGCACAGAGAGTCCCAGGCAGGATAAACCCAAGGAGAAACATGCCAAGACACATAGTCATCAAACTGACAAAAATTAAAGGCAAAGAAAAATTATTGAAAGCAAAAAGGGAAAAATGACAAATAACATACAAGGGAACTCCCATAAGGTTAACAGCTGATTTCTCAGCAGAAACTCTACAAGCCAGAAGGGAGTGGCATGACATATTTAAAGTGATGAAAGGGAAGAAATTACAACCAAGATTACTCTACCCGGCAAGGATCTCATTCAGATTTGATGGAGAAATCAAAAGCTTTACAGACAAGCAAAAGCTAAAAGAATTCAGCACCACCAAACCAGCTCTACAACAAATGCTAAAGGAACTTCTCTAAGTGGGAGACACAAGAGAAGAAAAGGATGTACAAAAAAACCCCGTAACAATTAAGAAAATGGTAATAGGAACATACATATCGATAATTACCTTCAACGTGAATGGATTAAATGCTCCAAACAAAAGACATAGACTGGCTGAATGGATACAATAACAAGACCCATATATATGCTGTCTACAAAAGACCCACTTCAGACCTAGGGACACATACAGACTGAAAGTGAGGGGATGGAAAAAGATATCCCATGCAAATGGAAATCAAAAGAAAGCTGGAGTAGCAATACTCATATCAGATAAAATAGACTTTAAAATAAAGATTGTTACAAGAGACAAGGAAGGACACTACATAATGATCAAGGGATCAATCCAAGAAGAAGATATAACAATTATAAATATATAGGCACCCAACATAGGAGCACCTCAATACATAAGGCAACTGCTAACAGCTATAAAAGAGGAAATCGACAGTAACACAACAATAGTGGGGGACTTTAACACCTCACTTACACCAATGGACAGATCATCCAGACAGAAAATTAATAAGGAAACACAAGCTTTAAATGACAGAATAGACCAGATAGATTTAATTGATATTTATAGGACATTCCATCCCAAAACAGCAGATTACACTTTCTTCTCAAGTGCACACAGAGCATTCTCCAGGATAGATCATATCTTGGGTCACAAACCAAGCCTCAGTAAATTTAAGAAAATTGAAATCATATTAAGCATGTTTTCCAACAACAACGCTATGAGATTAGAAATCAATTACAGGGAAAAAAGCGTAAAAAACACAAACACATGGAGGCTAAACAATATGTTACTAAATAACCAAGAGAACACTGAAGAAATCAAAGAGGAAATCAAAAAATACCTAGAGACAAATTACAACGAAAACACGATGATCCAAAATCTATGGGATGCAGCAAAAGCAGTTCTAAGAGGGAAGTTTATAGCAATACAAGCCTACCTCAAGAAACAAGAAAAATCTCAAATAAACAATCTAACCTTACACCTATAGGAACTAGAGAAAGAAGAACAAACAAAACCCAAAGTTAGTAGAAGGAAAGAAATCATAAAGATCAGAGCAGAAATAAATGAAATAGAAACAAAGAAAACAAGAGCAAAGATCAATAAAACTAAAAGGTGCTTCTTTGAGAAGATAAACAAAATTGATAAACCATTAGCCAGACTCATCAAGAAAAAGAGGGAGAGGACTCATATCAATAAATTAGAAATGAAAAAGGAGAAGTTAAAACAGACACTGCAGAAATACAAAGCATCCTAAGAGACTACTACAAGCAACTCTATGCCAATAAAATGGACAACCTGGAAGAAATGGACAAATTCTTAGAAAAGCACAACCTTCCAAGACTGAACCAGGAAGAAACAGAAAATATGAACAGACCAATCACAAGTAATGAAATCGAAACCGTGATTAAAAATCTACCAAGAAACAAAATTTCAGGGTCAGATGGCTTCACGGGTGAATTGTATCAAATATTTAGAGAAGAGCTAACACCTATCCTTCTCAAACTCTTCCAAAAAATTGCAAAGGAAGGAACATTCCCCAACTCATTCTATGAGGCTACCATCACCCTGATACCAAGACCAGACAAAGATATTACAAAAAAAGAATATTACAGACCACTATCACTGATGAACATAGATGAAAGAATCCTCAACAAAATACTAGCAAACAGAATCCAACAACACATTAAAAGGATCATACACCATGATCAAGTGGGATTTATCCCAGGGATGCAAGGATTCTTCAATATATGCAAATCAATCAATGTGATACACCATATTAAAAAACTGAAGAAAAACCATATGATCTTCTCAATAGATGCAGAAAAAGCTTTTGACAAAATTCAACACCCATTTATGATAAAAACTCTCCAGAAAGTGGGCATAGAGGGAACCTACTTCAAAATAATAAAAGCCATATATGACAAACCCATAGCAAACATCATTCTCAGTGGTGAAACACTGAAAGCATTTCCTCTAAGATCAGGACAAGACAAGGATGTCCACCCTGCCACTATTATTCAACATAGTATTGGCAGCCCTAGCCACAGTAATCAGAGAAGAAAAAGAGATAAAAGGAATAAAAACTGGAGAAGAAGAAGTAAAACTGCCACTGTTTGCCGATGACGTGATACTATACATAGATAATCCTAAAGATGCCACCAAAAAACTTCTAGAACTAATCAGTGAATTTGGTAAAGTAGCAGGATACAAAATTAACACACAGAAATCAGATGGCCAAGAAGCACATGAAAAGCTGCTCAACATCACTAACTATTAGAGAAATGCAAATCAAAACTACAATGAGGTATCACCTCACACCCGTTAGAATGGGCATCATCAGAAACTCTACAAACAACAAATGCTGGAGAGGGTGTGGAGAAAAGGGAACCGTCTTGCACTGTTGGTGGGAATGTAAATTGATACAGCCACTATGGAGAACAGTATGGAGGTTCCTTAAAAAACTAAAAATAGAGCTACCTATGACCCAGCAATCTCACTACTGGGCATATACCCAGAGAAAACCATAATTCAAAAAGACACATGCACCCCAATGTTCATTGCAGCACTATTTACAATAGCCAAGTCATGGAAGCAACCTAAATGCCCATCGACAGATGAATGGATAAAGAAGATCTGGTATGTATATGCGATGGAATATTACTCAGCCATAAAAAGGAATGAAATTGGGTCATTTGTAGAGATGTGGACGGATCTAGACTGTCATACAGTCACGTAAGTCAGAAAGAGAAAAACAAATATCATACATGTGGAACCTAGAAAAATGGTACAGATGAACCTGTTTGCAGGGCAGAAATAGAGACACAGATGTAGAGAACAAACGTATGGACACCAAGGGGGGAAAGTGGTGGAGGGGTGGTGGTGGTGGGATGAATTGGGAGATTGGGATTGACATGTATACACTAATATATATATAATAGATAACTAATAAGAACCTGCTGTATAAAAAATAAATAGAATAAAATTTTAAAATTCAAAAAAATACCCATTTGCTGAATTAGATTATTATTACTTTATGTCTGCAGACAATTTCTAGTTTCTCTTTTCTCATTTTATTGGTTCTCAAATTGCTATATTAGTGTTTTCATTGAGAGTTTTCGTGATACATGCAAGTTTAATTCTCTTCCTCCTCTCTGCTACAGAAACAGATATATGCTAAAGACAACTCTCCTGAATCTAAATTCCCAATAATCAGTGTCTACTCTTGAAACCCTGATGAAAGCTGAGACTATTATGTCTTTCCACGCATTTTCACCCCCTTCATCTTGTGCACCTAAATGTAACAAAAACATGGGCTCTCAGGGCCATGGAAAGCTGGCATAGAAAAAGCAGAACAATCCCCATGCAATGGGGATGGGGTGCAGTGGACTGAAGTGGAGATCCTAGCACAAGGAAACAGGGTAGTGTAGAGCTTCCACTTAGGTCATTTGGGAATCTTAAGTAGATTGGGAGATAAGACAGGAAAAAGAAGTGGCAGAGAGAGAGTGTGAAGAAGAGGAAACTTCCTGAAATTCAGAGCAGCCTCCAGAGACAGAAGTCTAAGAACTGGGCATGGAAGCAGGAAGAGATCTGTGTGTGGAATAAGCAATAAGAAAGTTCATGCCTTCTCTTCAGTCTACTCCCCCACATGCATTCAGAAAGAATGCTTAGCCTGAAAAGTTGCCCTTTTAAGTGGGCAACTGTGATTTCAACAGACTTCTGCCCAAAATAACCTCTCTTCTCCTCACCAATAACTGAAATTCCTATTACAAGGAACCATCTCTTATTTCACAACTGAAGAAAAAGTTCAAAATGCAAATGCTAGGGGGCCTGGAACAACACACAGTGAATAAGGCTGTATTTCTGTTAATGTAAATGAACAATATCATATCTTTTCTTTAGACAGCAAAAAAAAAAAAAAAAAAGTTAAAACACCAGATAGCTCATGGCTTCAGATGAAAGGCAGAGAGAGATTTCGACCTGGAGAAGAAAAGAGCAACGAAAGAAGAGAGTAGAAATGTCAATGACAAACTTTAACAACTCCCCAATTTTGTCCAAGGGCAACTCTGGACAGCTTGGGATATGCATGAATATCTAGAATCAATGCATGCTCAGATGTTGAGCTTAGAAGGAACTTTGATCAAGAAGCATACATGACAATTGTCAAAAATCGAGGGCCCATAATTGTCCCGTCAGAGTCCCTGGCACACACTTAGCATTCGATAAATACTTCTTGAGTGAATGTGTGGTATAATTAGGTATAACTGAGTTTCAGAGACCGCTATGAACTAAAGCAGGGGAGTAAGAGGGAAAAGAAAGAAAGAGAGGGAACGGGCATTTATTGAGGGCCTACTATGTGCCAGGCACTATTGTTTCTTATTCATTTTCCCAACATCTCTTGGAAGTTTCACAGATAAGGCAACTGAGACTCAGAGAAGATAACTAATACTTATCCAAGCTGGAAAACAGTAAGCCTGGACTAAAACACAGATCTGTTTAACTCAAAGTATATGCACTGCTCCACATAGACTCCCTGGAAGGGGACTAGTAGTTGGCTTGAAAAGCTACATAGAAGAAGGAGGTGGGTGGGGCAGGCGGAGTCAAGATGGCGGGCTAGGAGGATGCGGAATTCGCGTCTCTGCACAACGAGGGCACCTACGAGGCACCAGTGGGGGACCACGAACACCTAAGGGGACAGGGGGAACCCCCAGTGACCAGTAGGACGTGGGGCGTTGGTGGGGGCCGTGAGGGGGGAGGAGAAGTGGAGGCGGGATGGGACCGGTGCCCCTGAGGCCGGCTGGGGGAGGGGAAGGAACCCCACTCCTGAAGGGGGTCATTGGGGGACCATTGGGAGGGCAGAGGATCAAAAGGGAGCGTGGCCAGGTTTCCCCCGCCCAGTTGGGCACCCAGAAGCCTGCTGAGGTCCCAGGCCTGATCCTGTGCTCACTAGGCCTCCTCCAGCCGCGCAGGTCCTGAGGGAGTGGGAGGGAGGGAAGGGGGAGCCAAAGTAAAGGCCGGACCTACAGGACCGGCACTCCTGAGGGGTGGCTGGGGGAGGTGGGGAGTTCCTACACCCAGCGGGACCCACCCACGGTTAGGGGTCCTGCGGGGACAGGGGAGACCCTTAGGGGGGTGGGCACAGAGGAAAGGAAAGGAACACAGCCAGTGCCTTCCCTGTCCACTTAGGCGCTGTTGGACTCCCGGGCCTAATCCTCTGCCCTCAGAGCCTCCCTCCTACCGTGCAGAGCCCAAGCCCCGCCCCTACACTCGGGGACCCCCTCGGGGACCCCCTCCAACCGCACTGGGCCTAAACTCCACCCACACCTCCCTCACCCAGGGCCTTACCTCCAAACTCCTATAGGAAATACATTTCTGGGCTTCCCTGGTGGCGCAGTGGTTGAGAGTCCGCCTGCCGATGCAAGGGACACGGGTTCGTGCCCCGGTCTGGGAAGAGCCCACATGCCGCGGAGCGGCTGGGCCCGTGAGCCATGGCCGCTGAGCCTGCGCGTCCGGAGCCTGTGCTCCGCAACGGGAGAGGCCACGACAGTGAGAGGCCCGCGTACTGCAAAAACAAACAAACAAACAAAAATACATTTGTCCTTTTCATTAAAGAAGGATTTTTGCATTGTTTGAGTTTTACTTTTCTACCTGACCTTAAGATAACTATATATACTGAAAGGAGCCACACTGAATCTCAAGGCTCATTCTGGCCTGACTCACCAGTTTGAAGCTGTGTATCCTTGAACAGTCCTTTTCTTCAGTTTCCTCATCTTTAAATAAGAGGAAGGAAACCTCTCTTCCTAATTCCCAGATTCACTGTAAGGTTCAAATAAGATAATATACAAGAAATCCCTTTGGAAGTTGTAAATCTTGATATAAATGTAAGGAAATTTTGTCTTTATATTCATTGTGCTCTGGACTTTGAAGAGATAAATGTTGAGGTTTCTTCTTAACAGGGGTTTAATAATTTCCAGCTGAGGGCGTGTGCGACGCAGACCGAAGTCACCCCCCAAGAAACACCCATTTGCAGGTGAGCGCTGCCCCCTGGTGGAAATAGAAAGGCGGGGCAGGTGCGGTTTACCACGTGGGATCGCCCGGGCTGAGGCCTCCTGAAAAGGAGAAACCACTTAAACTTACACATTTAAAAAAAAAATCTTCTTTCCTTTTTTGTCACTCAATGTTCCTTTGGAAATATTTTCTTTACATATGCAGAATGTAGACCTGTTACACCAATTACCTAATTATTGTTATTTACGGTTAATGATCAAGCATTGAAGAGAGTCAGTTTTTTAAATGTATTTTAATATCCTAATTCTTTGATATTTCTATTTTAATAATTCAATAACTTGATTAAAAGATAATTTTACAATCCATACAGCATTTTAAAACTGTTGGGCTTCCCTGGTGGCGCAGTGGTTGAGAGTCCTCCTGCCGATGCAGGGGACAGAGGTTCATGCCCCGGTCCGGGAGTGATCTAATCTCATACTTTCACATGTACCTGTCCAGTTTTCCCAGCACCACTTATTGAAGAGGCTGTCCTTTCTCCACTGTACATTCCTGCCTCCTTTATCAAAGATAAGGTGACCATATGTGTGTGGGTTTATCTCTGGGCTTTCTATCCTGTACCATTGATCTAGATGTCTGTTTTTATGCCAGTACCATACTGTCTTGTTTACTGTAGCTTTGTAGTATAGTCTGAAGTCAGGGAGCCTGATTCCTCCAGCTCCATTTTTCTTTCTCAATATTGCTTTGGCTATTCGGGGTCTTTTGTATTTCCATACAAATTGTAAAATTTCTTGTTCTAGTTCTGTGAAAAATGTCACTGGTAATTTGATAGGGATTGCACTGAACCTGTAGATTGCTTTGGGTAGTATAGTCATTTTCACAATATTGATTCTTCCAATCCAGGAACATGGTATATCTCTCCATCTGTTTATGTTATCTTTGATTTCTTTCATCAGTGTTTTATAGTTTTCTGAGTACAGGTCTTTTGCCTCCTTAGATAGGTTTATTCCTAGGTTTTTTATTCTTTTTGTTGTGATGGTAAATGGGATTGTTTCCTTAATTTCTCGTTGTTAGTGTATAGGAATAAAAGAGATTTCTGTGTATGAATTTTCTATCCTGCGACTTTACTGAATTCGTTGATTAGCTCTAGTAGTTTACTGGTGGCAATCTTAGGATTTTCTGTGTATAGTATCATGTCATCTACAAACAGTGCCAGTTTTACTTCTTCTTTTCCAATTTGGATTGCTTTTATTTCTTTTTCTTGTCTGACTGCCATGGCTGAAACTTCCAAAACTATGCTGAATGACAGTGGTGAGAGTGGGCACCCTTGTCTTGCTCCTGACCTTAGAGGAAATGCTTTCAGTTTTTCACCATTGAGCATGATGTTTGCTGTGGGTTTGTCATATATGGCTTTTATTATGTTGAGGTAGGTTCCTCTTGCCCACTTTCTGGAGACTTTTTATCATAAATGGGTGTTGAATTTTGTTGAAAGCTTTTTCTGTATCTATTGAGATGACCATATGGTTTTTATCCTTCAATTTGTTAATATGGTGTATCACATTGATTGATTTGCGTATGTTGAAGAATCTTCGCATTCCTGAGGTAAACCCCACTTGATCATGGTGTGTGATCCTTACAATGTGTTGTTGGATTCTGTTTGCTAGTATTTTGTTGAGGATTTTTGCATCTATGTTCATCAGTGATATGGCCTGTAATTTTCTTTTTTTGTGATATCTTTGTCTGGTTTTTGGTATCAGGGTGATAGTGCCCTCGTGGAATGAGTTTGGGAGTGCTCCTCCTTCTGCTATATTTTGGAAGAGTTTGAGAAGGATAGGTGTTAGCTCTTCTCTAAATGTTTGATAGAATTCACCTATGAAGCCATCTGGCCCTGGGCTTTTGTTTCTTGGAAGATTTTAAATCACAGTTTCAATTTCAGTGCTTGTGATTATTCTGTTCATGTTTTCTATTTGTTCCTGGTTCAGTCTTGGAAGGTTGTACTTTTCTAAGAATTTGTCCATTTCTTCCAGGTTGTCCATTCTATTGGCATATAGCTGCTTGTAGTAGTCTCTTATGATCCTTTGTATTTCTGCAGTGTCAGTTTTTAACTTTTCATTTCTCCTTTTCATTTCTAATTCTATTGATTTTAGTCTGCTTCCTTTTTTTCTTGATGAGTTTGGCTAATGCTTTATCAATTTCGTTTATCTTCTCAAAGAACCAGCTTTTAGTTTTATTGATCCTTGCTATTGTTTCCTTCATTTCTTTTTCATTTATTTCTGATCTGATCTTTATGATTTCTTTCCTTCTACTAACTTTGGGGGTTTTCTTTTTGTTGTTGTTGTTCTTCTTCTTCTTTCTCTAATTGCTTTAAGTGTAAGGTTAGGTTGTTTGAGATTTTTCTTGTTTCTTGAGGTAGGATTGTATTGCTATAAACTTCCCTCTTATAACTGCTTTTGCTGCATCCCATATGTTTTGGGTCATTGTGTTTTCATTGTCATTTGTTTCTAGGTACTCTTTGATTTCCTCTTTGATTTCTTCAGTGATCTCTTGGTTATTTAGTAGTATTTACGCAGATAATTTTTAAATCCTTTGCATATAAGATATTTTACAATTAAAAAACTTTTTTAAACAGTTGCCAAAAATGCTGCCAAGATTTTAAGGAAATATGGCTAGAAGACGGCAACGCTGTTGGGAGAAGTAGCAAAGTGAAAGAGGATGTCAGTAGAATGGAAGATGGTGAGATGAATTTGGAATATGGGCACTGAGGTCAGGACAAGTGAATCATTTCCTAAAGGAAGAAAATGAACGGGAGCAGGAGGTGGGTTTCAGATTCCACAGGAGGGAGGTGGCCACTGAGGCCCTGAATGCAGATGAGAATAAAGAATTCTCCAGAGAGTGAAGAGCAGAGGTCTGTGCTGAGCAGGGGAGAAGGATGCAGATAGTGATGAATTAGGAGAATGGGTCAGAGGAAACCGGGAGGGTGCAGAGGTATCAAAGTCAGAAGAGAGTACCATGAGTCCCCAGAAATGCAGCCTCCTCCATCAATGAGAACAGAAAGACACTCCCTGCCAAATAGAAAATACTTTTTGATTTTACGCCACTTGGTGGTTTCCGTGCCACCCTTCCCATTCATTCAATAACAATAACCAAGAATTTTCTCAGCAGTAAAACTCTTGTTCAATAATAATACTACTTCATTTGGAAAGCATTCTTGAAATTTAATGATAATTATGTTGTAGAAAGAAGACCACATTCTGGGAACATGTTCAGAGCCTCCACTCTGAAAATACACTGGGGTCAGCATGCCAGCACTGCTCCCTAATGAGATGTCTGTCTTCCTTCTGTCACTGTTGCTGCCACCACCACCTCATTCTTAGGTCACTGGAGAGTTTACTCACAGCAGCTGTGAGAATTTTCAGATGTTTACACAGATGTCTTACCAGATAAGGTCTTCCTTCAAGGGGAAACCAAATCTTATAAAATTGCATCTGTCCTTTCCTAGGCTTAAAGTTATATCCACATAGACCTACAGAGACAATAAAACTGCCCAGGGACTTCCCTGGTGGCACAGTGGTTAAGAACCTGCCTGCCAGTGTAGGGGACATGGGTTTGAGCCCTGGTCCGGGAAGATCCCACAGGCCATGGAGCAACTAAGCCCGTGTGCCACAACTACTGAGCCTGTGCGCTAGAGCCCATGGGCCACAACTACTGAACCCACATGCCACAACTACTGAAGGCCACGCACCTAGAGGCCATGCTTTGCAACAAGAGAAGCCACCACAATGAGAAGCCCGTGCACTGCAATGAAGAGTAGCTCCCACTCACCACAACTAGAGAAAGACCGCACGCAGCAACAAAAACCCAACGCAGCCAAAATAAATAAATAAATAATAAATTTAAAAAAAAACTGCCCAAATGGTGGATTTATATTCAGTTATGGGAATAATCTAAGAGGAAGGAGGGTGACGATGTTGAAACTGACATGTAATAGTCATTACCTCGGCAAACATCTCTGACTTGTTCTTTTAAAACGTATATCACCATGCTGTTTGGAGAGTGCTCACAAACATTAAGTGAGAATGTATAACTGGTGCTTTCATATTTTACTCAGTCCCATTTGTTTTCTGATCTTTGTAGAGGAATGTAGATAGGTCAGTATGAGCACAGGTATATAATATATATATATATATATATATATAATATATATAATAATCCTGGTGTCTGTTATTCATTGATGTGGCCAAAAAAAGTACACATCAATTAAGTGCCCACTGCAATCCTAGGGACCAGGGATCTATGGGAATCCAGACAAATCCCACTCCTGCTTTCATAGAGCTTACACGCTAATGGAGTGACACAGAGCACAGGCAAGTGAACAAACAAGAGGACATCAGATGCTGCTAAGTGCCTTAAAGACAATAGACAGAGTGGTAGCTTGTGGACTGTATTAAAATTCTACCCAGGATTTAATGTAGTGGTGCAACTGAGTGACAATTCAGAGAGGCCAATACCATTGAAAGAAGATTTTTATTACTTATATCTCCAGAGAGGAGGGGGCACGTCACAACACTCAGGGCCACAAAGGGAGCAACAGTGGGGGTCAAGAGAGCCACATAGGAGAGCTTAGAGGTTATGGAGTCTATGGAGTCCCTCCCAAGTTTCCCCAGCAGGGCCTGAGGCCCCAAAGGATGAAGGGGTTGATTTAGCATCATCCCTGGTACTCAGAATGAGAGAGATAATCTTATCAATCCTTTTAAAGCTGAATAATAACTCTCCCTACTTTATGATAAGGCTCAGGCACTGAATTGAATAAATCAGCCAATTAAAACAGAAGCATTTAGGAGAAAAAAATGACCTAATTCCAATGAATGTGTTGCCAAAATGGCAAGACTACAAAAAGAACAGAGAAAGCATAGCTCCTGATCCTACTGCCTGTGATGCTCACGCCTGCAGGAATGTGGTGCCCAGCAAGGCCAAGGTGTTCCTGCTCAGGTAGGAGATACCACCCGGCAAGGCGGTTAACACTCCTGACCTAGTGTCTAAGGCAGGAAGTGGCTGAAAGCTTTCCAGAAAGGGAAGAGGAATGCAGCTGCCATGGTCCATCAGGGCCTTTTACCTGCTTGATGTAAAAAGGGGTATATTTATAGACAGTACTGAGAGAACAATGGATTTTAATTTTTAAATTATCAAGATTACAATTTTCATTTTAAAACTTGCTTTACCACATCTGCCTGTCACATACACATACAAACACACATACAAAAAAGCTCTGTCTTTCGCAAAGAAATAAACTAATACAAAATATAAAATATCCAGTGATAATTTTTAAATTGCTCCAAAGGGGCAGAATTTAAGGAGAAAACACTGTGTAAGGAATCCTGAAAACTAGAAGATCCACGTTCTTCAGATAAACTTCATCTCTTCAGGTGTGACATCCTCAGCTAGGATCTCTTCCAGGTGAGTGGGTGGTCAGGGACACCCTCAGCGAGGGTGGTCACCTGGAGCAAAGTGTGTCAGCCCTGTGCTTACTTTGACATAATGAAATGAGCTTTGGGCAGAGTCAAGAGACCCCAGGTTCTAATCCTGCTTCGTGTACCAACGAATTGTATTACATAAAGGAAAACATAACTTTCGAGCTTCAGTTTCCGTCTCTGTAAAATTTCCTGACCGCAGGCTTCCCTGGTGGCTCAGTGGTTGAGAATCTGCCTGCCAATGGAGGGGACACGGGTTCGAGCCCTGGTCTGGGAAACTCCCACATGCCACGGAGCAACTAGGCCTGTGAGCCACAACTACTGAGCCTGTGCGTCTGGAGCCTGTGCTCCACAACAAGAGAGGCCACGATAGTGAGAGGCCCACGCACCGCTATGAAGAGTGGCCCCCACTCGCTGCAACTAGAGAAAGCCCTCGCACAGAAACGAAGACCCAAGACAGCCAAAAATAAATAAACAAATAAATAAATAAATAAATTTCCTGACCGCCTGTCACATCACTCATAAGCATTTACTTACCCTCTAATACGTAGGCTGAAGGGCTGAAAACCACAAAAGTGATGTAGAAATGCAAGCATGAATAGCAGAAGAGATTAGACAAGAAAATGATTTCTTATTTAAAGGGCAAAAAGTCTTGAATCTGATGAGTCATTAGAACTTGAAAAATGACACGATGCCAATTAGGGATAGTGGTGTAGGTGTAAGTATAGGTTTCCATGGTGATAAACACTCCTACAGTTAAGGCAGTGTCATGATGTAATGACTGGGATCTACAACAGCAGGCTTTTCCCAGGTGAAAAACATACCATTTGGAACCTCAGTTATCAGAATATAGGATAAACAAGCTGCTGATTCGAAAATCAAAATCAATAGAGATTTGGTCCAGCCAGAGATTACAGCAAATATTCAGTAATTGAAGAATTAATGAGTCAAGCAAGAAACCTACACTCCTCAACCTCTTTCCTACAGGTAATAGTTTTGTGGGATTTTTAAAATAAAACCTAATGCATCGCAACATATACATAATCTTGCCTTCTATTTTTTAGGTAACTGTTGCTAGTGATCAAAATTTGGGAGCTATTTTTAAATGGGCAATGACAGAGTGGTTATTGATTACCTCAACTTGTCATTAAAAACAAAAGCAGTCTTCTGTTCAAAAGGGGGTTGTATTCCATGAGTTGTTTATAAACTTTTCTATGTAACAAACACATTTCACACTTACCATATGTCACGTATTATTCCTGGTCCTTTACGAATATAATTTGTTTAATCCTTATGACAACTCTATGAAGTAGGAACTAATGTCTTCATTTTACAGATGAAGAAACACAAAGGTACATAGATGTTAAGTAATTTTCTCAACATCACACAGCTGATAAATAGCCAGATAATAACTGGGGAGGTGGAAGTGCAAAAATGTGACTCCAGGATCCTTTAGGCTCCATGCCATGCTGGCCTTTGGGAACTTGAATATATTTTCTTAGAAACAATGTTATAACTAGTTATAAAATTCCACACTAGCTTATTTTAACCACATGTAGCTGACCTGAAATTATGCAGATCTGTTGATGTACTATTCCTGGTTCCCAGCACATTATCAATCAGAGTAAGTGCTCGATAAATGCTTGTTGAATTTAATATAGAAAGGACATACCACTAAAGATATTGGCACTCTAGAATGACTTGGAGCGCCCAACAGCAGGAACATAGGTGTTCTCCTCTCCAGCATTGCCCACATTGGCCCCGACAGCTTTATGGTGGAAAGAAATTTGGACTAATGGGCCTTATGGAGGTGCCACAAGTCTTTGGCAGCAGGTGACAGATGGGGTCTTGGTTTTCGCAGCAGGGCAGCAGCTCAAAACTTCAGCAGCAACACTAGAGAGAAAATCTGGTTTCTACTGCTGGGTAGCAGGATATAATAGAAGTCTGTGACAGAAGGTGGTGTGAAGTACGTAGTAGGATGGGAAGGTGAGCTGAAAGGACCATGCTACACGGAAATTGGGTCTCTAACTAGGGCAGCTGTTTGTAAGCAAGGGAAGATGATAAATAAGCCATCAGCAACCTAGAGTCTACAACTATGAGTCTAGTTGTATCACTATGAGTCTACAACCAAGAGTCTAGTCAACTATGGAGACAGTAAATAATCTCTATTGTTTCTTAGTAAAAAAAAGAAAAAACAAGTGAATTATTTTTCTGACACTTTCTCAACATTGTGAAAGTTACATAAGAGAAGACTTGCTGTGATCATATAAAACACAACAAAAATTATTCACAAGTTCTTTGAGATTAGGGACTGTGACATGTCAGTTTTATTCCCAAGATCTAGCAGAGTATTTTTTGCAAGATGCTCAGTTAATAATTGATAAAAATTGACTTATTACTGGTGTATAAAATATAAACTAATAATAGAATGATAAACGATAAAATAAAATAATAAAATAAGATAAATAATAGAATTATAAATAGAAATTAGGTAATAGAATAAACAAACAATAATTGATAACTAAATATAACAAATTGAATAATAAATAATAGACTAATAAGCAAATACAATCATAAGTGAATAGAGTAATAGGTGAATGGTAAATGAATGAAGCAATAGCACAGACATATTATATTCTGAATATATATATTCAGAATACATATATATATTCTGATTATATTAATCAGAAACAATGCAATGAATTTGAAACAATCATATTACCTTGTTATACAATATATAATGTGAGCAATTAAGAAAGCAGTTATTAAACTTATCCTTTCCCCAAAATAAATGATTCTGAAGCTATCAAAATTCCCAAATCTAATTTTGAAAATCTTATGGTGCAGCAGGAAGATATGACTCCAGTTTATTCAGACAGACATTTTGCTCCCATTTCCTTTTTGAACACAACACCAAAATCTACAAAGCAATGTGATGGGGAATATTCTTTATCTTATGAATAAATAAACAAATTAAAATGCAGATGCCTTGGAGCTTTATTTAAGCAATACCATTAACTACTTTTAAATCTTAAATCATCACTCTGGGTCTTAATTTTTTAATTTTAAAAGAAATAAATTGGTCTAAATTATTATGCATTCTTCATCCCTTTCTAAGTGCTAGAGAATTATTCAAAACTTGCCTAAAGTCTTTGGACTAGATAGCAGAAAGTGTATATAATTTAATAGAAAACATTTTAGAAATATTCTTACTTGAACCACTTTCCCAAAGCATTGGTATGAAAATAAGCTTTATCTACAGAAAAGAATGGAGGTCAATTGCCCAGCTGATGTTTTGAAAACTTTGACGAGTGCTGATCTATAAATGAATATGAAAACCAAATTGAAGAAAGAGACATCACAAAATAGCACCATGCCTCAATGCCTTTCTACCTCACTTTCAAAACAATCATTTTCTTCTAGGTTCATTTTAATGAAAAGAATCAGAGAAAATAGAAGTATAGTTTTTTCTCTGTTTTAACTTAGTTTAAAAACCTTTTAAACCTTAATAGAATACGGTAAAAATCCATCCCAACGCAAAGGAGCATCCAAGCATCTAGCCAGTCAGGCAACTACAGATTTGGGCTGTGCAATTTACATCTTCTGCCATCTGCAGTTTGGCGCCACCTGCTGGCAGCTGTCTTCTATGTCTAAAACCAGGAGAGAATTCCGGGACCAGCTGACTTCCAAGAAAGCAGCAGTTCCAGGAATCCGCAGCCTGTTTAGCTGGCCTGACTCATCCTCAACTTCCCCATTCCTGAAACTCCCCTTCCCTAACCACTGCCCCCTAGCCCTGCCTGTCCACCAGCCATATCGCCCCTCCTCACCGCAGAAAATTACAAGCTTTAGCCCACCTTCTTGGGGGATGGATGCAGAATGAGCGCCAACAGCCAATCACTTTATGTCTAAATTTTTCAGCAATGCCACATGGTACCAGGGGTTTTCACTGTACTTATATATGGCTGTTCAAGGACTGATGTCCCCAATATATAAATTCATGAACAGATCTATGGGTACGTGATACACATAAGTACTTCATAAAGTATGAATGGCCAACAAACATTAAAAAGTGCCCAGTGGGGGCTTCCCTGGTGGCGCTGTGGTTGAGAGTCCGCCTGCCGATGCAGGGGACGCGGGTTCGTGCCCCGGTCTGGGAAGATCCCACATGCCGCGGAGCGGCTGGGCCCGTGAGCCATGGCCGCTGAGCCTGTGCGCCCGGAGCCTGTGCTCTGCAATGGGAGAGGCCACAGCAGTGAGAGGCCCGCATACCGCAAAAAAAAAAAAAAAAAAAAAGTGCCCAATGCCCAACATCTCTAGTAATCAAAGAAAGGCATCAAAACAGGTCCAGTTTGTTTAATGATAGTACTCATTTTTGCAAGGGTGTAGACAAAAGGCACTAATACATTGCTGGATGGAATGTATCAATAAATTAACAAAAACTTCATGAGAACAACTCAGCAACAGGTATCAAAAGCCTTTAAGTAAAGAATATACCAGCAACTCCATTTATAGGAATTTATTCTTAAATAATCAGTTATTTATTATATGTCCATTCCTCCTAGCAGTATTTATCATAGTGAAAAATTAAGCATAATAAAATATCCAACAATGAAGTATCAACAGACTGTTAGAAAACACCCATCAGAGTCCATCAGAGGAGTCTCAGGCAGCCATTAAGAATGTTCAGGTTCATGTATTGACCTGAAAAGATGTCAGTCATCAATTGAGAAATGAAAAGTAGAGTTTCAAGACAATAAATACAGTGTCATCTACTTGTACAAGAAAAATAATTGTATGCAAATTATATACATGCTTATTAAAAATTTGAAACAATATACATATAAATGTTAACAGTGTCTATTCATGGGTAATGGAAATATGGGTGATGTTTATTCCAGCTACATGTTTATATACATTTTCTAATTTTTCTGAAATAAATATGTACTACTGGTAAAATTTTTAAATCTTCAACAAAAAACCATCTGTATATTTAAAAGTTTTTACAATGTTCCTTTTTTTCATTTTTAAGAAAAAACTAAAAGAGTAGCCAAGTGGTAAGAAATGTGGTAGAAACTTTTAAGAACAATTAAGAAAGAAGACGTGTGTGGGTAAGAGAAGCTGGTAAGTTAGGAATTTGTGGGTGGGGCAAGAAAAGCATTCTAGAAGAAGCAGGGTTTGAACTGTGGTAAAATGTGGATACATGGAAAGAAGAGAACAGGGCATGGTTTGGGTCCTTGGCTCCAGGACTAATCACGTCAAAGGGCTTCTAGAAATACCCAGTCACCTACCATGAAGAGGTGATGGGTTAGTACATAAACATCATCCATTTGCCCTTTTTAGAAATACTTGTGTCCACTCTGCACCCAGAAGGGCAATGGTAGGCCCTGGACTTGCTGTTGAACGCCACTGGGGAAGGATGCTAGGCTTACCAGGTACCCTTCAACCAAGGATTCCCGGACACCTGGTTTCTCTGTCTCCCTCCAGGGCACAGGCATCGAAGGAGAACAACTGCTTGCTGGGACCTGTTTCTCACTCATCTAGTCATCAGAGCTGAATCTTGTCCCTTTTCTCCCTTCCTGAAAAGCTCTGGCTTCTGAGTCAGCATTCCCACGGGTTCCCTCCACAAAACAGTAACCATACAGGCTGGCCCCCTGGGTCCTAAGCCCACAGCCAACCCTCCCAAGCCTGGCCCAGATCTACAGCCTCTCTATTCAGACTTGTCCTGTGAGCCCTTCCCATCTGAGGACACAGATCTGCAATGGTTTCTCAACAGCTCTGTTCTCCAGGGGTCAGCCTTATGCCCCGGGGCCAGTGCAGGTAGACTGTCTACCTGAGCCTTACCCAGTTTCTGTGCCTGGGATGAGCCTTGGTGGGACGGGTCTGATGAGCACGGAGATCACTCATGGGCAAATAACAGTTTGGCTAAGTACTAGAAAGATCTCCAAAGTGTGTTCCATTAACTTGTACATGGCATTCTTTTATAATTATTTTAACCTTTCCTCTACCCATAGTTATGTCTCCTTTCCCATTTCTAATCTTTCTAATTGTTTCTTCTAATCGTATACATTTTGAATCTCTCTCTCTTTTCCTTAACCAGGGTCACAAAGAGGTCATCTATTTTAATGGTCTCTTTAAAGAACCAGTTTTTGAGCGTCTGTATGTATTTGTTACTTTCTATCTCAATGATGTCAGCTCTTATTTTTATTAATTTATTTTTCATCCATTTGATCTTGTTGTTCTTTAAAAAATTTGTAGTAAGTTTCTTCATTATTAGTCTCTCTTTAATAATGCAGCCATGTGAGGCATAAATTTTCCTCTATAATTTCAGCTACAAGCCAAAAGTCCAGGTACAAAGTTTTCTTCTTTTCATTACTTTCAAGTTGGTTTGTAACATCAGCTTTGATTTCCTTTGGTCCAAGAGTTATTTAGGAGAATGTATCTGCATTTACAAATTAAGGTTGTTCTGGTTGTCTTTTTATTATTGAATTCTTATTGTGTCAAATAAAAACAAATAAGGAGGACTTTCGTTAGAAAGACTCTTGCAACAGGGAGAGTGCTGTGATCTCAGAAATCTGCAAGTGTGTCAAAATCACACAGAAAAAGGGTTTTCTTTTATAGAGTAAAAGAGGAGGCAGGCAGAGAAAAGCAGAATCTTTGGAGAGGAAGCAGGGCAAGCAAGGAGGAATGACCACTGAGGTCTGACAGGAAAAGGGTCTCTCTGTGGCCAGATGATTCCCAGGAGAAGTTGATAAGGGGGCATGTTCCACCTTTTGTGTGTGTGTGCACTTGCTCAAGCTTGAGGGCAAGCAGATCAAGGGCCTGCACAAAAGAGAGAAGCCGGACCAAACAAGGTCAAGACAAAGCAGAGGGTAAGAAACAGGCTACGGTGAGTGCTTAGTCAATTGTTACTCAGATTGGAAGGTTGCCTTGGAAGAATTCCTAGGCAAGCCCCCCTTCCTCAGTCAGCTATCTTTATCAGGTTTCCTCTCGAAATGGACATGTACAGGCCAGTTAAGGAGGACCTCTAACTTCTAACCTCTAATTTGGCACGATTTCTACCAAATAAGCATTACTCTACCCAGTTCTTAAGTACAAGTGCTGAACTTTTGCAGCTTACGGGCTAGTAAAGGAAATACCTCCTAACTGTAATATAAAACACTTCTTAAATCTGACCAGAAAGTGATGCACTTAGTAACCAAATTGCTACATATTAGAGCTCGAAGGGAACCTGAAAATTATGGAGTCCAATATAATAGTTTTCCAGATCAGGAGACTGTGACCTCATCTAGAGACACCTAAGATGTTGGAATTTGAGAACAATATTTATAAAGTGTCATAGTCCTGATGGCTGAGGACAGAGGACATGAACAGGTGAAGGTTTCCCCTGAGCCTATGAGATAAAATATCATCCCATTCCTTCCTATAAAACTATTCTTTTACCACTGGGACTCCTTGACCAAAAGTTTGTAGCCTCTCTGTGATCAGAAGGTCAGAGGAGACTGAGGGGTCAACCTCAGAGAGACAGAGGGGAGAATGCCCAGAGGATTGACTTAGCAATGGCAGGAGCCACGGGAGGCTGGGTCTTACCGCTCACAGTACCGTCTGGGTTATAGATGTCTGTGGGTTCTCTGAATAGAAGCTATTGTCTACCTGGTATGAAGAAAGGTCCAAAAGGACCTCTAAAGCAAAAAAAAGTCCCTGTGCTTACTTCAATCTGTCTTAACTCTCCAACCCTATAAAATCACTTGCCCATTCTCTTAACTCTCCATAAACTGGCTAAATGATCTTCAGGAAAATTTAAAAACTGAGCTGCATAAAGGGATTCTAGAGCATTCAAGCACGACAAGCACAAAGCTAAGTCATTTTCTCTTAGAACAAAATTTGGCAAAATGGTGCCAAACAGATGCAGGTGGGGAAGAGGAAGTCTTCAAACAGACACACTTAATGGAAGCTATTAAGGGAAGATTGGAAAAGGTGACAGGGAACGAATTCAGGAAAGGAGAGGAAGGCATGAAGGAAGAGAAACAGTCACAGCATGGGTGGATTTCTGCTCTATTTTTGTAGGTGTTTAACTTCTTTGGTGTCTGACAAGAACACTGGGTTGAAATCGATTTAGGGATGGTGCCAGATCCAGCTGGAGTGTCCTTTCAGGATACTTATTGTCTCAGTTTTTTTTCTTCCAAGTAGTTGAGCCTGGGGAGGCTCACAGTGGCCACCACCAGGACACTGACCTAAACAACGATTCCCTACAGGGGAGGCCCCGGCTCATTCTGGCATGTCCTTCCCTGCCCTTTCCCCAAACAACACCTCCCCACACCAACACACACACACACACACACACACACACACACACACCCCAAATTACAAACCCAGAAGGTGGAGAAATAAAGACTTAGAAGGCAGAACACACAGTAAAGGACAAAAGTGATCCAAGTGTTCATGAAGCCAGTCAAGCCGTGCTGTTTTTCATCCTTTCCTTCAATGAATATTTATTATCTCTCCACAATATGTGGCATATTACAGAGAGGCTGTGCACACATCAGATGGGAGCTTTTCCCTTTTCCGTACTGTCTGCCACAAAAATTTCTGCCTACACTCCACAAATACTCTGTGCCCAGCTCCTTCCCTTAGCTATTCTGATCTTGTGCTTTTATTTGGAAGACTCATAACAGAATATTCTCTGGAGTGAACAGAAGGCAGAAGCCCTGAGTTCATTCTATTCTTAACTTGAGAGACTCATCAGGGGCAACATGCCATACCTTTCATTATTTGGTTTTCCTCCTAATCTAAAAACATGCAGTTTATTCCTCTGTAATCTTTTAAAATACAAATCTATCTTACCAAAAAAAAAATGCTGCTGGTTACTATTTGCAAATCATTCTGCACTTATAAAAATCATGTTCTATAGTGAAGTGTAGTTTATATGATTCTTTACAGGTAAAAATAAATGAATAAATAAACCGCTAATCACAAAGTATTCAAACCTACATGTAACTGAAGGCAGAGCATTGAACTGGGAGCCTGGACATCTGGGGTTCAGTCCATTGCTTCTAAACGATTATGTATTAAACAACCACTGGATGCCAGGCACTGAAGCCAGCATTTCTGAACATTCTGTTTCACTGGAGCCTTACCAGATTCTTGAAGCTTTCATTTTACAGATGAAAGAAATGCCAAGAACTCATTTGTGATCTTTGGCAAATCATTATTTCAAACAGAGTGCGTATTAAATTCGGGGATGTCTCAGAACAATGGAGACTAATGTTTATACAAGAATTCTAACACTTCAGGCAAGAAGAAAACTTTATTTACATATGTGATTAAAATTCTTTAATCCACAAAATGCCAACATTCTAGACAGTTTGCAAATCACAAAATCAAGATTAGTCTGTTGGATTGATTCACCATTTAAAAGAAAAGGCCCAAAGATATAGAAAGCATAAAAATGCATTTAAGGAAATACAAACAGAAGGAACTCCTATGGATTTATGTCTACATTTATTTACACACTGCCTCATTAGGCAAAGAATTTGAGGCAGTAATGGCTATTTTATCCATTAAATACCCTTCCCAGTGGTCACCTCCAAAGTGTAGACTAAAAGAATAATGTCAGAGAAGTATCTCAGAATAACTTAATTTTAAGCGAATTTTAAATACCAAAAAGACATAGATACCAGCATCAAAAATTGTATTAAGAAGAAAGCTAAAAAATAGGAAACAAGACAGAATACCTGACATCACAAGCTTCCTCAGTCGTGACCCAAATGTCCAAATATCCCAAAACATAAGGTATATAAAGCTTCCAAACTGAAACTGCCATAACTCAGAAGACAACTAAAGAAAAATTCCACAAACCTCAGGCAAAACTCAGAGGCCAAAGATACTGCTGAATTTTGTCTTTTCTCATCTGTCCACCTAAAGCTCTTTCCACCCAGGATCTGAAATTTCTAAGTTTCATCAAATTTTTCACTTAGTTATTCCTTTCTTTAAACCTTTTAGCCAAATGCCAGCCTTTATGAAAGTGGAAAGATTACATTTCATTATTTTAAGAGGGAGGAAAAGAAAGATGTTTTTCCTCCCATCTCTAATATTTGCACATAATTTAGCCATTAGTGTTTAGACTTCTTTGGTTTCATAGCTTTGGGGAGGGGTGAGGTAAGATGACCAACATACTGTAATGGGTGGTGCATTTTTTAACCTACCTTAGAAGGGTATAATGAGAATTACTCCCAGCTTAACGATTTCAAGCTTAGGAAACACCTTCTACCCCTCGAAGCAGTGGCACGCTAAGTATAAGAACAGTCACACACCACTACTGCAAAAACAATGTGGTAGAACCTAAAAGCTAAGAACTTAAAGAGTTACACAGTAAAAGGAATGATCACTATTTCATAAGGTGTCCCCATCAAAGGCAGTCTAAGGAAAATTAAAAGAAGGCAGAACACTGGATAAAAAAATGACTGAATATAAAGATTCAAGCAAGCACATAGTTTAACAAGCCTGCCAAGATAAGCAAGAAAGTTGTAAATAAACAAAAGTCAGTGACTTGAGCCTAAAGCTCAGAAGGCCAAGAAATATTTTTGGAAGCATCTATACTTTAAAACAAAACAAAACAAACACTTTTTAAAAATTGTGGTTAAATGCACATAACATAAAATTTACCATCCTGGGACTTCCCTGGTGGTGCAATGGTTAAGAATCCACCTGCCAATGCAGGAGACATGGGTTCAAGCCCTGGACCAGGAAGATCTCACATGCCGTGGAGCAACTAAGCCCGTGTGCCACAACTACTGAGCTTGCGCTCTAGAGCCTGCGAACCACAACTACTGAAGCCTGCACACCTAGAGCACGTGCTCCACAACAACAGAAGCCACCGCAATGAGAAACCCGTGCACTGCAACGAAGAGTAGCCCCCACTCGCCGCAACTAGAGAAAGACTGTGCACAGCAATGAAGACCCAGTGCAGCCAAAAACTAATTAATTAATTAACTAATTTAAAAAAATTTACCATCCTAATTATTTTTCAGTGTACAGTTCAGGAGTGTTAGGTACATTGACATTGTTACGTGACCAATCTCCAGAACTACTTGCATCTTGCAAAACTAAAACTCTGTACCCACCGAACAACTCATTTCCCCTCCCCCGAGTCCATGGCAACCACCATTCTATTTTTTGTCTCTGAATTTGACTACAGCAGGTACCTCATATAAATAGAATCATACAGTATTTGTCTTAAAAAAAAGAAGAAAAAAAAAAACACTTTCAAAACAGAGAAACTACTAGCAGAGGCAAATGGAAATAATCTAAAGAACAAAGGGACAGAAAAACAGGAAGCAGAAAGTGAAAGACCCGGGAGGATTCTAGATTTCAGTATCTATAAAATATGACCCCAATCATAACATTAGTTATCGGAAGTGGATCCAGATCCTCTTTTCTAAATACCTTTAAAACAAAAACAGAAAAAAACCTGAGCAGAGAGTAGACGGGAAACTCCAGATTTTGGTATCTGCAAAATCACTCCAAGCCTAACACTGGGTCTCAGAAGTGACTCACATAGGGTCTTAGTTGCTCCGCAGCATGTGGGATCTTCATGGACCAGGGATCTTCGCAGACCAGTGATCGAACCCATGTCCCCTACGTTGGCAGGCAGATTCTTAACCACTGCGCTACCAGGGAAGTCTCCTTTATCAGGTTTGTTTTTTTTGTTTTGTTTTGTTTTGTTTTGTTTTGTTTTTTTGTTTGTTTGTTTTTTTGTTTTTTTTGTGTGTTTTTTTGTTGTTTTTGTTTTTTTTTGTTGTTGTTTTTCCTTTATCAGGTTTTTATATTAATGTTATACTAGCTACATGAAACGAGTTGGGGAGTTTATCCTTTTTTAAAAAATTTGGGATACTTTAAATCACATTAGAATCATCTCTCAAAGATGGTGCTGTGGGAAGACATGGAGTTTGAGTCTCCCCACAACTAGGGCACCTGCCGGACACTGGCGGGGGACCCCGATGCCCAAGGAGATGGGAAGAACCCCCGAGATAACTGGTAGGACGTAGGGGGACTGAAGGGGGAGGAGAAGTGGAGGCTGGACAGGACCGGTGTCCCTGAGGGGTGGCTGAGAGGGGGCAGGGGTTCCCACGCCTGGAGGGACCCTCAGGGGCTCGGATCAGGAGGGAGCGTGTGCAGCGTTTCCCCTGCCCAATCGGCAGGGGACATCTACCCGGCTCTCCGGCTGGGTCCTACACCCTCAGAGGTCCCCTCTGGGCTGGGTTGGTCCTGGGGGCATAGGAGGGAGGCTGGGGAGATCAGGAGAGGAGGATGGGAGGGGCCCTACAGGACCAGAGGAGCAGGCGAGGAACCAGGGCGTTTCCCCTGCCCACTTGAGCCCAGGAAGCCTGCTGGGCTCCAAGGTGAGTCTCCCACCCTCTGAAACTACAGGTGGGAGGCACGCCTGGGCCCCTTCTGTTCTGTTGTGCCTAAGCCCCAACTCCCACACCCCACAGGGCCTTTTCCAGCCCTGTGGGTCCTAAGCATAGGCCCCGCCCACCGCCCGAACCTCACCCCTGCTTAGGCCCCGCCCTCCACAGCCAAGGCCTTTTCTGCCTTTTTTTTTCTTTTCTCTTCTTTTTTACTGTTGTGGTTTTGTTTTACCTTCTGGTTGTTGTCTCATCTATATTTTTATTTTTATTTTTTTTCTAACATATCTGTTAGTTCCCTAGTCTAATTTTATTTTTTACTTTGTTATTGTTCTTTTTTCCTTTTTTTATTTTTTATTTTATTTTTTTTTTGCTGTCCCGGGAAGTTTGCGGGATCTTGGTCACGAGCTGGGGATCAGGCCAAAGCTCCTGTGGTGGGAGCTCTGAGTCTGAACCACTGGACTAACAGAGAACCTCAGACCCCAGGTAATATTTATTGGAGTGAGCGTTCCTGGAGGTCCTCGTCTCAGCACAAGACCCAGCTCTACCCAACAGCCTAAAAACTCCAGTGTTGGAAGCCTCAGGCCAAACAACCATTAAGACAGGAACACAATCCCACTCATAAAAAAAAGGAAAAAAAATGAGATGGCAAAAAGATATGTCACAGATGAAGGAGCAAGGTAGAAACCTATGAGACCAAATAAATGAAGAGGAAATAGGCAATCTACCCGAAAAAGAATTCAGAGTAATGATAGTAAAAGTGACCCAAATCGGGCTTCCCTGGTGGCACAGTGGTTGACAGTCCACCTGCCAATGCAGGGGACATGGGTTCATGCCCCAATCCGGGAAGATCCCACATGCCATGGAGCAGCTGGGCCCGTGAGCCATGGCCACTGAGTCTGCGAGTCTGGAGCCTGTGCTCCACAACAGGAGAGGCCACAGCAGTGAGAGGCCCACGTACCGCAAAAAAAAAAATGACCCAAATCTTGGAGATAGAATAGAGGCACGGATTGAGAAAATACAAGAAATGTTTAACAAAGATCTAGAAGAACTAAAGAACAAACAAACCGACATGAACAACACAATAACTGAAATGTAAAATACACTAGAAGGAATCAGTAGCACAATAACTGAGGCAGAAGAACGAATAAGTGAGCTGGAAGACAAAATGGTGGAAATAACTGCCAAGGAGCAGAATAAAGAAAAAAGACTGATAAGAATTGAAGACAATCTCAGAGACCTCCAGGACAACACTAAATGCACCAACATTCAAACTATAGGGGGTCCCAGAAGAAGAGAAAAAGAAAGGGTCTGAGAAAGTATTTGAAGAGATTATAGTGGAAAAATTCCCTAACATGGGAAAGGAAATAGTCTCCCAAGTCCAGGAAGCACAGAGAGTCCCATACAGGATAAACCCTAGGAGAAACACACCAAGACACATAATAATCAAAATAACAAAAATTAAATTCAATGAAACAATATTAAAAGCAGCAAGGGAAAAACAGAAAATAACATACAAAGAATCCCCATAAGGTTATCAGATGATTTTTTAGCAGAAACTCTGCAGGCCAGAAGGGAGTGGTAGGATATACTTAAAGGGATGAAAGAGAAAAACCTACAACCAAGATTACTCTATGCAGCAAGGATCTCATTCAGATTCGATGGAGAAGTCAAAAGCTTTTCAGACAAGCAAAAGCTAAGAGAAGTCAGCACGACCAAACCAGCTTTACAACAAATGCTAAAGAAACTTCTCTAGGTGGGAGACACAAGAGAAGAAGATCCACAAAAACAAACCCAAACAAAGTGAGAGAGTGGCATGGACATATATACATTACCAAATGTAAAATAGATAGCTAGTGGGAAGCAGCCACATAGCACAGGGAGATCAGCTCGGTGCTTTGTGTCCACCTACAGGGGTGGGATAGGGAGGGTGGGAGGGAGACACAAGAGGGAGGAGATATGGGGATGTACGTATATGTATAGCTGATTCACTTCATTATACGGCAGAAACTAACACACCATTGTAAAGCAATTATACTCCAGTAAAGATGTTACAAAAGAAAACCCAAAACAATTAAGAAAATGGTAATAGGAACATACATATCAGTAATAACCTTGAATGTAAATGGATTAAATGCCCCAACCAAAAGACACAGACTGGCTGAATGGATACAAAAGCAAGACCCATATATAGGCTGTCACCAAGAAACCCACTTCAGACCTAGGGAGACATAAAGACTGAAAGTGAAGGGATGGAAAAAGATATTCCATGCAAATGGAAATCAAAAGGAAGCTGGAGTAGCAATACTCATATCAGATAAAATAGACTTTAAAATAATGGCATTACAAGAGATAAGGCAGGACACTACATAATGATCAAGGGATCAATCCAAGAAGAAGATATAACAATTATAAATGTTTATGGACCCAACATAGGAGCACCTCAACACATAAGGCAAATGCTAACAACCATAAAGGGGAAATCGACAGTAACACAATAATAGTAGAGGACTTTAACACCCCACTTACACCAATGGACAGATCATCCAAACAGAAAATAAATAAGGAAACACAAGCTTTAGATGACATAATAGACCAGATAGATTTAATTGATATTTATAGAACATTCCACCCAAAAGTGGCAGAATACACTTTCTTCTCAAGAGCAAACAGAACATCCTCCAAGATAGATCACATCTTGGGTCACAAATCAAGCCTCAGAAAATTTAATAAAATTGAAATCACATCAAACATCTTTTCTGACCACAACACTATGAGAATGGAAATCAATTACAGGAAAAAAACTGTAAAAACCACAAATACATGGAGGCTAAAAAGTGCACTACTAAATAACAAAGAGATCACTGAAGAAATCAAAGAGGAAATTTAAAAATACATAAAAACAAATGACAGTGAAAACACAGTGACCCAAAAGCAGTTCTAAGAGGGAAGTTTATAGCAATTCAATCTCACCTCAAGAAACAAGAAAAATCTCAGATACACAATCTAACCCTACACCTAAAGCAACTAGAGAAAGAAGAAAAAGAAAACCCAAAGTCAGTACAAAGAAAGAAATCATAAAGATCAGAGAAGAAATAAATGAAATACAAACAAAGAAAACAATAGCAAAGATCAATAAAACTAAAAGCTGGTTCTTTGAGAAGATAAACAAAATTGATAAACCCATAGCCAGACTCATCAAGAAAAAAAGGGAGAGGATGCAAATCAATAAAATTAGAAATGAAAAAGGAGAAATCATAACTGACTCTGCAGAAATACAAAGCATTATAAAAGACTACTACAAACAACTATATCCCAATAAAATGGACAACCACGAAGAAATGGACAGATTCTTGGAAAGGTACAGTTTTCCAAGACTGAACCAGGAAGAATTAGAAAATATAAACAGACCTATCACAAGTAATGAAATTGAAACTGTAATTTAAAATCTTTCAAAAAACAAAAGCCCAGGACCAGATGGCTTCACAGGTGAATTCTATCCAACATTTAGAGAAGAGATAACACCTATCCTTCTCAAACTCTTCCAAAAATTGCAGAGGGAGGAACACTCCCAAATTCATTCTATGAGGCCACCATCACCCTGACACCAAAACCAGACAAAAATATCACAAAAAAAGAAAATTATAGACCAATATCACTGATGAACATAGATGCAAAAACCCTGAACAAAATACTAGCAAACAGAATCCAACAACATATTAAAAGGACCATACACCATGATCAAGTGGGATTTATCCCAGGGATGCAAGGATTCTTCAATATACGCAAAACAATCAATGTGATACGCCAAATTAACAAATTAAGGAATAAAAACCAAATGATCACCTCAGTAGATGCAGAAAAAGCTTTTGACAAAATTCAACACCATTTATGATAAAAAAAAAAAAAACTCTCCAGAAAATGGGCATAGAGGGAAACTACCTCAACATAATAAAAGGCCACATATGACAAACCCACAGCAAACATCATACTCAATGGTGAAAAACTGAAAGCATTTCCACTAAGATCAGGAACAAGACAACGATATCCACTCTTGCCACTCTTGTTCAACATAGTTTTGGAAGTCCTAGTCATGTCAATCAGAGAAGAAAAAGAAACAAAAGGAATACAGATTGGAAAAGAAGTAAAACTGTCACTGTTTTCAGATGACATGATACTATACATAGAAAATCCTAAAGATGCCACCAGAAAACTACTAGAACTAATCAATGAATTTGGTAAGGTTGCAGGATACAAAATTAATTCCCAGAAATCTCTGGCATTCCTATACACTAACAATGAAAAATCAGAAAGAGAAATTAAGGAAACAAACCCATTTACCATCACAACAAAAAGAATAAAATACCTAGGAATAAACCTACCTAAGGAGGCAAAAGACCTGTACTCAGAAAACTATAAAACACTGATGAAAGAAATCAAAAATGACATAAACAGATGGAGAAATATACCATGTTCTTGGATTGGAAGAATCAATATTGTGAAAATGAGTATACTACCCAAAGCAATCTACAGATTCAATGCAATCTCTATCAAACTATCAATGACATTCTTCACAGGATTCAAACAAAAAATTTTAAATTCGTATAGAAACATAACAGAGCCTGAATAGCCAAAGCAATCTTGAGAAAGAAAAACAGAGCTGGAGGAATCAGGCTCCCTGACTTCAAACTATATTACAAAGCTACAGTAGTCAAGACAGTATGATACTGGCACAAAAACAGAAATCTAGATCAATGGTACAGAATAGAAAGCCCAGAGATAAACCCATGCACATATGGTCACCTAATTTATGACAAAGGAAGCAAGAACATACAATGGAGAAAAGACAGCCTCTTCAGTAAGTGGTGCTGGGAAAACTGGACAGCTACATGTAAAAGAATGAAATTAGAACACTCCCTAACACCATACACAAAAATAAACTCCAAATGGATTAAAGACCTGAAACTATAAAACTCTTAGAGGAAAACATAGGAAAAACACTCTGACATAATCCACAACAAGATCCTTTTTGACCCACCTCCTAGAGTAATGGAAATAAAAACAAAAATAAACAAGTGTGATCTAATGAAACTTAAAATCTTTTGCACAGCAAAGGAAACCTTAAGCAAAATGAAAAGACAACCCTCAGAATGGGAGAAAATAGTTGCAAGCGAAGCAACTGACAAAGGATTAATCTCCAAAATATACAAACAGCTCATGCAGCTCAGTATCAAAGAAACAAGCAATTCAATTAAAAAATGGGTGGAAGACCTAAATAGACATGTCACCAAAGAAGACATACAGATGGTCAAGAGACACATGAAAAGATGCTCAACGTCACTAATTATTAGAGAAATGCAAATCAAAATTACAATGAGGTATCACCTCACACCTGTCAGAACGGCCATTATCAAAAAGTCTAGAAACAATAAAGGCTGGAAAGGGTGTGGTGAAAAGGGAACACTCCTGCACTGTTGGTGAGAATGTAAATTGATAAAACCACTATGGAGAACAGTATGAAGTTTCCTTAAAATACTAAAAATAGAATTACCATATGACCCAGTGATCCCACTACTGGGCATATACCCTGAGAAAACCATAATTCAAAAACAGACATGTATCACAATGTTCACTGCAGCACTGTTTACAGTAGCCAGGACATGGAACCAACCTAAATGCCCGTCGACAGATGAATGGATAAAGAAGATGTGGCACATATATACAATGGAATATTACTCAGCCATAGAAAGAAACGAAACTGAGTTATTTGTAGTGAGGTGGTTTGATGTAAAGTCTGTCATACAGAGTGAAGTAAGTCAGAAAGAGAAAAACAAATACCATATGCTAACACATATATATGGAATCTAAAAAGAAAAAAAAGGTACTGATGAACCTAGGGGCAGGGCAGGAATAAAGACATAGACATAGAGAATGGACTTGAGGACACGGGGTCGGGGAGGGGGAAGCTGGGGCAAAGTGAGAATAGCATCGACATATGTACACTGCTGAATGTAAAATAGATAGCTAGTGGGAAGCAGCAGCATGGCACAGGGAGATCAGCTCGATGCTTTGCGATGACCTAGAGAGGTGGGATAGGGAGGGTGGGAGGGAGGCTCAAGAGGGAGGGGGATATGGGGATATATATATGCATATGGCTGATTCGCTTTGTTGTACAACAAACAAACTAACGCAGTATTGTGCAGCAGTTATACTCCAAGAAAGATCTATTTTTAAAAAGTGATTCATATAAAATTTTTTAAAATAAAATAAAAAATAAAATAAATTTAGGGCATTCCCTGGCTGTCCAGTGGTTAGGACCCTGTGCTTCCACTGCTGGGGGCACGGGTTCAATCCCTGGTCAGGGAACTAAGATCCCATATGCCCTGTGGTACAGCCAAAAAAAATAATAATAAATAAATTTTAAAAGAAGTGACTCAGATCCCCTTCTCCAGTTATCAAAGAAATCAACATTATCTCTTCGTTTCTTAGGATTTGATTCTAAAGAAGGAAGTTGGTATCATTATATCAGAGTCAAATTCAGTCAGAAAGAAAAGCATCTTTGTAGCACAGTCATCTAAAATCACAAACTTCAACAACCTTAGAAATATGCTGATTGAAATAATCACAGAGAAGGACAATTAAGTAAATCTGAAACATGCTGATGCTAAAGCTCATTTCAACTTTAAGAGAACAATATGAACAAAAAGTCACAAGTTTGATGGGAAATTTCCATTCTGGTCCTATTAAGTATTTTAATTACATCTGTTAATCTGGAGGTGTGCTCTGCAACTGGGAAATCATGAAGCAAATTTAACAGAATTGCTCTCAGAAAAGAATTACCACTCATCAAAACCTCTGAAAGATTAAAACTATAATTCTGAAAAATAGGTTTTTTTGCTTTGCTCCACCTTTTTTTTCTTTTTTTCTTGATATAGTAAATGCCCCGAGGCTCTGACCCAGCTTCAGAACAAAAGCCAGTAGAGTGGATTCGGGAGGAAAAAAATATGTATCCAATTGAGGATGAGCAAAAGGGTAACAGGAATTAAGAACTGACAGGGAAAAGGAACACCCTAAAAGTATGTATATAAGGGCCAAAAAGGCAGCCTGCAAATAGGCTGTTCCCGATCAACTCTCCTCCTCACCTGGACAAACCAACCCTTTTCAGGAACACCATGTCTTGCTCATCTCGCGTGTCCTCCTCCAGGGCTGGTGGCAGCAGCGGAAGCAGATGCAGTCTGGGGGGAGGCTCTGCCCGGGGACTCTGAGGAGGGGCCGGCAGCTGTGGCCTGGGTGGGGGCTCCAGCATGGGCTTTGGAGGCAGCTTTGGAGGGGGTTTTGGTAGCTGCTCAATAGGGGGCGGTTTGGGAGGAGCTTCAGGCTCTGGGATTGGCTTTGGTGGAGGGGCTGGATTCGGGGGGGCTGGATTCCGCAGGGGGTGCTAGTGGAGGCTTCTACAGCTATGGTGGTGGTATGGGTGGTGGTGTTGGCCATAGGGGGCTTTTCTCTGGAGGTGAAAAGCAAACCATGCAGAACCTCAGTGACTAGCTGGCCAATTACCTAGACAAAGTCAGAGCCCTGGAGGAGGCCAACGCTGATCTGGAGAACAAAATCAAGGAGTGGTATGACAAATTTGGGCCTGGGTCTGGAGACGGTGGAGCTGGAAGAGATTACAGCAAATACCATCCAATCATTGAAGACCTTAGGAATCAGGTGAGACACTAGCCATGTCTGAATTTCTATTACTTCTGTAGCTTTCCCATTTATTCAGATCATGGACCATGATGGTGAATTTAAATCAAGGAATTACTTAAAAACATATCTGTTTTGTTGTATATGTAAAATGGGACTTGGTGTGCTTTAACTATGACAGTATTGTATACACGACATCCAACCACATTAATTTTGTTTGCATCTTACATTTGAGTATTTCTACATACGAGTAAAATTTATACAATGCCAGGTAGCTAATTAACATAAGAGTGATGGCTATGAGTTGACACAAGCTTCATCTAATTATTTTGTAATTAATTCTGGCAGGTTGACGTATTTTAGTGTCTTGCTAGATTTAAATAGTCTTACAACTATTTTTCTTCCTAGAAAGTCTGGTGCAAATATTGTATGAGAATGTGGTGGAATCTAAAATGTTTAACCACGGTGTATGGGAAGTATATTTTTAAAGACTTTTTTGGAAGTGGAATTCATGTTTCACACTGTTTCTGAAAGAGCCCATAGAACAACTGATCTTCCAAAGCATCAGAAATATTCAGAGGATTGTGTTCTGTAAAACAATGTTCCATGCCCATTCCAATAAATGTGCAAGCTGTTAATTTTTGCAGAAAGATGTCTAAATACATTAGGATTATCAATGCAGGTGTCATTACTAAGCAAATTTTCAAAGTAATTCACCTTTAAAAGCTAACTCAGGAGACATCTACTCTCACAGGTGGGCATGTAGACACAGGTAAAAAGCACCCACGATTTATTCACTATTACTGTCTTTTCTAGATCCTTACTGCCACTATTGAAAATGCTGGGGGCTTCCCTGGTGGCGCAGTGGTTGAGAGTCCGCCTGCCGATGCAGGGAACACAGGTTCGTGCCGCGGTCCGGGAAGATCCCACATGCCGCGGAGTGGCTGGGCCCGTGAGCTATGGCCACTGAGCCTGCGCGTCCGGAGCCTGTGCTCCGCAACGGGAGAGGCCACAACACTGAGAGGCCCGCTTACGGCAAAAAAAGAAAAGAAAAGAAAAGAAAATGCTGGGATTGTTCTGCAAATTGACAATGCCAGACTGACTGCTGATGACTTCAGACTGAAGTAAGAAAAATGAAGACTTGAAAACAAACGTCCTAGGGGAAATAAAATTCAATCCCTTGGCTTAGTTTACTCTAAATTTTAAAGAAACCTTTTAGGGGATCAAGACCTGAATTCACAAACATCCCAAGGGTACATTTTAAAAACCATCATTCCACCAACAAGAAAAGAAAGGCAACTTCAGGATGAAATTTTTGTTATCAAAAATATTGGCCATCAATAGAATTAACGTAAGGCTCAGATTTTTCTTTACAAGGGAAAAACCCCTAAGAGAAAACTTAGCCTCCAATGATCAAATTGCTCAGGGGAGAAAATATTTTCTTGAATATGTAAGAATGGACTGTACTCTTTGAACTGGGCTGTCTGTACCCTTCCAGATACAAGAACGAGCTGCATCTCCGGCAGACCATGGAGGCTGACATCAATGTCCTGCAGAAAGTCCTGGATGACCTGACCATGACTCGCTCTGACTTGGAGATGCAGACTGAGAGCCTCACAGAGGAGCTGGCCTACCTGAAGAAGAACCACCAGGAGGTAGAAACAGGATCCACGATTAAATGACTCTGGCCTACAGAGTTTCCCCCACATCCATTCTATGACAGTAAATTCCATCTGGATGGATTTCCAACTTCTATAACCGGGGGAGAAAAGTAGTGATGAGAAAATTATATGTGAATTTGTTGGGTTCTTTTTTCCTTTCAGTGTCCTAGTTTTAACTTTTTGTTGGCTTAAGCACATTTTAGGAAGTCATTACTTTTCAGTTTTCATCACTCTGGTCTATTTTCCCTTCATGCTAGGAAATGAAGAGTATGCAACGAAGCTCCGGAGGGGATGTGACAGTAGAACTGAACCCAGGGACGGACCTAAGTTACTGAATGACATGAGGGCACAGCACGAGGAGCGGGCTGAGCAGAACCGCCGCGAGGCTGAAGAGCAGTTCAACGAGCAGGTAGATCATCACCCTGAGCCTCCGAGCCCTGCCCGCGGCCACACACATGCCACTTCCGCTCATCTCATCAGCCTCATCTCATCAGCCCCATCTCATCAGCCTCAACTCATCATCAGCCTGCAATGGGATTGCATTTTATTTGTATTTAGAGCGCATCTCTGCAGGCACAGATCTCTACTGATGCTGATACCAGGTCAGCCAGTTCCACCAAGAATGAGATCACAGAACTGAAACGCACTCTGCAAGCCCTGGAAATTGAGCTGCAGTCCCAACTGGCCATGGTTTGTGCAAAGAGCTTTTCAAAAATCTCCAATGGAGCAATTCGGTTTTCTTTGCCAAGATGTTCCACTTGGCACATAATAAAAGCTGGATTAGGGAGGACTGTATTGTGGTTGTTGAAAGCATGAGACATTCCAGTTAAAAGTAATATATTTATTTCCATAAAAGATTTCAGTTTAAAAAAGTAATGGCAACAAAAATTAAGAAAGCAATGATAGAGCAATAGAGGTTGTAACTCATGGAAAGTGCATTTCTCCTAGTATCTTATAAAATGTATTCGTTTAATCATCCAATGATTTATTTTCATCATGAAATTTTTATTTGCTTTTTCCCTTAGAAAAGCTCCCTGGAAGGGACCTTGGCTGACACAGAGGCTGGCTACATGGCACAGCTGTCACAAATTCAGATGCAGATCAGCGGCCTGGAGGAGCAGATCTGCCAGATCCGGGGTGAGACTGAATGCCAGAACACAGAGTATGAGCAGCTGTTGGACATCAAGACCCGCCTGGAGATGGAGACTGATACCTACCACTGCCTGCTTGATGGAGAAGGAGGGTAAATGAAAGTCAGGAACATGCTAAACGCAGACCTTGGTGTATTTACATTATGAAACCAAAAAGGGGCTTGGGGAGCAGACTTGTATTTATAAAGTAAAAGAGTCCAATAAAATGACAGCTGCCTTCATGGGAAAGAGCCCTCTGCATGGAGGGTTTCTCCTGCCTTTGCAAACTGCAAAGGAAAACAATTCTTTTTTTCTCCAGTGGTTCTGGTTTTGGAGGATCTGATTTTAGAAACTCGGGATCAGAAACACGGGGTCCAGAAACACCGGATCCAGGGATTCATCCATGTCTAGTGATTCAAGATCTGGAAGCTGTTCTGTCCAAGGAAGAGGTAGATATTTTTTTCATGTTCCTGATAATTTTATAATTGAAACGTAAAGGCACACATTGCTTGTCATATAAAAAGTGTATACTAGCGTTCACGTCATCTTACCCAGACAGAACATACTCAGTGAATGCATTTGGATTTCTCTTGATCTATGTTTCTGTGACAGTTTCCAGACTGACATTGTGATTCTTTGATTTTTCAGATCCAAGCAAGACAGGAGTGACTAAGACCATCGTAGAGGAGGTGGTGGATGGCAAAGTTGTCTCATCTCAAGTCAGCAATGTTTCTGAGGTGAAACTTAAACAGGCAATTTCCAGATCAACAACAGTGTCCTTCAGAGAAAAAAATCTAAACGACACGAATGAAGAAGTTGCATCAATTTAGCCATCTTTCCGGCTAACTTCGGGAAAAAGTTTCCATACAGAAATAGATGACTAACCAATTTTTCTGCATCTTTTTCTTTTCTTATTAGAATTCTCTTGAAAAAGTTGAAATGACAGCTTTGCTCTAATTGTTTCTATGCTTCAATAAATTTACTTTTGCAAGTCAACTAAATTATTTCTGAATTTTTTTAAAGAAATTCAATATTTTACCCAGAAATGAAGCTCTAGATTATGATCTAGCTGCATTATTGTTACAAATAATAATGTACACATTATTCATTATTTACATAGTGTCTTCTTCATGAGAATGAAAATTCTAGCCATTTTGTATGTGGGAAATTTTAACATCACATTAGAACTCAGTGATAGCTGAAATTAGACCTCAGTGTCCCTAAAACTACAGCCAACAGCTTAGCCCACAAAAAAGGATGAGATTGAATAATCAGTCTATAATTAATTAATGTCTAGTTTCTTATGTCCATCAGATAAAAAGAAACATAGGGACTTCCCTGGTGGTCCAGTGGGTAAGACTCTGCTCTCCCAGTGCAGGGAGCCCGGGTTCAATCCCTGGTCAGGAAACTAGATCCCACATGCTGCAACTGAGACCCGGTGCAGCCAAAATTAATTAATTAATTAGTTAATTTTAAAAAAAAGAAACATAAGATATACCTCCTATTTCAAGAAGCTTACATTTTAGATGGAGAGGAAAGCTAAAAACACAAAGAAGATAGCAGACAATACAGGATGTTAACAGTGAAGGGCCTGATTCCACAGTATCCACCAGAAGTGCCGCAGGAATCTGACAGTGCATGTTTGCAGAGCATTTAGGAGACTGGTCAAAATAAGTCTTGGGAAAGAAGATAGGATATGTGATATGGTGCCAGATTTCCGAAAACCTTGTAAGTCCCAAAGGGAATAGATGCTCAGATATTTGCTCCCTTGTCAAATCTAGCCACACCTCTAACCAAAAATTGTCACTTAGCCAAGCTGGTGTTTCCTCTTCCCACTCTCCATTGCTGAAGTCTTTTACCTCATGGGTGGTCCACAGAGCTCTGTCTTGTCTTCCTTGGGAAACGAAGCCTGTTAAAGTAGGGTAGGGGGTGGTATAGGTCAGTCTCAGGAAGAAACAGGCAAAGGACAAAGCCAGGCTGGGTAAGGACTTTCCCACTCAAGGAATTTAATATGACCAGACCACAAATTAGATCATCAATCCCACAAGCCAGTCCTTAAGAAAGGGACATGGGGGGCTTCCCTGGTGGCGCAGTGGTTGAGAATCTACCTGCCAATGCAGGGGACACGGGTTCGAGCCCTGGTCTGGGAGGATCCCACATGCCGCGGAGCAACTAGGCCTGTGAGCCACAACTACTGAGCCTGCGTGTCTGGAGCCTGTGCTCCGCAACAAGAGAGGCCGCGACAGTGAGAGGCCCGCGCACCGCGATGAAGAGTGGCCCTCGCTTGCCACAACTAGAGAAAGCCCTCGCACAGAAACGAAGACCCAACACAGCAAAAATTAATTAATTAATTAATAAACTCCTACCCCCAACATCTTCTTAACAAAAAAGAAAAAGAATTACCTTTAAAAAAAAAAAAAAAGAAAGAAAGGGACATGGGACTTGGCATAAAAACCCAAATTAAAAATTACAAAAGAGTAAACCTGAATGTGATTCATGTAAATTGTACCTTCAAATATAAAATCAATAAGAGCTGCATGAGAGTATCAAACCTTAGTAATAAAAACAACCAAATAATGTAGTTTGTTTTCCTCTAGGCACATTGAATAAAACATAAAAAATGAATCTGTAACCACAGAATGAAGTTGATAGCTAAGCATCAACCACTATTCAGAGAAAAAGAGCAACACTGTCTTAAGTCAAACATATGTTTCCCATCAAAGCATTACAGCATATTAAACCTTGGATGTTTCTCCTCTACTGAAAAGTTAAGAAATATGAACTCGCTGATTCAGCCTGGATTAAAGACAGAAGGACAGACATGGAAACCAGCTGTATGTGGCCTCCCATCACAGTCACATCGGGAAAGCCTCTCTCCATGAGTCTTCCCACGTCCAGTCTTCTAGTCCTGTACCACCTGGGACCTATGTTTACGGCTAGTATTAGCCTCACGTCAGGGCAAAAGTATATGGCTACTCTGAAAATTATCTTGAGGTGAAACCCTCATTCTGGGTTTCCTTGGCATGTGTTGAGATGCTGTATTTGTACTAAATGATTGTTTACAGATATGGAAAGGGCCAGATCACAGGTGCCAACATACTGAGATGCAGTAGAATGTGCAGTAAAATGAGCTCATTCGATTTTAAAAACTGAAATTATTGAACCATTTTGGATTCTGAAATTTATTTAGAGTGCTGAATAAAATGTTAAGGACAGGGTGTTCACACTTTATTATCTGCCCTAAAATTATTTTAAAACCACACAACAGGCATAGGCTTTATTTTGAAACTCTAAAGTTCAGCTCTCCAGTCGACTTTTAAGTAAGAGGAATGTGTTTCTTTTTTCTGAGAGTTGGACTTATGGATAAGAAGGAAGAGCCAATGCCAACCTGCATATAGACATTCATTGTTGACCTTTGATCCAGAGATTCATAAGGTTCTTCTTGTCTTTCTGACCTCAAAGGACAATGGACAAGAACAGTGAGGAATGCTGGAGGTGGCATCCATCCTCACAGAGATTAGAAACAAGAGACAAGGGACTTCCCTGGTAGCTCAGTGGTTAAGAATCTGCCTGCCAATGCGGGGGACACGGGTTCGATCCCCAGTCCGGGAAGATCCCACATGCTGCTGAGCAGCTAAGCCCATGAGCCACAACTACTGAGCCCACATGCCACAGCTACTGAAGCCCGCGCGCCTAGAGCCTGTGCTCTGCAACAAGAGAAGCCACCTCAATGAGAAGCCTGCGCACCGCAATGAAGAGTAGCCCCCAATCACCACAACTAGAGAAAGCCCGCATGCAGCAACAAAGAACCAATGCAGCTAAAAACAAATAAATAAATAAATGTATAAATTTATTTAAAAAAAAAAGAAACAAGAGACAAGGTTTATAGTGGGAAGAGAAGAGGAAACATCCAAAGGATTTGAGACTCTGTAGAAAGTAGCCTAAACTTGCTTCATGAAGTCACAGAATTAGACAGTGTTCAAAAGACCTACAAGAGGAGATAGAGTGATGAATATAAATCACCCAGAACATAGCTCAAGTAATAGCCTCCAAACAATCTTCTCAAGTAATAAAATACTGCAAGTAATAAATCACTTAAAAAAATTATCAGTAGCTCAAATATGACACCTGAAGAACAGGAAACACTGGTCAAGCTCTTTTAAAAACATTTACTCATTGGTAATATCAATGTCAATATAAAATGATCCAGTGGAAAGAAGCAAACATTGAGATAACACTTTTTTCTTATTATAAAAGTAATTTATATTTATTGAAGACAGTTTGGAAAATGCAAATTAAAAGAAGAAAATTAAAATCCCTCATAACCCCACTATTTAACATAATCACTGTTGATATCGTGGCATGTATTGGTCACACTTTTTCTTCTTTTTATCCTCCAGCTTTATTGAGACATAATTGACATACAACCTTGTGTAAGTTTAAGGTGTACAATGTATAAACTTGATACACTTATCATTGCAAAATGATGACCCCCATAGCCTTAGCTAACACCTCCATCATGTCACATAATTACCATCTCTTTTTTTCTTAGGTTATTTTTATACAATTTTTAAAGGTTACTTTCCATTCACAGTTACTACAAAATATTGGCTCTATTCCCCGCGTTGTACAATAATACATCCTTGAGCCTATCTTACAGCCAATAGTTTGTACCTCCCACTCCTCCACCCCTTTATTGCCCCTCCTCCCCACTGGTAACCACTAGTTTTCAACCACTTTTTTTAACATTAGTATTCAAATGGCATATAAAGGACAAGCCCAAAGTGCATCACAGATCTAGCATATGGAAAAAGCATAGACTCCTAGAGACAGACAGAGGCGTGAGAAAGTGTTTATTTTGCTGACTGAACCACAAGAAGCAGGAAAGCACATGGGTGCTCATTACAAAACTACAAGGGGATGTTCATTACATGACTTCTGCTTGCTTCTCCATGATGCCACAGCACTGGGTAGTGTTCAAAAGATCTACAGAGAAGCAAAACAAATTACAAACATAAAAGTCATATTGCCATAGCCATCTTCTAAAAGGAAAAAGAAAAGACTACCCCCCCAAAAAGTATTGTTATAATATCCTACTAATGTATGTCTATAAGTTACAATAGAAAAATTTACATTGACTTCCACATCGATTTGCCAGGAAATCATTCACAGCTTTTAGGAGAATTTCATTATCTTTCTTGAAACGGAGGCAGGAACCACCCAGAAGTGGGAGAGCAGGAAAAATATCAAACTCAGTCCAGAAACACTGGTTGGCTGTCAGCTGGGAAGGACCAGTGACATTTCAAAGACAGGTACTGTCACCACAGAACTTGTCCAAAGATCTGGAAACTGTTTTCAGGAAACTGCAGCAGTCAAGGATAATATGTTATAATATAATATAGAGTTATGATATGGACTATCCTAAGAAATTAAGAAAACAAGACCACTTCCTTTGGGAAGCTAATACATATTCCTTTGAGAATTCTCTCAGAGACTGACCATTTCTCATAATCTGACAACAAGTAAGACCTGTCAGGAACTTCCCTGGTGGCACAGTGGTTAAGACTCCACGCTCCCAAAGCAGGGGGCCCAGGTTTGATCCCTGGTCAGGGAACTAGACCCCACGTGCATGCCACGACTAAGAGTTCACGTGGCTCAACTAAGGAGCCTGCAAGCTACAACTAAGGAGCCAACTGGCTGCAACTAAGACCTGGCGCAACCAAATAAATAAATAAAATAAATATTTAAAGAAAAAGACCTGTCAGATTCCTTAATACCCTTAGACCCAGAGATCTGGTATGTGCAAGGGTGTTTGTTGCACTATTTTCTAAAAAAGTAAAACATGGAAACAGCCTGAATAGCCATCAATAAAGAATAATCCACGTGCATTCAGACAATGGAATACAACATAGCCATTAAAAAGAATGCATTAAACAGAAACAGACTCACAGACATAGAGAACAGACTTGTGGTTGCCAAGGGGCAGGGATCAAGTGGGAGTTTGGGATTAGCATATGCAAACTATTATATATATAATAAATAAACAACAAGGTCCTACTGTATAGCACAGGGAACTATATTCAATATCCTGTGATAAACCATAATAGAGAAGAATATAAAAAAAGAATGTATATATACGTATAACAGAGTCACTTTGCTGTACAGCAGAAATTAACACAACATTGTAAATCAACTATACTTCAATAAAAAATAAAAAAATTTTAAAAAGAATGCATTAGGGCTTCCCTGGTGGCGCAGTGGTTGGGAGTCCGCCTGCCGCTGCAGGGGACGCGGGTTCGTACCCCGGTCCGGGAAGATCCCACATGACGTGGAGTGGCTAGGTCCGTGAGCCATGGCCGCTGAGCCTGCGCGTCGGAGCCTGTGCTCTGCAACGGGAGAGGCCACAACAGTGAGAGGCCCGCGTACCGCAAAAAAAAAAAAAAAAAAGAATGCATTAAATCTTTGTGTAGTAACCTGGTAATATATCTATTATACTTCCTTAAGTAAAAGAGCAAAATGCTCAGTCAGTACATATAATACATTTGCGTAAAAAAAAAATACTAAAGGGAGACAGGAGAAAGTAAACCTTATGTATTTGTATGTGTTTGTATGAGCATAGAAAAATGTGCCCACACCAAAAGGTTAGCAGTGATTACCTGATCGGGCCTGGTGAGGAACTTGTGGGCAGGAAAGAAGAATGTGCAATTTCTCTTAATACATCTGCTAACTGCTTGACTTAGTCTATGGTGTAGGCATTGCTTTTGTATTTAAAAGTAACTTAGAAAAAAGTGCAACAGTTTGTGGTTCCACTCACGATGTAAAAGCATTACAATGAACTAGTAAGTCTGTAATTAGTCTAATTTGGCATTGTTATAAGTGATGTCAAGCATAATAACTTTTTGAGCCAACCAAAAAAGAGAATAAGATGAATTCAGAGGAACAAAGGAATTTGCATCTCATAAGCACTTATTATGTATATAAATACCTTGTATCTATATGCTTTATTCTACTTAATCCTCAAACCCTATGATGTAGATATTACTGTTCCTGTTTAACTGATGAAGAAAATCTAGCTTGGAGAGGTCAAATCATTTATTCAAAGTCACAGGGCAAGTAAGGGGAAGAATTAGAAGCTGAAGGCCTGTCTCCCTAATCCCCAAAGCTGTGTTCTTTCCTCTCCACCAACATAAATGAAGGTCTACCTTTTCCTATATTAAACTCACAAAGTAGTCTCATCCTGTAAAAGGTACCCAAAAAAGGACTGTGTATATTTCCATTTTTTCCAGAACTATTTCTCCCCCACCTAAAGTAAACAAGCAGGCTTTAAAATTCCCAGAACATTTCTCCATTTTGATGAGAGGAGGAAATTTTCAAAGCTGGAGACCCGAAGTACTAACAAAGGTGGCGATCAGCCTGAGTTCAGAATGGAAAGCAGGATACTAAATGTTCCTTTGGCCATTAAAACTGAAGCTGGGGGCCTCCCTGGTGGCGCAGTGGTTGAGAGTCCTCCTGCCAATGCAGGGGACACGGGTTCGTGCCCCGGTCCGGGAAGATCCCACATGCCGCGGAGCGGCTGGGCCCGTGAGCCATGGCTGCTGAGCCTGCGCGTCCAGAGCCTGTGCTCCGCAACGGGAGAGGCCACAACAGTGAGAGGCCTGCATACCGCAAAAAAATATATAATAATAATAATAATAATAATTTATATTGAGGGAATTCCCTAGCGGTCCAGTGGTTAGGACTCAGCGCTTTCACTGCTGGGGCCCGGGTTCAATCCCCGGTGGGTGAACTAAGATCCTGCAAGCTGCACGGCGTGGCCAAAAAAAAAACCAAATTTATATTGATGACATGATACATCTCAGATATATAAAATATAATATTAAAATTCATTTCACTTGTTTCTATCTTTTGATATGACAACTAGAAAGTTTAAATTACATATGTGGTTTGCATTTGTGGCTTGCATTCTATTTCTATCGAAAGCACTGCTATAGGGTAGGCTCGTTTCAGATGCAGATTGCCAGGCCTGCCCACCGGGGAATCTAGTTCATCTCTCTGTATTTTAGGCAGAGAACAGCAGGAGCTAGATAAAGCAACAAGAGTTTAATTCTTTCCTGATTCTCCTCCCACTATCAATGCCTGATTCTCGTCCGATTTCTCAGTTACAATTACCAAAAAAAGAGAATCAGTTTGTCCTAAATAATCATTAAGTGATGCTCTTCAGTCAGAGCTTCTGGGTCAGGCTACCTCATAGGTCTCTGACCTACAGATTGTTTATCCTTAGGTCAAGTGTCCAGCCCAGGCCAATCCATTGTGACCAGTGGGGAGGGTGGAGGAGGCGTGGGTCAAATGAAACAGAGTACAAGAATGACCTGGAAACTCGCCTCTCAGCAGGGGCTCTGGTCAGCCAGCTTTCTTTGGAGGCGACTGTGGGAATGCCCAGCACAGACTGGACTGGCCAGTAGTGAGTTAATTCAGAAATTAAAAGAGCATGATGCACATTCAAAGGCCCTGTGAGCACTAGAGCCAAAGATTGATTATTTCCTAAACTACACTCCAGATACACTTTCAGCCAAGCCACTCTACAAATAACAACAGTGATAGATATAATCTCAAAAATATTTTGAGTCATATCTAACAACCAGCTTGCCAGGCTAAACAAGGAATTTAGGTGGGGAGAGACATAATGCAGGGGCAGATGGGACAATATTTGGAATACAGCCAAGGAGTCAAAGTCCCAGTCCCAAGGGTGCCATTACATCACCATACGTCCTTGGGAAAGACAGGCTTGTCATCTTTACAGGTTACAAAATGACAGGGATTGTGACTACTGAATGGAATGACAGTTGTAAAGGTGCTTTTTAAAGTTAGAAGGGCTGCACAAATGTTATATTTACAAGTAGGAGCTGTCATTAACTCTGTTTACTCATGAAGGAGTCACCCCACAATACATCTTACCTCAATGAACACATCCTGCTCAGAGACCATCTGATTGTATTTCTTCAACCTTATTAAAACGTTGGAAATGTTAACTGTCAGCTCTCATACTCTGTTAGCACTTATTTCCAGCCATAGCTTCTTCTGTAATGCACCTTCAGGAATTCACCACAATATATCAAAGCCTGCCGTCAGACCAGCAGCCCACCATGAGCCACGCAGCACGTATTTAAGAGAAATACTGTCAGTCAGTCCTGCGGCTGATGACAACTGTCAGCTGAATCTGATGGTAGCTTTTTCCAATAACTGTCAGAATATTCAAGGTTTACAACATATTCTAATGCCTTCCCACAGCATTTCTGTGTAAATTATCCAAATGGTGAGGAAAGCCATAAAAGGAAAGCTTAGTTACCATGTTTTGAGCCCAGATTTATTTCCATGCAATATCTTGGGAAAACAAAATACAATTTTCTTTATGTTATGCCCCATTTCCTTTCCACAAGCTAAATTAACTTCCCCCCCCAAATGTGCTCAGTTTTAGAGAACCAATGCAAGAATACTGAGACTGTTTTCATTTTTCTGTTACTTTACAGAGAGCCTGACACTTCTACTAGATCAACAACAATAGGAGAAAAGGGTTTATCAAATATTTGCATAATTGATTAGAAACCCGGGATATCCATGGCTTCCGGGGAAAAAAAGGGGCTCTGTATCTTTAAGGCTCCATGGAGCTGTCTCTGCGCGCGATGCAGACAGTGCAGGTTCTGCGGCAGAGACTCATCCTATCGATAAGGTTCTGATAGCCAAGGTGGAGGATGGGAAAAGAATGGAGCTGTCCCAGCTACTCAATGAGATCAGGGCAAACTATGAAAAGCTCCTCACCAGAAATCAGATAGAGACCGTGCTCTCAACAAGGATCCAGGTAATGATTTCATACAGACAGGCATCTTCCAGGATAAGGAGACAATCCATGTCTATCCAATTCCTGTCCCGGCCTCTCTGAGGTACAGTATTTCCTTTTCAATGCAGCATATACTGGGGAAGGAATTTAGGTTTTACTGCAAAGTGTCTGGGACTACAGGGGGAAAGGCTGTGATTATTACTGTTAAATAACCATTAAATGAATGTTGATTGATACATTTGATTTTTATATAAATCATGAGGTTACTATCATTAACAAAACATGGAATCAACATACAATAAAATGGTGCACTCTAATCTCTTTTAGACATCCTACAGGAAGGAACATTTCAGGTACCCTTCAAAGCTATTATGGAGTTATTTATAGAGATAATATAAATAACATCTTTAAAATGACAAGCTTTATAGTAAGATTTATTAGCTTCCACACTTTGCAAGATAAAACTAAGTAAAATATTTCTAAAAGGTTTCTATCATTTTTTAATGAGTTCAATTGTATACCAGATTGTTATAAATAGAAATCATCTGAGTATGTGAACATGGCATTCAGAAACAATGATATAATTGGGACAATCAAAATTGCCAAATCGAAAATGACTTTCTACTTCAATTACAGGTTTTTGCTTTTGTACTAAAAGATGAGAAATGTTTATTTCTACTACTAAGCATGCAATATTTAAGTATTTTTTAAAAAGAGAGTCAAATTAAATAAGAGCTAAATCCTAATTTCATAGACTTACTTTGTTTTAAAGTGACAATCACCTTTAGTAATAAATTAAGGTCTTATCTCTAAACAAGTGAATAAACAACTCTTTTAGAAACAAAGATTCAGAAATTCAGGGATTTTTTTTTTTTTTAGTTTACCTATCATATCTGAGTACAAGTTCTATTCCAAGCACCCAAACACAGCAAAGAGTTTACTTAAGAACATACCCAAAAGGGAAAAAATATTGCTGGGAAATCATAGGACATTACTGCCTGCAATTCATTTTTAGTAACAACATACATTTAACTTCTGGGTAACATTTTCGGTCTTCATAAAGAATTATCAGCATCGTAGATGAAGCAAATTCACTGGGATATTTGATTTAAGTGTTGGAATAGTTCACTCACCTTTTACAAAGAGAAGAAAACAATTAACAGATGACAATTTCTAAAAATTATAAGCCAAATAAACATTTTATTTTGCAATAATAGAAATACAAGTTATTTAGTTTACAAGTCATTATGCTGAAATGAATAAAGTGAAAAAGCAAGACTACAGTAAGTTTTGTTTCATCTTCTTAACATAAAACTACTTTAGGGGATTTTTTTTCAAAGAATTTAGAAAATCAACTGGAATAAATTCAAGGAAGCCTGATTACTTAGTTATTACAAAATAAACATAAGCTATTTTAGTTAGTTACTGCTGTATAACAAACCACTCCAGAACTTGGTGGATTAAAACAATTGTATTGTCTTTCACGATGCTGTGGGTTGACTGGGTTCAGTGGGGGTTATTCTTCTGCTGCACATGACATTGGCTAGGACTTCAATCATCTTGGGGCAAAACTAGGTTGGGACATCCAAGGTGGCTCACTCCTATGTCTGGCACCTTGGCAGGGCATTTCTGGAAGGCTGGCTCAGCTGAGACAACTGGACCTGTTTCTCTCCATCTGGCCTCTCTACATGACCTCTGCAACAGGGTATCCAGATCTCTTACATGTTGGCCCAGAACTCCCACAATCACAGGAGTGGAAGTCATCAGGGCTTCCTAAGGCTTAGGCGTAGAACTGGCACTTCGGCTATATTCTACTGGCTAAAACAAGACACAGGTTATCCCAGATTCAGTGTGGAAGAGGACCAAACAAGGACATGAATTTGGGGAGGTGTGATTCATTGGGAGCCATCTTTGGAATCCAGCTACCGCACAAGCCTAGCTGCTAGCTCCTCACTCAACATCCAAGAGACCAGCATTTTTATGCTCTTCTATTTCCAAAATTCTTGTCATCCTCTTTTGTAGTTGCTCTGATATGTGTTGCTGCTTGGCTTTGCCAACTTAACACTAAGAATAAGTGATACAACAAACCAAAAGAAATGAATGAATTTTGTTGTCTAATACCTCATGCTAAACTTTACTGACTTTCATTTAATCCAATATTTCCTTTAAAAAAAAATCTATTGGGCTTCCCTGGTGGCGCAGTGGTTGAGAGTCCACCTGCCGATGCAGGGGACACGGGTTTGTGCCCTGGTCTGGGAGGATCCCGCAAGCCGTGGAGCGGCTGGGCCCGTGAGCCATGGCCGCTGAGCCTGCGCGTCCGGAGCCTGTGCTCCGCAGCGGGAGAGGCCACAACAGTGAGAGGCCCGCGTACAGAAAAAAAAATTTTTTTAAAAATCTATTGTACCACCAAATTAAAGTTTTTACATTTTAAAATGCATTTTTATATACACATTAAGAGGTTCTAATTTTTGCTTCAAAATACTGCAATCAATTCCATACATTGCTCCTACTGCACTTGGGGCCAAATGTTGAGAATTCTGTCAAAAGATACTTTCATTTAATCCCAACATCAGCATAAGAACACTTAAAGCTGAACATAAAATAATCCACTTGTTATTTAATATAAGAACATTTAGAAAACAGTCTTTAAAGAAGTCATTTCTGCTACCACCTTGGATATCCAAAATTAAAATTAACATGCCTTCTAAAAAAGGTAAATCAACAATGGGTTCTCTTAATACAGAAGTCTATTATAGAATCTCTAATGCCTATGATAACTTAACTCTCTAAATGATTCATAATATACTTTCTAGCAGTATTGTAAATTATCCTGTAAATTATTGTAAAGTATCCTGTCCATATACCCAGTCCTAGAAATGATCGATTTAGGATATATAGCTGTTTATCTGCTTTTATGAAGCAGCCTACAAGAAAATATGGGGGGGTGGGCAGTAGCTAATTTTCTATCTTTCTTCCTTTATGATGCCATAAACAATAGAAAGTTAAGAATCAGAGGTCTCAGGACTTCCCCGGCAGTCCAGTGGTTAAGACTTCACCTTCCAATTCAGGGGGTGTGGGTTCAATCCCTGGTTGGGGAGCTAAGATCCCACATGCCTTGTGGCCAAAAAACCAAAACATAAAACAGAAGCAATATTGTAACAAATTCAATAAAGACTTTAAAAAAATGGTCCACATCAAAAAACTAAATAAAAAAAAAAAGAATCAGAGGTCTCAAACTTAGGTCCTGCAAACTTACTTCTCATTAAATGTATTTTTCTACATTTCATAGACTGTCATGGTAGGAAAAGAATTTTGAGGTTCATTTTACATCCTAGAAAACTGAGGCTGAGAGTGCAATTGACTCGCTCATGAATTTAATTAATTAGTAACTCAGCACCAAGCAGAACACACATTGGTAATTTAAAAATTTAAAGAAAAAACTATTTGATTCCTATACTATTTTTCTATAACTGCTTTTAAATGTCTCATTTTCAAGAGTGCTTTTGTTGTTGTTGTTGTTGTTATTTTTGTTGTTGGTTTTCTTCTAGTTGGAGGAAGATCTAAGCAAAAAAATGGACAAAGATGAAGAGGCTTTAAAGGCGGCTCAAGCAGAACTCAAGGAAGCCCGACGCCAGTGGCATCACCTGCAAGTGGAAATTGAATCTCTCCATGCTGTGGTGAGAATAATCTCAAAAGCAACTGGCCCATTGAATCCCCAGATGTTATCTGATTAAGAGAGGGAAAGGAATAATGTCCATTACTGGCCAGTGAGAAACTGAAAATCAGACCACTGAATTCCATCCATGGACATAGTTCAACTACCGCCCTGCCTCCATCATGGCAATAACTATTATCAATTCACTCAAGGTTTATTCACACCTTTAAAAATGAAATAACCCTCGCTTATCACTCTGGGGTCCTCTAATTGTTAGAGTAGGGGAATAGAGCCTTTGTCATTATCCAAAGTCAAAGCAGTGGGGAGTCTTTTATCCATACCACTGAGAATTCTAATAGAAAAATATTTAAACACTTTCTGAAAATGCCTTTTATAAGCAGTCTGCTCTGGCTTTGATATTTAATATTCTATATTTTTCAATATTTAAGAAATCGAATAAATTAGGGTGATAATAAACTAATCACACTGCAGATTTTTTTTTTTTTTTTGGCCATAAGAATTATCACAGGATTCCTTTGAAATAGTAAGCTCTCTAGCTGTAAATAGAAAATACAACTTTTTAAAATTTGGGTCATACCTAAAGCTGTAAGGAAACACCTCTTGCATAAGGGCTGTACAATTATTGCAACCTTTTTAAGAAAGAAGAGAACTCAACAGAACAAAGACATTGCAAATCAGATTTCAGAAACACAGTTAGTTTCCCTGATTCACTGATGAGGTCATGTGTACAAAACAGGAAAGGGGCCTTGAAAACTCCCTACACGCCAGTGAACAACATTACCAGATGCAGTTGCAAGACCTAGAGGCAGTGATTGAAGGACTAGAAAAAGAGCTACAGGAAGTAAGGCGCGGCATTGAAAAGCAGCTTCAAGAGCATGAGATGCTCCTCAACACGAAGATGAGGCTAGAACAAGAAATCGCAACTTATCGCCGCCTCCTGGAAAAGGAAGAAATCAGGTACCTAATTCCATGTAGTGAATGACCAGAAATACGGAGCCACTTACGTCACTGAGATAGAGAAATTAAATCTAAAACCCATCATCACCAAGGCATGCTCACGGAGTTCCTACCACAAAACAGGATTAGCAGACACTGCAAAAAATATGTGGGAGAACTATTTCCAGCCTCCCAAAATTATGAACAGACTAGCCAAAGTCAGGGACATTAGCTACAACAAAGAGCACAGCAAGCCTAGAACAAAATGTAAACAATTCTCCATCGCTACAAAAATGACCTTCCTTAACTTTCTCACTTTCCTCGCCATTCACCCCTTTTAGAATTAGTCAGTGCCTTCTATGGACCACCCACAAAGAAAGTTTGAAAAATTCACACATTACCACATTCCCCCTCCCACAAGGGCCCACTCCCAACACACATCAAACACCAAAATAATAATAATAACCATTATTATAACTATAATAATAATGTTATTATTATTATTATAGTACAACCACGGAAAGCAATGTTGTTCTGAGTACATGATTTGAAAGATATCCTGGTAACGAAAGGTATCAAAAGAGGAATTCTTATTAATTCACATAATTTCATAATCTGCAATCACTTATAAGGTCATATGGCTTTGAGCACAGCACAATGTACAATTTTCCATGTTCCCATAAAAAGAAAACCTTTATTCCTGCTTACTTCAGAATTCTGAGTCCTCTATAAAACTGGATGAAACTACTTTCACCTATAATAATTCTCGACATTTACTAAATCTTTGAAAAACATAAATTGAATTAAAAATATGCCACTTACTAGCTACGTGATGCTGGGAAAGTTACTGAATCTCTCTGTTCCTCAGTTTTCTCATCTATAAAATGGGAATAATATTGCCTACCTCAAAATTGCTGAGGATTAAATGAATTGTTTGTAAAGTGCTTAAAACAGTGCTATGTAAATATATAAATAGCTATATACATATAATTTATTCATTATGAAATAAAATGGTTGTAAATTTTATTTAATGCCTAATCATTCAAGATGTGGATAAAGTGGTCTTTAACATTCCTTTAATACAATTTTTAAAATTTCATCATGCTATATTTAAGATACACAGGTATCTTAAACTTATTTAAGGTAAATATCAAAGTATCAAGAAAAATATAATGAACTCCCATGTTTAAGAAGTGAAACATTTACAGTGTTATTGAAGTCCCCCCCAATCCCCACCCCCAGCACCTAAACCACACCCCCACCAATCTCATTCTCCTCCCTCAGTCTAACCTGGCTCCCAGATCTAATGCTTATGTCTCATTAGTCTCATTATATATCCCTAAGCAAAATGTGAAATTGTTTTGAATGTTTTTTAACCTTGATAAAATTAGCTACAATGTATCTTTCTTTCCCCACTTAATGTTATACTTGGGAAATTGTTCCCTACTGATAGAGTATACCCTTAGTTCACTAATTTTCACTGCTAAGTAGTATTTCCTTTGTATGACTATACTACAATTTATCCATTCTCTTATTTGTGAGCATTTGTTTCAATTACATGCTAATACAATGTTGCTCCTATAATTCTTTCCAATTTCAGATATTATGGTTGCATCCAAGGTGGGAAAAAAGAACAAAAACCTACCACAAGTAGAGTTGGTTTTGTTTTACCTTCAGGTGAGTTTCTGATATGTTAACTAACTTAAAAAGTGAAGTGCCTGTTTATAGGGATTATAAATAAATACTCTAAAGTAGCAAAAACAAGCAATATTTGAATAAAGTTTGACATACAAATTGACTGTGAATAGTACTTCAACATTGTAATTTAATATTTCATAAATAATATTTTCACAGCCATTATAAATGAAGTATCTTTTTCAACAAAAGTCTCACAGAAGTATGAGAACGAAAAAGTGGAAACGGTGACCAAACAAGCAATATTAAATGGAAATGTCGTGAAAGAAAGCACTGAAGCTCATGGCACTATTCAGTAAGTAAACAATTTTGACTAACAGTGAACATATGCCAAAAAAATTAACTTCAATTGAGTAATCTCAGCAATCTTTGAACGTTTCCAAACATAATTTTATATATTGTGATTTTTAACCTGACATGAATAAATATACATAAACAAAAACTCAGATGAAGTACTCTATTCTTAATTGACCATTTTTCCAAAAATATAACCAAAACATGAGAATTCCATAGAATCAATTAGACATTTTATTCATATGATTTTTAAAGAATATAAATAATAAATGCCACAATGTAAATTATAAATTATAATTTAAAATGTAAATATAAATTACATTTCTTGATTTATTTTTCATATACAATACATATTACATGTTTTTTATTATAGCCATACTTCTTCATATAGAAAGATTTATTTTATCATTTCAGGACAGAGAAAGTGGATGAAGTTATTAAAGAATGGGAAGGTTCCTTCTTTAAAGATAACCCTCGATTAAGGAAAAAATCTGTTTCTCTTCGATTTGATCTTCATTTAGCAGCCACTGATGAAGGGTGTTTACAGACTAAGCAGGATAATCTACCAGATATAGAAGTCAGGCTTATCATGAGAAGATCATGCAGTATCCCCTCTATCAAACCTCCATCAGCAGCTAATTAATCCAAAGACAGTATTTGACTTGATGTGAAAATGACATTAGGTTGGACCAAAGTAGGCCTGCTGACCGCCTTCTGTCCCAAAATGTAAGTTACTAAGTATGTATGTTATGACCAATGTATGACTCTTCAGAAAAAAAAAGGGGGGGGAAAAATGTCTCTGAATCTAATTATAGGTGTATTTTTTGGACAGAGGGAGCTTAAAATCAGAAATTTAGTATAGTTTCTATTTTATTTATTCTCCAAATAGTCTTCTTTTTCCCTTGAAATTTTTATCAGAGACTGTAAGCATTAAGATGGTTTAGTTAAGCCTTTGAAACTTCACTCAGTGTCTGAACATTCTAAGGAAAAGGGAATAGTCTGTTTAAATATGATTGTATTATGTTAAGAACCACACTGAGTTATTCATCATTATTCCATGACTGGTTATATCTAAAAAGATTTTTCTGCTTAAAAAAAGAAAGCAATTATAAATGAACCTTTAAAGAGGACTATTCACTTAACCAAATGTTTCCCTTTTGAGATAATAATTTGCACAGGTAGAAAAATAACAGTTATTTTCTGCAAGATGTTTTGAGCAAACTATAGAACACACCCCAGGGCTAATTTGATGATTAAATTAATCTTCATCTGAAAGTTTTTTGTAATCATTATCTGATTTCCAGAGAGTTAACTTTATTCTAAGAACTTTAAAGGTTGCGTCCTCCCCCACAAAAAAATCAGAAGTCCAGCTGCACAAAAAGAACATGAAAGCTAGTTACTCCAATTACTAGAACAGTTAATCCAACCTCTCACCATCCCAACTTTTCCATCTGTAAAGTTAAATGTGATTAATTTGAGTCTCTGATGCAAGCATTAAAGATACTATATAAAGTATTATAAATATTTCTTGCGAACATTTATGTGAATTAAGATAACAGTATCGTTCGAACATTTATGTGAATTCAGATAACAGTATTGTTATCTAAGCTAAGAGTATTTGCAGGATTTATGTTTTTAAATTGTTCAAACTCTAATAAACATGGATAGAAAATATATTTGTGAATAAGTCAAGTATTGTTGCAAAGTTTTTTAAGCAACCTAATTTGTTTAATACAGGTATATTTAAAGACCTTAAATAATAAATACCTGTTTTAAAACATTAGAAATTTATAGGCTCTCAATTTTTTTCTAAGCAGAAAAAAACATTGAGTACAACTCACCATACTTTTTTCCCAGCTAAAGTATCATCTAAGGGCTACAGCTGTTAGCATATTAATACAGCCTTTACAACTCTCCCTCTCTCTTCCTCTCTCTTCTTTCTTTCAACCAAAAAAAAAAAAAAAGTATATTTTAACCAGAAGAAAATTATGTTAAATAATCTTTAACATAATACAGGGAATCACATTTATATTTTCTTTTGATTACTTCAGATTTCTTTTAGCCTGGCTTATTCTGTTTAGTGAAAGGGATGATTTTGTTTTGTCAAGGATACAACAGCATGTTAAGTGCTTATTCTTGCATAAGCATCTGACCTAAAATACATCCTACACATAAAAATGTTTTCATTCAATATTAGTTAAATGCTACTAACTTCATTAAAGCTTTGGAAATGCAATCATATAAGCTATTGTACTAAAGTTACTGTACTAAGTAACAGTATCATAAATAAAGAAATATATCTAGTGTAATCTATACGCAGTGTCGAAAACTTAGTACTGGGCATCATGAATGTAACTGCTTGTTACAGTAATTCCATTATGCAGCTATTGTGTGTATTACATGTACATTTTAAAATACAGTACTTGAATTTATAACAGAGTTTTATTTGCTTTGGGGCCTTTTAAATTGGGATATGAATTTACCAAAGTAAATGATACCACTACAATAAAAAAAAATTGAAACATGAACTACAAACCTGCATTGTATTTGAGTTTGATACATTGTTTTGAGTTTAATTGTTCCAATATTGTTAGCTCAATTGGGGGATGAAGAAAACTGTAACCAAGGTGCACAAAAGCACAATTTTTATACTTTTTTAACACCAGAAAAATTAAGAAGAGTATATTCTAATAAACGGTATATTCTAATTAAAAAATAAAAATAATGCCACGATCCTGGGAAAAGTATAACAACAGCAGCCACCACTTGCAGAGTGCTCACTCTCCTCCTCGCCCTGTACTCAGCATCTTCGTACACAATCTCTAACTCTTACAACAATCCCACAGATGAATATTATCCTCACTTGATGGATGAATAGAAATTAATATTCTTCAATCTCTCTGAAATGGTTCAAATGCACCCTTCCATAACAAAATACAAAAGTAAATAATAATTCCAGTTACCAACAATTGCAGGATATCAGCCCTGGGACTGTCAGTAATGACCCATGTAACCAGGAAGGAATCACTTAAATTCCCTAGGCCTCAATTTTCACACCTGAAATTTAAGAGAAAGACGGTGGTTGATCAGAACTCCTACCCTGCCTACCTCACAGAAATGTTTGAAATAATATACATGTGAAAATATTTGGCAAAGCACTACTCAAATATACAGTACTATTTGGATGAAAATGGTCACTGGGAGAGAAGAATTTGTGAGGACAATTACAGCTGACGATGAGTAAGTAATAGTTCAAACACAACAGGTAAAGAGAATTTTTTAAATTCTTCAATTACTGCCAGAAGAGTTATTCTTTCCCAGTGAGTTATCCAATTTGAACTGTTCTACCATGATAGTTTGAAGTACAAAATGTTCTCCAAAGTAAAAAAAAAAAAAAAACGTTTAAAATAATTTGAAAGTTTCCAATGGAATCATGTTATGGTACATGGGCCAAAAACTAAACTTCAGTTAAATAATATGTATACACATTACTCAAATTAGCAACACATGAAATGAAAGGAAAGTCTGTGCACAGGGTAGAATTTGGTCCTACATTTATAAGTTATGGCCATCATGTACATATAGATTGCCAACATTCATGGGCATACTACAAAGAAACATTTTGAAATAAGGTGTATGTGCAAACCAGTACAAGCCTTTTCCAGTTTCCCTCACCCATTTAGACCCTAGACCAGGATTGGCAAACTTTGTAAAAGCCCACATAGCAATTATTTTAGGTTTTTCACGCCATACAATCCCTGTAGCAACTATACAACTCTGCCCTTATAGCTGAAAGCAGCTGCTACATAAATAATATGTAAATAAGTGGGCATGGCTGTGTCCTAATAAAACTACAAAAACAGGAGGCAGCCCAGTCCTGGCCTGCACCTGCAGTTTGCTGTCACCTGCCCTGGACCCTCAAACAAGGCCTGTGGATGACAGACCATACCCCAGGTTCTCCAGGACCATTCTGTGCTCAAACACTTTCATCCTTTTCCACACCGTGTGTCAAAGTTCATGTCCCAAATCCCCAGGTATTTTGAAGGTAATGCAGAAGGCTGTAAAAACAAACCATACTTTGTCGAAGTCTACAAAACATCGTGAATCCCTCGGACCTGGAAATCTTCTGGGCTTCAATAGTTCACAACAATGTCTAGTGATAGCAACTGAATAGCCGTAACTTCTGCCTTCACAGAAACGGCTGAGAAAACTAGCTTATTTCACCATTTTTCCTATAGCCAGAATTTTTTTTTTAATATCCAGACTTTATAAGCTATTTGGCTCAGACAGAGTTCTGTTCTTCCTTTCCCTCTTTTAAGGGGCAAAAATCCACTGAAAAAAGCTTCATTAGAACAAACTACAGACAAATTGCATGGTTCAGTGTTTGGTTCAAAAGCTTTTTTGAGTCACAGAACTCTTTGGAAGTCTGTTAAACTCCAAACCCTCTATCTGGGGGTTAAAAAAAAAAAGCATCTAAAACTTGTGTACAATCTTAAAGCGTTATAAAGGAATAAACCTCCTAGAACCAATTCACACAGACTACTAGGTGTCCAAGGACTATGGGTTTTTCCTTGTTCTCTCCCATTTTCTCCTCTTGCTTCCTTCCCAGTCATGGTTCTCATTCTACCCCTAATTGTCTCCCTCCCAGCTTCTTCCCACACTACTATAGAAAGAAATCAAAGAGACCTGGGCTTCAATCCCAGCTTAATCACTTACTAGTTTTGACTTCCCTGCTCGGAGTGGGGGAAGAAGAATCTCAAGGAAACATGAGCAGTGTCAGAGAGGAAAGCAGGCCAAGTTCCTGAATCTTGCTGCCAGAAAGAAAACTGAACTACTTGGTCCTAAGACTATCACTGTGGTTTACCATAAGGCGCCTGCGAGGGCTCCCAACAACTTCACAGTTACATGTAGCTAAACAGTCATGTTAATGATGCATACCATGTTTTCCAGGAATAATCACCATTCCAAAAGTCTGTCCTGCAGTTCCCATAAATATCCCTGTCCATGCAAGATCATATGTGCTGATGTTTGCTTGGGGAAAAATCAACAGCAACTCAGTGTAAGTTGAATCCACTCTTCGGTCTTAATCTCTAGGGCTTTCTCTCTTATATCTTCCCTATATTCCTCCTTTCTTAATTTTGCAAATCTTCGGAGCACAGAAGGAGCCAAAGGGAAGAAAATGAGATAGCCATTCATTTATTCACTCCACAAATATGAGCACCTGAATGGGCACTGTTCCAGATGTCGAAAGCCCCCCCTCACCTCAAGGAGCTTTCATCCTGATGGGAAGAAAAAGACAACAAAATAAGCACATAACAAATAGAGTATGTTAGGTGGTGATAAATACTGTAGAAAAAAACAAAGCACAAACCGTGAATAGAATGGAGGTTGGGGAATGAGATGCAGTTTTCAATAGGTCAGGAAAAACCTACTGAGAAGGTGACATCTGAGTAAAGACCAGGAGGTGAGAAAGTGTATCAATGTCACTACTCCGAGATCCCCTCCTTCCCTTTTCCACCGTTTTTGTGCCACTCTGTTCGCACTACAGTGTGCTTTGTTCCTAACACCCAGCACCTGCAGCTTTTCTGCAGAAGACTGCCTAGAGATGACACAACCCAGCACCTGCCCCGGCACTGCACTTGCCCAGTCCCCCACCATGAAAGCCAGAGAAAGAAGGTACTGGGCTTCCCAGCTGAGGCATTCGTGTATCTTACATTAATCCGTATCTCTGATGCATGTGTGTGTGTATATATATATATGACTTCTTTTTTTTTTTGCTCCTCTATGTGGCTTGCAGGATCTTAGTTCCCCCACCAGGGATGAACCCGGGCCCCCTGCAGTGGAAGCACGGAGTCCTAACCACTGGACCGCCAGGGAATTCCCTGATGCTTATATATCTTTAAAAAGCAATTTCGTGTACATTATCTCAAGCACCACTCAGGCCCCCCATTACCCTTTGATGACCTCCTTTTTAGTCTTTCCCTTTAACATGCTCTTCAACTTCACTAATCTCTAATCATGAGTATAAAAATACTGGAGGTGTAAGAACTGGACAGTGGGTTCGGCTGGACAGCTTTGCTGACTTCTAGAGATGCCTTAGCCCCTGCTGGCACACCCAGGATGATGGCTAAGGGCAGCCGGAGAATTCAACCAGTCACCCTAAATGTCAACACTGTTTTCAAGAAATTTCAGATCCTTCTCGCTCCACAGTGTCCCACATCGGTCAGGTGTTTATATATCTAAGGAGAAGCTACTATCTAGTAAACCAACATAGTCATGATTTAGTGGAAAGAGCCCTGGACTAGACCAGAACCTGCCTCAATACACATTTATTGAGCATCTCACAACGGGTCAAGCCCTTACTGGGCACGGGCGATACGAAGATGACCAATGCAGATGACTGAACCTTTGCTTTCATGGCTCTCATATTGCATTGAAAATGACAGACAGTCCGATATCAGGTAAAGACCATAATAAAGTTATCAAAGAATCTTGGGAGTTCAGAGGAAGGATTAAGGGGGGGAACGGGAAAGTTCCAGGAGGGCATCACAAACAATTTGAGCTGGATCCGGAAGGACAGATGAGTTTAAGCTGAAAAGTGAAGGACAGTCGTTCCCGGTGGAGAGAACCGAATGAGTCAAGGCGCGTTGGGACAGAGACCCTTGACCGGCGTTGCAAGAGCACACAACCTGGGGCAAGGAGATTAACATCTCCGGCCCTTGGCTCAGAAACCTGTGGCAGTTACCCTAGCCTCGCGCTTGGGAAAACTGGAAAGGTCCGTGCTGCTTTCGCCAAGGCTCCTGCCCGGCCGTTGAGGCAGGAAGCCCTGGGAGGCGCGCGGGAGGGCAGAAACTGCGAACCGCGCGCTCCACGACTGCACCCTCGGCTTACTGAAGTATACACTCCAGCTCCCAGGGGAAGAGTAAAGAAAAAGACCGGAAGGAAAGAAAGAAAAAAAAAAAAAAACACCCTCGGAGGCGGGGACGTGCGCGGCCTGAGTCCGGCCGGAGTGGCGCGCGGGCCTTGCGGCCACAGTGGTTCCGAGGCTAGCTGCCGGCGCGCTTCCCGCTGCCTTCCGGCCCCGCGCGGGGAAGCTGAGACCGCACTCCCACCTCCCCTCGGCGCAGCCTCACACCTACCGCCGCGTACCCGTCGCTGCTCCCGCTCTTCAGCGGCCGCGGGGTATCGGCCTACCCAGCGGTCGGGCCACCTCCGCCCTCTCCGCCGTGACGAATCGGCGCCCGGCTGGCAAATTACCCAAATTCGGGGAGTTTTGAGAAACGTATGGGGCCTGAAAAAATCCTTGATTGTACTAAGCACCACCGCGTCCCCACTAGAAGACTTATTTTTCTTAAGAGAGTCGGTTGGGGCCTTGAAAGGAATTAAGAAGAGTGTTGAAAGTGCGAGCGCCGAAGCTCCGGACGCGAGGGGCGGGGCGTGCGCGGGACAAAGGGAAGCGAGGCCGGAGCTGCGGGCGTTTTTACTGCCCGCGGGTGAGTGTTTCCGACTGGGCTCGACTGGGTCGGGAGGGTGGTGAGGCGTGGGGTCCCGGCTTGGCCCGACCCCGAGTCCCTGGGGGTTGCTGGGGTTCGGGCTTGGCCGCGGCGCCAGAGCCGGGGGCCAGTTGCGGCCTCTCTGAGGCCTAGCGGAGCGAGGGTGGGGAGGGAGTGCCATCTGAGGCTCCTCCTGGGCGGCCAGATGTGCCCCTTCCACTAACCCCGCGGAATTGGTAAGAGCACCTCTGCATACTCCTCTTTAGTAGAGTCGCTGGGAAAGTGCATCCTTCACACAAACCTAAAGGAAACGACCTCAGAGGAAGCCCTTGTGGCAAGCCAAGCCCGTGGTCCTCACCCCCGGGAAGGTGGTTTCCCCTCGGTTCAGGCAGCGACCTGAGGACTCGTGGTGTGGCTTAGAGTGAAGAGCGAAAGCTCGGAAACAGTTTGACCTGGGTTTGAAACCCAACTCTGGCACTTCCCTGGCTATGTGTCTTTAGACAAGTTACTTATACTCGCCGAGACTCCCTTTTTTCTCTGTAAAATGGGAATAGCAGTACACATCTCGTTGGTAGTTGTGACTGTTAAACCAGATGGTGTAAGTAGTAAGCCTGTCCCGTATAAGGCAGTCAACAGATACTTTAGGATTTTATGCCAGCCACCGGGCATGCATCCGGTGGTGGACAAATGTACAAGGTCGCTCTTGGCATTTATAGTATAGCAGAGGAGATCAGTAATTTTAAAGTATTAGCAATAAAGTGTGACATATCAGGGAGCTTGTGGCAGTTATTGTCAGGGCTCCCCCCAGCAAGGCCTAGTGGATGTTGACAGCCTACCTGAACTTGAGCAGGAAGGAAATCTGCACCAGACTCTGGTTTCTTGCCTGTTCCTTAAGGAGAGAGGGAGAGACCCAGGTTGGGCCATTGAGAAAATAAACGATTTCGTTCTGCGCCAGGCCTCTTATTCATAATGCTCCAGGAATTCCCTTAAAATGCAAAACAGAAGCAAAAAAATCATGTTTGTTTCACATAATGTTGGATGAAAGTACTCCAGTAGTCATAAAAGTTATTTGCCTTATTTCTAAAAATGAATGTTTGTCTCTTTGTACACACAGTGTGTGATGTATATTGAGGTGAGGAACAAGCTCACCTGTGTATGGTCATGTGGTGAGCTAGTAATACTAGGACAAAAGTTAGTAAGAATTGAGCTAGAAAAAAAGAAGAATTGAGCTAGGTACAGGGACCACAATAATAAATTAAATGGTCCCTGTTTCTAAGCAGCACACAATATACCCACATTAACAGGTATAATACGATAGCATAGATCTGTGTAAATTGGTTAGGAGTACAGATGAGGAAGGAATTAATTCCGCACAGGTAATTTGTCAAGGTATATTTTGAAATGTATCCATTGAGGAGATATATTTTGAAATGGGCTGAGAAGGGTAATAAGAGTTTTTCAGGTAGACTCTCAAAATTTATTCCCAGCAGTTATAAAGCTGTTTACCTCTATAAGAGAATGTAAAGTTCACTGTCAAACCAATTACCTTTTGCACTGTCTCCAGGAATAAAATGCTGCTCCATTTTAGTAGAAGTTGTTATCCTAAAAGGAAGGCAGAGCTGCGGCTGATCAGGGAGCTGTCAGTATCTGGTAGGCCTTGTTGAGGTAGGCCCTGACAGTACATCACATTCTACTGTCACTGTATTTTTATCAGTCTGATTAAATGTTTACATGGCATCAGCAAAACGTTTTCCATACAAGGGGTGGCTCAGTATCAAAAAAAAAAAACGAAAAAACTTGCAAGTACATGTCTAATTTTACTTTTTAATATCCCCAGTAATTTGTTTTAGTCATTTAATTCGGATCAACCAAATGACCTAAAGAACTAGTAAAATATTAAAAAGGCTGGATTACTAGACGACAATGTACTTTTACTAAGAAATACCAATTAAACTACCCTATTCTTTAGGAAAACATTCTCTCATGCTTGCTGAGTTTTGATTATTTTTCTTTATTTTTCTTTTTTTTATTTTAGTGTCTCAGATTCATTCTTAAGGAACTGAGAACTTAATCTTCCAAAATGTCAAGTAAGTTTCATTTTTTATATTTATCAATCTATATTAATAAGAGACTAATGCCCTAGCAAATGGGAATTCCAAAATACTCTCATTTTTTTTTTCTTCAAAACAGGACCATTGGTAGTTTTGTTGCATAGTATTATATCTCAGTTGTTTACAAGAAGTTATTTATTTTCTTTCAAACAGAAAGACCATCTTATGCCCCACCTCCCACCCCAGCTCCTGCAACAGTAAGTTTTAATTTTCTTGTTAATGTAATAGCCAAGTCTGGCCTTGATACAAAAACCCAGATGTCTTCCAGTGACAGTCACTCAGTCATCACAGCAACAGGATGAAAAATTCAGCTAAAAAACAGCACTTCCTACTAAATAAAATAACTCTGCATCTTACCTTGAACCAACCCCAACATTTAAAGAAACATACTACTGAAATGCCAACCTCCTATGCTCAGTTCTTTTTTTAATTGGGAATAAGTGACAGGTTTAACATTTCTTTCTTGTTAATCTCTATTAAGAGTCTTGAAAGTTAATATGAAATGAATGCTCGTTCTGGCATTTATTATTTTTAAGCCTAACCTTCAACTGGTTACGTTTTTCTCTCCTTGTCTGTATATAATTTTCATGTTAAATCAAACAATAAAGCTTCCAGTTCTATAATAACTTATTGTAAATCTTTATTTTCAAGCTGTTCAAGTAAGGATTTCATTATCTGTGGGTCAGATCCTGCCATTTCACTTTACTCCATAAGTAATGTTTTATTGGATTGAGAATTGATATGTTTCAAAGTGCCTAAATGATAGTAGTGAACTAGTTTTTTTCACCCAGCAAGCTCTGGCCCAGCTTGGTCAGCATGTAAAATAATTGTCCAATCCACAAAACAGTTTTAACAGTAACCATTCAGGCCTTGCTGAAATGGATTTCTTGTTGTTTTTTAATTTAAAAACAAAAACAAAACACTGTTAACATTGACCATATCCTACAAAAATTCTTTAAAGCTGTTAGCCCTCCTTCCATACTCCCTACCCCTAGATTTCTGGCTAGTTTACTAATTAGGTCCTTGTGTAATTTTGTTTTCTCCACTAGATAAACTAGTTTTACTTACTAACCCTCAGATGTATGTTTTAGTTATGTTTATCAACAATTTATTTTTCCATAGTAAGATGCTTTTAAAAAGAGATACTGTATCACATCTTCTCAGCTCAATTTATATAACATACAGTTTCTAAAGTTACTTCTGGTAGATCTTAAAGTCCTGTGTTTGGTTTGTTTCCTTTCTTAAATCAAAGAACATTTCTTATGACCATCTCCTTGGCACTCTGCTAATGGCTATACAGGTGGAGTTGAACAATTGAGATTCCTGACCTCAAAGAGCTAACCATGTACTTCATTTTTGGAAATGGTATAATTGTAATATTTTAGTTTCGATTTTTTTTTAGTTCCCTTATTTTCTTACATTACCACCTCATAATGTTGAATAGTGATTATCGTTGCTTATGCAACTTTGAAGGTGTCATTTTGACGCAAATACTGCCTCTGACAGCATATAATATCTTGAAAACAGACTTGATTTTTTGAGATAATAAAAATAGCTCAGAAATTAACCCTATGACTTCTTAAATGTAGAAAGGGATATTTTTACCTTTCTTTAGTCATACTTCTGTACCATTATAATCTCACATTTACACATAAACTACAGAAGACTAGGGGTTAGGACATCCAACAGAATGGATATTAAATGAGTTATCCTCCTTTCTTTTTTTTCCATTTCTTCTGCCACCACCATCACCACCTCCACCCACCACTACCACCCAAATGTACCACTCCAAGTAATATAAACTTCTTTTGTGCCTTTGATACTTCATCTGTGTTTTGCCTACTTATGTATGCTTGATTTGCGTCTTCTATAACTACATAGACTAGAAATTGATCAGTAGTTTTCTTCTAAAGAATATCAAATGTATTATCTGCTTGACTGTCTTTCTTTTGGACACTAAGGCTATGTGCAGTGGCATGTTTTAGAAAATTGTGTTTATAATAGCTACAGTTTAGTTGGGATGTGTTAAGTTTATTATACAATTCAGCATTGGTATTGTCAATTGCATGTTAAAATGAAATTACTGTCACTTGTTTTGATTGAGGTTCATTAGATAAAATACCTTACTTTTGGTCTCTCTTTGCTACATCCTTTTTATGCATCATACCTTGATTCTCACGAGCATTGGATGTCATTTTATTAATCACGAAGGGCACTGCTATATAAGAGCCCATTTGTGATCACATCAACACATAATTTACAAAAGCCAAGAATTCTGTTGCTCCAACGAGCAGTTGTGGTTTGAAAGAGCTAGGGCTGTCAGGAAACTAGATGAGAAAAGAAAGTTCAAGTCTGTCTACTAGAAAAGTAGTTCACGTTAAAACTAAATGCAGAAATTGTTCATGATTGACCTGTGGAAGATGGATCAAAGAAGAGATGGAAGAGAAAGCCTATGAAAGAATGGATTAAAAAGATCAGACAGTACCCCCAGAATGAAATCCATGCATTTCTTACAAGTCTTTGTTTTGAAATCATGTATGTGACATCCATTGAATCCCACGTATGTTCTTTTCTATTGACAACTTCTGACTTCCTGATTTGAATCTCTTCTCATTTCTCACACTGTATAAAATGATTTAAAGCTGTCTTTGAAAGTGATTCATTTCTTGTTTTTGTTTTTGGTAGATAATACATTGGCGGCATTCACATAACTGTCAAATAAATCATGTTTTGTTTTGCATGTAAAGTGTTCTCAGACTCCTAGCTTATCACATTTCAAGCTTTCCTATCTCAGACATATATCGCTAAGTTGTTATTTCATACTGTTGACCATAAAGTAACCCTGAATGTTTGAGACACTTCGGTGTATTGCTTATCCCAAAAAGCAAGCACACATATTCACAATCACACGAACACCACTGGCCCCTGCACAGAGACAGAAAGAGAGGGAAAAAAAAAAAAACACACACACACAGACTGGTTTTCACTGAAAGAAAAAGAACAGTTACAACACATCATTGCTTGTTTAAAATCAGGTTGCTTTTGCATGCCATATGCAGATCATTTTTCATTTCTGTGTTTTCCTCGTTTGAGCTCATTTCTCATTCGTGTTTTTGTCTCATTTGTTTCCATCAGCAAATGCCCAGCACACCAGGGTTTGTGGGATACAATCCATACAGTCATCTCGCCTACAACAACTACAGGCTGGGAGGGAACCCGGGCACCAACAGCCGGGTCACGGTAGGAGAATCAACTATTACAGCATCCAGCAAACAACTGGAATTGACCAGAAATGCCTTCAGAGTTAGGTCCTTTGAATCATCAGGACAGCCATTTAAAAAAAAAAAAAAAAATTTAACCTGGCTTTTAGACTATTTTAAATATTCATTGTACAATCTTACACTGAAAAATGAAAAAATAGTGAGATCTGGATATGTATATAGAAGAAAAGAATTTATTCTGTTTGGTGGTTGGTAGAGATAAAGCCTTGGGCACTTAATGCTAATACTATATGTAGACAAACCTAGAATTTCCTATGGTTAAGATGCCCTTTTTGAGATGAAGAGTATCTTTCATTTAAGATAATTGGCATTAGGCTCAAGACCTTAGTTTCTTAATAAAGGCTGGGCTTACAGGCCTAGCTGCCCTACCAGTTTGAACTGCTGCACATAATTATTTGTCTTTTGGATTTAACAGTTGACCTAACTGAGATTCATTTCTCTCTAATTAAAAAGATTTTAATGTCACTTCAACGAATTGCAGAACAAAAGTTGAATGAAATTAATTTGAATGATCAGACTGTAGATATCTACAGCTAGAAGTGTGTTTATAATCCATAGGAAAAAGAATATAATTTCTGAAACTTAGGATGTTTCACTTAAGTGATCAGCCTAAGATACCAAAATTGGATGATGTAACTCAGACTTTCTATTTTATTTTATTTATTTGTATTTATTTATTTTTTTAAAGAAAGAATTGGAGAATTCTATTGAAGCCAAATTTGAGGATTATAACCTGGGAAGAACATCTCAGAAAGCTCTGAGAATTGTTCCTCCCGTTAGAAGACTTTTTATTTTACAGCATCTTAAAGTCCATTTAAGGAAGTTTAGGTACCAAAGAAACAAATAACTGTCAAAATGATTTACCAAAAATAAATAATAAATCCAAAAGCCAAATACCTACATACATTGGAATGTGGTATTGGTGAGAATTTATACAACCCAGAATGGCTGTAAACTTTTTAATACCTGGTTTTTGTTTGCTGTATTCATAAGTAGTTCAATTAGTGTGACTTCAAAAAAGCCCTCTCACCCTGTAGTCAAGCTAGAGCAGAAAGCTTGTACCTATCAAACTATATGTCTATCTTGGTAAGCATATTGCTTAGCTTGATAGGTTTTGTTTGTCTAAATTTTCATTGTTTCTGCATAATTTGTACCTCATAAGCATATCAAGTTTTATGTGCCATGCATATTTCATGGTATCTGAAAAGAATTCTGACAAAGTGTATGAATGTATGCATTTCACAATGCATACAATTTTTATGTGCATCGGTACTTGTTTTTCCCTGGCCTGAATGTGTTTCACAAGTGTAACGGGTCACAAAGTTATCAAACGGTAAAGAACATTTTAATTTAAACAAGGAGTAGAATCGATTTTGGACCATTCATGTTAATACAGAAAATTATTCATGGGCAGTAAACAAAAGAATGATTACATTTCAATAGCTCTATACAGTCAGCTCTTGATTATCTATGTTAATGAAAAGAAATGGTGGTTACTGTAATATTAGAATCATTTGTATTTCAGTTTCTGTAAGCATTTTGTTCTTAACTTGGATGTATCTGTGGGATTCTTTGTTAACAAAGTGAGATCATTCAGTGGAGACTTACTAGGAGTAGGAAAGTGCAGTTCCTGTCCTGGGGCCTCGGCAAGTTGTCTGTTTCTCCCCATTCTTTCTTTCAGGTGTTAGAACCCAGTATTTGGGGGTAGGCACTAGCTTTAGGCTAGATTAGTATAGGAGGGCTGTTGAGCATGGAAACATTGATCTTCTGGTTCTTTATGGTTGTTTTCTTTGTATTATTGTTCTCTCAACACCAGAATGAAGTGTAATCAAAGTTCTCTCTAGACTTAACTTGAAGAGCCTAGAAAATGTGGAGGCTTTTAGCCTGTGTTAATCCTAGCCCCTTCAACTTCTAGTGACCTCTCAGGTCATTGAATCATTCTCTATGAAAATTAGTTATGCCTAAAGTTTTATACTACTATATATGTATAACTTAAACTCTGTTAGGACTCAGGAGATCTGATTTTGACCTTTATAAAAGTGTTACTTTAAGATGACCTCACCTGTGTGTTTTTTTGGGGGGGGGGGCTCCTCTTTGGCATTACTGTCTGCAAATCGCCTTAAGTCATTGATTTGAAGGAATGATTCGGTGACACCCTATGAATAGCTTCTTGTAGAGTCCACAGAACATCTGGTTTTCCCGATGACTCCAGTACCCTCGAATGGTTTTCAGACAATAAACATTTTATATAGAGCATGTTGAAACCTTTTGGAGTGCTTATGGTAGCTATGATATGGAATTCACTTCTGGTCAGTTCTTCATCAGATGATGATTAACATTCTCAAGTACAGGTGTGAAGACAGATTAAGACAAAATGTTGAAAGTAGCTCATTTCTCTGCTTTAATGGAAATTCCATCCCCGAAGAAAACCTTAGATAAGATCCTACCAGAGAAACAGCTGTAAAATGGGAATAAACAACAAAAATCTCTGAGTAGCCAGAATTTCACAAAATCATGGGCTTTATTCATAGGAGATTCCCAGGACCTTACTCTATTGTAAGCACAGTTTTAACAAGCATAGTTAGTTGTTTTCCCTCAACTCATTGCCGGTTGGAAAGAGGGACAGTTGCTGCTAGAGGTAGGTTTCCTGATAGCAGCAAGGAAAGGAACCACTAAAAAAGGAGACATGCCCTCCAAAAGCATAACCACCAGGCCATTTAATAAAGGGGCCAGCAGATTTCATACCTCAAACTAGAGGATCATAGCAAAGCAGTGGTTATAATTGTGTTCAGTGCAGACTGCTTCTTTTTTCTTTTTTAAAGAATAATGTTTGAGAAATTGTAGAAAGATATCTGTTTGAGATGGTTAATAAATCAGGGGTGTTTAGTGATATAAACCTTTAATATCTTGAAAACCAGCTAGAATTTAACTATGTTGTTATTGTTTGGGGTTTGGTTTTGGTTTCCTTGTATTTGTAAATTGGTCAGTGTAATGAAAATACGACCTCAACATGTTCCTTTGGGAGAAAAGAAGAGAAATAAGCAAATTCATTGTTATAAAATACAGTTCTTTGAAAAATATCAAAGAGCAAATATTACTGTAATTTGTTTTTAAAGTTTTAATTTCACATATTAAAGCACAGACATTTTAGAATTCTTTACCTCTTTTTTTAAAAATTGTTAACAGTGGTCTACCAACTTCAATTATTGGCACAATTCCAACTTTATTTGTAACCCACTTCATGCAATTCTGAAGGTTTGTGTTGGATATAAGTTGGAAGTGCTCTCTAATAACTTTATGAAGAATCAGACTTTTATGTGTTTCTTGCTCTGAACTCATGACATAAGGTTAGCTTTGTAGAAATACCCCCCCCCCACCCCAGAGAACTCCTACAGCCCTGAGACAGATCTCCTAGAGGCTGTTCATACCACCACTGTTGACAGTTTCCATCCCCCATGGCTCACTTCACCCCGTTGCCCACTGCTAGCTAAAAACAGAGTCTATCTACATGAGCATCAGCATGAGGTGTGCTAAGAATACGTGGGAGGAGTGGAAAGAAGGGGAATACTGCTTCAGAGGAGAAATACGTTCTGATAAGTTCACGTGTGGAGAAGCAGAGAGGAAGCAGAGTTAACTGACAAGTATGGAGGGAGGGAGGGAGACGCTCCTCACAGGAAGAAGGAGCACTGTTGGAAAGTGGTGGAAGCAGGTACCAACACACTATTCCCGGAGCCCTTGCATGAAAAATAAGGTTGATTGGGGGTCTCAGCCCAGAATGGAGGGGTTTCCCTCCGGTTTTACCACAACAGCAACATCAGGGCAAGGGAACAAAATGGCACCTTAGTTTTCTTGCGCGAATTTGCTGATTCCTGTCTCTTGGTCATTAGAGTGAAGCCAGCTCTTCTTCCCCCCAGCCTGGAAAGGAGGTTCAGTATCAGGAGTCTCCCAGAAATTTGGGAGAAACAAATGTGATTCAGCCATCATTGATTCTGGGTCCTTGATCAAATGCAGCCGTGCGTGTAGAGCTGAGGGTAGGTTCAGCCCCAGCGCTCCCTCGTTGCAGGTGTGGGGGTGCCCACTGGGAGCTATCTGGTATCTTGCCTAGATTTCGCTTTTAGAAAGAGCTGATCTCTCCTCTTTCTTTCCCTTTTTTCCTTCTCTCACCCACTTTCTTCTTTACCTTTTTAAAAACTATTTTTCAGTCTCCTCGCCTCCTGTTCTTCTGTTTTCCTTTCCCTTTCTTTCTGTGTCTTCCTCACAAAACCAGCATTTTTTAAAAATTAAATGGAGTTTCTTGATATAAGGTCTCAAAAGTAACTTAATCAGGCCCTGTTTCTGCCATTTCTCTGTTCCTGGTAAACTTGTTCACTCCTCCACTGTGATTAGGAATAAAAAAAGGAATGACTTCAGTTCACACTTCCTGATCTCCTTTATTAAAAAAAGACACTAGATATGGGCGTAGAACCTTCAGAAAAGTAAAATCTCTAGTCATAATAAAGGAGCTACGAAGGGTTTTTTCGTTTTCCATTTTTGAACCTAGGAATTAGGGTTTGCGGTGGTGGCGGTTGTTCGTGTGGAGGTGCGTTCCAGATATGGTGCAAATAGTAAATAGTCCCCTGTAGGCAGTATGAGGTGTGGTAAGTGCTGAACAAGTTCAGCTTCCGGTGAGGTAATCAAGTGTTGACTGTATGTGTAATGGTAAATTAAGTAAAATAAAAGGGTGCCAGGTAATGTCCTAAACGTGGGACATCTGATATATAACCATATATTTTCGATGTAATGAATTATTGTGTAATATTTTATTCTTACAGCCAGGTTGTCAAAGCAGTGGCAATAAACTGCTAAGTAACGTATTAAAAAATTATGTGCCTAAAGTTATTTTCTTTATTTTCTTCTGATGTGAACATTTCTGAATTTGCAGTGATAGCTATTTTCAGTGGAGAAAATATAAGAATCTTGTATCCATGGACGAGTAGAAGAAAGGCGCATTAGCATTTTTTAAGGGACTCTCTTTTCAGTTTGCTGGTGAACTTCTTGCAATTGAGTAATGAATGTATTTAACTCTTTCCTAGGCGTCCTCTGGTATTACGATTCCAAAACCCCCAAAGCCACCAGATAAGCCGCTGATGCCCTACATGCGGTACAGCAGAAAGGTAGGTGCTCAGGAGCCAGAAAGGAGTGAGGACTGCCGTCTTTGCTCTTGGCTTTATGTCAGGTTTCAGATTGGCTTAGCCAGCTTTTTTGTGCATAGTCAGAGGAAAAGATACAGAATTGCAGTTTTTAAAGAAATTAGTTCTGATTTCCGAATTCCAGAACTAAAATCCAACAAGAACATGATTAAATAAACAGTTAAAATACTTAAAGCAGAGTTACGTAGCCGATGTTACTTATGTAGTCTTTTGGAGACTATTTAATGACATAAGAAACACGTTTAGTGAAAAAAGGAATGCAAGACTACATGTACTAGTATCTTAGTTTTATAAAAATAATAGCAAATACATGTTAGTTTGAATTTTAAAAAAGCCTAGAAGACAATGGTTATCTCTAAACAATAAGCTTATGGTAATTTTTATTTTCTTCATACTTCCTTGAATTTTTCCTCTTTTTTTTTTTGGTGATGAACCTCCATTACTCTTTTTTTGTTTTTTTTTTGTTTTGTTTTTTTTAACATCTTTATTGGAGTATAATTGCTTTACAATGTTGTGTTAGTTTCTGCTGTATAACAAAGTGAATCAGCTATATGTATACATATATCCCCATATCCCCTCCCTCTTGCATCTCCCTCCCACTCTCCCTATCCCACCCCTCTAGGTGGTCACAAAGCATCAAGCTGATCTCCCTGTGCTATGCTGCTGCTTCCCACTAGCTATCTGTTTTACATTTGGTAGTGTATATATTCAGTGCTACTCTCTCACTTCGTCCCGGCTTACCTTTACCCTTCCCCGTTCCTCAAGTCCATTCTCTATGTGTGCGTCTTTATTCCTGTCCTGCCCCTAGGTTCATGAGAACCTTTTTTTTTTAAGATTCCATATATATGTGTTAGCATAAGGTATTTGTTTTTCTCTTTCTGACTTAGATCACTCCGTATGACAGACTCTAGGTCCATCCACCTCACTACAAATAACTCAGTTTCGTTTCTTTTTATGGCTGAGTAATATTCCATTGTATATATGTGCCACAGCTTCTTTATCCATTCATCTGTCGATGGGCACTTAAGTTGCTTCCATGTCCTGGCTGTTGTAAATAGTGCTGGAATGAACATTGGGGTACATGACTCTTTGAATTATGGTTTTTTCAGGGTATATGTCCAGTAGAGGGATTGCTGGGTCATATGGTATGAACCTCCATTACTCTTAAAATAACAAGTATAACTGTTATCTTTATTAAAGACAAGAGCATTTATTGATTTTCACCACTATTTAGAAATTTTAAAATTTTTGGTCAGAGTTATTATACATGTATTTGACAATATGGTGTATTGTATTATGCAGAGTAACCACATTCCTCCTAAACTCTCGTGAATTTTTAGAAAGACATAAGACTATGTTATTGCGTTAGCTCATCATAAGTGTCTGCAGTGATTGGAGATATCTGAGATCTGCCTTAAAGTAACCTGACAGAGGACCCGATAATTATTGCAGCAGGCTGAAGAGAACACGGGGATTTGACACTATTGCCGCTGCCTTTGTTGATGATTGAAGGTTTCTATATTAAAAAGTATTTTTAAAGGTCTTTATTTTTTAGGCATCAGTACTGAAATCTCAACTGTTTGTCCTTTTCAAGGTCTGGGACCAAGTAAAGGCTTCCAACCCTGACCTAAAGTTGTGGGAGATTGGCAAGATTATTGGTGGCATGTGGCGAGATCTCACTGATGAAGAAAAACAAGAATATTTAAATGAATACGAAGCAGAAAAGGTAGAATGGGACTATGGAGATGGGTACAATAGAAAATTCATGAACACTTGCCTTATTATTTATAAAAGAAACATAAGATCTAATCAGACAGCTGAGTCATTGTCTGCCTGGGTCAAGTCACTTAATTTCTCTAAGACTTCAGATCCCTTGTGTATAAAAAAAAAGGAGATCATTATCATGTCTTTTGATATTCAAATGAGGTAATATAAGTATTCATTGTAACCTGCAAAATGTCAATTCTAAAACTGAAAACATTTGAATTTCAGATAGAGTACAATGAATCTATGAAGGCCTATCATAATTCCCCCGCGTACCTTGCTTACATAAATGCAAAAAGTCGTGCAGAAGCTGCTTTAGAGGAAGAAAGTCGACAGAGACAGTCTCGCATGGAGAAAGGAGAACCTTACATGAGCATTCAGCCTGCTGAAGATCCAGATGGTAAAAAAAAAAAAAAAAAAAAATAGCGGGGCTTTGTTTATGCTTTCTCTGAGAATTAAAATATGAGAAATCTCTTAAGTTTTATTTCCTATTCTAAATGGAAACAAAGCATAATATAGTGCCATTTCAATATTTTGAATAATTTGAATAATTATTTTGATTAATATTTGTATGTGAACTTCCCAAAGATAAAGAAACACCCTTTTTAGTGTAGAAGATAGCAAAAACTACCTATCGTTTATCAAAATCTTTGTACTCAGAATGCATGGAAGGTTTTTTAGTCACAATCAGAATTTTACCTCAACTGCTTTTAAAAAGTTGAATGCCTTCAAGTTATATTCTACTTTCTTATTGGTTCCCTAAATTGGCTGAGTTAAAGGCTCTTAAGGGAGAAAGTTAATGAGTGGGAAGAGGCATTATGAACTTTCTTTTCTAGTTAATTCAGAAATCCAGCTAGAATTTATAAAATACAACTCATGATGACACTTAGGAGGGTGCACACCTACAAACTTTATACACGCGCACAACCCCGCACACAGAGCAGAGCTTCCTAGTTGGCATTCCGTGAAGAGTTTGCAGGTATGCTTTTGTACCTCTGGTTGGTTCTCTGTAACCATGCAGGGTCTGAAGCTGCAAGGAGCTTCAGAGCTAGCCACCTCCAGCTGTGAGTATACTCATCCACATAGCAAGCATGCTATACAAATAATATTTTCTTCGTGTACTGCCATGATGTGGAAAAGGTTGGAAGCTCTAGCTACAAGCAACAAAAACATCTAGAAAATAATTTAAGATCCCATTTTAAAGAAGTAGTAGTAACAAAGAAAAAGCTTGTAAGACCTTAAAGAAGAGACCTTTAAGAAAGGAAGCAGTAATACCACCTAAAGACATGAATAAACTGATATACTTAAAAGGAGAGAAAAACAAAAATGAGTTTTTAAAAGAAAGGACTGGGATATTGACAAATATTCTCATATATACAAAATATAATAATATGGAAAATAGGGAATAGAAACAATATAGCATGTTAAGCAGAATCATCAGTGCTAAAGACACAGTAGTGTAAGCAAACTTTAGTTGCTCAAATTGGATAATTAGTGCAAGAAAATATACAGAACTAAAAAAAATAGAAGATCCAGTCTATAAATAATTGGAAGGATGGGGGTCAGTAATAATCGGAAACAAAAGCTAGCAACATAGAAGACGTAAGTAGAAATCAGTTGAAGTTTTCACAGGTGAAACGTAACAGCAGGAACACTGAGAAGGACTGAAAGAGCTTCACTTAGGAACAGTCTTCAAAGAGAGTCCTTTTCTCTGTTTCTCAGACTTCTGCCCATTATGTTTTTTAAGTTTAAAATAGGATATTAGAGCTGCTAGTAAGAAAGGATGGAAATAGTTAAGATACCAGGGTAAGAATGGCTTTAGACCTTGGACCTTATCCCTCAGAACTGAGTAGAAAGAGGAAGACTTGGGAGGTGGAAATGTACATAAAACCAAGAGAAAGGCAGCACATCCACGAGTACAACAACTGCTCACTTTAACAAAGAAGACCTACAAGGCCTACAAAGCATACGTAGTTATCCACACAAGACAGTGAAAGTCTTTTTTAACTGACATTTTAGAAAGAGAATATTCATGAAATAAAGTAAATACCTGGTGATTAGAAAATATAAACCTACCCCCCCCCAAAAAAAAAAAAAAAAAAAAAACAACTAAAGTGCAAAGAAAGACAGGCCCAGATTTTTAAGAATATTTCCCCTACCAGTCCAGTTCGTAGCAGTGGTGTTTCTGGTAATAAGAGTTTTAGGAACTACTTAAGCACCAAAATTAAGGGACGTGCTAAACTGACATAGCAGCACAATTTGAGCCTTTGTAGCAGTTTCCTAAAGTGTGGTCCCCCACCTCTGACGGCACACTAAGATGGTTAGTTGGTTCAGAGAGGAACTTTTGTTTTAATGTGTATTGCTTAAGAGGAAGCTTTTTTTTTTTAAGTTGATTTAAATAAAAATATTAAGTAAATAATGGCACAGGTTGTTAGCAGATACGTCAAAAACTGGTAGTGATAGAGCAAAGGTAATAGCTATTAAGAATAAGCTTGTAAACCAGATCCATACTATATGCATATGCACTTGAGTGGAAGAAAACAGCATGTAATATACCTTCATACACTGACAACAAATGTATATGTGTGTAAATTGATAAAAATTAAAAGTGAAATTTAGAATTAAATGTTTTTAAGGCTTTAGTGGTATTTTAATCTTATAAAATATGTATGCCCATCTGGGAAACTGAATATTGCTAGAGATAATGTTTTCTCTGCAGTGGGCATTTTCCTTACTTCAAAGTGCTACAGTGACAAAGACACCACCCAGTTCCTATGTATCATCAGTTGTAAAAGCCTTAAATTACTACCCCAAAAGTGAGACATTTGGCAAAATCTGTTTTGCTGTCAGTGCAGCCTTCATGTTGATTTCCAGGCCAAAGACACATGGTTGTATTTCATTTGTGTTTCAGGCAAATCTTCCCAGATGCACATCATAACTTAAAGATTTATTTTAGATTTTGTTAAACCAGTGAGGGCCATGACTCCTTGGTAACTAAGTGTTAACGTTGTTGCACTCTCCTGATGATGGTAGTTGGTGACCTAACTTCCAGGTCCTTTTGTTCATTCCAGATTATGATGATGGCTTTTCAATGAAGCATACAGCTACCGCCCGTTTCCAGAGAAACCACCGCCTCATCAGTGAAATCCTTAGTGAGAGTGTGGTGCCAGACGTTCGGTCTGTCGTCACAACAGCTAGAATGCAGGTCCTCAAACGACAGGTCCAGTCCTTAATGGTTCATCAGGTAGAGTCACAAAACATTTTATTATGCCACAGGTGCCAGGTGACCTGATCCTATACCATGCATGTGTGCCTGTTAAATATTTATGTTCAGTCTGACCTGTTCCTGATTCAGGGAAGAGGCTGGAGGGAGTAGACCTTTCCCAGAGATTTAATAAGTTTGTCATTAAAACTGTAACGTAGAGCCTTTTGACAGAAAGCATATCCGTTAAGAATTTTGAGACATCCTGTCAGCTCTTACTGATGTACTAAATATTTTTTTTCCAAAAAATCGCTGAGGCCTGAAACAGTATTCTCCAACATATACTTATTAATCAGTCATTCCCTCTATGCTGCATTTTACATTTTAAAAATCTTAGCTATACATTATGTAATAAATAAATTAAAAATTCAAAACATTTATCACACTATGAGAATGTGTGGACCATTAAAAAAAAAGGAGACATTTTCTGTGTTTGACATTTGCTTTAGAGAAAATAGTTCAGTAGTAACAAAACCTGATCTTATGTTTTACAGCGAAAACTAGAAGCTGAACTTCTTCAGATAGAGGAGCGACACCAAGAAAAGAAGAGGAAATTCCTGGAAAGCACAGATTCATTTAACAATGAACTGAAAAGGGTACACATTTAATGTGTTAACTATACTTTTATCACTGTGTCTGTTACTTTTTTTTTTCCCTCTTTCTTTTTTCCAAAATAGTGTTTTCATGGAACGTTGTTCACTTTGAAACAGGGTTAACTTTGCTATAACTGGCAAGGTCTTTGCTTTATGGAATGATTTCCATTTTCTGTCAGAGTTGCAATAGGTTTGAAATATCATATAGTACACACATACGTACTAGGCCTTAGACTCTAGAACCCTCTGAGGGTTTCATTTAAACTCTCATGCAGTTGTGAAGTATTTTCATTTCATTGCAGTTTATTCATCAAATGTCTCCATTAGCTGTAGTTCACAGTTTGCACTTTGTATGAAAACAAGTAAATCTAGTGTTTGGCCACCTGAAATATAAAATGGAAGCTTTGAGTATCATCCAGAACTTTCAGCATTGTCTCACCAGCTGTTCTGTAATACTTGATGTTATGTGGCATGCTAGGGCAACTTTCCTGTAGACACAAGAGCTTCAGAGAGGACATGGAAACCATGTTTTTTTCTGCCGTATAAATGTATATAGTTCTTAGCCAAGAAAACCCGCTTTTAAAACAATTTCTCTGGTTCAGAGATTGTAAGAAAAGAACATTACTAAGAGAGTTTTTTGGGTTCTGTTTTCTGACTGCTAGTTGTGTGGTTTGAAAGTAGAAGTGGATATGGAAAAAATTGCAGCTGAAATTGCACAGGCCGAGGAACAGGCTCGCAAAAGGCAGGAGGAAAGGGAGAAAGAGGCAGCAGAGCAAGCTGAGCGCAGCCAGAGCAGTATTGTTCCTGAGGAGGAGCCAGCAGCTAATAAGACCGAAGAAAAGAAAGAAGACGAGAGCATTCCGATGGAGACAGGTAACCTTTCAGTTGATATCGAAGTAAATGTCGAGGGTTTTTACAGCTGTCTTTAGTTCTGCTTTTCCTTTCTCAGTGCTTTTCAGAAGTCACTCTGTTGATCTTGCCTCTTGAATTATTCTCCATATGACCTACCCATTTCTTTCAAAACCTTAATCTCTTATAGTAGAGTCCACTGAAAATGTTGGTATTGGTACAAAACAGCAGTGGTGTGTTGTCTTTAGTCTTGCTGTGTGAGGTCTTGGTTGTTTGCCCAGATTGAGTCATGTCGTTTCCTGGGAATATAAAGTATAATGGTTTAATGGTTAAGGATACTGGCCTGGGAGTCAGACAGATCTGGGTCTAATACTGCTTCACCATTTGCTAGTGCTGTGACTTTGGGTAAGTTATTTAATTTCAGTTTCCTCATTTGCAAGTATTCTAGAACCTGCCTCTGAGAGTGAGTTCCCAAGGATAAATGTACATAAAATCATCATTACTGCACTTGACATGATATTGGCTCTCAGTATTTTAACGTTTATTGCTAAAATTGTTTAAACAAGATGTGGTCATTGCTCTTAAGATCAGTGTCGTCTCTGGTGTCCTAGAACGGGGTTAGGCAAATAAAACCTGCAGGCCAAATCCTGCCTGCCACCTGCTTTTGTAAATAAAGTTTTGTTGGAACCGTTTATTTACGTATTGTCTGTGGCTGCTTTGGGGCTACAACAGTATAGTTGAGTAGTTGCAACTGAGACTACCTGGCCCACAAAACCTGAAATATTTACTATCTAGCCTTTATAGAAAGCATTTGTTGACCCCATCCTGGAACAATGCATACTTCTACTGATTTTCCTGATTAAAAGCATTCCTCAAGGAAAACAGTAACACAGCTTACATGAAGTACTGATTAAATCGATTATTGCTTGAAATTTTGAGATCACTCTACTTTCTGGCACTGTTTTGACCCTGCCCAGTGCACTGTGTAATAAACAACTGAGCTGAAAGTATGGGAAACACAATCAAAGTCTCCCTGGACCATCACTACAAGAAGTGAGAAGGACCATAGTCATACTTGGTGCTCAACTGACAACTTCTGATTTGACATCTGGAAAACATTAAGTAGAATATAGTATCTTTACCAGATATTTCTACAGAATGTGATTCAACAGATTAACATTTCAGATAGTCAGATTTTAAGTTTTATTATCTGAACCTTTCTCTGTTTTGTGTGAACATGTTTTTTTATCTTAACAGATTTGGAACGTGAACACATTTTGTGGTTAAAACAAGAGCTTGAGAATTAGAGCATGGTTCTTTGGCTCATTTTGCAGCTAGAATACTCAGCCTTGCCTCTGTTTTGTCATCTATGAATGAGCATGCCTAGGTCTTTACTCAGATTTCATCCTTCTAGCTGAAGGAAAAAAACTGAAGAAAATATTTCTGAAGACTATTAGAGCAATAACAGAAAACAGCCCAGCGTGACTTGTAACAAAGTACTTTAAATATCAGCCTTATACCATTTCCATACCTGCTTTCTCACGCATTAAATCCAAGCAGTTCACAACAGCACTGTCCAATAGAAATGAAATATAAGTCACTGTGTAATTATAAATTTTCTACTACTAACATTTTTTAAATGAAATCTTTTTTTTTTTTTTTTTTTTTTTTTTTTTGCGGTACGTGGGCCTCTCACTGTTGTGGCCTCTCCCATTGCGGAGCACAGGCTCCGGACGCGCAGGCTCAGTGGCCATGGCTCACGGGCCTAGCCGCTCCACGGCATGTGGGATCTTCCCGGACTGGGGCACAAACCCGTGTCCCCTGCATCAGCAGGTGGACTCTCAACCACTGCACCACCAGGGAAGCCCAATGAAATCTTTTAAGTGAAATTAATTTTAATAAGTCTTCAAAATCCGGTGTGTATTTTTAGAGTTAGAGCACATCAAAATTTGGAAGCTAAATTTTCAGCAGAAATACTTGATCTGTATTTAGATTTCAAAATTTACAGTTAAAAAGTAGATTGTTTCCAAATCCCAAATTGTTTTAAACATGCTGAAAGTTCTTTCCTCGGTCACACGTGCTCATATCAAGTGCTTAGTAGCCATATGTGGTGAGTGGCTGCCTTATCATCGGATGCTGCAGCTCTGGACTGTCAGCATAATTAGAAGAGGGAATTTTTGTATTGGAACTAACAGTGACAAATGTGTGATTACAGAGGAGACACACCTTGAAGAAACGACGGAAAGCCAACAGAATGGTGAAGAAGGCACGTCTACTCCTGAGGACAAGGAGAGTGGGCAGGAGGGGGTGGACAGTCTGGCAGAGGAAGGGACCAGTGATAGTAACACTGGCTCAGAGAGCAACAGTGCAACCGTGGAGGAAGCTTCAACAGACCCGGCACCAGAAGACGGGAAAAAAGAATAAATGTTGCCTTGTTTTATGTGTCCTAAATACTTTTTTAAATGAAAAAATGTTTTTTGAGTTTTAATGGTGTTATGTGGTTTGTGTATTAATTTTTTTCTTGTCCATATCACACCACCAAAGGCTTTTGGACCATTTAGCATCATGAGCTGAATGGCACAGTCACCTTTCTTAAGCGGGAAGAAGATGGTTCTTTTCTTTGGATCTTGTTTCTAGCCCTCAACTGTTGAAAGCCTCAGAATTTAAATTAATTGAGAAAATGCCCACCTCTTTTAGAGAATTATCCTTTGATGCTGCAGAATCTACTCTTACAAATGCCTTCCTACAGCTCACTTGGGTGCTTACCAAAGCCATAGCTTTAAACCTTCCCAGTCCCCATCAACAGCTTCCTGAAGGGCCCCTTTCCTGTTTACTTCCACAGAGAGTAGGTTCTTGAAAACATAGTCGTGTGAGTTCACTTACCCTTTTTTTATTTTGAATCAATGTCAGATACCAAGAGTTGTGTTAAGGTGTTTAGTGTACCTGCAGCCACACTTGGATTGTATTGATCCAGAAATAGTCTTCATAGTTACTGGCTTATGAAATAGTCATTAAAGTGAACATGACACATATACATTTATCTATACTGCCTTTTGTTATAATTAATATTGGATATGTTCTGGTGAATTCATCCCTATTGTACAGGGGGGGAAAATAACTTTTTTACCAAGTTTTCCAAAGACAGAATAGATCACAAAGCTGAAGGAATTGAATATTCTTGCAATGGAGGAAGTAACTTCAAAATGATTAGCCCATTCTAGAAGAAAAACAGCTGGGAATTAAGTTCATCCACTGGAAATTGTTTTACAATAATCAAAACATTTAAAACCTCAAGGCTCAGGATCCCATAGATCAGAGCCTACCTTTTTGATAAACTCTTAGTAAAGTCTTAGAGACCAGAAGCAAGATAGTTTGTGACACATATGCATTCCAAAAACTAGAATAGATTTTTACTGAATAGTGGTATAACTGGTGGTATATGTTTCTTAAAGGTCCAAATGTAATAAAAAAAAATGGAAAAAAGAGTCTCAGTGTTTTTAATGCAGTAAATATTTTTATGCAACACAAGCTTGTAACTTCATTATTGTAATGTAGTGACAGTAGGGAGTGGCCTCTCACGGCTGTTACGAATATGCCTCTTCAGATAAGGCCCTGTCTCACCCAACTATGTAAACTGCTGTAAGTAGTAAGTTCATGTGTACAAGACACTTGTGAAAATTAGTTTCCTCACATTATAGTCATGTCACATACGGTCTTTGACTCCAAAAGTAATAAGTTTCTACGTACACATATGAGAAACTTTTTTTACATTGAAAAAAAAATATGGCCAAGTGAATAAAGGTAAGCCCTGTGCTTACATGTAGATAACTTCTCTATATGGACAAAACTTCATTTACAGTGAATTTACTGCTACTGAGCTCACGGCACGCAGTGACTGACTCCACTCCGTTCAGCCTCCTGAGAGAGGAGGAAAGGAAACAAAGTTGGGCGGAAACACCCCTTGGTACCTGTTTTTCTTAAAAATACATGGAATGTTTCTTTCTGAATCAAAAACTATCAGTTCTGGGTGTAGGGTGTCATAGGGCTAAGAACTTCAGCCATCTCACCCCCAACAAACTGGATATCCTTTTTAGTACATTGTCAAAACTGGGTAAAGAAGTTGTTAATATGGGTGGAAAAGAGTACCAGATCAAGATGTCACGTTACTACCCTGGTACTGAAGTCTCTTAAGAGGATGGAAGTGGTTCTTTTGCTGAGCTGGAGATGGCACAGGAAAAACAAGTATATCTAGACCAAGCCTGCCCATACGATGCTACAGCAACGGATCGAAACTTAAGATGGGATTTGGCAGCTTTCCACTCAGGGCGGGAAAATTGAATTAAAATACCTTCTTGTCAGAGTGATACCATAGAAACCACCAATGTTTGAGTTGTTTCCTAGTTTCTTTGAGAATGTGGCATATAGTCAAGGTCTTTGTTTTCCATATCCCTGTAGGCACTGGGCATGTCACTTAAACTCTCTGAGCCTGTTTCAACCGTAAAATAGATTGAACTACTTTCAGTCCCCTTACTTCTCCACATAGCCACGATTTTTAATGCATCTGTTTTGAGTATGAATGTGTAAAGTTTGAGGGCTTACATTTTTATTAATTTTTAACAACAAATGGAAGAGAGGGGAATCCCCGACAGTCCCCCAGTTTTCTTACAGATTTTCAAATGTCATATCTTTCCCCATTTGTCGACAAGCATGTCTTTTATGTGGCTCTCCTACAGTACATGAGAATTTTGTATTTGTAAAGCAGAGCTTTCAGGAAAAGTCACCAAGAGCAAGCTCATTTTAACATGAGACTATGAACGTCCTGTGGAAAAGATACAATACTCGATTCACTATATTTGAAAGAGAATCCGGAGTTTAAATCCCTCCACATTTTTAGTTTTGATGCTTCCCATTTAGAGACTAGTTTGGGGTTTTAAACAATTGGTGCTGACTGTGAAACTCCTGTTGCCTGCCATTACATTGAAGCTGTGTTCTCGTGAACAGGCAATGAAGCTGGGATTATACTGCATTAAATCTTCACTTCAGAAATCATTGCCCTCCACCCCCAAGCACTACCACACACGGCCTCCCCGCCTGGTTTCAACAAGGGCAGGAGTTTATCTGGCTGTTTTTCAATGCTAGGCAAACCTTGCTGGAAGAGCAACAACTGCCTTCTTAATGATTTGCACATTAGAGGGCTTAGTGTCTTTACAAATGAAAAATCCACTGGGCAATATCGAGCTGAAAGGAACGCGGAGCCTTTTTAGAAGATATCATACTGGATTATCATCTGGCTTGTGGTGATAATGTTTCTTTGATCAATATGGTAGGGGAAATTCTAGGTTTAGTCGAAAATGTCTACAAGTCTTAGTAATCATAGAACTGTTTATAAACAGTAGTAGGTTAACTATATGAAATTGCCTATGTAAGTTTTTAGTCTACAAGATGACAATTTCACCTGGTTCAACCTAATAATTCTGCATTTTATTATAGTCCAAGTTATAAGCCCTTAATAGCAGTTTTCTGAGTGTGAAATGATGGAACTTTGGACTTTCCAGATTGATTGATACACTTCTCTAAAAATTACTGATTATTGTTAAACAAAACCCTGATTAACATGCAAATCCTAAACTATCAATTATTTAACAGCTTGATTTTTAAAATATATCCCAGTAAACAGTTAAGATAGCTGGCTTATGTTCACATGTTTTCTCATTTAGCACCAAAAATATATAATTGTTTTGCATGTATTCAAGAGTGTTATGTGGGGGGGGGGGTGAAGTTTTTGTTTGTTTTTTTTTTTGCGGTACGCGGGCCTCTCACTGTTGTGGCCTCTCCCGTTGCGGAGCACAGGCTCCGGACGCGCAGGCTCAGTGGCCATGGCTCACGGGCCCAGCTGCTCCGCAGCATGTGGGATCTTCCCGGACCGGGGCACGAACCCGTGTTCCCTGCATGACAGGCGGACTCTCAACCACTGCGCCACCAGGGAAGCCCTGATTATTTTTTACATAGAACTGAGACCGTAACTGCAGATAATGACCCCCTATAATGAGCCATTTGAAAGGCAGGAAAGGCCACCTCAGAGTCCTTGACATTCAGAAGTGGCAAGGACCTTGGGTCAGCCACCTCATGTACCCATCAGCCCTTGGATAAGAGCATTTCCTTCCCCATGTCCCCTAGGGTTGTCACCTAAAATTAACACCTCTAGTCTTGGGGAGCCCATCCTCTCTTAAGACAGCTCACTCCTAGAATTAACGAAAAGTATTTCCTCTCATTCAGCTAAAATCTGTCTTTCCATGATCTCACCCTCCTGGTTCTGCTTCTACACCTTAAAGTCAAATAGAATAAATATAATCCTCTTCCAAACGAAAGACCTCTGAATATTTCTTTTTTTTTCTCCCTAAATAACTGAATAAGCATATGATCCTATGGATTTCTTAAGATAGTTGAGTCTAGATGACTTATGACATTTTTTTTCCTGAGTCTTTTCAAATGATTAGCAACACATCTGTGGACAACTGTGTTTGAGAGGTAGCACTGGTTTCAATGAATAATCTGAAGCAAAGAGAAAATAAATCTGCAAAAAAAAAAAAAGAAAGAAAAAATGAAGTGAATGCATGTGATAACACTTTTAGGCATCTATTCATGTTGATAGGTTAATTTCTTTTTTGGTTCTTATTTCCCTTTTTGTTTTTTTAAATTATTTTTTATTGAAGTATAGTTGATTTATAATATCGTGTTAGTTTCAGATGGACAACTCAGCGATTCAGTTATACAAAAATACCTCTGAGTATTTCAAGACAGCTGCCCCTTGAGATCCTGCCATAGAACACAATTTCTCTCTTCCAATATCTCTCTTGATAGACTGGGGGGTAAAGGACTACCCCTTTTCTATTGTTGAGGTCTAGACCACCGGAAAGTATCAATGTTTTCTCTAACAGCGTGAAATCCCAGTCCTCCAGAATGTGCTGCACTTAATCAAGGCACAGCATCTCTAGACCTCAGAATCCACCTAACTATAACAAGGAAGGTGGTTCTGTGATGATCTCATGGTCTTAGCCAGTACGAAAGTTTTATAACTGTGTGATATAGGCAAACCCTATAAAATGAGTGTTAGTATTTTCATATGTAGCAAAATGGGGAGCAGGCAGATTCGGTTCATCACACAGCGCTTCTCAAGGCACAATCATTTGCATACCACCGCCACAATTGTTACCATTTCTGGGTACCACCTGAACTACGATTACTTAACAGCTTTCTTTGAATCAACTTACTTATTCTACTTTAATAATTTATTTTAAAAGGAAACTTTATATCAGCATAAATGCAAAACCATTGTCTTTTGTCATAAAAATATATTTAAACATAGATATTTTACCAGTTATGTTTATTCTTAAATACATAGTATTTTAAAGAACATTATTTAAAAGGTCTGCAGACCATCTAAAATCAGCTGAAGGGGGCTTCCCTGGTGGCGCAGTGGTTGAGAGTCTGCCTACCGATGCAGGGGACACAGGTTTGTGCCCCGGTCCGGGAAGATCCCACATGCCGCGGAGCGGCTGGGCCCGTGAGCCATGGCCGCTGAGCCTGCGCGTCCGGAGCCTGTGCTCAGCAATGGGAGAGGCCACAACAGTGAGAGGCCCGCGTACTGCAAAATAATAATAATAATAATAATAAAATCAGCTGAAGGACCCCACATAGTAGTCTGGATAAAGCTCTTTGGGGCAGACTGCACTAAAGGGAAGCTGTATTTCCCTTATATTCCCTGGAGTGTCAGGAACTTGGTCTTCTTAGAAACTATCCCTGGGTCAACAGCAGCTTATAACTCAAGAGCAAATTAGTGAAAGTCATTTCCATGATCACCTAATAATAATAAAAGCCAACATTTGTTGAGCACTTACTATATATGCCCATGTGGTTTTCATACTTTTGAGTCTTATTTTCTAATCCCTGAAGTCAATATGAGAGTCGATCACTTTACCAGTGAAATCTATATTTACAATCTTGGGCTCAATCAACTCCTACAAATATTTTTTTTTTGGAGAACAAAACTAGCCTCAGGCTGTAGACCAAGGTAGTAAATGATATGGAAATTGAAGATTTGTCCTAAGGATTTCATCACTGTGGATCAATAATGCAAAAGACTCAAGACAAAAGAATATACTTCGAGATCAGTATTCTTATAATGGGAGATGTACATGTAAAAATTATTCCCACTTGAATCCTCACCCCCTTTTCCTCCAGAACTCTCCATACCACCAAAATGAAAAAACACAGACACAGATTTAAAACAAATGAGTTATAAACTTTTCCATGATACGAGTTATTATACTGTATACAGAACTGCCCTCACATCTGATAGGGTGTGTTATGTTTGCATTTTACCCCTGTTGTGGTTTCCTGTCAACCTGTGAGCCTTGGGGAACCTTCTAGAAGACCTCCCCGGTTGACTCTCAGAATTTCAGCAAGTACCAACCTCAGATGGCTGTTATGCAGAGTTCCTGACTCTCTGAGCTTTGCTTGCCTCTTCCAGTGTGGGTGCTTTGGATGGGTCTTCCTCCTCCTCAGAAAACACTCCACATTTCCTGGGATATTAGCTTTAAAATCAAATGTCAGTCACAGTCTAGGTGGACATTTCTGAAATTAATGGGGATTAGAATATCCCCAGGGAGGCTGCTGGGCCCCACCCACGCCTACTGAATTAAAGTCTACCAGGGCAGAGCCTAGGAATCCAGCACATCGAAGTTTTGAGAACCAGCAATTTGGTTTAATCCCCTCATTTTCCAAAAGGGGAAACTGAGGCCCAAGAGAAGTGAATGACTCACCTAAGATCCAACTGTCTCAGAGGCAGGACAAGAATTGTTCTTCGCAGCTTTTTCTGGGAGAGCAGATCCTCAAGAGAGTCAAAAACCCATTCCAGCCCAGTTGGACTGGATTTTACCAAGAGTTTGACATCTTCACCGTGTGGTACTTTTTCATGTTTCCCATTATGCCAGTTTACTTAGACCTCAAGTGGCTGCACCATTAGTTGTCTTATCATTGCCAGTGTCATCAGAAATCCAAAACCAGTTGTAACCAGTACCCAGGAACCTAGAGTTTGATATGTTCTTCAAAAGTAAAACTTGTAAAATCCAACCTAGCCAGACTCCTAAAATCCAGCCTATAAAGGATGAAATTAGGCATGGCAGAGAGGCAGTGGGGAGGGGTGGTTTAGAACACAAGCCTTCATGCAGTTCTGGGTTCAAGTATTTTGCCCAATACCTGGTATATAGTAAACACTCAATAAAAGTTAGCTGGTGTTCTGTTGATGATGATGTTGATGGCAATGATGACGATGATAATTCAAGATAGAGTACCTGGGACTTCCCCTGATGGTGCAGTGGTTAAGAATCCGTGTGCCAATGCAGGGAACATGGGTTCCATCCCTGGTCCGGGAAGATCCCACATGCCACAGAGCAACTAAGCCCGTGCACCACAACTACTGAGCCTGAGTGCCACAATTACTGAAGCCCGTGCGCCTAGAGCCCGTGCTCCACACAAGAGAAGCCACCGCAATGAGAAGACCGCGCACCGCGAAGAAGAGTGACCCCGACTCGCGGCAACTAGAGAAAGCCCATGCACAGCAATGAAGACCCAATGCAGCCAAAAATAAATTAATTAATTAATTGATTTTAAAAAAAGATAGAGTACCTGAGCAAACTTGGAAACACCCAAACCCATTTGATGAGTGTGTCTAAATACAAATAAAGTCATAACTTAATTGACTGAAATATGATTCTAGCTGAGCAGTATTGGGTTAACAGACTAGGCAGTCAGCTTGGAGTTAAGAAAAAAGGAGCCACTCAAATTGCTGAACACCTACCAGGCGCCAGGCTCAGAGCTGGGTGCTTCAGACACATCATCTCGTGTATCCCTGACAGCAGTCTAATGAGGGATACTAGGATATACTACTTTATCATCCTAATTTTAAAGATGGAGAAACTGAGGTTCAGAGAAATTAAATACCTTGTCCAAGATCACACAATTAATTTATGGTGGAGACAGGATTCCCACCCAGATCTGTCTGACTCCACTACTATGGGTAATAGATAAAATTCCACCCGTGAAATACAAACTCAAATAGCTGCCAACTGACCTCCTCCCTTCTGCAACTCTTTAAAAGCACCTAACTCCTCCAGTTCTTAAAATGATGTTTTAAGAAGGAGAAAGGATTAGAAGCAAATAACTTCTCTTTCTAGAACAGTATAGACCAGTATCCTAGAGTCATTTCCCAGATATTTGTGTAGAGGGAAACATCCACACGAATGACATTCCAAGTCATAAACAGCAGCTCTGTGTGTTTAACCCATTTTGTCGGTATTTTCAGCCAGGCCCTCCTTACAAAACAGTTCTTACAGCATAACTAATGAAACATAATCATCACCCAAAATATGTAGCTTAACAGCAAAGGCGGAGCAAGTGAGAGAACTGGTAAAGTATCCCACCATGATGGTATCTATCCTAAATACTCTGCGACCCAGTTGTATCCAACACATCAGCAATAGGCGTTATGCACAGAAGCAGGGGGCTTATGAGAATGAGGCACTGGGAAACCTGTGCTTATCAGAAGAGCTGATGTGAGTTGGCTGCAGCCAGGCTAATTCCCAAAGTAGGATCTGTACAGGTCTCCCCTTGCACTACAATTGTTGTAGCAAGGTTTTTTTTTTTTTTTTTTTTTTTTTTACTATGGCCACTCACTTTGAAAGTAAACTTTATGATTTCCCACTTAATCTCCCAAAGTAGGTCTATAAACCAGGAGAAGGTGAATAGTTGATAGACACACTTGAAAGGAAGCCAGTTTGTTCTGCTGTGGCTGAAGGTGTTCTAGGTTAATGCAACTGGGGGTGTCCTGCCATCAGGGCCATTAGTGCTGGAACATACTGGGTAGCTTGATAGCCTGAAACTGAACCACAATTTATTTATCCATGATTTGCTTTCTCAAGAACAAGAAATGGAGAAGACTCAGAGTAGCAGGCCTGTGGACAAGTTAACTCCCTCTTCTCCAGCGAGGGTCGGTTCCCTGACACAGGCGTTCCCTGCCGGGCGGGGAGGGAGTAGGCTGTTTTCTGACGCACTCTGGCCAGAGGCAGAACCCTTTGTCTGAATGGTGTCCCACCTGGGAGAGCAGACAGATGCTCCATCCACCGACGCACCTGTCTCCTGTGCTGTGCCTCCAGCGCCCTCTACAGGACGTTGTTAAGAACTGGACGCGAGGAACTAGGACAAAACCCGCCCCGTTTACTTGGGTCTGAGTGGGGGCTTTCAGGGCTAAACTGGGAAAGTCCTGGGCAAGCTGAGACAAGACGGCCACCCCACTTAATAAAGGGGGACCTAAATCTGGGTGTAGGGGCGGGATGGGGACCCTGCACTATGAAATCGTCATCATCACTTTACTTTGGGGGACGGGGAGTGTACAGCGCAGACCAAGATTCTAAGAGGTGCAGGGGCTAGCTAGGAGGGAGAAGTAAGCTGTTGAATAATGAGGCACTTTGCCCTGAGTCAAAGCCTTCAGCCCTAAAGCAGAGCCATGTGTCAGATTCCACAGCCCAGGCTGGGGAAAAAACGGGGCGGGGGGTGGGGGTGGATTGGAGACTTATGGTTTCCTTGTGAGCTGTGAATCATTCCTTTGCCTTTGATTCACTCAGCAAACAACTGCTGAGATCTATTATATTCCAAGAACCCTCTTAGGCACTAATAATGAAGCTCCATGGGCTTCCCTGGCAGTCCAGTGGTTAAGACTCCCGCTTCCAAGGCAGGGGGTACAGGTTCAATCTCTGACGGGGCAGCTAAGATCCCACATGCCTCAAGGCCAAAAAACCAAAACCTAATATACAAGCAATATTGTAACAAATTCAATAAAGACTTTAAAAATGGTCCACATCAAAAAAAAATCTTAAAAAGGAAAAGAAAGATCCAACATAACATGCTCCCTTGCCTCTTGTCTGGTAGAGGAGATGTCTATACATATGGTCAGAGCCCAGTGGGTGAGCACCTGCATGGATGAAAAACTTTGCAAAAATGTGCCCTGGAAATGTCTTTTCCCTACAGAGCAGTGGGTGGGGAGCTCCTTTCTGTGGGCACCTGAGCATGGCAGGAACCAACTGGCAGGAGTCAGGCCCAGGAAAGGCGGGTGGCACAAGAGGGGTCATTAGAGTCATTTGAACTCTGCTCTGAAGCTAGCCCACTTTCTCTGCCTGGCCCCCAAGAACTGACAGAGCCCAGAAAATTTCCAGCCAGAGGAGGTTGATTAAATAAATTATGATACTTAAGTTATTTTGTGAGTTAATGTTGGTAAGAAAGGATAAGTAGCAAGGTGGGGCAATACATACATCCTCAGATTAGGTTCTTTCAAAAAGTTCATGTATATCGCTGGACTTCCCTGGTGGCACAGTGGTTAAGAATCCGCCTGCCAATGCAGAGGACACGGGTTGGAGCCCCGGTCCGAGATCATCCCACATGCCGAGTCCATGGAGCAACTAAGCCCATGAGCCACAACTACTGATCCTGTGCTCTAGAGCCCGTGAGCCACAACTACTGAGCCCATGTGCCACAACTACTGAAGCCTGCGCGCCTAGAGCCCGTGCTCCGCAACAAGAAAAGCTACGACAATGAGGAGCCCGCGCACCGCAACGAAGAGTAGCCCACGCTCACCACAACTAGAGAAAGCCGCGTGCAGCAATGAAGATCCAACGCAGCCAAAAATAAATAATTAAATAAAAATTTTAAAAAAGTAAATGTATATCGGGATCATACTCATGTGTAATTAAATATGCATCCAGACAAAAACTGGAAGGGAAAACACAGAAACTGGATCCAGTGGGTTTGTGGTAAGATTAGGGGTGATCTTTTATTCCTCTCTTTGCAAAACTGGGTTTCGTATAGTTAAAACATTTTCATAATAAGCAAGGAAAATATCTTTAGTGTTATAAAGTTCACATGGACTATATTCTAATGAAAAAAATATGGTAAAAAAAAACCCCAAAACAGGGCTGCTATAAATTAGACCTGTTACAAAAGGAAAAAAGAACAGTCCTGGATTAACACATCTGAAGTTACCCAGAAAGAGAAGAAACAAAAGTTTGTACAGGGGAATTAATTCTCCTTTCAACTCATGGGGCTTAATTATTTTGTCCATCTTCCCACCCGACTGGTGCCAGAGGTGGCGTCAGAATACCCAGGCCAGAAGCGAATCCAGCAGCCAAAGATGCCAGATTAGCTGAGCAGCCTCCAGGCAAGCTGGGAGATATAATAAGAGCTGGTGTGCTTCCAAGAGATGATCTGTGAAGGATAACAATTCCAGGCTGCCATCAAAACGAAGAGATGGAGACAGATTCAGCTGCCAGGCTGGGCTGAGCGGCGGCTTGCCATAGACCTGGGGGTGTGTGCAGATGAGATGACTAAGGAGGGACAGAGGCCACCAGGACAGGTTCCCAGCTGTGAGGGCCCAGCTCTCCAGTCCCAAGGAGAAGCATCCACCCAGCACCCGGTCCGTCCCTCACAGCCCTTCACACAGCACCACAGAGTCCAGCCACCCCTCCGTGGTACTTCAGAAAAGACCTTAGTTCGTTTAAGTTTTAAAAGGATGCTTCCTGTTCATCCAGTATCAAGACTCCAGGGATGCCAACGAAGCCCCATCACATTAAATCTCCACCCAGCGCCTATCCCAGGACCCAAGGCCTCCTCCTGGATTGAGGAGAAGGAAGTATAGATATTAGCTTGTAGGAAATTTGAATAGTGGTTGAATCAACTCTGTCCCTGAGCTTTATCCATTTGGAAACATGGTTCTGGGGTCAAAGGGGGCCACCCTGGAAGTTGCCCAGCACCTTGGCTCCTTGCTTTCACCCCACTGTCTGTGCCCTAGAAAGCCAGAATAAGCTGGAATACACCTGGGTAGAACCTCCTTGGCCTCACCTGGAAACTGCCTCCCCCACCATCCCCACACACAAGCTCGGACCCTGTTGGCGAAGATTTCTGCCCTCTTCCTCCTGCCCAGATCAGCAAACAGCTCTGTCATTCTCAATCACCCTGCCTGGGTACCCTTGACCCAAGCCCTAGTGAGATTCCAGCCCTCCTAGATCCTGGGACAGAGGGTGGGGGGGCAGGATTTGCTATGAATGTTTTTTCCTGGCTCTCTCCCCAACCTCCTACTCAGAACCAGATGAACAAATTGCCTCTTCTAAAGAAAAAAAGATGGTAGACAGAGGTGGAGGAGCCAGTGACAGATCTTCTCCATGCGTTCATTCAATGCTTACTGATATAATAGAGTCCTGTGATGGGACACACTCAGAGATGAGGGTGGGCCTGGGCCCTCGGAGAAAGAGGAGAGAAATGTACTGACTGCCTCTGGCAGGAGCCAAATGCATGGTCCCTGGAGCTCGTGGTCCCATGAGCCAGAGGAGGGAAACAAACATTCCTGTTTGTTTCCAGGGAAGGCTTCAGAAGTGTGGTGTCTGAGCTGACTCTGAAAGGGCAGTGGGAGATGGAGAGAGGGCACTGTGGGAGGAAAGGAAGGCCCTGGTGGAAAATGCAGAGCAGAGATGGAAAGGAACAGCAATTGAAAGCGAGTCCCCCTAAAACTGAGTTTCTCTGCCGAGCTTATGATTAACCTCTCCATCCAAAACTTTACTCCCTTTGTTGTCTTGCACCTTTCCCCCTCCAGATTGAGGAGTATCAAAGAAAAGGGGGGGATTATAATGGAGCAGGACTCTACGGGGTCTTCCCGGGACTGACCTCCCACCCCCACCCCCACCCCACACCCTGTTCTCCATCTGCCTCTTGTTTGTAGAAAAACTTCAGCCTCCTAGACCTTCCCCAAGTTCCAAAGAACAAATTTAATCAGAGAAGTGAGAAAATGCAGAAACCAAGGAAAAGAGTCAAGCAAGACAAAATAATAATAGTTTAGTCATTAAACAAAGTCAAGGACCTTTAGCTCCTCCTCAAGGGCTATTGATAATCTTCTGAGCCATATTCTTGAGCTGTTTTTCAGATACTGAAACCCCCACCAGATGGAAGAAGTTAACTGCATGCTGACCACAAGCACGTAACCCCAGACCAGTTGGAACCAGAAGGTTGATGATGTTGACTCCTGATTACCTCACCACCAACCAATCAGGAGAATGTCCACGAGCTGATCACGTACCACGCAACCCTCTCCTTCACCCTACCTTTAAAAACCTTTCCCTGAAAGCCACTGGGGAGTTTGGGTCTTTTGAGCATTAGCCACCTGTACTCCTTGCTTGGTGCCCTGCAGTAGACATTGCACTTTCCTTCACCACGACTCAGTATCAATAGATTGGCTTTACTGCTCACAGCAGACCCAAGTTTGGTTTGGCAACACAATAAACCAGTTGCTTAATTGGAGGGGGGATGCTCTTTGGAGGGTTCTGATTCCCAGCCCAGATTGAATCTCAACCTCCACTCAGTCCTCCTAGCTGGGAGGCATGGGAATGAGCTGTCATGGAAGACTATTAAAGCAGCAGGAGAGGTTGAGACATGCCTACTGGACTCTGGGAAGACACCCCTCTCTCGGTAGCAGAGACTGCAATCGAAAGCTATCAGAGGCCCTGGGCTTTGGGGTAAGGGATCCCCAGCACCCAGGAGAGTCCCATGTCTGGGAGAGGTCAGCCGATGGTGGTTACTCTGGGGAGACCAGCGCCTCCATCTTCCTTGGCCGAAGGGCTCCAGCCAGAGGACTGTCAGCTCAGATGCTTATTCACACAGACCTTTCCCCACCGGATATGGATCTGCTTCCACGAAGAAATTCAGAAACCCCAAGCACCTCTCCAGAATGGCTCTGAAGAACTACCTCCTCCTGGAATAGCCTGTCCCCAGCGCTCGCCTCCCACCCCAGGAGTGCATCCTGTCTGCAAATGAGAGCAAAATCAGGGCAGCTCAGAATCCTGCCTCCCACCTGGGGGAGATCTGAGAACCAAATGAGGCAATCCATGGATGCAGACAAGCTATAGAAAGTACAAGGCTCTGTTCAAAACCCAGGGGGGGTTTGGTTGTTGTCTGCAAGGCGAGAGGTGCTGTACGAAAATTCTCCCCCTGCTGTTTTCACTTCCTCTTCTCGCTTTACCCTGGGAAGGGGAAAATCCTGCAAAGATTAGCAGCTGATGTGTAAAAGTACCAAAACAACATTCTTCTAGTGGCATTTTAATAGCATCTTCTGGTAGCAGCCACGTGACTGGGTTCTGACGTTTCAGACTCAAGTCCTGAAGAACGGCTAGCTCAGAACAAACCAAGGGGGTGGAAAGGCCTGCGGGTCCAATATGCCACCATACTGCCCTGTCAGAGGGTCTCTAGCCTGGGCTTGGATGCCTCCAAATGAAGAGCAGGTGCTGTCACCGTATTAAGGCAGCCCTGCTGACACTGGCTCTGTGTTATGCTAAACGACGTGGGCCCACCATCCACTGGTCCTCGGTGGGGTCTGGTGGGACTTCTGTGGTACGGAGAGTCCAGGGATGCCCTAACCCTGCCCCTCCCCCTCCCACAACAAGTTCCCAAGGGAACCAGACCAATGAACGGCAGTTCAATGGGAGTCACAGTCCCCAAGCCATACCAGCACCAATAATGTCACCAAGCTCTGGGAACAGTTCTTACATTTACTGGGATGAATAATAACACACGTCATAACCTATATGGGAAAACAATCTGAAAAAGAATAGATATATGTATATGTATAACTGAATCACTTTGCTGTACACCTGAAACTAACACGACACTGTAAATCAACTATACTCCAATATAAAGTAAAATTTTCCATAAATAAATAATAATAATAACACATCTGTACTGTACATTTGCTATGGAGCCAGGCCCTGGGATGAGCCAAGCTGGGAGTGAACGATGAAGAACAAGAGAAAGGGAAGGACACTTTCAGTGGGTTTGCGTAGTGGGGAAGCTGGGAGTGAGGAGGTGTGGCTGGAGCATGGCCCCAGCATGACTTTGAGATGCCAGACCTTGACACATGCAGGCTGAATGCTCCCCCTGGCCCCACCCCAGCCTCACAAATGCCTACCCTGCCATCAAGATGAAGCCCACACATGCTGGCCTCTGAGAAGCTTTTCCCAGCACCTCTACTTCCAGATGGAGTGAGATGCTCCCCATCTGTGTCTCCTACCAAGAATGGGGTCCCAACCTGAGTCACCATGGTATTCCCTGAACCCCACTTGTGGGAGGTATTAAAGAATATTGATTAACATTCATCTTTGTACCCCAGGGACTATTACACACAGTATACTGCAAAAGAGGGGAAGGTAAATGTTCCATGGAATGAATGAGTGAATGAATGAATACCAAGGGGTTATAGAGCGAGCATATGGCCAGACCTCGGGACAGGCACCCAACCTTACACCACTTTTGCTCCCCACAGGGCTTCATGGCAAAGCAACCACCTCATTGGAAGGACTAGCTCAACTCAACATTTGAGAATCCCTCATTTCACACATATTTACTGAGCTCAGATGATGTGCCAGGCTCAGTTGTGGGTGCTGGGGACACATCAGTGAACAAGACGCAAAACATTCTGCCCTCAAGAAATTTTCATTCAACAGGAAATGAGACACACTGTCCTTTGTGTCATATACGCACTTATCCCTTCCCCTCACACATCCTCCTTGCCCACACAGGTCCCCCAACTTTAGCACTTTAAGGCACAAGTGATGCCTTCCTTCCTTCCGAGAGAACCTGCATTTTTCGGATGGCAACTCATGAAGTGTAACGAGGAGAGTGACATGGTGCCATCAGTGACAGATGCAGGAGAGGTGGCACTTTTGCTTCCTGGTCCCCAAATCTCACTCTGCATCCACTGGCAGTGTCTTCCGCCCTGGGGTGGAACTGGCCCTCTTAATTAAAGTGAATTAAATAGTCAGCTTTTTATAATTGGATGACGCAGAAATGCTCTGATGACCACTCTCGCCCTGGGCATCTTGCCAGCATAGGGCCTTTGGTACATCACTGTCCTGGGCTCCCTCCTCAGGTGCATCACTCACTTCCCTGGCTACCTGGTTTCTGGCAGAGAGTCTGTTAGACCCTGGCTCGTGCTGTTTGGCAGGCATTTGGAGAGGGGTTGTCAGCCTCTGGGATGACTGTCTGCTGAAATGTGGATGTTGTTCCTAGGCAGCATTTCCCACTTTCCTGGGTGGCACGTCCCTCTCACTAGCACTGGAGGTGGGTGCTGAAAGACACACAAAACTCACTTGCACAGAATGAGGGGGCGTGTGACCACCTTGGAGACCTGACGTGTGTGGTTTTCCTGATGAGCTAGGCATGCAGTGCTATCTCAACAAAGACTTATCCTTGAAAAAAAAATAAGATATAAAATGCACGAGAAGAACCATCTATTTCAGGTCATCACATGGTGAATTGTTGCAAAGTGATCAGCCCTTTTTTATAGCAGATTATCTCAACTGGGTTTTCATGATGTGGATTTGGGAAAGGTTTGAAGTGAATTGCATCCTTCCTAGATTCACTTTTCCTACATCCTCGTTAATGTGGAGGGGCTGCCAGTTCCTAAAAGTAGCAATCATTTACATAACCCTTTTCACACCCACGGCACGAGGGAGGGGTGTCGGTATAATCCATCACCAGAAGAAAGCCTTACAATTTCCACGATCACAGGGAATTCAAAGGATGGCAAACAAAAAACAACATATGCTCTGCATTGCACAGTTAATAAGTATTATCCTCTATATTCTTTTCCTGTTTCTGCCAGTAAAACTGAGCTCAGCGGGCCTGCTTTCTTCCTTATAATGCCAACTGATAAAGTCACCCCCAAAATGCAGGCCAGCATCACAAACACAACATCTTAGAAGGAACTACAGATGATAGCCTCTCTGCCCTGAAGCTGGGAAGGGAGAGGTGCCACTCTATATCCAAACAATACTTCAAAGACTCAGATTTGATAAGGTGTCAGGTTGAAGATTTTCACAAGAATATAAATCTTGTTCTCTGGGGCGAAGTTCGGACTCGTGTGATTCTTCATCACTCTTTCAGGCTGGACTTGGTTAGAATAAACATGTCCCTGGACACGTGCCATCAACAAAAGGGTCTGGTGAAATGCCTAAGGCTTTAGAAATGGTTGCCACATCCTACAAAAAGAGCCCCCAAAGATACCTGTAAGTCTGACTGTTTTTCTCACTTGAGGATGGGTTGTCTTAGCAATCACACTGGAGCCGACATCTCTGCCTCCCTCAGCTGTTCTGGGGGCTTTCTCTATCAAATCACAAGAAGGTCATTGGCACTTTGCTCTTCGCCCACCTGCACAAAAGAGCAAATGAAATCTAAGCGTGTTTTCCCCTACTGAAGTGCCCTTTGGGTCATTTGAAATCCACACGGGTGGCATCCTCTCCCTGCCTCTGCCCCCTGCCTTCTCTGTCCCCTAGAAGCCCTCCTGGTCCAACTTGAACTTCCCTTCTGGATCCTTCAGAGTCTTCAGTGTGAAACAAGACAAATAAATCTCTATCACTAACTAAGTCCCTGACTCTTGGCTTTGTTTTAAAAAAGATTTCTCCTCATCAGGAATGCACAGTGGAGAAGGGAAGAGGGGAGTGAGGCATGGGGAAAGTAATCATCACTGGTCACTGAGTCCCTTATAAAAAAGCAGCAACTCGATTAAAACGATTAAGTGTTCATCAAGTTCAGTCTCATACTGTAGAGTCAAATATTGAATTTCAGTTGCCCTGTAAGTTCTAACTGAGATTCTAATTAGTCAGATATAAATTGTACAGGTGGGGCTTCCCTGGTGGCGCAGTGGTTGAGAGTCCGCCTGCCAATGCAGGGGACACGGGTTCGTGCCCAGGTCCGGGAGGATCCCACATGCCGTGGAGCGGCTAGGTCCGTGAGCCATGGCCGCTGAGCCTGTGCGTCCGGAGCCTGTGCTCTGCAACGGGAGAGGCCACAACAGTGAGAGGCCCGCGTACCGCAAAAAAAAAAAAAAAAAAAAAAAAAAAAAATTGTACAGGTGGTTCATTCTTGGGACACTTCAGGGCTTCTCAGAAGCAGCATCACCCTCCCACCCACAGTGTATCCCCACCAAAAAAAAAAAAAAAGTGTACGTTCTTACAAGTGTAATCTACCTGATTCTGAGAACTCTTTTGGCTCAGTTTGCTGAAGTGTATGTAACCAACGACCATGCCCTTGGAGCTCATACCATTCCCTCCCATAAAGCTACTTCTTCTCTATCCCAATATTGGCCAATCAAAATCCCATCACCCATTGGTTGACTACGTTGAATATATCCTTCGAATGGGCTACAACGCAGCCATTAAAAGTGATGTTGTGGAAGAATATTTAATGACAAGGAGGAAAGTTCATGAGATATTTGTCAAGTGAAAATTGCAGGTTACAAAACAACAGGTGCCATAAAGTATAAGCCCATTTTGAAAAGTATATATTTATTATTTATTTTAATTGCACAGATATAGTCATCTCTTAGTGGTTTTATTTTCCTTCTTGTACTTTTGTGGGTTTTTTTTTTTTTTTTTTTGCTTTTTTTTTGGCAGCACCAAGCAGCATGCGGGATCCTAATTCCCCGACGAGGGATTGAACCTGTGCCCCCTGAAGTGGAAGTATGGACTCTTAACCACTGGATGGCCAAGGAAGTCCCCCTCCTTGTGCTTTTCAACACTTCACAACATTTTATGAGGTGTTTTTGTTTTTGTTTTTGTTTTTTGGCCACGTAGCATGTGTGATCTTAGTTTCCCAACCTGGAATCAAACCCGCACCTCCTGTAGTGGAAGTGCAGAGTCTTAAACACTGGACCACCAGGGAACTCCAAAAACATTCTACTTGTTATAGGCTAGTTGTGTTCCACCTATCCCTATTAATATGTTGAAGTCCTAATCTCCAGACCTCAGAATGTATTTGGAGATAGGACCTTTAAAGAGATAATTAAGGTCAGGGACTTCCCTGGTGGTCCAGTGGTTAAGAATCCTCCTTCCAATTCAGGGGGCATGCGGTTCTATCCCTGGTGAGGGAACTAAGATCCCATATGCCGTGGGGAAACTAAGCCCACATGCCGCAAATACTGAACCTGCCCGCCACAACAAAAAGCCTGCATGCCACAACAAAGACCGGATGCAGCCAAATAATAAAATTAAAAAAAAAAAAAATTTAAAGGGATAATTAAGGTCAAATTAGGTCACATGAATAGGCCCTAATCCAATATGACTAGTATCTCTATAAGAAGACAGTGTTAGAAATGAGAAATCGACAGTAACACAATAATAGTGTAGGACTTTAATACCCCACTTACACCAATGACAGATCTTCCAGACAGAAAATAAGTAAGGAAACACAAGCTTTAAATGACACAATAGACCAGATAGACTTAATTGTCACTTTTAGGACATTCCACCTGAAAATAGAAGAATACACTTTCTTCTCAAGTGCACATGGAATGTTCTCCAGAATAGGTCACATTTTGAGTCACAAATCAAACCTTGGAAAATTTAAGAAAATTTAAATCATATCAATCATCTTTTCCGACCACAATGCTGTAAGATTAGAAATCAATTACAGGAAAAAAACAGTAAAAACCACAAATACATTGAGGCTAGTGTGCTAAGTAACCAAAAAAATCACTGAAGAAATCAAAGAGGAAATCAAAAAATCCCTAGAAACAAATGACAATGAAAACACAATGATCCAAAACCTATGGGACACAGCAAAAGCAGTTATAAGAGGGAAGTTCATAGCAGTTCAAGCTCACCTCAAGAAACAAGAAAAATCTCAAATAAACAATCTAACCCTACACCTGTAGGAACTAGAGAAAGAAGAACAAACAAAACCCAAAGTTAGTAGAAGGAAAGAAATCATAAAGATCAGAGCAGAGGGCTTCCCTGGTGGCGCAGTGGTTGAGAGTCCGCCTGCCGATGCAGGGGACACGGGTTCGTGCCCCGGTCTGGGAAGATCCCACATGCCGCAGAGCGGCTAGGCCCGTGAGCCATGGCTGCTGGGCCTGCATGTCCAGAGCCTGTGCTCCGCAACGGGAGAGGCCACAGCAGTGAGAAGCCCACGTAATGCAAAAAAAAAAAAAAAAAAAGATCAGAGCAGAAATAAATGAAATAGAAACAAAGAAAACAAGAGCAAAGATCAATAAAACTAAAAGGTGCTTCTTTGAGAAGATAAACAAAATTGATAAACCATTAGCCAGACTCATCAAGAAAAAGAGGGAGAGGACTCATATCAATAAATTAGAAATGAAAAAGGAGAAGTTACAACAGACACTGCAGAAATACAAAGCATCATAAGAGATTACTACAAGCAACTCTATGCCAATAAAATGGACAACCTGGAAGAAATGGACAAATTCTTAGAAAAGCACAACCTTCTGAGACTGAACCAGGAAGAATTAGAAAATATAAACAGACCAAACACAGGTAATGAAATTGAAACTGTAATTAAAAATCTTCCAAAAGACAGAAGTCCAAGACCAGATGGCCTCACAGTAGAATTCTATCAAACATTTAGAGAAGAGTTAACACTTATCCTTCTCAAACTCTTCCAAAAAACTGCAGAGGGAGGAACACTCCCAAGTCGTTCTACCAAAGTCGTTCTCCCAAAGCCACCATCACTCTGATACCAAAACCAGACAAAGAAAGAAAACTACAGGCTGAAAACTACAATATCAAGAAAACTACAATATCACTGATGAATATAGATGCAAAAATTCTCAACAAAATACTAGCAAACAGAATCCAACAACACATTAAAAGGATGATACACCATGATCAAGTGGGCTTTATCCCAGGGATACAAGGATTCTTCAATATATGCAAAACAATCAATGTGATACACCATATTAACAAATTAAAGAATAAAAACCATATGATCATCTCAATAGATGCAGAAAATGTTTTGACAAAATTCAACACCCATTTATGATAAAAACTCTCCAGAAAGTGGGCATAGAGGGAACCTACCTCAACATAATAAAGGCCATATATGACAAACCCACAGCAAACATCATTCTCGATGGTGAAAAACTGAAAGCATTTCCTCTAAGATCAGGAACAAGACAAGGATGTCCACTATCACCACTATTATTCAACATAGTATTGGAAGTCCTAGCCACAGCAATCAGAGAAGAAAAAGAAATAAAAGGAATACAAATTGGAAAAGAAGAAGTAAAACTGTCACTGTTTGCAGATGACATGATACTATACACAGAAAATCCTAAAGATGCCACCAGAAAACTGCTAGAACTAATCAATGAATTTGGTAAGGTTGCAGGATACAAAATTAATGCACAGAAATCTCTTGCATACAGTAACTAACAAAGAAAGATCAGAAAGAGAAATTAAGGAAACAATCCCATTTACCATAGCAACAAAAAGAATAAAATACCTAGGAATAAACCTACCTAAGGAGGCAAAAGACTTGTACTCAGGAAACTATAAAACACTGATGAAAGAAATCAAAGATAAAAAACAGATGGAGAGATATACCATGCTCCTGGATTGGAAGAATCAATATTGTGAAAATGACTATACTACCTAAAGCAATCTGCAGGTTCAATGCACCCTCTATCAAATTACCAGTGGCATTTTTCACAGAACTAGAACAAGAAATTTTACAATTTGTATGGAAACACAAAAGACCCCGAATAGCCAAAGCAATATTGAGAAAGAAAAATGGAGCTGGAAGAATCAGGCTCCCTGACTTCAGACTATACTACAAAGCTACAGTAAACAAGACAGTATGATACTGGCACAAAAATAGAAATATAGATCAATGGAGCAGGATGGAAAGCCCAGAGATAAACCCACGCACATATGGTCACCTTATCTTTGATAAAGAAGGCAAGAATATACAATGGAGAAAAGACAGCCTCTTCATTAAGAGGTGCTGGGAAAAATGGACAGCTACATGTAAAAGAATGAAATTAGAACACACCCTAACACCATACACAAAAATAAACTCAAAATGGATTAAAGACCTAAATGTAATGCCAGGCACTGTAAAATTCTTAGAGGAAAACGTAAGCAGAACACTCTATGACATAAATCACAGCAAAATCCTTTTTAACCCACCTCCTAGAGAAATGAAAATAAAAACAAAAATAAACAAATGGGACCTAATGAAACTTAAAAGCTTTTGCACAGCACGGGAAACCATAATCAAGATGAAAAGATGACCCTCAGAATGGGAGAAAATATTTGCAACTGACAAAGGATAAATCTCCAAAATATACAAGCAGCTCATGAAGCTCAATATCAAAAAAACGAACGACCCAATCCAAAAATGGGCAGAAGACCTAAACAGACATTTCTCAAGAGAAGACAAACACATGGGCAACAAATGCATGAAAAGATGCTCAGCATCACTAATCATTACAGAAATGCAAATCAAAACCACAATGAGGTATCACCTCACACCAGTCAGAATGGCCATCATCATAAAATCTACAAACAATAAATGCTGGAGAGGGTGTGGAGAAAAGGGAACTCTCCTGCACTGTTGGTGGAAATGTAGATCGATACAGTCACTATGGAGAACCGTACGGAGGGTCCTTAAAAAACTAAAAATAGAACTACCATATGACCCAGCAACCCCAGTACTGGGCATATACCCTGAGAAAACCATAATTCAAAAAGAGACACAGGGCTTCCCTGGTGGCGCAGTGGTTGAGAGTCCGCCTGCTGATGCAGGGGACACGGGTTCGTGCCCCAGGCTGGGAAGATCCCACATGCCGCGGAGCGGCTTGGCCCGTGAGCCATGGCCGCCGATCCTGCGCGTCCAGAGCCTGTGCTCCACAACGGGAGAGGCCACAACAGTGAGAGGCCCGCATACCGCAAAAAAAAAAAAAAAAAAGAGAGACACATACCACAATGCTCATTGTAGCACTATTTACAATAGCCAGGACATGGAAGCAACCTAAATGTCCATCAAAAGATGATTGGATTAAAAGGATGTGGCACATATATACAATGGAATATTACTCAACCATAAAAAGGAATGAAACTGAGTTATTTTTAGTGAGACGGATGGACCTAGAATCTGTCATACAGAGTGAAGTAAGTCAGAAAGAGAAAAACAAATACCGTATGCTAGTGCATATATATGGAATTTAAAAAAGCGGTACTGATGAACCAAGTGGCAGGGCAGGAATAAAGACGCAGACGTAGAGAACAGACTTGAGGGCACAGCGGGAAAGGGTAAGCTGGGACCAAGTGAGAGAGTGGCATGGACATGTATACACTACCAAATGTAAAATGGATGGCTAGTGGGAAGCTGCTGCATAGCACAGGGAGATCAGCTCAGTGCTTTGTGACCACCTAGAGGGGTGGGATAGGGAGGGTGGGAGGGAGGCTTAAGAGGGAGGGGATATGGGGATATATGTATATGTATAGCTGATTCACTTTGTTGTACAACAGAAACTAACACAACATTGTAAAGCATTTATACTCCAATAAACATGTGGGAAAAAAAAAAAAAAGAAGGTGATGTTAGGATACATACCAAGGGATGAACATGTGAGGACACAGCAAGAAGGCGTCCATCTGCAAGCCAAGGAGAGAGGTCTCTGAAGAAACGAATCCTGCCGAATCCTTGATCTCGGACTTCTAGCCTCTAGAACTGTGAAAAAAAATAAATATCCATTATGTACGTGACCCAATTTGTGGTACTTTGTTTTGGCAACCAGAGCAAACTAATACACTACCCATCCACCAAAGACCAGCCCCAAGGCCAGCCCTGCCATGAAACCACCTGTCACCCCCAAACTTCCCCTCCCCTCTGCCTTTCCTTTGCTACTGCTTTCCTGTCACTTGGCCTTGTTTAGAATAACATTTGCTCACACTCCCCTGCTGCTGCATTGTAAGCTTCCTGAGGATGAAGTCCACGTGTCATTCATCTTTTTCTATCTCACCCCTGCTGGTTCAGAAGGCCTGGGGATTCTCAATGAATGGCCATTGAAATAACCAAAGAGCAAGGATGTCATTGTGGGTCAGACCACCCAGATATTTCCTGGTGGTGCTGCTGTGTGTGTGTGTGTGTGTGTATGTGTTTTCGAGTGGGTGTGGTTATTCCAGGAGGGCGCCACCTGTTACCAGCTGTGTGATCTTGGGGGCGGTCACACTTCACACCCAAACCTTAAGAGTTTACAGAGCATTTTCATATGTCGCCTCTCATTTGGTTGTCATGACAATCCACCAAGATTGCCCATTATTTCCTCCAGTTCCCAGGTAAGGTAACCCAGCTCAACAAAGGCAGAAAATCAAAACATTTCGTTGTGAAAACTTACAATAATAGAGAGAATGTATTGAGTACCTGGCACCGCACTAAACGCTTTGTGTGGCTTGTCTCTATTAATCCACGTGAGGAGGCTGTTAGGGAGGAATTGTTACTAGAGCTGTTTTACAGGGAGGGAAACTGAGGCTCAGAAGAGTTACCTGAGATCACACGCCACAGCTAAAAATGGTGGAGCTGGGACTCAAACTCAGGTTGTATAGCCACAGCCCACACTTAGAAACCCTACTGCCTCCTCCCAACATAACTTAGTATATAGAGGGTCCTCACCGAGAGGAGGAGACAGGAATTGCTCCAAAATTCAGAGACTGAGTTCGTCTAGAGAGTCGCCTTGAATAAGGTGAGATCCGAGCTAAGGCTTTACAGACAGCTGAGTGGAGAGGATGGGGTGGGGCCCAGCTGCCGCACTTAGGCTGTTTACACTGAGTATGACAAGTCAAATTAAACCACCCAACTCAACTGCCCACACTGCTCTGGAGCCCCCATGATGTGCCAGCCAAGGGGCTGGGACGTGCAGGCATGTAGAGAGGATTAAGAGGAGATCCGTGCCCATGAGGATCTCAGCCTCCTGGGGAAGGCAGACTGTGCAGAATAATAGGACCCAAGAAGATGTGAATCAGTTACATTGCCGTGGCTTCAAGGTTCTATCCAGGGCCTTGAGGGGAAAGCCCTGGTCCAAATTCTGCCGCTAAATTTCTGTGAGACTTTAGGCAAATCACAACCCATCTCATGGCTTCAACTTCTGCACATGGAAACAGAATCACTGAATATGTATTAGAGAATGACTCCCGTAGGCTAACTTCTATTATTTACATCCAATTTCTCCTCTCTCTCTCTGTCTCTCCCTCCCTGTCTCACTCTTCCTCTCTCTTTTTGTTAAAAATATGAGTTTAATGTTAAAGAAAGAGGTCAAAGCAAAGACATCGTTTTAAAAGTAAACAACATACAGATAAAAGTCACCGGAGCCACTGGACACTCAAGAAAGATGTCTGTTAAACACAAGATTAATTAATCCATTCTCCCAGGCCCACCTCATAGTTCCACACAATCAAAAACTCTAACCCTGGCAATTAAACGTACGAAAGTTTAATTTATATCCCCTTTCTTGAAGAAGGGGATATAAACGGCGCCAATCGCAATTTACATCCCCCTGGGATGAAGGATGCTTTCAGAAGAGATGCTGTAAATGGATTAACCATTTTCTAGGGAAGCCAGAGAAAGAAGCTTGGGTCTACAGCAATACGTGATGCCAAGAGCAGCACCCATCTGACCCCAGCGCTAGAACTTGTGGGGGCCTCTCCTAACATCTGCCCCTCGAGCCTGAACCTCTCCCACCGGAATAGGCACCTCGGCAGTGGCGGCATATTTCTCATTGGCTTATTTCTTGTAAGACTCAAGAGACAAGAGGGATTCTTCAGGAGTTGTCTAGGCATCATTTTTTATTAAGGACACAAGTTGAATAAATGGAAACATTCCCCTGGTGGGTCCAGGTGACCAACACAAAGTCTCTTTGGATTCTTCTTTTTTATTTTATTGGAGTATAGTTGATTTACAATGTTGTGTTAGTTTCAGGTGTACAGCAAAGTGATTCAGTCATACATATACATATATTCATTCTTTTTCAGATTCTTTTCCCGTATAGGTTACTACAGAATATTGAGTAGAGTTCCCGTGCTATACAGTAGGTCCTTGTTGGCTATGTATTTTATATACAGTAGTGTGTGTATGTGTGTGTTAATCCCAAGCTCCTAATTTATCCCTCCCCCAACCCTATATTTCCCCTTTGGTAACCATAAATTTGTTTTCGAAATATGTGAGTCTGTTTATATAGTATAGCTTTGTGCCATGCAGCATTTGAAGACTCAATTTTTAACACTGTTAGCCTGTTGCTGACTTTATTGTGTTAATTCCCAGTTCAACAGCTATTTCCCTTAATTCAGGATACAACTTGTTGTGTATGACAGTTTTCTTTCACACACCATTTCTGTGGGTGTGTATATATCTGACTTGGGGAGAATCGGGGAAAAAAAAACACAGCTTTTTAGTTTGTTCAAAAGAGACTTTCTATCTGTTACATTTTGTGCTCTTAACCAATTAAAGAAACCAATAGCATTTTTAGTTTTACCTTGTCTATGTTTTCCACTAGTATATCCCTGTTGATTTGTTTGTGCCCTTTATTAGCTGTCATTTGCTAAAAATTTTTTCAATAAAAGGAAAGAAGATGTGAAAAAAAAGAAATCTGTGAATCTGTTTCTGCTTTGTAAATAAGCTCATTTATATCATTTTGTTTGATTCCACATATGAGAGATATCACATATGAGTGATATCGTACGATATTTGTCTTTCTCTGAGTCTCTAGATTCTTGAGCCCATTTAACATCTTGGTGCATATTTGATTTCCTTTCTTTATATTTTCTTTCTTACTTACTTCTTTTTTAATGACAGGAGAAAAACTATCTGCAGAGTAAAATTCTTCCATGTGAATTGAACCCTTCACCTTTTTCATCCCAGTTTTCAGAAATATCCTCTACAGTAAGATGAGCCCTTCTCTGAAAGGTAAAGAAGAGAGGGGTCTCCCCCTTCCCTGGGTCCCCTCATTCTTCAATCCCAGGGCCACCTAATGGGTAGTGGGTCCCTTCTGATTGCTCTCCAAGTTGGCTTTCTACAACTCACCCAGTGTATCAAGGGGCTGGGCTCTGTAAGAAAACCTCCCCATCCTGACCTGTTACAGAAGCTGAGAAGATATGGTGAAAATGAAAGATTTCCCAGTAACTGTGCCCACAGGGTTCCAGGGACTTCACGAGCTGAAGTCTGTGCCAAGTGACTCCTGCCTGAGGGCCAAGTAGGACACGCCATCAGGGTGACCATTCATTCGGTGCATCAGAACGTGCACCCGAGTCACCTTCATCCACTCATCTGATAGACATCAGTGTGCATCTGTCTGCCCAGCACCCTATTCTATACTGGGGATACAAAAAGGAGAAGACAAAGCCCCTGTCTCCAGGAACTCAAGACCTAGTAGGGGCACAAGGAGGCCTCCATGCTTGCTTTCTCACCCACTACCCCCACCCCACAACCCTGATATCAGGAAGTGAGACAAGATGGGTTGAGTCAAGTTGGAAAAATTGTTGGGTTGGGCTGTTGACTACCATCTTGGCCAAGAATCCAGTGGAATCTGAGATGCTTAGAATTTGCAGCAATCGTGGTAGCTTCAGATGATCTTCCATGCAGCACTATTTGGGGGTGAGGGGTAATACTCTAGGCTCTGAGTGAGGGACAAGCCTACAAAAAAGAAGATAAAACGATCACAAAGCTGGACACACTGTCTGCTCCCCTGGAGAAAAGGAAATGATACAAGTAGTAAAAGATGGAGGCAGGGCTTCCCTGGTGGCGCAGTGGTTGGGAGTCCGCCTGCGGATGCAGGGAACACGGGTTCGTGCCCCGGTCCGGGAAGATCCCACATGCCGCAGAGCGGTCGGGCCCGTGAGCCGTGGCCACTGAGCCTGCGCGTCTGGAGCCTGTGCTCCACAACGGGAGAGGCCACAACAGTGAGAGGCCCGCGTACCGCAAAAAAAAAAAAAAAGAAAAGATGGAGGCAGCAGAGATTTATGTTGAGAAAGGCAGCCAAGTGGGAAAAAGTATGAACCCACGTGCCAGGTAAATGCCCTAAAGCCTGGGTCCATGGCCTGGGGATGGAAAACTGTTACCATCTGCTCTATTCTGATGGCAGTGGGGCGGCGTTTATGGAAGGTAAGTGTAGAGGTTGCTTAAATAGACTAAACTATGCAAACCCCATCCCACCTGTCTCCCCACCAAAAATAAATTGGCGCCAAGAAGCTGGGTCTCATTGAGTCTCTTTGGGTCTGATTGGTGGCGTTTATGGAAGGTAAGTGTAGAGGTTGCTTAAGTAGACTAAACTATGCAAACCCCATCCCACCTGTCTCCCCACCAAAAATAAATTGGCACCAAGAAGCTGGGTCTCATTGAGTCTCTTTGGGTCTGAGTCTGGTTGAGTCTGGTTGCATCTGGTTAGGTCTGGTTGAGTCTGGTTGAGTCTGATTGGACATGCAGCTCAAATACTGCCCGTGACCTCTATGGACCAGTGGTCAACACATAGATGTGAGTCGAAGTCCCAGAACTGCTCCTTGCTTGGAAAAGTCTCTGATTCCCTTTAAGCTTCAGCTTCCTCGTGTGTAAACTGGGGACCTGATCAGTACTTACCATGCTGTTGTTGTGAGGATTAAATGAGACAACTGTGTAAAGCACGTGAACAGTGCCCAGCAGAAGTGGAGCCTCAATACTTGTTAACTGTTGTTATCTGCTACACGGAGTCTTTCCTGATCCTCCCAGTAAAAATGGCCTCTGCCCCACCTTGAACTCATGTCACAGTCTGGCTTTATCTGTCATTTTCTTCCCTTGAAGAGAAGATCCCTGTTTGATTCATATCCACAGCATCTAGTCAGAACTCAAATGGTGAGAATTTAGACAATTCTCATGTGAGAGGGAAGAAAAAGAAAGAACATAGAAGAATGATGTCTATGAGCAGAAATATGCAACTATTGCCAACTACCAAAAAAAAAAAAAAAACAGACTGAGTTGCTGGAGCTTGGAATTCAGCTTCTTGGACATTAAATATAGACTTGCTATGACTCAAGATGTGGCCCATGGGGATCACCTGGGAGCTTGGGAGAAATGCAGACTCTCAGCCCCACGCCAGGCCTATGGAGTCTGAATCTGAATTTTGACTCCCAAGCATGATACACTCGAGAAGCTGGATAGACCAGAGGTTCCTAATCTTGGCTACACATTAGAATCATCTAAGGAGCTTTTAAAAATCCTGATGCCCAGGCTGTATCCCAGAATAATCAGAGTCTCATTTATTTTTGCAGCTCACCAGGTTATTCCAACATATAGCCTGGGTTGAGAACCATTGGTTTAGACCAACCCTACAGTTTACTGGTCAAGAAACTAAGGTCCAGAGGGGTAAACTGACCTGCCCAAGGTCACACAGCAAGTAAGTAACAGCGCTTGGGACTTGAGCCAAGTCCCCCAACCCCAGGGCTCTCTCCACTCCACTTCCCTACGGCAGAGTTTAGGAAATTGGGGGGAGGGGAAGGGAACACCGAGCTTCCCCTTCTGGCTTGGCGTCTTCATGGTTGAGTCCTGAAAGAGGAGTTTCCTGGACACAGGTGGCCTATGCATGGGAATTGCCGGACGGACTATGTCCGTCTCCATCCATCCATTTCCCAGGAGGTAGGTCCCAGGAGCCCAGGCCAGGGGGGATTCTGCTTCTAACCAGTGGCTAGTCTTAGGCTAAAACAACCTCTAGGCTCTCACCCAGCCAGCCTGACCCTGCCATTCCCACACACCTTGTCTTCCCAGAGACACGGAGCACTCAGGGACTGTCCCATCACCGGGCCATACAGTTCTCAGAACTCAGGTGAGGTTTCTGAGCCCCCATGGCCTCAGCTCCCAGCTCCTCTCAGAAGTGGCTGGGACAGGCCCCGTTCTCAAAGTCAGCAACCGCGACGGTCTCGAAACTAGAAGGTCTAGAAGCTCTCCCTTGACTTGTTTTTGCTCTCTTGTCAGGGTTTTAAGGGGGTGTGTGTGTCTCAAACCTCTGATTGTCTCTGCTCTCTGACTTTTTCTGGTGTGTTTTTGAAGTGGCTTTTTGTTATTCTGCCTCGGCTCACTCACCTTTCTCAGCAGCTGTGGAAAACACTCGGCCCCACTCTGCTCTCCACTGAGCACTTGGATTCCGTGTAAACAGCTCGCCTACTGGCCTGCTCAGGAGGGCCTGGGCCTGTGGAGCCTTTGAGAACAGTCATGTGGCAGAAAACCCCCCCATGCTCAAGGAGGAGGATGGGGAAGACCTGACAAAGCAGAAGGAACTTTCTAGGCACACAGGGACCTCTGGCCTAGGCAGATCTGGAGAGGACAAGGCTAGGGACCTCTCCTTTTACGAGCATCAGGACTGCTAGAAGGAGGGTGCCCACCTGCCAGGAACCTCTCCAGTCTCCTCTGCTGAAATTTGAGTAGATCTAGAACTGTGTTGCCCAAGATGGTAGCCACTCATCATATGTGGCTAGTGAGCACTTAAAATGTGGCTAGTGTGACTAAGGAACTGAATTTTAAATTTTACTTAATTTTATTTAATTTCAATGAAATTTAAATAACTACATGTGGCTCGTGGCCGCTGTGTTAGATAGAGCAGCTCACCAGCAGCGGTTCTCACAGTTGACTGCACAGCAGAATCACCCAGGGAGATGTAACACTTGGATGCCTGCATCCAACCCGGTGATTCTGATTTACCGGCATAGGGTGTGGACTGAGCTGCAGAGTTTGGGAAGCTCCATGGGTGACTCCAGTGTGTACCCAAGTTTGAGAACCTCTGGCCCAAAGGACTCCCAATTGCTCTTCCAACCCCAACTCCCTATATTTTGATTTGATTTCTAGGGTTTTCAGAATTTGAGGACCACAAATCAATGTGACACACCACATCAAAAAAAGAAAAAACAAAAACCACGTTATCATCTCAATAGATACAGAAAAAGCATTTGATATAATTCACATCCATTCATGATCAAAATGCTTATGAAACGGTATAGAAGGAACACATCTCAACATAATAAAAGCTATTTATGACAAACCCACAGCCAATATAATACTCAATGGTGAAAAGCTGAAAGCCTTCCCACTAAAATCAGGAACAAGACGAGGATGTCCACTCTCACCACTTCTATTCAACATAGTATTGGAAGCCCTAGCCACAGCAATCAGACAAGAAGAAGGGATACAAAGTATCCAAATTGGTAAGGAAGAGGTAAAATTGTCATTATAATGCAGAATGTTTTTAACACCTTTATGGGACTATAATTGCTTTACAATGATGTGTTAGTTTCTGCTTTATAACAAAGTGAGTCAGCTGTTCATGTACATATATCCCCATATCTCCTCCCTCTGCGTCTCCCTCCCACCCTCCCTACCCCACCCCTGAAGGTGGTCACAAATAACCGAGCTGATCTCCCTGTGCTATGCGACTGCTTCCCACTAGCTATCTACTTTACATTTGGTAGTGTATATAAGTCCATGCCACTCTCTCACTTCATCCTAGCTTACCCTTCCCCCTCCCCATGTCCTCAAGTCCATTCTCTACGTCTGCATCTTTATTCCTGTCCTGCTCCTACGTTCTTCAGAACTGTTTTTGTTTGGGTTTTTTTTTCAGATTCCATATATATGTGTTAGCATACGGTATTTGTTTTTCTCTCTCTGACTTACTTCACTGTGTATGACAGTCTCTAGGTCCATCCACCTCACCTCACTACAAATAACTCAATTTCATTTTTTTTATGGCTGAGTAATATTCCATTGTATATATGTGCCATACCTTCTTTATCCATTCATCTGTCAATGGACACTTAGGTTGCTTCCATGTCCTGGCTATTGTAAATAAAGCTGCAATGAACATTTTGGTACAGGACACTTTTTGAATTATGATTTTCTCAGGGTTATATGCCCAGTAGTGGGATTGCTGGGTCATATGGTAGTTCTATTTTTAGTTTTTTAAGGAACCTCCATACTGTTCTCCATAGTGGCTGGATCAATTTACATTCCTACCAACAGTGCAACAGGGTTCCCTTTTCTCCACACCCTCTCCAGCATTTATTGTTTGTAGATTTTTTGATGATGGCCATTCTGACTGGTGTGAGGTGATACCTTATTGCATTTCTCTAATGATTAGTGATGTTGAGCATCCTTTCATGTGTTTGTTGGCAATCTGTAAATCTTCTTTGGAGAAATGTCTATTTAGGTCTTCTGCCCATTTTTTGGATTGGCTTGTTTGTTTTCTTGATATTGAGCTGCTTGTAAATTTTGGAGATTAATCCTTTGTCAGTTGCTTCATTTGCAAATATTTTCTCCCATTCTGAAGGTTGTCTTTTCATCTTGTTTATGGTTTCCTTTGCTGTGCAAAAGCTTTTAAGTTTCATTAGGTCCCATTTGTTTATTTTTGTTTTTATTTCCATTTCTCTAGGAGGTGGGTCAAAAAGGATCTTTCTGTGATTTATGTCATAGAGTGTTCTGCCTATGTTTTCCTCTAAGAGTTCTATAGTGTCTGGCCTTACATTTAACTCTTTAATCCATTTTGAGTTTATTTTTGTGTATGGTGTTAGGGAGTGTTCTAATTTCATTCTTTTACATGTAGCTGTCAATTTTTCCCAGCACCACTTATTGAAGAGACTGTCTTTTCTCCATTGTATATTCTTGCCTCCTTTATCAAAAATAAGGTGACCATATGGGCATGGGTTTATCTGTGAGCTTTCTATCCTGTTTCATTGATCTATATTTCTATTTTTGTGCCAGTACCACACTGTCTTGATTACTGTAGCTTTGTAGTATAGTCCGAAGTCCAGGAGCCTGATTCCTCCAGCTCCATTTTTCTTTCTCAAGATTGCTTTGGCTATTTGGAGTCTTTTGTGTTTCCATACAAATTGTGAAAATTTTTGTTCTAGTTCTGTGAAAAGTGTCATTGGTAATTTGATAGAGATTGCACTGAATGTGTAGATTGCTTTGGGTAGTATAGTCATTTTCACAAAGTTGATTCTTCCAATCCAAGAACATGATATATCTCTCCATCTGTTTATATCATCTTTAATTTCTTTCATCAGTGTCTTATAGTTTTCTGCATACAGGTCTTTTGTCTCCTTAGGTAGGTTTATTCCTAGGTATTTTATTCTTTTTGTTGCAATGGTAAATGGGAGTGTTTTCTTACTTTCACTTTCAGATTTTTCATCATTAGTGTATAGGAGTGCAAGAGATTTCTGTGCATTAATTTTGTATCCTGCCACTCTACCAAATTCATTGATTAGCTCTAGTAGTTTTCTGGTAGCATCTTTAGGATTCTCTGTGTGTAGTATCATGTCATCTGCAAACAGTGACAGCTTTACTTCTTCTTTTCCGATTTGGACTCCTTTTATTTCTTCTTCTTCTCTGATTGCTGTGGCTAAAACTTCCAAAACTATGTTGAATAATAGTGGTGAGAGTGGACAACCTTGTCTTGTTCCTGATCTTAGAGGAAATGGTTTCAGTTTTTCACCATTGAGAATGATGTTGACTGTGGGTTTGTCATATATGGCCTTTATTATGTTGAGGTAAGTTCACTCTATGCCTAGTTTCTGGAGGGTTTTTATCATAAATAGGTGTTGAATTTTGTCAAAAGCTTTTTCTGCATCTATTGAGATGATCATATGGTTTTTCTCCTTCAGTTTGTTAATATGATGTATCACATTGATTGATTTGCATATATTGAAGAATCCTTGCATTCCTGGGATAAACCCCACTTGATCATGGTGTATGATCCTTTTAATGTGCTGTTGGATTCTGTTTGCTAGTATTTGGTTGAGGATTTTTGCATCTATGTTCATCAGTGATATGGGCCTGTAGTTTTCTTTCTTTGTGACATCTTTGTCTGGTTTTGGTATCAGGGTGATGGTGGCCTCGTAGAATGAGTTTGGGAGTGTTCCTCCCTCTTCTATATTTTGGAAGAGTTTGAGAAGGATAGGTGTTAACTCTTTTCTAAATGTTTGATAGAATTCTACTGTGAAGCTATCTGGTCCTGGGCTTTTGACTGTTGGAAGATTTTTAGTCACAGTCTCAATTTCAGTGCTTGTGATTGATCTGTTTATATTTTCTGTTTCTTCCTGGTTTGGAAGGTTGTGCTTTTCTAAGAATTTGTCCATTTCTTCCAGGTTATCCATTTTATTGGCATATAGTTGCTTGTAGTAATCTCTCATGATCCCTTGTATTTCTGCAGTGTCAGTTGATGCTTCTCCTTTTTCATTTCTAATTCTATTTATTTGAGTCTACTCTGTTTTCGTGATGAGTCTGGCTAATGGTTTATCAATTTTGTGTATCTTCTCAAAGAACCAGCTTTTAGTTATAATGCAGAAGTTGAGGACCAAGGAGTTTACTCAGAGAATCCACTCAAGACACTGAAAACTATTTTTCCATGTTCTAAACATAATACACATTCATGGTAGAAAATTGAGAAAATTCAGAGAAATAAAAAGAAAGTTAAAATGCCCTAAAATCCCACCACCCAAATAAAGGGTTAAGACGTTTAGGTATAAATCCTCCCAGACATTTTCCCATGGATATATCCTTCTGTTTTTTCAAAATTGGAATCATACCGTGAGTCCTGTTTTGTAATTAGCTTTTGTCACTGTGTTTATGTGATTAACAAATATTCATATATCATCAATTGTAATGGTTACATGGTATTTTATCATAAATATAAACTACAGTTTATTCAAATCCATATTAATTTTAGCCCCATTTTTTACTAGTGTTTTAGAAAACATTGCTGTGAATATAGCAATAGCAATACTTGATTAAAAGCCATTCAATAACCCTTGGGAGGAGAGGAGAGGAAAGAAGAGGGATGGGAGGGGAGGGACGTGAAGGAAGAAGAGAGAAAACAAAAATAATTCGGCCAAGAGGCATACAAAATTCTAAGTAATTCAAATTACGCCCCAGGAAAGTTGAACCAGTTTACACTCGTACCAACAGAGTGTGACAGTACCTATTTTTATGCATGCTGGCATTGCACAGAATGCATTTGATAAGCATTATCAATTATGCTTGCCGAATTTAATGAGGTATAAAAAACCCACAACCCACAGGCAATAACTCATTGTTGTGAAGTTCAGCGTACATTTAATAAGCACTGACTCTGTGTGAGGTGCTGCCTTAGGTATGGGTGATAAAGATAAATGGAACCCATCCCTGCCCTCTGAGAGCTCAGGGAAGGGGGGAACTCAAGGGCTTGGCTGTAAGTCAGGGAGAACGACATGGGTGCTAAATAGAGGTACCAGAGTCACAGTGCTGAGTAGAAAAGAAAAGCCCATGATGCTTCACAGCAATGCTGAGAAGTCTGGGGGGTGGGGGAGGGTGCATTTGAGCTGGATCCAGAAGGATGAATACAGGCACTGGCGAGCATTAGGAGGTGGTGGTTTGGCCAACACCAAAAGGCGCTAGAGGCTCAGGGGACTGGAAAGCTGTCCCTTCTATCTTCCAGAGGCTCCTGCATTTATCAATCCCCTGCAGTCAGGAAGCTTGCCCTTGGATCTATCCCACAGCCTCTTTTTGCCACTTAACTCCCTTTTCTCTGGTTATTTGTAGTGGGAACAGGAGACAGCTTGGTCGCCTTCTCCATAGTCACCTTCAGAGAATTCTAGATCGACGCAAATACCAAACATAGTACGGTATGTTCTTATTTGGATTATTCATTCCTCTTCTAAAAGACATTAACATACAATGTCAGTATGTCCATTTTAAAAAAGAGTTGCAAGGAATTCCCTGGTGGTCCAGTGGTTAGGACTTGGCACTTTCACTGCTGGGATCTGGGTTCAGTCCCTGGTCAGGGAACTAAGATCTCACAAACTGCATGATGCGGCCAAGAAATACATTAAAAAATAAAAATAAATACATTTGAATAAATTAAAATTTTAAAAGAGCTGCAGAAGTCAAGGTCATAGGGCAAATTTACAGAGACTTGGATTCCACAAGCCTCAGGTCCCAAGCCCAACTTGCACACCATTATTAGGATGGCCAATGCCAGACTTGTATAAAGAAGGAGGCAGCCAATTCAAGCCCTGGCTCTCCCGCTTAGGACTTGTGGGGCAGTTTGCTTCATCTCACTGAGCCTATAAAACATGGATTGCAGGAATAGTGAAAAATTAGATTTGAAGGGTGGGAAAGCATTTTGTTAAAAGTAACAAGAATAAGAATAAGCTGTGACTCCCATCAATGTGGGCCATGGTCAGGTTAGCCAGTCTCTTACTTTCCCTCTTCATGAGTCCGTTTCCCACAAACACACACACACACAGACGCACACACACAAACACACACCCTTTAAACCAAGACTCTGACGTATGTACTAGCATTTCAGGAATAAGACAAGTCCCTAGAGATGGCCTTTCTTCAGAGGCTCACTGAAAATGAATTAAGGGACTTGCCCAACCGTGATTCGGAGCGTGATGTTGGAAGGGCATGACAGCCACGGGACCTTTGAGTGTCGGGTCCCCTTTTCCACCCATTGACTGACACGCCCCTTTCCCCCAGTCCTGCCCTATTACATCAGGGACAGAATTAAATTTCCCCCCTTCCCTGCCTTCACCTCCCCCATCCTGCTCTGTGACACACATCCCTGGAGAGTCCCCCACATCATCGCAGAACAAAAACAAAACAACAAAGAAAAAAAACACCAAACCTTTCCCCTTGCCACCCACCCCTCCACTATGAGTCGCCCACACAGTAGGGGTTCTTTAACTTGGGTTTCAAATACTAGAAATGAAATAGCCTTTCTTTTTTTTTCACTTCTGCTATTTACACAGAAGTGCCTGCCAGGGCACCTCGGGCGCTAAACCCACCATAATTCAAATTTATTTTTAGGTTTCTCGGTTGTAGAAGTCTGCAAAATGCCAAAATGGGCTCGTGTGATTCAGTCAAGGGAGTGGGGGTGAGCTGGGAGAACCTTTCGCGGCCAACCCACACCTTCTCCCCACCCCACCCCGTGCTTTACTGATTCCACTTTGTTTCAGCCTCACGGAGACTCATAGAAGAAACCCATCTATTAGTGATCTATTTTCGCAGGTATTGAAACTGAGGTTCTAGGTAGTTAAGCAACTTGGTCAAAATCAGTTAGTCAGTACCGGGACCTGGATTTGAAACCAGAACTGACTCAGAAGCCAAAGTTCTTTGTGCTGAAACCCTCCCCCTCTGCCTTTCTTTTTCTCACTCCCACAGCAAATTCACATGCACCTTCTTTATCTGAGTGTTTGCACGCTCCCTGCTCTAGTTACCTGTGCCTTGCCCTTTTCTGCTTTGGAATGAAAAGTAGGTCCACCAGAGAAGGTTCTGGAAACTTAAGTTTTCCTTCATGCCCAAAGCAGTGGCATATGCTTCACTGCAACCCGTTTAAGTGACTGACTCCTTGCCCCCTGTGAATCCTGGTGGGGAGGGGAGAAGAGGCAAGTTGGAACTCCCTAATAGCAACAGGGGAGACTTCTGGATTTGGGCTACACAGATCTGGGTTGGAATCACAACTTGGACACTTAAGGCAGTTAAATGTCACTAAGCCTGCACTTCCTCATCTAGAAATTGGCAATGATGTATGTACCCACCTAGCAGCGTAGTTGAGAGACCCAAATGAGATCATGTGAGAGAAAGGGCCCAGGTCAGATTCAGGCACAGAGCTGACATCCAATAAATGTTTCCTTCTTGTCTTCCTTTCTCACCAACGCCGGAGAGGAGCACAGGGCTACGACCGGGGAGCCTGGCCTTCAGGAAGCTTTGGTAACTGTCTCTGAGGAAGCTCAAGAGATTAAGTAAACAAAAAGGTCCTACTGTATAGCACGGAGAACCATATTCATTACATTTATCCTATGACAAACCATAATGGAAAAGAATATTTTAAAAAGAATATATAGGACTTCCCTGGTGGTGCAGTGGTTAAGAATCTGCCTGCCAATGCAGGGGACACAGGTTCGAGTCCTGGTCCAGGAAGATCTCACATGCTGCGGAGCAACTAAGCCCATGTGCCACGACTACTGAGCCCACGAGCCACAACTACTGAAGCCTGCGCATCTAGAGCCCGTGGTCCACAGCAAGAGAAGCCACCGCAATGAGAAGCCCGCAAACCACCATGAAGAGTAGCCCCCGCTCGCCGCAGCTAGAGAAAGCCTGCAGACAGCAACGAAGACCCAATGCAGCCAAAAATAAATAAATAAATAAGACTTAAAAAAAAAAAAGAATGTATATGTATGTATAACTGAATCACTTTGCTGTACAGCAGAAATTAACACAACATTGTAAATCAACTATACTTCAATTAAAAGAGAAAAAGAGGAGTTTTATTAAAGCCAGCCTCCAACATTTGCAGGGGCTGGGCAAGGGTACAGTAGAGGCCTACATACCACGTGCCAGATATTTATGTCATATTGTACGTCAAGCCAATAAACTGGTAAGTAGAATAGATTCTATCCCATTTTGGAAATATGTTTCCATAATGTAAAATATCTTTTATGATGACCTAAAAGGCCATGTTTAAATTTAGAATTTTCAGACTCCTTGGAGAGTTTGCCACCAGCCACCAGCCTCTAGCCCCAGGCCTGCAGCTCAGTCCCTTTTCCTTCCAATCCCTGGCCTGCTAAATCCTGTCTACACCACCACCCCCATACACAGCCAGCTTCTGGCCAGCTCTTAACCTAGGGGATTCTGGATCCTGGGACCTGGAGGGTGACAAAAAAGTGGGTACACAGAGCTGCTGTGGGCCCATCTTTCATCTGAGAGAAAGGAGTGCAATCAGAAGGATCTGTGGACAGCACTGCATTGGTCCGAGGTGTTGTTTGCCTGTCACTCTAAGTGAGAATTCATGCAGCAAGCTGGGGCCACAACAGTTTCCTCATCCTTCTTCCTGTGTTAAGCCCTAAACCTGACATTTGAAAGGAAATTGTATTTTTGATTATTTCAATCGCTTTGCAATAAACTTTGTCTTTCCCCACTCCTAGGACAGGGGCTAAGGCAGGGGAGACTCTAACAAGTGTACACTGATATTTACATATAGAATCTCCTCAGCTCTATTTTTGTCCTTTGCTCCAGGGACTTCCCTGGTGGTCCAGCGGTTAAGACTTTGTCTTCCATGCAGGGGGTGCAGGTTCGATCCCTGGTTGGGGAGCTAAGATGCCACATGCCTCATAAAACAGAAGCAATATCGTAACAAATTCAGTAAAGATTTAAAAAATGACCAACATCAAAAAAATCTTAAAAAAAAAAAGTCTTTGCTCCAGAAAGCCAGAAAGGATAGACAGAAACCAGATCTGTAGTTGCCAGGGGCTGGGGTGGAGTAAGGGTTTGACTACAAAGGGCTATGAGAGAATTTAGGAGGGTGATGAAACTGTTATATACTGTACCTTGCTTGTAGTAGTGGTTACACAACTGAATGCATTTGTAAAAATCCCTAGAACCGTACACTAAAACAGGTGGATTTTACTGTATGTAAATTATATCTCAAAAAGTTATGTAATAAAAATTCTTTGAACCACATTCTAAGAAAGGGGCAAGATTTGAAAGAGGAATGTGTACAGGCATCTAAAATAACTTCCTTTGGTGTGACATTTAGGGTGAATCAGTGTAGAGGACATCTGTCACATTTGTAGCTGCCCATCTTCTTATGTGAATAGCCTTTCTTTCTTTCTGGAGGAAATTACCTTGTTATGGTCCTGCTTCCCCAGGTAGAAGTCAAGAGCACAAACTCCCCACCTCCTTTGCAGCTAGGCATGGGCCTGTGACCTACTCTCCACCAATCGGAAGCATTCATAGAGACTTTGATTCAGTAGTAAATACTGTATGGACCGGGCTGCAGGGGCCTTCCATTTCTGCTGATGTGGTAACAGCAGAGGCAATTGACTTTGGTGCTTTCCGTGGTTGAATTCCCGGTTACCAGCTCAAATTTGTGTAGGTCAAGGATGGGAGGGGGAAGTTCCATTCATTGTTCTCTGCTACTAGCTCTGAGTCTCCTTTGGGAAAGCCCTTGATTTCTCTGAGTCTATATTTCGCATTTGTAGAATGGGTATCACGGGGCTTACGTTGTAGAATTGTTGTGAAATTAAGTAAAGTGATTCAGGGTCTGGCAGGCAGTAGGTGCTGAATAAGTATTAGCTCCTGTCCTCCCTGAAACAGTAGGTAAGATCCTGGAAATTGATAACTTGCCTTAACAGCCTGGGAGCTTCCCCAGAGCTGGGACTCCAGGAGTTTATTCAAAAGCCAAAGCTGACACTAACCTTTGAGGAGCTGGAGCAGGTAGCTGTGCAGGTAGTGAGAGATGTATGCCCATTAAGCTTCCCTCCTCTGCCCAGCTCCTCTCTGGCTGTACTAAGGAGTGGCCCCTATTTCATGAGCTCTAGGTTGAGCCTTTTTGGGGTTAAATCAACAAAAAATGCTTCAACCCACTGGTTGAGCACCAAGAATAAGCCAGGTGCTGTGTTAAGCACCCAAGAAATAAATAAGGTGCCACTTACTTGCAACCTGAAGGGGGGAGAAAATGTATAGATGCCTATGATACAAATTATGAGAGATGTTACAGCAGTGTGAACAGCATGCAGTGGGCTTGAGGCACCAGAAATTCTTCAGGGGACTTCCCTGGTGGTGCAGTGTTTAAGAATCTGCTTGCCAATGCAGGGGACACGGACTCGAGCCCTGGTCCAGGAAGATCCCACATGCTGCAGAGCAACTAAGCCCGTGCGCCACAACTCCTGAGCCTGCACTCTGGAGCACGTGAGCCACAACTACTGAGCCCACGTGCCGCATCTACTGAAGCCCGCGTGCCTAGAGCCCATGCTCCACAACAAGAGTAGCCCCCACTCGCCACAACTAGAGAAAGCCCACGCCCAGCAATGAAAACCCAACACAGCTGAAAGGTGGAAAGAAGGAAGGAAGGAAGGAAGAAAGAAAGAAAGAAAGAAAGAAAGAAAGAAATTCTTCAGGAGGCTAGGGCTCTTTGAGCAGGGTCTTGAATGATGAGTTAGAGTCTAACAGGGGAAGAAGGATCCAGAGGCATCTTAGCCTGAGAGAAAAGCATGTGGAAAAGCCCAAGAGAATGAAAGTGCATGGTGCTCTTGAGGGAATTCAAAGTTGGTCCAGAATGGTGGGAACAAAAAGTGGGTACAGGTGAAGAGTCAGAGATTGAGACCAGAGATGGCGACTGGGCCGGTTGAGAAGGGCTTTGAATGCCGTGAAGAGAGCACAAAAGGAGGATGAAGCAAACATAGGCTCCTTCCCAGACCCTCCAGAAGATGATCAACGGACTCCCCAAATGTGGATGACCAGAGAGGACATCCAGATTCATCTGGTTCAATCCCCAGATGAGGAAGCAGGAGATGAGGGGCTCCTGGAAGCTTGGCTGGCTGAGCCGAGACCAGAACCCCATACTCTTTTCCACCACAACAGGCAGTCTCGAGCTAAACAAGCATAAAGCCACCTGGGCTCTCTAATACCTACAGTGTACAAACTCAGCTGTGAACCATGCAGGACTGGCCTGATGGTGGGCCCGGTCTTCAGGGGTGGGGAGTGTGCACGCTGGATTTCTCACTCATCACTTGTCAGGAGACCAGACATCACTTCCCCGCCCCTGCTTTCACCGCACAGGTTATTTCAGTCCAAGTTTCTGGTCGCCCTCGCCACCTGCCAAGACAAGGATCACCACAGAAGTCAACACCGTGTTTCACTAAGGGACAAAAGGAACCACGGGGGATTCTTGGCAACTCTCAGCCACACACAGGGGCTCGGGCTTGGAGCTGTTGGGGACAGTAGGACAGTGTGGCCAGCCCCACCCTCTAGGGCACCAAAACTAGAATGGCACGAGGTTCCACTGAGCGATTCTGGAAGAATAAACGGCCCCCCTGCTTTCCCTTTCACCTGCCCCCACCCTTTCCCTCAGGGAACCTGGCGACGTGAAAAACACAGACTTATAAACCCTGCCTCTCGAGGCCCAACAATGAACCACGCAGCAAAACAGGAAGCATCTTCTTGTCGTTGTGCTCTCTGTACAGGCACGTCCTGACAAGTGGCAGGAAACCACCACCGGGCCGTGGCAACAGGTGTCAGGGTGACCTGAGGCTTCCCGCCAGCCTCCTTCCCTTTCCTTCCTCCTGGAGAGCAGCCTCTTTCCTCCCTGCAGCCGGAGAACCCCTCATCTCTCACCTGCTGCTCCTTTCCCTCTTGGTGGCCTGAGGCCTGATCAGGACCTTCAAAGGCCGTCAACCCTAAAAAGATGATTGTCTCTCTCCAAATATAATTCCTGAGACCGGCCGGCCAACCAACACAAAATGTATACATATGCTGAAATTAAAAGAACTTCTCTTTTAGATTTTTCTGATTACAAACTTCTAGGTGAGGGCAAAGCAAAAACTCTCTCAAATTCGGGGGTGCCCCTTGTCTGGCTCTGGGGCTCTAAATCTATCCTAAATCTGCCTGTTGGGTTACCCAGCACTGGTGGAGACTCACACTCCTTGGCTTCACACGGGGACAGACTGTTTCCAAGTGAAATAAAACAGGGATGAGGGCGGGAGTATAAGAGGTAGGATCTTGGACTTTGCCCATTGAATTACAAGCCCAGAGGGACTGGAAACTGTAGGACACTCTGGGTTGGGCCGAGAAATTGGTACTTGGACCAGGGTTCCATCTGCACCATAGGCTACATCAGTGGACTCTGGGTCTGCTTCTTTCTCTTGGGTCTCTCCAGATTAGACCTCCTATAGGAGGTCTCTGTCCTTCCTTGCCCTGTTCAAGACTTACCCTGTTTTTCTTATGATAACAGCGGGGCTGAGGTTATGGCAGGCTAAGTTTTTCTTTATGCTCAAGGTCACCAGGTCATCAGTGGATGGATGGAGTGAATGACTATAAAAATGTCTTCCAGGTCCTGTTCCCTGCTCCTTCTCAGAAACCTTTGCTCATGGACAGGACTTCCCCAAAGGCAGTGCGCACATTCTCAGAGAACAGGGCAGTGGGCAGGAAGCCTGGTCTGAGAACATTTTTTCCAGGAGTGGCCCAAGCCCTGTATGTCATGCCTCATGTAAGCCTGTCATGGTGGGAAAAGCCCCTTAGCTTGGAGTCAAAGAGCAAGACACTTCTCCTCTTTGAAGTCTCAGTTTCCTCTGTCAGAAAATTGAAACCTACCAAACTGAGAAACCCCGAGAGTTGAATGTCATAAGATATAAGAAAGTGCTTGGAAACGTGAAAGCCCTACACACACGTGGAGACATTGTCTTCCATTAATTGACACATTCTTTGGTCATTAACTGACCATGGTTTATTGGGTCTTCAAAGTCCTAGCACTTGACCCAATACCTGGCAGGGTAGATACTCAGTAAATGGATACTGGATGAATGGATGGACCAGTGAATGGACAGGTAGAGTAGTGGGGAATAGTCAACTATGAGAAAAACATTGCACACCATCTGTCTCACATGTCACAACAGCAGGGAGAGATTCACTCCAAAGACACAGCCAAAGCAAAACGTATCTCGTGTGCCAAACACAAACAGACCACTGCTCGAGTAACAAAGGTCAGAAACCTGGCGCACAGGCAGCATCTCCCCTGCAAGGAGGCCAAGTTAAACAGTGCGGCTCTCCCCATTCCTGAACTCCTAAATTGAATGATTCTGAAAAAGTGAGCATCCTGTTCAAAGTGCGCCAGCCAAGACTTCTGGCCTTGGCACTTGCCACTGACCTCTCACCGTTACTTTCCTCCCTCTGTCTGAGTCACCCCTGCTCCTCTCAGATGCCACTTTTTCCACAGCCTTCCTGACCCCCTTCTATGAACTCCCATGGCATGTTGGGTTTGCCACGCCCCACCCCACCCGTGTTAGTTAGCTCTTACTATATTGTACTACAATTTTGTCTTCTGTTATTTTTTAAATATTATGAACTATTGAATTCATAAAGGTATAAAGAGCAATACAATGAGACATTTGTCCGCCACAAGCCAAACATTACCAACGCAGTTCAAGCTCCTGAAAATCCCTCTCCACTGGCACCCTCTTCCTTCCCATCTTGAATTTAGTGTATACATTTCCATGCCTGTTGTTATACTTTTAATGCTTATGGGTAATTGCCTCTTTATTTTTCCATCTCCCCCACTGTTATGGAGTGAATGTTTCCCCCCAATGGGGTTTGAATCCCCGTTCAAATTCATATGTTGAAGCCCTAACCCTCGGTGTGGTTGCATTTGGAGATGGGGCCTCTAAGGAAGTAAATAAGGAAAAATAAACTCCCAAGAGTGGGGTCATAACCCAATAGGGTTAATTTCCATATAAGAAGAGATACCAGAAATCTTTCTCTCTCTGTGTCTCTCCCTGTGTCTGTCTCTCTGTGTCTGTCTCTCTCTCTCTCTCTTTCCCTCCCTGCCTTGTACACTTTGAGAAGAGGCCATGTAAGGACATAGTGAGAAGGTACCCATCTGCAAGCAAGGAAGAGAGGCTGACCCTGCTGGACCTTGATCTGGGATTTCTAGGCTCTAGGACTGTGAGAACCACAGCTACCCAGCCTGTGGTATTTTACGGTGGCAACTCGAGCTGACTGATACACCCACCATGCTCCATGTGAGCTTGGCAAGGTCAGGGACCGTAAGTGTTCATCTTTGTATCTGTAGAATCCAGTACCGTGCCTGGCACGTAAGTGTTCATCAAATACTTGTTGTTTGTATGAATGAATGAATGAATGAAGCAAAGTCAGAAGCAAAACAAGTGTCCCAGGGTCTATTCCCTGGGAGCAAGTTATTCTCCGCTCTGCCACGATACAGGTCTTATTCAAGCTGCTGCTGAGACCAGGATCTGCAGTCAGCTCCTAACAATGTAAATTTAAAAAGAATAAAGGAATCCCCAAGAAAGAGGTGGAGGAAGTGGTGTCATCTTAGGAAAAGGTTGACGTCATATCATCAATCAATCAAATGTTCCTTAAGCATCTGATTATTAGGTGTTCAGTGGAACAGCCTCCATCTCTGTAAGACAATCAGTCTTTGGAAGACCAAAGACCAAGTGGTCCAAAGATGCCCCAGATATAATCAAGCACAATGCATTTGTCTCTCTTATGGATGGGTCCTTTTTACAGACGCCAGCCCCTGATCATCAGTAAGGGGCTTCACTTCTAAAGCCCCTGCTTTGACTTTTAAGATTCTTCAGACAATAAAGAAATTTTTTAATAAAAAAATTTTTAAAAAGATTCTCCAGAGGGAAAGAGGCAGCAGTCTCAAGTCTCTTGCTAGGCGTGCAACATATGCTCTTAACAAGTGGGATGAGACAAGGGATATCACCTATGGGACCCATTATTGAACTAGACCAAATGAACGACATTAAAAATATATTTTTAAAACCACAGCACTGTTTGAGGCAACGCAAAGACTAACCAAAAAAGTACACAGGGCTTCCCTGGTGGCGCAGTGGTTGAGAATCCGCCTGCCGATGCAGGGGACACGGGTTCGTGCCCCGGTCCGGGAAGATCCCACATTCCGTGGAGCGGCTGGGCCCGTGAGCCATGGCCGCTGAGCCTGCGCATCAGGAGCCTGTGCTCTGCAACGGGAGAGGCCAACAGCAGTGAGAGGCCCGCGTACCGCAAAAAAAAAAAAAAAAGAAAAAAAAAAAGTACACATCACAAACTTGTTTCCAAGAAGCACAAAGTCTCTTCTAGAATAGAAAACTGTTCCCATGCTGTTGTTATAAATGCCAATTTGAATGTCCCTGAAGTTAAGTGCTATGAGAGTTCAGAGGAGGGAGGGCAGTGAAGGTGGGCCTGCCTGGGCCTCGAAGGGTGGGATGCAATTTGGAAAATGATACTGGGTTCCTCCTATACCGTCCCTCTCAGAGAGGTGGATTGGCTGTGAATAGTTACTAATTTCACGCTAACATGCAGAGGTGAAGCTCACAGTGTTGAGAGATACTAGGGAAACCCCACTGTCCTGCTCAGAGACCAGCTAAGAAACTGAAACTGAAGGCCTCCAGCCCAAAGTGTGCAATGTCCGCACAGCCAGCGTTGGAGGGATAAAGAAGGACAGTGAGAGGAGGGAAAGGGTCTGGGGTGGGCACCACGGCTTAGCATCAGGGTGAGGCTGCTGAGGGGGTCAGAGTCAGGATGCTCCCTTTCTCTCCTAAGAGCATGGCGCATCTCCCACAAAGCTCTCCAGTCCTGCCCTGTATTCTGTGGACTCTCTTGATCTGGGACCTTCTATGCGGCCTATACTAGGTAGAAAACCAAGAAAATCCCTGAGGGTAACAAGGATTATCCTGAGAAGGGAGCCTGGAAACTATGTGGTCCAATCCCATTACTTTTCAGGTGGGCATCCAAGAATCAGAGAGAGGAATTGACTTGCCTGAGGTCACATAGTCAGTTCTAGCAGAGGCAAGAGTGGGACACATGTCTTCTGCCTCTAAGCTCAATTTTTCTTAGAAACATCGGGCACGTGGAAAAGGGCTTCAGGAGGAAGCTTCTGGAATAGTTCCAAACTGAAGTTGCCCTGCCCTTCCTTACCAACGCCCTACCCAGATGTAACCCCCCAAGAGTCTTTTCCACCTAGTTCAAGAGATTGCCTGTATCCCTAAAAGTAAGCAGGCCCCAAGTGTCAATGATGGGAGCAGCCAAAACCTTTAGAATGGAAGGAAAGTTCCAGTTCCATGAGGGCTTCCCATGCCTCCATTTGGGGAATTTGGAATAACAGAGAGTGGTTAAGCAGTAGACAGGATGCCACAAGAAAGTTCTGCACTTCAGAGTCTCAAGCTTAGGTATCTCCTAGGCAATCCAATATCCTCACTTCATACTTGAGAAAACTGCAGCCCAGAGTGGGGAAGCAACTTACCCAAGATCATACAGGGAGCTGGTTAAGAGAGAGGCTCACTGCACTACATCCCAACTGAGTGTTCTTCAAATCTCTGGGGTGAAGAAAAACTATTCTATCTACTTGTCCATCTGCCTTCCAGCCCTATTCAATCATGGATTTCCTTTCCTTGTTTTAGGTAAAGCATCACATCATGCTTGGTCTTGGTCATAACTGTAGGCAACAGGTATATAATCTAGCCTTAATTTCTTCTGTACAGTAGTCCCCCCTTATCTGTGGGAGATATAATCCAAGACCCCCAGTGGATGCGTGAAATCACGGACATTACCAAACTCTATATATCGTACATAGTATTTTTTTCCTATACATACATACCTATGATAGAGTTTAATTCATAAATTAAGCATGGTAAGAGATCAATAACAATAACTAATAATAAAATAGAACAATTATAGCAATATACTGTAATAAAAGTTATGTGAACGTGGCCTCTCTCTCTCTTTCTCTCTCTCAAAATATCTTATTGCAGTATACTTACCCTCCTTCTTATGATGTGAGATGATAAAATGCCTACATGACGAGATGAAGTGGAATGACACGGACATCGTAACATAGTGTTAGACTGCTATTGATGTATCATCAGAATGAGGATCATCTGCTTCAGGTGATCCTGGATCATCGAGCCATAGTAATGTCAATGGTTGGGAATCCCAGGTGGGACGGAGCAGGATAGTGCAACATTTCATCACACTACTCAAAATTGTATGCAACTTAAAACTTATGAATTGTTTATTTCTGGAATTTTCCATTTAATATCTTCAGACCATGGTTGATCATGAATAAATGTAACCACAGAAAGCAAAACCATGGATAAGGGGGACTACTGTACCTTAAACTCCTTGGGAACAGGAATCACCTTCTATCAGTCAGGGTGGAAGCCAAAAAGACCCACTCTAGATATTTCAGACAAAAGGAATTTAACATAGGGAGCCAGTTATACAAGTGATAGAAGAGCCGAAAAGTCAAACAAGGGATGGGAGGCCACCAGAGATTAACAACAGCAAGAAGTTGCCACCATCCCTAGAGCTGGAGAGACACAGGGAGAAGGTAGTGCTACCAGTGCCCAGAAACTAGGGCAGGAGTTGCAGCCAAGGTGGGGGTTACTCATCAGATGCTGGCACCACAGAGGTAGGGGCAGGCTGATGGACTCTGGGATCAAAAACATGTAGCCATGGCTGGAGATGCCACTGGAAGCAAAGAGAGGAAAGAAATACCCTAAAGATGAAAAATATATGCAAACAGTACCCACCCCAAAAATATTGGAAAGGTTATGCTAAAGAAAAAATAGAATTTAAGACAAAAATTGTTTATAGAGACAAAGGATATGTTATAATGATAAAAGGGTCAATCTATCCAGAAGTCATAACAAATAAACATATACGCATCTAAACAACAGAGACCAAAAATACATGAAGCAAACATTGACAGAAATGAAGAGAGAAATACCCAATTCAACAATCATAGTCAGAGACTTAATACCCTATTTTCAAATAATGGATACAACAACTAGGCAGTAGATCAATAAGAAAATAGAAGAATATTATGAACCAACTGGACCTATCAGCTATCTATAGAATATTCATCCAACAACAGCAGAATACACATTCTTCTTGGGTGCACAGGGAACATTTTCCAGGATAGACCATATGTTAGGACATAAAACAAATCTCAGTAAATTTTTTAAAATTGAGATCATACAAAATACATTCTCTAACCACAATCAAAAACAGAAGGAAATTTGAGGAATTCACAAATATGTGGAAATTAAACAAAACATTCCTAAATAACCAATGGGTCAAAGAATAATTTACAAGGGAAGCTGGAAAATACTTTGAGATGAATGAAAATGAAAACACAGCATATAAAAACCTATGGAATGAAGCCGAAGCAGTGCTTAGAGAGAAATTTACAGCTATAAATGCCTATACTAGAAAAAAGGAGAAAGATCTCAAGTAAAGAACCTAACCTTTTATCTTAAGAAATCAGGACAAAAGGAGAAAACAAAACCTAAATCAAGCAGAAGGAAGGAAATAACAAAGAGTAGAATGGAAATAAGTGAAATAGAGAATAGGAAAAAATAGAGAAAATCAATAAAACCAGAAGTTGGTATATTAAAAAGATCTGCAAAATTGACAAACCTTCAACTAGAGTTACCCTGATACCAAAACCACAATAATCACAAGAAAATAAAACTATAGACCAATATCTGCACTAAATATAGATTCAAAAATCCTTGCCAAATCCAGCAACATATAAAAAAAGATTATACACCATGACCAAGTGATTTATCCCAGGAATTTAAGGTTGGTTCAACATACAAAAATCAATCTCTGTTTTGCACCATATTTAATAGAATGTGGACAAAAAATGGTCTTTTCAATGGACATAGAAAAGGCATTTAACAGAATCCAACAAACTAGGAATAGAAGGGAATATGCACGATACTCAAAATGAATCAAAGCTAAATGTCAGAGATAAAACTCTTAGAAGAAAACATAAGATTAAATCTTCATGAACATGAATTAGGCAATGGTTAAATATGACACAAAAAAGCACAAGTGACAAAAGAAAAATAATTTGACCTCAAAATTTTAAAGTTTTGTGCTTCAAAGGTCACCAGCAATAAAGTGAAGGCGGGCTTCCCTGGTGGCGCAGTGGTTGACAGTCCGCCTGCCGATGCAGGGGACACGGGTTCATGCCCCAATCCGGGAAGATCCCACATGTCGCGGAGCGGCTAGTCCTGTGAGCCATGGCCGCTGAGCCTGCGCGTCCAGAGCCTGTGCTCCGCAACGGGAGAGGCCACAGCAGTGAGAGGCCCAAGTACCGCAAAAAAATAAAAAATAAAAATAAAAAATAAAGTGAAGGCAATCCACAGAATTGGAGAAAATATTTACAAATCATATATCTGATAAAGGACTTGTATCCAGAATATATAAAAAACTCTTACAGCTCAACAATTAAAAAAAAAAAACAATTTAAAAATGGGCAAAGTATTTAAATAGACATTTCTCCAAAGAAAACTTATAAATGGTCAATAAGCACATGAAAAGGTACTCATTATCATTAGTCATTAGGATAATGCAAATTAAAACCACTTAACACCCACTAGGATGGCTAGAATCAAAAGAAAAACAAAAAACAGACAATAACAAATTTTGCTGAGGATGTGGAAACTTCATACACTGCTGATGGGAATGTAAAATGGTGACGCCATTTTGGGAAAAGTTTGACAGTTCCTCAAAATGTTAAACATGTAGCTACCATATGACCTGGTAATTTTCTCCTAGGCATGTATTTTAGAGAAAAAGAAGCATATGTCCACACAAAAACTTGTATATGAATGTTCCTAGCAGCATTATTCATCATAGCCAAAAAGTGGAAACAACCCAAAGATCTAACTGATGATGGATAAACAAACGGAGTTTTGTTTGTATGGATATCATACAATGGAATGTATGGATATCATACAATGGAACATTATTGGACCATAAAAAGGAATGAAATGTTGATATATACTACAACATGGAAGAACCTTGAAAACATTATGCTAAGTGAAAGAAGCCAGAAACAAAGGCCACATATAGTATAATTCTATTTATGTGAAGTGTCCAGAATAGGCAAATCTATAAAGACAGAAAGTAGATTTGTTGTTACCAGGGGCTGGGGGTGGGGTTGGAGGGGATATGGGGAGTCGTTGCTAATGAAGAGGAGGGGGTTACAGGGGGGAGTGATTTAAAATGTTCTAGTGGCCTCCCTGGTGGTCCAGGGGGTAAGACTCCACACTCCCAATGCAGGGGGCCTGGGTTCGATCCCAGATTGGGGAACTAGATCCCACATGCCACAACTAAGAGTCTGCATGCTACAACTAAAAGTCCACATGCCGCAACTAAAAAAACCTCCCACATGCCACAAAAAAGATCCCACATGCCGCAAATAAGACCCAGTGCAGCCTAAATAAATAAATAAACATTTTTTAAAAACTAAAAAAATAAATTAATTAACTAAAATAAAATGTTCTAAAATTGATTTTGGTGACAGCTGCACAACTCTGTGAATATACAACACCCCCCCCCCAAAAAAACTGACTGGTACACCTTAAAAGGTTGAGTTTATTTGTGAATTATAACTCAATAATGTTGTCATTAAAAAAGGAAAGGAAAAACAAACTTATGGTTACCAAAGGGAAAAGGTGGAGGCAGGGAGAGGGATAAACTAGGAGTTTAGGATTAACATATACACACTACTATATACAAAATAGATAATCAACAAGGACCTACTGTATAGCACAGGGAACTCAACTCAATCTTCTGTAATAGCCTATCTGGGAAAAGAATCTGAAAAAGAATGGATGTATGTATATGTATAACTGAATCATCTGCTGTACACCTGAAACTAACACAACATTGTAAATCAACTATACTCCAATATAAAATAAAAACTAAATTTAAAAAAAAGAAAACAAAATTTTAAAAAAAGAAAAGGAAGAGAAGAGGTGAGGGAAGAGAAAAGAAAGAAGGAGAAAAGAAACATCCTGGCACATCCCTCCCCTTCTACCTTCCATCATCTGTCAGTGCCTCCCATTGACCAAACCTACCCAAAACCAGAGGGCAAAGTAGTTTGGGAAATGTAGTCCCTTGTGACACTGAGCAGGGCAAAGGAAGGATGGGGGTACATCTCTCACTTATTTCTTGACTCCCTGGCACATGGTACTCGGCTATAAACATTTGTCAAATCAATAAATGACCCCTGTTCCCCTGCCTTGGGCTGGGCCCCTAGTCTGCACAGGGGGCTTTTTGAATGTAAATGACCCGATGAGTCATGATCCTATGACCGGTGAGTGGGACGTCAACTCTCTGTCACGTTCTCATACCCCTCATACCCCTCTGGTCCCAGGAGGCACCTGAGTCCAGACCCTTAGTGGAGCCGGATTGGACCAAGGAGCAGGGGTGGGAGGGGCAGGGAAGAGGGTGGTTCCTCTCACAGCTTAAAAGGGGCTTGTACCACTTCCTCCCCAGACAGAGGCCGGGCACAATCTTCCTGTGTGGTTTCAGCTGCCGAGAGTGTCATGGACCTGGGTGAGTGAGCCTCCCCCGTGTGAGAGAGAGCAGTACCAGCGTCACTTGGACACCCAGACTGACTTTGTGGGATGGGGATGGAGGATGGGGGTGGAAGGCCTGGGGGAGCCTCCCAGAGAAATGAGGTGGCATTGTTGGGAATCAGTGGCTGCTCCCAGAGAGTGCCACCCTGTTCTCCCAGGCACGGAGAGTGCACCTTTCAGACCTGGGAAAGGGGCTAACCATTGGTTCCAGGAAAGATAAGGCGGGCGGGTCACATCTTTCAAGAACAGTAGGGACTGCAGAAGGCGGCCGGGCTGGGGTTGGTGGAAGTCTGGACAGCACCTGTTCTGTCTCAGCCTGGGGTGATGGGGGAGGCTCTCAGGGACCTGTTTCATCAGGGAAAACTCTCCTTGGAGGGCTCAGGACCCTCCACTCGCCCTCCGATTCCCACCTTTCTCCCAGGCTAAACAGGGATGAGAATGTCTGCTCTTTTAAGGTTATAACAAGGAGCAGAATAAAGGTGAGCGCGTTGTGTAAATGACACTACACACAACGCAAGGCAAGCTGTGCTTATTGTCTCTCTGCTGCACATCCCACGGGCAAGCTGTTGACTCTTGCCGGTTAAATGTTGGGTGGGCAACACTAAGTGAGACCACAGGAGCCTTCAGCTGGGAGAAGTCACCGCCAGGGCCTCCAGCACAGCCCCCAGCCTCACTTAATCACTTTTTCTACCCAGGAAGATGATTCATCCCTTTCAGAAGTCCATCCTCTGGTCTAACCTCGGTCTTAACCAGAGGGAGTCCAAGGGAAGCCCCGAGGAGGTTCTGGGAGTGTTTATCGAGCTCCAGACACCCCATTTATAAATCTCAGCTGAGGAGGCAGACCCGGCTGAGGCTACGAAGGCCGGGTTCCTGGACTGCTCATTCTCACCAGCAAACAAAGCACCACGGCAGCCTCAAAGCCGCAAGGGGTTGGCTTTAAAAAGTGAAGGTTCCCGTTCACCCTCTGCTGTCCTCACAACCCGACCCACCACACCACAGCCTCTTGCCTTCATGTCTGCTTTTTCCACCCACCCAGAACCCTGGGTGGACCCAGCAAACAGCTGTTAAAGGGCTAAAGTGGCCGTCCCACACACCGACTGAGAACTCCTGGGAGCCAGGGTCTGATTCGTGCACCTCTGATTCCCAGGTGCTTTGGGGGTATGAGCAGAAAATGTTTGTGGAATGAATGAATGGCATCAAGAGCTCTGATTTCAGTTTTTAAAAATCTCTTCCAACCTCCCCTCCTCCCAGCAGCCTGCCGTCTAAGCCCACTCCCCAGACAACCAGCCCCACTAACCACAGTCCCAGAATGCAGCCGTCATCCCCTGGAGACCCCAATCCTGCCTCTCGGGTTGACCTCTGTGAAGGAAACCAAGCAGGTCCCTGTGGTGCGCTGGTAAAGGCTAGAGACCCGGCTCCCCGGAACAGACTCTGACATGTAGTGCTTGCCAATTTCCATAGTGCAAATTCTTCCACCATAGCTGACTTCAAGCCGTCAGCCGATTTCAAGTCACGAAATGACTGAGCACAGAGTCGGAGAGAGATGTACACCACTGGCTCGATGAGCCCGTGAGAGCAGCTTCAGCACAGCACGGGGCAGGGGGGTCTCCTCCCAGGACTAGGTTTGGGGGTGCTAGACTCACAGGCGTTAATGCAGGGAGGGAGGTCCCTTTAATGCAGGAAACCTCTGGTGCAGGAAAAGGGATGTTCTTACTGCTTCACTCAATTCAAGAAAGCCCCAACGGCTGGCCAAGCCCTAAATACTGGTAGGAGGGGACACCACTGAGACATTTTGCTCAGATCAGACTCTGGGGCCGTTGGTAAGACGGGTGGGCCACGAAGGATCTGTTTCTCTCTCTTTGTCAGCCCAGCAGGGAGCCCAAGGCTGGTGAGGGGCAAAGTTTCTGTTACACAAAATGAAAATGCGGAACCCGGGCTGAGTTGGCCTTTTTCATGATTTGAATGAGCAGCCCCAAGACACCTTCCCCATCTTCAAGAAATGGGGCCTAAGACTTCGCTTAGAATTTTCCAAAGCAGAGAAGAGAAAAATGAGCTGTTAAGATACTCATCTCTTGCAGCTCAGCCAGAGATGGCAGCAGATGGGGATGCTAAAGAAATTCAGGGCCAATCCCTCCTGGCCTTTGGGGAGCCTGGCTGGGGAGGAGGGGAACCCTGCAGCCTGGGGGAGCTGTTGGGAAATCCTCCTCTTTGCTTGGTACTTTCAGTCAACTGCCATTGATGGAGGAATTCAATCGGGACCAGTCTGGTGAGGGAGAGACACACATGTCAATAAGCCACTGCAAGAGAGGGAGAGAGAGTGCTGATGGGCTAAGAGCAGGACGATTGTGAAATCTAAAGAAACGAACAACGAATGTGAGTCAGGGGAGCATTTAAGTTGGGTTTTGAAGGACGTGTAGGAGTTATCAAACCAGAAAACAAGGATCAAGGGGCCCAGGATGTGGCAGGGATAGCAAACTCAATGGCTCAATTGTAAATGAGGGAATGGGAGTAGATGTAGTAAGTGGAGGGCAGTGAAGTGATTCAGAGGGTACAAGCCCCACCTAAAGGTATCCAGATCCAATTTTTTGCAAACTCCATGTAGCCAAACAGCATATCCTAGAGACTCAGCCTGCAGGCTCCCAGCTGGTCAGCTCTGACAAAAGTTACTAGAGACAAGAAAGAAGCAAGGTGAGAAGGGTGTCAAGAACCTGGCCATGCCGAGGAGGAAGGGAGAAAGGGAGGCAGGAGGGATGGGCAAGGGCCGATCTTTAAGATTCCGTGCGGCACTGCGGAAAATTTGGGCTTTTTGATGAAAGCAATGGGGAGCCAATGAAGATTTTTCTTTTTCAATTATGTGAGTTAAATCACGTGATGTGTGTTTCAGAGGAGCTCCGTGGCAGCAAAGCCTTATGTTGGGGTAGAAGGGGGGCCGGATCTGAGATGTTAGGAAATGGAAGCAGCAGAACTGGGTGACCAATCCTCACTCTCCTCCGATGGGATGGAGGAGAGTGGGGATTCCCTTTATGCTCCACAGAGGTCCCTATACACAGCAGCCTCAACAGAAATGAAGTAATGAGAGCTCATTAAAAATTCTCAGGGCTTCCCTGGTGGCGCAGTGGTTGAGATTCCGCCTGCCAATGCAGGGGACACGGGTTCGTGCCCCCGGTCCGGGAAGATCCCACGTGCTGCGGAGCGGCTGGGCCCGTGAGCCATGGCCGCTGAGCCTGCGCTCCGCAACGGGAGAGGCCACAACAGCCCGCGTACCACCAAAAAAAAAAAAAAAAAAATCTCTTAGCAGCTGTGTGACCCCAGACAAGTGACCTAACCTCTCTGAGCCTCTATTTTCTGGAATATGGAATGAGACTCACAAGGGGTAACTCACAGGATGTTAGGAAGGAGAGGAACATAAAGCCTGAGAGGCGGCATGGAAGAGCATTTAGGAGTGTGGTTTCTGAAATTAGATGGACTCAAAGCCCAGCTCCACTACCAGATGGTCGTGTGACTCTGGGAAAGTTACTAATCTCTAGTTTCTCTCACTGGGAGCTAAGGTTGGAGTTCTAGGGAATTTCCTTTTCGTTGTGATCATTACTAGAAACTCAAGATTCAGAAAATACCCAACACAGAAGTCAACCAGTCCTCAGCCCCTGAGATTCCCAACCTCTCTGGTCCCACTCAAGCTGCTGCCCAAGGCGAGTTACTTTATGACTCTGTAACAGACAGAAGTAAATTGAGTCAAGGCTGTTGACCAGGCGGCCTCTGCCACACACCTGAGTTCCCCTAAGTCCCCGTTTGGTCACCTTTCTTGAAAACGACCTATTCTGGTCCCAGAAGATCCCTGCTCGACGACCCTCTCCAACACACCTGGAAGACCTCACCTACACACACCCTCCAGACCCTCTCCTTACCCTTCCCCCAGCCAGTGGCAAAGGGACTGAGACGGGGCCAGGAAAGGGGGTTGATGGAGTGAATTAGAAACACAACTCATGCTCCTCGTATTTCACCGTTGTGACATCAAAACCTTGAGGTTTCTCAGTTCTCACTGACAGTCAGAGCAGGCTTTCTCTAGACTAACCGAAAGACGTGTATGTGTTTAAAGAAACCTCGAGCGCTTCACATCAAGATGAGTCAGTGGAGGATGGGCAGCTCGTTGGACCATGAAGACAGTGTGCTTAAGGGTAGAGATGTGGACTCAAGCTCAGGGGCCCACGGGTTCATGTGGCAAGGAAGGGGCATGAGAGAGGGCAGCCGTGATGTTGGACAGAGATCCGTTCCCACCCAGGACTGCAAATACTCAGGTGCAAGCAGGGGACGATGGGACAGTGGATGCCTGTCCCCAGAAATAGAAGACACAACTAGAAAGGCAGGTCCAAGTAGACAGTGGAGGGCTTGACTGCCACGCTCAGCATCAGGGCGTCATCCTGAGGGCTGTGTAGAGAGGTCCTTGGGGCTGGGTAGAGAGGTCCTAATTTAGGAAGAGGGCAGAGTGGGGGTCGGCATCAGAGCTATGCTTTAGGAAGACGCAGCTAGCAGTAGCGTTCAGTATAACTTGGGAGAAATGCCTGTTTATTTATGTGGCTCCATGCCCTTCTTCCTTCCCCTAAGGCTCCCCCAGGCCCAGAATCCCTGCCCTAGGCACGCTCCCTGGAGCACAATGGCAATTTGGGTGTCATGCCACAAAATTTCCAGCAGGTGGCGCTGTGGCCAAGCACACAGACTCGCTGGGCCTGTGATGTGGCCTCTAGGAAGCAGAATCCCTTGTTTGCTGGAGGGAGGCCCCCAGCTTCCAGAAGGTGCTAGAAGCAGGGTCCCAAGCATTTGTCTACTGACCCTCCTGAGACGGGAGGTGCGGTAGACCAACAAGTCCTGCCTTGTAGTCATTCCTGGCATCACAGTTACTGACTCTCTCCTGTGGTCTGGTCCAGTTAGGGGAAGGGGGACTACAAAGGGGAAGAGGGCACAGCTCCCAGACTGTTAAGTGAGATACGACTTCTATATAAATCACCCTATGAACTGTCCCCCCTGCTCAGCCTTTGGAGAAAATAAGTTCCAGTTCCAGCCCTCGGCTCCGCCACAAAGCAGGATTGAGCAGCCAGGGCCCACATCAGGCCTTGTGAGAACCTGGGGCCTCAGCCTGCCATTCAGCCTTGAGGGGTGGTCTGGGCCAGGATGGACTTTCCAATTCCAGAAGAGGCCCTGAAGAGCCAAGAAGAGGGGAGGGGCTGCCCTGCGTTCTGATCCCGCTCCTTTCTGGGACCCCTTATGGAGGGGAGGAGGAGGAAGAGGTGAGGGCAGTGAGGCTGGGCAGCTGGCCAGGTGCTCCAAGGCACAATCTGGTTCTCATGTTCTCAAACATGGTGTCTGGAGAATGTGATGAAAGTCCCCTGGCTCTGTGGCTTTTTGTCATAACAAAGAGCCATCCCTGCCAAGCAATAACTTTCTCACCTTGTCTCCTGCAGGGAAGCCAATGAAGAACGTGCTGGTGGTGGCCCTCCTCGTCATTTTCCAGGTAGGTGTCCCACCAAGGAAAGCTCCATTCCCCCTCCCATACGCCCCTCCCCAAGCCTGGTCCTTCCGAAGCCCAAGCCCTGGGTTCTGGTGGAGACGCTGGGCATTTGCCAGAAAGAAACAGCCCCAGACACAAATTTGTCATTCATTAAGCTGATGGCCACCCTCCCTTCTCCATCTGCTGAGTGACCCTAGAAAGCCACGGATGTTCTCCGACATTCCTTTACTCCATTTCAATTAAAGCATGGGAGAAAGCAAGTTACCCCACCTTCCCCACCCCACTTCCAATATCCCCATCCGGGAGACAGAAAGGTGGACTCCTGAGTTCTTGGAGAGAGTTCTTTGCTTTGCAAAAAGCAAAGGCTGTGAGGTTACTGGGTTTTGCACATATGTGTCCACACCCACACATGTAAATCTTTATATGTGAGCTGAGAAAAGAACCCGTGGCCTGGTGGCTGGTAGCTATCCTATCGCCCCAAACCTGTCTCCCTCCCCCACCCTCCAGCCAAAGGCTCCCCTCAAAGCCCCAGTTCCCTTCTGTGAAATAAAGAGACTGGCCTGAGCCTCACTGGGGGGGAGGATGGGAGCACATCCTTTAGAGGGGCCCAGAACTCTGTAGGAACAGAGATCCCCAGTTTACAGGTTTCAGAGTCTCAATCCCAGCTGTGGAGACGAAATCTGCCCCAATAAAGTGCCAGAGTTAGAAGAAACTAACTCGGGAAGTCGACTCTCCCCCATTTGCTGGGGTTGGGAGCTCTCTTGGAGGGGAGTGTGGGCTGAGGTAGGAGCTGGAGAGTCAGTACTTCAGAATTTGGCTCTTCCCCAGGTCTGGAGGCCAAAGGGGCAGCTTTCCAGGAGCTCCGGCCAGAGGCAGGCCCCAAGTTGGGCACTGTTCCCAAAACCCCATCCCAGAGGCCCCCTGGAGCTTGGGCTGTAGCCCACAGCTTGGCGCCCTTCCCCAGCACCACTCCCTCCCCTCTCTCTCCCCTGTTTCCAGGGCTCCGGAGGGGCTGGAAGGTTGGGGAGGGGATAAGGGACAGCTGGGCTTATCCTTCTCTTTACTTGAGGGGATGGGGCTGGCTCAGATGGGGCAGGATGTGGCGGGGCTTTGGGCTGCAGAGACACATCAAGCGTGGTGGCCCCTGGTACAGGGGGCAGATACTAAGCAGGGAAAGAGAAGGCAGAATGGGGTGGTGGGAAGCACGGGTCACAGAGGCTGGGTATACTGCCCTCCAAGGCCCAGAGCCCCCCTTAGGTCCAGCAACCCCGGACCTGAGGCCTTCGGCATTATCCTGGGCGGCCAAGGGCGGCCAGCCTCTTCCAGGCCTCCCAGGCTGCAATCGTGCCCGGAAAAGAGAAAAGTGATTGCCACTGACTTTTCTTCTCGAGACAGCAATGCCCAAAAACAAGCTCCTGGACATGATTTGGTCCTCACCTGTCGCCAGGCAGAATAGCGATGAATCCAGAATTTGGAAGTGAGAAAGAGACGGGATACAGGGAAGTCAGGAGACTGGGTTCCCCTTCTGGCTCAGCAACCTTGAACCAGCCACATCGCTTCTCCAAGGGCCCCCCTTTCCTCATCTCTACACTCCCTCCAGGTCCCCAGTTGCACGAAAATCCATCATGTCGAGCTGCCCAGGGCCCCACTCCCAGAGCAGGGACCAGGAGCTTCCTGAGGCAGTCTTCCAGCCCAGCTCCCAGCCCTGCACAACTTAGCCAGCCCGAGTGCCCTCCTTCATTGATAAAATCACAGCAGGCTGCCTGAACCTTCACCCTGCCCCGCAGATAGGCTAAAAAATGCCCTGAGCAGCTGAGCCCTGCTGACTGGGATCTGCCAGAAGATACAGCAAGGAAGAAAGAGGAGAGAGGTGGAGGGAGAGGGTACGAGGATGGAGGGAGGGTGGAGACAGGGCTGTGCTTCCTTCCTGGGCCCGAGAGGACTCAGTCACAGCTGAGGCCGTGGCCCCGCCAACGGCTTGGGCCTGCATCACCTGAGCTTCCGCCTCATGCTGGGTGCTGTGCCCCGGGCCTCAGGGATCCAGAAGTCTTCAAGTCACTCACCACCCATGATCACGGCAGCTTGCCCCAAACCAGGGCGTTCTGGCCTCTTAATGGAGCTTTGCCTTCCTCTCTTCTCACCCCGAGCCCTCCTCAACCTTAGCCCAGGTGGATTTTCCCTCAACAACTGGGGTATTTTTGTAGGCCCCCTCCCCTGGAAAGTTCTTTCTACCAGGTACCAAAGGAGGCTCAAAAAGAAAGACACACGACCCCACTTTCCTGGCGTTTCCAACGGGCAAAATAAAACCTCCATGGGGACGAAATGATGCCAGAATCGAGTTAGGACCCTCACAACAACCATGTGGAGGAGATAGTATTCATCTCCATTTCACAGATGAGAAAACTGAGTCTTAGGGAGAATGAAGTGTATTTAACAAGCCCAAGGCTCATTTGGCCCCAAAGCCCAGACTATTTCTAGTCCACCGTTAACACCTGTAAGGTCAAGTCTCTCAGAAGAGTTGGCAAAATCAGACACTTGCTCCTTATTAGAAAGGCAGAATCCCAGGCTCCACCCCAGCCTACTAAATCATCTGAACAAGATCCCCGAGTTCATGTGCATGTTCAAATATGAGAAGCACTGATTTCAAATGAAAGAATCACCTGGGAAGTTTAGAAAAACAGATTCCTGGGCCCCAGCCCCTGAGATTCTGGTTCAGTGGGTCTCAGATGGGGTCCGAGAATTTGCAGGTGATGCTAACTGCACCTTGAAACCACTGCTCTGGCCAATCCCACAGCAGTGAGATTTAGACCCACTCAGCTAAGCTGGATCGTGTTCCTTCCCCACAGGTATGCCTCTGCCAGGATGAGGTCACGGACGATTACATCGGAGACAACACCACAGTGGACTACACGCTGTACGAGTCCGTATGCTTCAAGAAGGACGTGCGGAACTTTAAAGCCTGGTTCCTCCCGGTCATGTACTCCATCATCTGCTTCATGGGCCTGCTGGGCAACGGGCTGGTCATGCTGACCTACATCTATTTCAAGAGGCTCAAGACCATGACCGATACCTACCTGCTCAACCTGGCCGTGGCGGACATCCTCTTCCTCCTGACCCTTCCCTTCTGGGCGTACAGCGCGGCCAAGTCCTGGGTCTTCGGGGTCCACGTTTGCAAGTTCATCTTTGGCATCTACAAGATAAGCTTCTTCAGCGGGATGCTCCTGCTTCTATGCATCAGCATCGACCGCTACGTCGCCATCGTCCAGGCCGTCTCGGCCCACCGCCACCGTGCCCGCGTCCTTCTCATCAGCAAGCTCTCCTGCGTGGGCATCTGGCTGCTGGCCGTGGTGCTCTCCACCCCAGAGCTGCTGTACAGCGGCCTCCAGAAGAGCAGCAGTGAGCAAGCGCTGCGGTGCTCCCTCATCACCGAGAACGTGGAGGCCCTGATCACCATCCAGGTGGCCCAGATGGTGGTAGGCTTTCTGATCCCCCTGGTGGCCATGAGCTTCTGCTACCTCCTCATCATCCGCACCCTGCTCCAGGCACGCAACTTCGAACGCAACAAGGCCATCAAGGTGATCATTGCCGTGGTCGTGGTCTTCGTAGCCTTCCAGCTGCCCTACAACGGGGTGGTCCTGGCCCAGACGGTGGCCAACTTCAACATCACCAGCGGCACCAGCTGCGAACTCAGCAAGCAGCTCAACATCGCCTATGATGTCACCTACAGCCTGGCCTGCATCCGCTGCTGCGTCAACCCTTTCTTGTACGCCTTCATCGGCGTCAAGTTCCGCAGCGACCTCTTCAAGCTCTTCAAGGACCTAGGCTGCCTCAGCCAGGAGCGGCTCCGGCAGTGGTCCGCCTGCCGGCACGCCCGGCAATCCTCCATGAGCGTGGAGGCTGAGACCACCACCACCTTCTCCCCGTAGGAGGCTCCTCTGCCTGGACTAGAGGGACCTCTCCCAGGGCCCCTCAGACTGGGGACAGATGACCCAACAGCTGCTGAGGGAAAGGCCGTTCTGGCCATTGAGGTTTATCTCGTGGTGAAAACCCAAGCCACGGAAGACAGATGAAGCCCAACCCTAGCTAGCTACCTCAACCAAGGTTGCAAAGAGACGTGGTTGATAAGCTATCCCAGATCCTGCAACACTCCAAAACCAATGCCGTTGTCCCCCAAACCCCAAACGAGGGGTGAAAGTCAAGAAATGGTTCACATCTCCTGGAGTGAAAGGGCAGGCATCGGTGAGATCTAGGGTGGTAGAAGGGGCCTGGCCACTGTTCCCATCAATCTTCTAGAAAGAAGTCCTCCCTGAGGCTCAGGGTGAGGGCTTCCAGAAAGCAAGGCTTTGTCCCCAAGACCAGAGACAGTGGGGCAACTTCTCACCTGTGCAGGGGAAGGGGGAAGCCAGTGGGTCAAACTAACGCTCTGAATCCCTCCCTCCATCTCTCTTTTCTCCTGTAATCCGAGCCAGCAAGAAACGGCAGCCTCCATGGCCCCTCACCAGCCACCTTTCCTCAGGCTCTCCACGCTGAAGGGGTGTGGTGTTTCCCTCAGGCCAGGCCTGGCCACAGCCGTTTTCCCAGCCAGGGCGCTGGGGCAGGGATGACGCGTGGCTGGCCCTTCTCAGGTCTCAGCTCTGCTAGGAAGGGGGGAGAAGGCAGGGCGAAAGTTTAGGGGCCAGGGGTGGGGACGACGCTGGCTGCCGCCAGCCAATGAGCTCCTTCTTTGTTCTTTGCCACGGGGACAAAAATCTCTCATCCTGTTCTGCTTTCAATTCATTAAGAGAGCACATTTTACTCATACACAAATAAAAGTTTTCCCTTGAGGAAACAACAGCTTGAAAAGAAAGGGAAAAAAATTCTCGGTAAATGGCAAAGGAGTGTGTTCTTGTTTTGCAAACCCCACGCCCCACCTGACCACGCCCCATCCCTTTCCTCCCCCAGGCTTCATTGTTCAGAGATGCTCAGAGCCATGGGGTCTGCTGAGCTATGCTCTGAGCCCTTCCAATGACACAGGCCCACGAGGCTGAACAAGGCAGGAGGAACAGAAGGGCAGGGTGTCCAGCTTGCAAACATCCTTCTGGAGCTCACAGGTCGGGACCCAAGCCTGTGAGGTCAGCAGTGACCCAGAGACACGGTCTGAGCTGAGCTTTGGAAAGAACCAAGTTCTCCCTTTAACCTTTATGGCTGGGAACCCTTCCTGACCCTTAGCAGCATTTACACACTGTCCTGTTCATCTGTCCCAACTCAGTCTGGAACTGGAGCCCCTGACCCTTGGTCAGTCCCCCTGGGCTCCCAAAACTGGTGTTTAGAGGGAGGGCCTCTCCCTGACACCCATCTACGATGGCATCCTGGATCCAGGGGGCTTGGGATGGGACCTGTGTGATAGGCTGCACCCTTTGCTGGATGCTTAAGAGCCAGGTCTGCCCTTGACCGTCCCGGGCCACTATTGCAGCAATGGCCTTCTGTGGTGTGGACACCCATCCCGGAGGGGCAGGGATGGAGGAACAGCCACTGTCCCCACCACAGGCCCAGGATCCATGTCACTGGGTGCCCTGATGCCTGCCCAGTCCCCGACTTGTCCAAGCCAGAGAGGTTAGTCCAACCTGTGATGGTTTCTGAAGGGCCCAGCACTGCAATAGCTCAGGGTCTGGAGGTGGGAGGGAGCTGAGACACTCATGAAAAGGTGATTCCATCCATTTCCTGAAGTGAAAAGAGCCTCACTGGAATGGAGCCCGCCTGAAAATGAAGCCCATTCTCTCATCTCATAAGCACGTTGCATTACCCTCCTCCACAGGATGCACTGGGCTCAAGCAGGGAACCAGCGCCCTGAGAAGGATGAGGCTGGCACGTGGAGCAGCGGCACCTGCAGCCACTTTAATATTAATAGGTGCCCCGCCGCTCACGGGCTGTGCACGAGCCGTGGGGCGCGGGGGGTGACCCCAGCATGCCTGGGGCCCTGAGGGGAACGTGCCCTGTGTGTGTGGGTATGGGGGCCGCTGGTATGCACATCCTAATGAGCTTACAGATGGGAAGACGAGGAATGTAACAGAGCAGTCATGAACAGGACGCCAGGCCAACCACACAAACATGCCACCTCAGCTCCAGATACATTTTTCTATAATAACTGGACACCTCCAAGTATTTACAAAACCCCCAGCAATGTTCATTCCCCAAAGTGCTGTATCTCAGAAGCTCTGACCTTGCCTCACGGCTGGCCTGGTCCTTGCTCCCTTGCCCAATGCTGTCACGTGCCTACCCTGAGCTTGGGGGAGCCCTGGGAAGAAGGAAGAGACTCACTGGGGAGCCCCCAGGGCCTCTCTCTCTCTCTCATCTTCCTCATACAACTGGCCCACCTCCCCGGGTTCATGGCCCCACGGCCCCCCCGAATTCCCCCTTCTTCCATCACCAGCCCCTCGTCCCCTCTTCCTCGCCAGGCTATAACCTCAGGCTACAAATCTGCCCTTGTAGCCAAAAGGCCCACATCTCTCGAATCATGGACTAGTGGAGCAACAAGGAACCTCAAAGATCAGCTGGTGCAACCCCCCACTCATTCTCTAGTTAGGGAAACTGAGCTCCAGGGGGAGGAACTGACTCGTCTAAAGAGACATTGCAACATGGGGATGATGGATAAACTTGCTTTGGGGGCCTAAGGATCTGGCAGGACTGCAGGAGGCGGGCGGGGGAGAGCAGAGGCTCTGGAGCCTGGCCGACTTGGAATCTCATCTCTGCTGCTTCCCAGCTGTGTGACCTTCAGCTGTTGCTCAACTGCTCTGAGTCTCAGATTTCTCAACTGCAAAACGGAGATGATCTGGCAAACATTTAGCACAATGCCTGGAATGTTGAGTGCGGTGCGAGAAGCACAGATTCTGCAGGCAGACTGCCTGGTTTGAATCTCAGCTGCGCTACCTGGGCTGGTTACTTAGTCTCTCTGTGCCTCGGTTTCCTGATCTGTATAATGGCGATGATCATAATACCTACCTCCTAGGATTGCTGTGAGGAGTAAATGAATTCCTATATGCAAAATGCTTAGAAATACTGACAAAAGTGTTGTTGGTAATCATTAAGATGTTTAATAAACGGTAGCCTTAAAAAAGTTGCTAACCACAAGGAAACCAAATTCATTTCTATCCCCGTACAATTTTTTTTTAATTGGAGTATAATTGCTTTACAATGTTGTGTTAGATTCTGCTGTACAATGAAGTGAATCAGCTCTATGTATACATATATCCCCTCCCTCTTGGATCTCCCTCCCACCTCCCCCCCCCACCAATCCCACTCATCTAGGTCATCACAGAGCACTGAGCTGAGCTTCCTGTGTTTTAAGCTGGAGGGCAACTTTTAAATTAGTCTCTGCTTCCCTCCCATTGTACAGGTGAGTCAACTGAGGCGTGGAGAGGGAAATGACTTGCCTGAGGTCTCCCATGAGCTCTAGGCAATGCTAAAACTTGAACCCTGGTTCCCGAGCTTCCATCCAGAGCTCTTGTCCCAGCCCTCCCACACTCACTTGCACACATCCACCCCGGCACACACCAGCCTCATCCCAGACCATCCAGCTCTTCTCTGGCAGGCACTGTCCCTCTTGTCCTTGTTCACCTCAAAGAGAACCTTCCCTCCCCACCTTCAGTACTTCTCGTCCTTGACATTGGGCCGGGGAGAATGACATGCAAAAGAAATATGGTAGCAGGTCCAAAGGAAATCAGGCAACTGATCTTTTTTAAGAAAGGATCCTCTCTGGGAGTTAGGTTCTCAGTTGCATTTCTGTGTTGAGGGTGAACAGTTGGAGGGAGCAAAACTGGCCTCTGGGGGTGGGGGTTAAGGCCCATGAGATGGGGGAGGGAGCAACTCTGAGTGGTGAGCAGAAGGCAGGGGAAGGAGGGGCGGGGTGGGTCCTCAGGATGACACAGCTGGGGGCCAGACTTGGAGAGTATTCTCCATGTGTAGAAAGATGTCCCCACCTACACACACACACACACACACACACACACACACACACACACGCACAACGTGCCCACATTTCCCCGGGGTCTCCCAATCTCAGGTGGGGAGGAAGGGGCTATATCAGTCTTAGAGACAGGGGGGCCCACGGCCTTCTTTGCCAGGAGGGGGGTAGAAATGGCCCAGTTTCCATGGTCTAAGTCTGTAGAAAAACCCCGGGGGAGAAAAGCAAGGGGGATCACTCCCTTAACTCAAAAGAGCAACCCTGTCGGCCCTCCTAGCCCCCATCCCATGGGAGAGGCACTGCAGGAAGCAGAAGTCTCATCACACACACACACACACACACACACACACACACACCCCGCAACCCCACACCATCACCACCACCCTGTCATTTGTCATTTGTCTTGTCTCAGGCCCAGAAAGAGACACAGACAAGGGGTCTGCTGCAGAGTCACAGTCCTCGCTCACCAGCCAGAGCAGCTTTTAGACTAAAGAATGAATCAAACTGGTCTCATCCAAACTCAGACATGAGGGGATGTGACTTCTCCCTCGGGCTCTTCTGTGTGCGTGCGAGCATCCATGCGTGTGTCTCAATTCAGACTTCTCGGTGGCTGTCAGTTCTCTCCCTCCCACGTTCACTTTGAAGGTGGATAAAACCTTATTTTTGTCTGTTGTTCATCAACCCCAGAGAATTCACTTGCTGGGCTGTTCTGTGCGTCACAGTGACCACTACACAGTGTGGCCTCTGGGTTCTCATCTCTGGGTAAATAAACATCTCCCTTCAGGGCAGGGTGGGGGGTAGGCCTTGCCCGGTTCCCTCTCGGGCCAGTAGGTCCCAAGGTCAGACAGCAAGAGGGCAAGAGGGCAGGTGAGGAAACACATCTGGTCCCAGAGTCCTCCCGAGCCTGGGTCAGAACTCGCTTAGGACAGAAAAGCTGATCATTGTTCTGAGTAAATATCTGACATTGTGACGTTCAACAGATGCCGCAGATGAAATGCCCCCAAACTCTTTCCCAATGTTTACAGAGAGGCCTGGGAACGCGTGCACATTTATCTTGTATGGTTTATGCAAACCTCACTCAGCGCCGGGCAGGGACACGATCACATGCAAAGGCGGAAGGGTGCGTTTTTCTTCCCCGGCTGGGGGTGTTAGGGGGGTGTGGCCAAAAGCCTGTGGTCAAGCCGGGCACCGAGAGTCACCCACAGTGGCACCACCACTGCCTCCCGCCCATCCTCGCTGACAGCTGACTCCCCGGGCGCCGCCCCTCTTTCCACCTGCTCTGCTCAGCTCCGTTTCAGGGATGCTCACCTGCCCAGGCAGTGCTGCTGGCAACCTCTGGACTCGGGAGTCCAGAGAAAGGGGAGCAGGGAGAAGGACCGGGCCTGGGCGGTTCACAGACACACCCCTCTGCCTGCACCTCCCAGAGCAAGACCCACCTGGAATCCTCCAGTCCCGTCAAGGGCAGAACTCGGGTAGCTGTCCAAGAGCTCCAGCTGCCCCGCCCCCAGCCTCCCTCTGAGTTACCCCACCCCCACCCAGGTCCCCTTACCCCCAAACCTGGGGAGGCCATGGACTACTTTGGAGCTTGTGACGCTGGGAGACTCCGACAGAGCCTGGGTGACAGTGGGTGGAGGAAGGGAGGGTCATGTAAGGGATTGCAGGAAACACGGAGCCTCGGGGTGGAAGAGACCTCGAGGAAGGGGAGGGGGGCCTAACATAGGAGGGGAGACGGGCTCGCAGGTGCTGTGTGCCTATGGTGTGCCAGGACTGTGCTAGGTACACCGCCTCCTGCTGAAGCCTTATGACAACAGGTGAGGAAACCGAGGCTTAGAGAACTTGTGTCACTTACCTGAGGTAACGCAGCTAGCAAGAATAGCTACAACCTTATTAGGATTTTATCATATGCTACACACTGTACTAAGCATCACATCTTATCCCATTTAATCCTCACCACAACCCTACTCGAGTCCCATTTTGCAGAAGAGGAAACTGAGGCTCAGAGAGGTTAAGTAACTTTGTCAATGTCACACAGCGACCATGTGATAAAGCTACTAAGTGAATTCAACCGGTTCTAGCTGGGCTTCCAAGCCCGCACGCTTGCCACTCCACTCCACTGGCCAGCTAAATAGCTCTTTATTCGTCACCAAATATATACAAAGCCCCTACTTTGTGCCCGTCATCGTGCTGAGTGCCTCCAACACAGTGAAAGCAGGGCACCGACCCAGGAAGAGGGAGAATCAAATGGCAAAGACACAGCCCACTCTGCCCAAAGGGACGTAACCCCACAGCTGGGCAGCAGCCAGGTCTTTGCTGTCCCCTGTGAGCTTTGTCTCCCCTTGTCTCCTCCGGGCCCTGCTTTCCCCACAGACTTCCTCCACAGGCTAATCCTGCAGGGCTGTATGCTTGGGAGGCTCGCTGGGCGACACTGGCAGGTCGTCTCCCCTCTCGGGGCATCCATCTCCTTAGCCGTGAGATGAGGGAGCCGGACTAAATGGGTGGGGTCAGCCAGCAGGGCTCTGGGCAGCTGATGCCTGGAAGAGGCGCAGAGTGGATGGATGAGGGGGCCGAGGAAGCTGCCCCACCCCCAGCTGTGGTTTCTGGTGGGGCCACCTTAGCAGCAGGTGGAGGGAAGTGCTTGTCACCCATCCAACAAAGACAGTAAAACAAAAGCCTCCCGGGGCACTGTGGGAGCAGGCGGCCAAAGAGCCAAAAATAAAACACACACCTTTCCTTTGATAGACCCCAGCTGAGGAGGGGCCTGGCCTGGGGGTTGCAAGGAAAGAGCTCAGATTTCATACCAAGCCCACACCCCCAACCCCTAACACCGCCCCACCCCGGCCCCCTGCCCGCCCGGCGCACGTGCACACACACACACAACACACTCATATACACCACCAGCTTCATGGGTCTCCAGTGCAACCACACAGGGCATGCACTCAGGAGGACCCACACCTGTTTTTTTTTTTTTTTTTTTTTTTTGTGGTACGCGGGCCTCTCACTGTTGTGGCCTCTCCCGTTGCGGAGCACAGGCTCCGGATGCGCAGGCTCAGCGGCCATGGCTCACGGGCCCAGCCGCTCCGCGGCATATGGGATCCTCCCAGACCGGGGCACGAACCCGTAGCCCCTGCATCGGCAGGCGGACTCTCAACCACTGCGCCACCAGGGAGGCCCCCCACACCTGGTTTAATGCTCAGTTGTCTCTGTCTTGAAATTCTTAATAATTTTTTTTTTTTTTTTGGCGGTACGCGGGCCTCTCACTGTTGTGGCCTCTCCCGTTGCGGAGCACAGGCTCCGGACGCGCAGGCTCAGTGGCCATGGCTCACAGGCCCAGCTGCTCCGCGGCATGTGGGATCTTCCCAGACCGGGGCACGAACCCGTGTCCCCCGCATCGGCAGGCAGACTCTCAACCACTGAGCCACCAGGGAAGCCCCCGCAATTCTTAATAATTTTTGAACAAGAGGCCCAGCATTTCCATTTCGGGCTGGGCCCTGCAAGCTCTGTAGCTGGTCCTTCGGGTATGCATTCATAAGTACGTGCATTCACCAAATGTTTAGGAAGCACACCAACATTTATATCGGAGAGTACATACACTGCACGCATACACACAGAAGTACAAATACATGCACGCACATACCCACATCCAGCAACAGCCCCCTCATCCCTCACGCACGCTCACTGTAGCGCACACACATGACCCAGAGGGCCACGTACACTCACAAGTGACGCTCAGACACCTGCAGCCCCATTGGCACAGTTTGATCGACTTTAACATTGGGGGCAATAGAACAAAGCACTAGGAAAGGGGCCCGGGGGGAAAAGAGATTTATTTCCTCTATGCCCCAACATTCCCAACAGCTACAGCTGGCTGCTCTCATCAGCCTGGGACCCAAAGAAAGGAAGAGCTTGGAAAGTGGAGGGATGGATGGGGAGCGGGCAGGGCATGGGGGGAGAGGGAGAGAGAACAGCAGGGCAGGAGCCGAGTCTCCCTGCAAATGAGCCCGAGCAGTGGTCCCATAAGAGTTTGGAAGGTCTTGGACCCAAAGAAGAACAATGACCCTGACCTTCCCGAAAGTACAGCACCCCTCACCCCACCCCAGAAGAGAGGCAGTCCTAAGATCCCCACCTCTGCTTCTTACCAGCCACAGGGCCTTGGGCAAGGCACTTAACTTCCCAGCCTCAGCCCTCTCCTCATGTCCCCACTGCAGGGTTGTCAGGTAGGCACGGATACGACGGCCTCGCCTCCTGGATTCTCCCCAGCGCTGGACATCTGGTCTCCTCGTCAGGACTTGCAATCTCATCCTGGGTTCAGAAACTCCAGACCCGCCTGTCCCTTCCCAGCCAGATACAAACGTTAGAGGTGGACCTAGCCCAGCATCCTCTCGGGTACCGTCAGCATCCCTAGGTTCCTTTTGAGCCCACTGCCCCTCCCCCACCCCCGAGCCAAGAGGACCCCAAGACCTGGAACGTTTTCCTTCCTCTTCTACTTTCCGCCCCCAAACCTAACCTTCCCTACTTAGAACTATTCCAGGCTCTTCCCCTTCCCTGAGAGCCCAATCATCTATTAGGTGGCACCAGACACCAAGGAGTTAATCGGGAAACGAATCAGTTCTAAGGGGAGTCTACCATGCCATTGTGCCCCGTCCCCATTGCAGTCACCCACGTGGAGAGAAGAATAACCACCCAAGTGGCCACCATAAGAACCTTGATTGGGCTTCCCTGGTGGCGCAGTGGTTGTGAGTCCGCCTGCCGATGCAGGGGACATGGGTTCGTGCCTCGGTCCGGGAAGATCCCACATGCCGCGCAGCGGCTGGGCCCGTGAGCCACGGCCGCTGAGCCTGCGCGTCCGGAGCCTGTGCTCCGCAACGAGAGAGGCCACAGCAGTGAGAGGCCCGCGTACCGCCAAAAAAAAAAAAAAAAAAAAAAGAACCTTGATTTCACTGGAATTCTTACAAGGCCGTAGGTCGCTCAGATTGCATCCCCCCCACCCCCCGCCAACATACTCCCTCGATTTAGTGAGAAGGAAACGGAGGCCTTGAAGAGTAAAAGGATGTGGGCAAGCAGCACAGTTGGGGGGTCTGTGGTCTTTCTGATCTGCAGCCCCTAGGAAACCAGACACAGAGCAGTCCCTTCCCCACCACCCAGCCTCTCCAGCGCACAGCAAGCTCCTATGCCCCAGGCCAGCCAGGGCAGGGGTCTGGTCATCAGAGGCCCCTTGACAGGGAGGAGGGAGCAAAGCAAAGCCTCTGGTGTCCGATTCCCATACCAGCTTCACCATTTACCTTCTGTGTAACCTCAACAGTACGCTCTCCTCCCCAGCCTCAGTTTCCCCATCTGAAAACGGGCGCAATGTGGTCCTAACAACTTTCCTAAAGCTGTTGGGAGAATTCCATTCAATGAGATCGTGGATGGAGGCGCTCTCTGTGACCGCAAAGTGACAGAAAAAAAAACCCTCTTTTTTGTATTGGCTCGCTTAATGATTCTAACTGGGAAATTAACACACAACAAGGGCCTCATCTTGGTGGTGACCAGACATGAAAGCCTCCAGCCTAGACATCAATCTTTGGGGATGGTAAAGATAGACACTCTTCCCATGACAATCAATCACTGGAATAATCCCCTCTCAAGGCGTGGGTGCCAGCTTTGACCTCTTAAGGGTAATTTTTTCCCCCGAGATGTAGGAGTTAGCTCCCCTGACACGTGAGAACAGAAGTCCCTTGCTTTGGCTGCAGGGTGCGGGGAGCGGCACTGCTGCACCTGTGTGCTCCAATAGCATGTGGTCTCCGACAAGTCCCCGCTGTGCCCCTTTTCGACCACAGTTCCTTCCAGGAAAGGAGGTTTCAACTACCAAACTTCGCAGGTACATACCAGCTCCTGATTGGCTGGCCTAGCCCAGTGCCTGGCACAGAATAGATCAGAAACGTTTGTGGAGTCAATGTAAGAATAGCGAATTTGGGGGTCTTCCCACACCTTTGACTCATAAGTTTTCAATCTACCCAAAAGCCCCTGCATTGCAGAGATATGCCTGGGGCCAACGGGTTCCGTTATGGGAAAAGTGCTGGTCAAGGGCAAAGGTAAGGGCGTGCTTTCAGACTTGCTGTCCTGGGAGAGTCCCGGGCAGTAAATAGACGACCCTGACCTCCAATGTCCACCCCCGCCGCCCACCACAAGCACCCGGTCAGAGCCGTCCAGCTCTGACGCGGGCTCCTTTGCAAATAGATGCCGTTTCCATGGGAACTGAAACCCCTGGGGTTTTTTTCCCTCTAAGACACTCTGTAATTTCCAGCTTGGTCTGTGTAACAGTCAGTATCGTAACCTCGTGGCGAGCTGCTCCTCCGAACGTGTATCCCGAGCAGGGCAGCTGAGCGGACCCGGAGAGGTCACGACAAGGCTCCCCCCTCCACCACACAAGAAGGGCCTTCAGTGGCCGTGGTCCCCAGCCCCCGCTCACCTCCCCAAGAGGCTCACAGAGCAGGCAAAGCCAGAGATGAGTCCTTGAACCTTCCCGAGGGAGGCCTGGCCGTGGCGGGGGGAGGGGGGAGCGCCGATGGGGGCTCATTTCCAGTAAAAAGTGGGAGGGAAGCAAAAGTCTCAGTCTGGCAGCCTGGGCCCCAGCAATGGGTAACAGATGATTTCTGGCTGCAGGGGGAGGGGAGGTTGTGCTCTCAGCGGCTGGATCATCAGCTTCTATTGTCTGAGCCTCTGAGGAAACAGCACAGAAGCAAAAGCAGAGCGGAGGAGAGGGGGAGTTGGGGCGCTGGGAGGGTGGGAGTGATTGGTGGGCGAAGGAGTGGTGAACTTAAAGGGCAGGACGAGAAGAGGGGGAAGAGGCTGCCCTTCCCGGAAGACCCTCTGCTCTCTGTCCCTTATCCCATTCAGGCTCAGGGCCTGGGGAGGCAGGTCCTTCCCCAGTCGAGCCCTGAGAACACAGCCTTGGCCGCAGCCTGCGGGAGCCCCAGAGCCCAAGGACCCAGCTGAGCCTGCTCGGACTCCCCTGGCGGCCGTGGCCCTGTCTCCTTACATCTGCAAGGGCAACAGGGAAAGGTCTCTCTTCGGGCCCCCGCCCCCCACCCCGGGTAGAAGGGCGTAGGCCCTCGCGGGCCCCAGGAGGGGAGTGTGAGCCAGGGCTGGAGTCTAGATGCCTTTGAACTAGGCTCTTGACCTCACTGTCACTCAGAGCGCCCTCGCCAGCAGATGGGGCATGACAATAACGCTCACTCTCTCCCCTTCCAAGGCTGTGTTGTGGGCGAGGTGAGGAAACCGGTGTGAAAGTGCTCAGGCCCGGAGCCCTTGTTGTTGTTGTTGTTATTATTATACCCGTAAAGAGAGCTCCACCCCACCCGGTTTAACCCCAGGCTCCACGCTGCCCACCCCCTCCTGCGGAGCCCCCAGCCACAAGCCAGGGCGCTCAGGCCCTGTTCCCCAATTACGCAACAGGGTCCACCAGGGAGGCTTCAGACCCGGCCAGCAGGCGCGGGAGAGGAATGCTGGAAGGGAAACAGGATGCGGCTGGCGATGTCCTGTCCTCAGATTGACAGCTGCTTTCGGGGGACCCCCGTGGTTGGGGAGCCAAGGGGTGGGGACCTGGTGACCCCTGACCCCAGCCTTCACCCTCCTGCCCTCAGCCATCAGCGCTTGCTGAGGCCACGCCAGCTCAGGCCACCTCCGCACTGCATCGTGCGGTTAGCAACAGCAGTCAAACCACTGACCTGATTTTCTGCAAAAGGGAAAAGATAATAGGGCACTTCCACGTGGGCGGCACACACACACACACACAATGGAAACTTTCTCTGTTTCCTTGACAGGAACCCAGCCCTGAGAGAGAGAAGGAGAGGCTGAGGCATCTGTGCCGGGAGCTTCCTGGGGTACAAAGCTAGGTGTTTACCTGATGTAGGAGGCCTGAGTTTCCGGAGCCCTCCTGCCAGGGGACGGTGCCTCTAAAGCGATCTGAGTCTCTGTGAGGCATCTGCTTTCACACAAGGGTGATAAGCTCCCACAGGGTAGGGCTGTGGACCAGGCCTCTGCAGACCCCCCAGCTCTGGCACTGAGCTGGGCACCCACAGAGGGATTCATAAGAGCTTCAACCGCCCCCTCCCCAAAGGACCGGAGAGGTCCTGGGTGGAAATGTTTGCTAAATAAACAAATGTCTCTCATTCCTGCACTTTCTCTAAACCCCGGGGTCCCACGGGCCTCAAAAATATCTTGGGGCCAGATTCTGCCATCTGTAAGGGTTGAGATCTCCTCACAGTAAGTTCTTGCGGATGGGTAACTGTCTTATTAGCAATCACCCACACAGGCAACCACCTTCCTCTGGGCCTGGGACAGCACCCAGAGGAGCAGCTGAGGGGATGAACTCAGCACTGGCCACCCACCAACACGTGGTGTTAGAGATGCACAGCATCAGAGCAGAAGGGACACCAGAGGTCACAGGCCAGCTTCTTAGGGACATGCCTAAGGCCTGGAGAGTCCTTAGCCCCCACTCCCAGTTACCCACCCTCACTACTCAAGCTGCTGGTCCTGATCCAGCAGCGCCAGCAGCGCCAGCAGCAGCGGGAGCTTATAAGACATGCAGATGCTCAGGCCCCAGACCTTCAGACTCAGGATCTGCCTTTTGACAAGATCCCTAGCTGATTCCTCAGCTCAGGCCTAGGCCTCCTAGGAGATACGTTCTGCCCAGAGCTGCAGGGCCGTGGCCAAGAGAGGCTGCAGCCAGCTCCCCTGAGACACCACTGCTTTCCTCTCCCAGCCAAGACAGTCAGATGAGGTTGGTGTGGTTATAACCTCAGAGGGTCCTAGCTGCCCGTGTGGAAGGTGGGCAGGATACAACAGCCCCCTCCTGGGCGTGGAGAAGCTGCAGGCCCTCTCCTGCCTCTCACCCCACCTCCTTCCACCTTCTAGACTTTGCCCTTCTTAAATCAAAGGGCAGTGGTGGGCAGTGGGCCACATGCAAGGTCCCACCTGGTCTGACCTAAACTTTTAAGGCCTTCTGGCTCACCCACTTTCTAGCAGCTGATGGTCACAAAGGTTCCAGTTCTGCCTGCCCCTGCCCCTTGGCTTGTGTCCCTTGGCTAGCCCTATTCCAGACCCCAGATTAGAGCCCAGACTTGGGCCTCCGCTCCCGGCAGGCAATCAGCACTCCAGCTGAGCCCTAGCCGGCTTCAGCGGGGAGAGCTGTGCTGGTAAGAAGGCAGTTTGGCTGAACCGGAAAGCCATTAACAGCTATCAACACCCCTAGGGTGTGAATATCATTGATTCATTTATTGCTATAACATCCTAGTGCAAATTAACTGCTGGCTCTTTTTCAATTGGCTGGCAGAGAGTGGGATGGGACATCTGGACTGTCAAGTTTTGATAGAGGAAGCTGGCCTCAGGAAGGAGAAAGCACAGGTCCAGCTCGTTTCCACCCCTCCCACCCTACTCCAGCTGGCCCCTTGGCTTGTCTCAGCCCCACTCGGTCCTAGGGCAATGATGCAGGAAGAGTCTCCACCCCAGAGGTCTGCACCTGTGGGTGAAATTACCCGTTTCCTGTTTTCTCCAGTGTCCTGGCCTGGGATTCTGAGGGTTCTGTGGAAAGGGGGGTTGCCTCCATCTACCTATGGGTCACCCCTCTCAGAGCTCTGCTTTTAAGGTGGCCATCATATTCCCCATGAAGGAGGGAGGAAGGGAGAAGGGAGGAAGGAGGAAAATTATATTTAAGGGGCTCAATATGTGTCAGTCATATGCTAACTGTGTAACCATTAGGTCATTCAGTTCATTAGGTCCACTCACAACACTGTGAGTTGGTACTGTTATTATTCCCATTTTACAGTCAATGAAACTGAGACCAGAAGAGGTTAATAATGTGCCCAAGGTCACCCAGCTCATAAGCGGCTGAGCCAGAGTTAGAACCAAGATCTGTCCATCTCTCCCACCAGCTGCCAGGTCCAGAGAGGTGAGGCCGTGAGTCTGTCTGCTCTTCCTCTGAGACCAGAGGAAGGAGGTGGGGGCTCGAACGCCTCCTTCCTCGTGGACTCTGGACGAACACTGGCAAAATGCGCCTTCATCCCGAAGGCTCCCTCCTACCGTCTCTCCTCCTGGAGAAAGTTAACAAAGGGAAAGGGAGATGGCAAGCCAGACTGTGCAGCGCGGTCTGGTGACCTGGATTCCTTGCCCTTTTCTGGACCCAGTGGCTATGCCAGCATCGGCCTGGGGCCCAAGGATGCCTGAGCCCCCTGCATTCTCATTCTCGGCCTGTCACTCCCTCTAGGATGGTCACTCCCCGGGGCCCACGTGCCTCTGGCGCTCCCTCGGGCCTGATGTGACACTGGCCAGCATGGCACAGACCCCGGGGCAGGTGGAGGAGCCAGCTGGGCCTGGGAAGGGGCCAGGGCTCCCCCCAACCAGGGTGGGCACAGGACGAGAAGGAACAGGGGCGGCCTCTCCAGACTGAGCTGTCAGCACCACCGAATAGCTGATCCTCTCCCGCTCCCCTGACCTGTGCCAATCCCAATATTTAAGAAACTAACATTTACTGAATGTGTGGTCATCACAGTTTACCATGAGTGGTAGGTGCTGTTACTCCACATCACTTCGAGGAAACTGAGGCCCAGAGAGGTTTACCCACGCACTCAGAGTCCCGCAGCGGGGTTGTGGGGCGTTTACTGAAGCTAAGGGGCAAGCCCAGGCCTCTCTGCTCCCCGCCTTCCTCTGGCCTGATACCAGGACCACAGTCCTTTAAAAGTGAGCCTGACTTGACTCCAGAGATCAGAAGCAGAGTCTCCGTGCTCCCAAGTCCTCCGGACCCTTGACTGTGGTCAGTGTCACCCTGAAGGCTGGAGGATCTCATCGCAGGGTGAGGGCAGCTGGGAAGTTGTGTCCCACATAAAAAGCAGGCTGCCAGCTACCTTATCACCCTTCCTCTGCTCCAAAACCTCTCAAGGCTGCCCATCGCCTGCTCAATGACGCACACTTCCCATACAAGCCCTCCTCCATCCACTGACCCCCCAATTACCTACCCAGTCTCAGCGCCCCCGCGGCTTCCTACCACTCCTCTTGTTTCAACTAAACTGGACAGTTCTGTGCTCCCCCGATGAGACCTGTGTTTCCCTCTCTCTCCACCTTTGCACGTGCCCTTTCTTCCCCCTGAAGCCCCCTGCCAGCCATTGTCACCTGTTAGAATCCCATGTCTCCTTTGTGACAGATGCCGCTTCCTCCAAGTACCCTTTTCATTGGAACCTGACCCCTTCACAGGGTTTATAGTTCTCTAAAGAACATCTCATTCCCCCAGTCGACTATGAGCTCCTGAGGGCAGACTCCTGTCTTGTTCCTCCGTGTATCTCTCATGGTGCTGGCTCAGGGCAGGTGCCTAGCAGGCCTGGTGGAACGGAATCGCCAGAGCATCTCTCTGAGGCAGGTCTTGCACCTAGAGCGCTGGGGTGGCTCAAAAGAGACTCGGGTTTCCTGGGGTGTGGGGTTTCCTTAAGCAAGCCTCTACGCCTCTCCCGAGCTGCTCAGAGGTACCAGCTCTGTCACCAGGAGTCAGGAGAAATCTGGGAACAGTGAGCAAAGCCAAGGAATGTCCCACCCATGGCATGTGGAGCCACTTCCTTCCTGGAAGTTGAAGAAAGGAGAAAGGGGAGACCCAACCTCCCCCTGCAGGTAGGGTGTGGAAAGCTGGGCTCCAAGGTGGGCAGACCTGCGGGAAAGGAGGCTGCCTGGTGACAATCAGGGGCCCTGGGGGACCCCTTCTCTGCTCCTTCCAGCCTCTCCTCTGTGAGCCCCAGACTTTTGTCGTCCACCCCTTTTCTCTCTCCTTCCTCTCCTCCCCCTCCCCCATCTCTCACTCCTTTACCGCCATGAGCACCACTCCCCGGGACTCCACTGCAGAAAGACCACGCATGACTCTGAATTTCTGCCCCTTATCTTGCCATTCCAGGCCTTCCCAGTGGGTGCCAGTGCCTCTCCACCCCTTCCTGCCACCGACTCTCCCCCTCCCTGAGCTTCCCCACTTCTTGACGCTGTTCCTGTGATTCCCTCAGCCCACAGTGACCTTCCCGCCCTGCTCTCTCCATCTCACCCTGTACAAGTCCTGCCTCTCTTCCAAGGCACTGCCCGACCCCCTGGTCAGAATACATCCCTCCCTTTCCTAGGCTCCCACCATGCTTTCATGTCCCAGCCAGCACTTACTATACCCTGCCCTGGATAGAAACAGTATAATTACAATAAAAGTAATAAAAGTCTTTGTTTACCAAGTCCTTTTCCCCTTCCATAGTATAGGGTTGACCCTGGGAAGTGGCTCCCCACTGGGGGAATTTCTTTCCCAGCCCCCATGGCACTAAGATGGGGCCATGCGATGAGTTCTCACCAATAGAATGTGAGCAGAAGAGGCACTTAAGAAGCTTGTGCGCCTTCTCCACCCTCTCTTCCCCATCCACTGCTTGGATGCCAGTGGCCAAAACGATCCTGGAAGCCACATATTAAAAAGGTCAAAGCTGTCAGCAACCTGGTCTCTGGATGAGCACCACTGCCAATCTGGCATTTCCTAAGACCATTACAAGAACAAGAAACAAATTTCTATCATCCCTAACCCATTATACATTCTGAGGTATTTGTTACAGCTGCCAATTTACTGAGCACTTACAATATGCCAGGAAAAATATGAAGTGCTTTTACATCCGTTATCTCAGTAAATACAGCACTTCTAGGAGGGAGCTACTGTTAAGTCCCCATTTTACAGATGAGAAAACTGAGGCTTAGAAAGGTTAAGGAAGTTGGCCAAAGTTCTCCAGTCAATAAGCTGCATTGTCACTGGAACCAGAGTGCAGAGCCACCGATGGTGAGTTTGGTACACGTCTAATATCCTGCCCTAGATTGCTGTCACTGGGAAGGTCCAAGTGGTGTTATGGTCACACCTTTCCCCCCTGCAGAGACAAGGGTCTGACCCACACCAGATATTTTTTAATGTGATTGCTTTTTAGCTCCCATCTCCTGAAACTGCTAGGTCCTACAGAGAGTGGAGGGCATGTCACAGATGTCACTCGGATGATCCCAGAAGCCGTGCCAGGTGGGTATTTTGCTGATCTGGAAACAGACTCTGGGAAGCTAAGGGACCTACCCAAGTAGCCCAGGGAAGAAGGAGCGAGGTCTGTTGAGCCCTCACCTCCGTCCTCCATCCCACGCCTCCGCCTTGCCGGGTCCTTTCTGACCGGAGAGGCAGCGGCAGCGTGGGGTTGGGAGCTTCCAGCAGGACGGCCGTGAGGGTGGAGAAGCGCATGTGTGCAGTGCGTGCACGACATGTCCTGCGTGTATCAACGTTCCTCCGCTTTCCGTCTCTCAGTCTGGTTTTCACTTCTTCAGGGAAGGGGGTGGAGTATGACAGAAGAGTGGCGGGAAGGAGAACTCCTCAGGCTGAGGGAATAAAAGATCAGAAAACATCATAGTCCATAGGAACTAGACGTGTCATGGCCAACCCACTGGCTTCACCCGGGAGGAAAGGGGCCCAAAGAAACAAACTTGCTCAGTGAGTTGGGGTGAAAACCTGCACTTCTAAAGCCCCCACAAGTGCTCTTTGCACCAACCCCTCTGCCCCAAAGGTGCCAGAGCACCCACTGTTACATGGCTCAGCCCAGGGGTCACCTCCTCCAGGCAGCATTCCTTGGCATCTCTACAACTCCCCGGCACCTCAGTGGTTTACCCACCCACTAGACTGCGAGAGGGCAGAAACGATTCTGCCTTTGTCACTGGCGCCTTCTCCGACCTCAGGAGGCCTGGCACATGGTAGGCACTCGATAAGTATCTGTGGAACTCAATGTCCAAATGAGTGCACGGATAAACCGCATGATTATACACAATAATGGCCTCACACCCTCACAGTACTTTCATTTATCAAGCCATATAGTCTCAGTGGAACCCCATAAGACCCCTATGACAAGAAGAGTAGCATCAAGTATACGCCCACATGTGCACGAACACACACACCAACCAGCACGTGCAGCTCCAACCTTGTATGTGTGTAAGTGTATAGACTCACAGACTCATCCCCTTCCTAGCCAGCAAGGAGGATGCCATGACATGCCATTTCCTGTTTTATCTACAGAGACAGAGGCCTCCCCGACCCCAAACCCCCCCCAACACACACACACACACACACACACACACACACACACACACACACACCCCTGGTCTTTCACCAGTGTAGGGCCAGTTTTCCTTTTAAGCTGGGGGTTAGCAAAAGAAAGCCAGCTGTCCACAAGGGGGCATCCAGAGACCATCGACTCCGTGTACTACTTACTTGGCCTCAGAGAGAAGAGAAGATCCACAGGAAAAACTGAGGAGCCTGGCTGGGGTCTCGTGCAGGAGCCCAGAAGAGATGGTCAACTACTGGAGTAACAGGACAGAGAGATGGAAACAGAGGCTCAGTCACTAAATAATAGAAACGCTGATAATGGTTGCTCTTAATATTTATTCAAGGTTTGCCTGATCAATGTTTGCCCTGTCCCATGTGCTGTAATCACTTAAGGTGTAATAACTCATTTCATCTGCATCTCACCTCACAAGGTGCAATATTACTCTAGTTCCTGTTTTATAGATGATAAAAACAAATGACTCAGAAAGATTAGGTAACAAAGTCAGAATTCGAACTCAGGACTTGTTGGCCCTCACGGACTCCGATAACTGCTCACTCTGCTCCCTTGGCGCTGGCGGGACTTCAGACTTCCTACTTCTAACCCAGTACTCCTCACTGGACTCCTCTCTCTGAGCTCTTTCTGGTAGTTTTCAAAGGGCCTGGAAGCTGATTTCATAGGCATGAGAACCTTGTTGCCCTGAAGCTACCCCCTCATACGCTCTAAACTGTCCATGTTGAGTTGGCATAGCTCCTTTGAAAGCAATAAAGCAATTCCTAGCAACACTCATAAAGCCGTTCCTCCCCCTTGGACCCAATCATCTCATTCCTGGGAATTTATTCCAAGGAAATAATTCAAACGGAAGCCAAGTGTTATCTGCATAAATACATGCACTGGAGTCTTTCTTTAAAGGTCAAAAACTGGGAACCAGACTGGGGAAGTGGTTTAGTAAACTGGGACGTCCACACAATGGGCAATCAGGCCTGGAAAACCGCAGCTGTATGACTGTGACGGGAACAGGGAAAAGGCTTTTACTATACAATGCGTCACCATCGTGCTACCCCCAAACTAGCTAATTCAACAAATCATGCTTATCGGAGAGGGAGAGAGAGGGAGAAATCTCTGTTCCTGTTCAAAATAGATTCTTAGCCTCCACTGCCCCCAAAGAAATGGAAGAGAAGCTGAAATACAACACCAACATCAAATTAAACAATCCTTGGCTTTGGAGTTTCCAAGGCCCCAGCTCCTGACAATCTACAGGATTTTCTGAGAGCAATTTTCATGATTGGTTATTGGTGACTTTCACCTTTCACACTGTACTGTGATGCAATTCTTCATATTAAATTCTGTAAAGATAACTGATGTGGTTTTTGTTTTCTGACTGGACCCTGATGGACACATACACAATCCATGGACCCCGAAGGATGATATATCTCCCACATTGATAAGGAAAAAAGAGAACTTCAAAATTAGAGTGCCCACCATGATTTCAAACTACGTGAATATATGTACTAGGATGTTGACAGGTATGGCTGGCCTTTTCCACATTAAACTAAGTATTCCTTACCTATTGCTGCAAACTATCCTAAAGCTTAAGTGCTGAAGGTCAGGAATCCAGGTGCAGCTTAGCTGAGCCCTCTATTTCAGGGTCCCTCGCAGGTGACAATCAAGGTGTTGTCCGGGGTTGTAGTCATCTCAAGGCTCCACTGGGGAGGGGTCCACTTCCAAACTCATCCACGTGGCTGTTGGCAGGATCCAGTTCCTGGTGGGTTGCTGGACTGCAGGCCTCGATTTCCTTGCAGCCTGTTGGCTGGAAGCCGCCCTCAGTTCCTTGGCACACGGGCCTCTCCATTGAGCAGCACCATCGTGGCAGCCAGCTTCGTCAGAGCAAAGGAGAGAGTCATGGAGAGTGAGTGTGAGCAAGATGGAAGGCACAGTCTTCAGTGGCCCCATCTCAAGACTGTCATCCTCTCACTTTTGCCGTATTCTATTCATTAATAACAAGTCCCTGGGTCCAGCCCACCCTCCGAAGGAGGGGACCATACAGGACATGTGGTCTGCCTACCACATACTTCAACATTTATAGCATTTTCTCAATAACAAAAAGAGTATTTTCAAACATTACTTGTCTGATATGGAGATTTTCTAAATCTGTCTGTGAACTCCCATTTCTCGCCAGCCACAGTCCCCCTGCCCCCTGCCTCCATGGAAGGAATATCCACAGCATCAGACTTAGCAGAAAGCCCCCGCCACCCCCGCAGAGTGAACTTGGAGGGAAGGAGGCAGCTGTGGGAGGACAGGGGCAACTAGGCACTTTCAGAAGCCAGAGGAGTCAGAGGAGGGCAGAAACCCAGGGCTCCACCTTCGAAAAAGGCTCAGATGGTCCCTGCCCCCGAGCGTATTCTCAGTGCTTTTATTTTTCATTCTCACTACTTCCTTTTTTTTTTTTTTTTCATTCTCACTGCTTTTTTTCTTAACCAGCCCAACAAGGCTTGGCCAGAAGTGGCCTCAGCTACTCTCTCCAGGCTCAACTCACCTCTTTCTTCCCAGCTCTCAACACTCCAAGCACACCAGCCTCTTCTCTGGTCTCGGGCCAGACTCTCCCCCTCCTCTCCCCAAACCTCACCTGCTTAACTCCTACTGAGCCTTCAGCCTCAGCTGGACATACCTCCTCTCAGAGGCCTTGCCTGAGTCTCCAGACTAGGCCACTTCCCCTCCCTGGGGATTTCTGATTCAGACCAGGGATAGTATTTACAAGCCCCAGGCAATTTTTAAAATAGAGCACACTTTGGGAGACCCTGCCCACCCCTGTCACAGGCTCTCGCTGGGCTCTTCTTCCAGTCTCACTCGGCACACCTGGAATGCGTTAGTTAGTTCCTTAGGGCCAGGTACACATCTGTCTTCTTGGAGCTCAGCGGGGGTGAGTAGTGAAGGGAGAGGCAGATTGGAAGGAGGTGAACTTGAACTGCTAGTGTAAAGGGGGCGTGGAGTCAATGAGTACGTTGCTTCTGATATGGGCACGAGCGGGGCTCAGCCTGGTTCTGAGAGAGGCAGGCACTGCAGGACATCTAGGTTTCGCTAAGAACATCAGGGTGCTAGGGGAGAGGCAGGATCCAGGACCAGGAGAGATCTTCCAGAGGTCCTGCAGAAAACCAGGATCTTTGAACTCCTTCGGGTACAGTGTGGGTTGCCCACAGACCCATTCTTTGGGATTACAACTGGGAGCCCGAGATTTAAAGTTGCCAGATTTAGCAAATAAACATGTAAATGCCTATTAAATTTGAATTTCAGATAAGCAACAAATAATTTGTTAGAATAGGTATGTCCCAAATAGGACACGGGCATCTTGTGTTTCATCTGGCAACGCTGCCAAGTATGAATTGAGTCTAAGGCACCAAGGCTGGGGTCCATGATTGTTCCAAGGGATTTCTGGAGAATAGAACAAATCCTAGGGCTCTAAACAGGCCAGGCACCAACCATATGGCTCAGAAAAATGGCAGCAGTCAATCACTACTATAACAGTTCCACGTTGGAATCAACCTAAATATCCTTCAAGAGGAGTGTATTAGTTTCGTAGAGCTGCTGTAACAAATACCACCAACTGGGTGGTTTAAAATAACAGAAATTCATTGTCTCACAATTCTGGAAGCTAGAAATCCAAAGTCAGGGTGTCAGCAAGGCCAGGCTTCCTCTGAGACTCTGGGTAGAATCCTTCCTTGCCTCTTCCTTGCTTCCAGTGGTATCCATCAGTCCTTGGTGTTCCTTGGCTTGTGGCTGCATCACGCCAGTCTCTGTCTCTTTCATCATGCGTCATTCTCCCTGTGTCTTTGTCTCTCATCTTCTTGTAAGAACACCAGTCTTGTTGGATGAGGACCTGCCCTAATGAAGTATGATCTCATCTGAACTCATCAGTTGCAAAGATCCCCTATTTCCAAACAAGGTCACGTCCATGGTTACCAGGAATCAGTGTTTCTACATATCTTTTGGGGGGACACAATTCAACCCATAACTGGGGAAATGGATGAATTAGGAATAAATTATGGAAGAATGTCCATTATGGATCTTTGATTTAAAAAAAAAAAAAGAAAAAGCAAGGTGCAAGAAAAAAAACATACATAGCATGATCCCCTTTTTGATCTTTTTTTTTTTTTTTTTTTTTTTTTGGCCACACTGCATGGCTTGTGGGATCTTAGTTCCCTGACCAGGGATCAAACCCATGCCCCCTGCAGTGGAAGCACAGAGTCCTAACCACTGGACTGCCAGGCAATTTCCTCCCTTTTTTGATCTTAAAAATAGAATTTATATATGAGCCTTTATGAGTGATTTTTACTTTTCATTTATTCAGTCAACAAATATTTACTAAGCTCTCACCAGGGATATAGCAGCTATCCCTGCTAGGGACTAGGGCAGGTCCCACCCCTGCCCTCCTAGAGCCTACAATTAAGTATGCAGCTCGCTGGAAGGATGCCCATTGTTTCTATCTCCAACTGACCTTGTAAGGAGAAAGGGAAATATTTTTAAATTTATTTTTTTTCTGTATTGCTTGAAGTTTTGTAAAAAGCATGTTATTAATTTGTAACTTTTTAAAAATGTTTAACCTTTTTTTTAATCCTGAAGGCCAGCCCTTTGGAAGCTTCTTTGTATGTCTTCCTGAGCACAGTGGCCCTGACACAGCTGTGTAAGTAGTGAGACCACCATGTGCCAAAGGCTGTTGGACCAACAAGCCTAGCTTTCCCTGAGTGTGGGTAAGTGCAAATTAGTAGGAATGTTGTACACAATTCAATCGCTCACTTATTAAAATTTTATTGAACTTGTAATTATACATTTACATATGTGTTTATTTGATGTCTGTCTCTTCTGCTAGATTCTGAACTTTGAGATAGTGGGGCCATGTTGGTTTTGTCCAACAGTGTATGACCAGCCTCCAGCACAGCATTCAACACATATTAGCTACTCAGTAAAAGTGTGTTGAATGAATGAAAGAATGTCAAGCCTTGGGTTGGCTCCTACCATTGTCTAGTCTAATCCACTTATTTTATAACTGATAAAATTGAAACCCAGAAAAGTCAAGCCACAGAGCAAGTTAGCGGTAGCCAACCTCAGAAGAGCCTTATCGTTCCCAATCCAGACTCTAACCTTAAAAAAAAACAATAATAACATGATACACATTTTATAGTGAGATGAAAAGACATATAGGCAATTAAGCACAGAGAAGTACTGTCTAATAATAATCAAAATTGTAAACCATTCTTTTCATCCAACTGTGCCTTTTCCCACTGGGGCTAAGTAGTCAACAGATGTTGGGGTTTGTGGGTGCTAGTTAATCACACCCCTCACTTTTTCAAGTTCTGATCCAATTAAGAAATAGTCACAGGAGACAAGTAGGGGTAAAAAATGTCAGCTTTATTGCTGGTCCAGATGGGTTGGAGGAGGTGGCTTAGACCCAAGGCCCAAATGGTCTTCCTTTCGTTCTCTCCTGATTTGACCTTACCCACCCACTACAGCAGAGCAGCTGGACCATTGAAGTCCTCCCAAGAAGGGGCTGGGCCTGCCCTGGTGTTCATTGCCTGGAGGAGGTAGGAGCAGAGAACACACGCTGCTTGTAGTTCGATCAGTTCTAGACAGAGAGCCAGGAATGGGCTGAGCAAGGCACCCTTGATACCTTTTCCCAACGCTGCCAACCCAAGAGGTCACTCCTCCCCTCCCAGTGAGGAACAGGAAGTGGATGTCAAGAAAGTCAAACAAGTTTCATCCCAGAACTTCCAAGAGAATGTCAGTTCCTGTTTTATGGGCTGATAGGAGAACGCAGAGAGGAGAAAATTGTCCCCCTTAATGACAGCCTTCAATTCACTCAATACCTTTTCATAGAATCTAAAAACCTCTGTGTTCCAGGAAGCACACTTAAGGTTAAAGTTGTGTCAATTGAAGGTGAATTGCTGAAATAAATAAATAAATAAACAAACAAAACAGGAAATTAAACAATTGGTAACAAACTAATAAGGGGTCTGTTTTTCTTAATCAACAGGAAATGCAGAGGCAGGCAGTCCTGGATCCGTGTGAAGCTCCAGGGCCAAGGCTCCTTCTGTCTTTCTGTCATAACATCTTTACCAAGTGGCCTTTGCCCTCATGCTCACTGGATTTCTTCTCCATCTCCAATCATTCTATCTACATCCCAGGTGGGAGGAAGGGTTAAGGGCAAAGGGACAGCTAAGTCTGTCCCTTTTATCAGGAAAATAATAGCTTTTCTGGAAACTCCATTCAGAGCATATGTGTTTTCATCTCATTGGCTAGAACTGTGTCACTTGCCCCATTTCTCTGCAAGGGCCTTTGATTTAATTTCTAACTTGACAAAATTGCATTCTTTCAAATAAAGGAAGAATAAGAATGAATATTAGATAGCAGAATGACCTGCCAGAAAGGTCACAAAACAATGTTGAAAGAAAACATAGAAAATATTGTCAAAGAATTGCTTTTTTTAAAAGATCTAGGGCTTCCCTGGTGGCGCAGTGGTTGAGAGTCCGCCTGCCAATGCAGGGGACGCGGGTTCGTGCCCCGGTCCGGGAGGATCCCACATGCCGCGGAGCGGCTGGGCCCGTGAGCCATGGCCGCTGAGCCTGCGCGTCCGGAGCCTGTGCTCCGCAACGGGAGAGGCCACAACGGTGAGAGGCCCGCGTACCGCAAAAAAAAAAAAAAAAAAAAAAAGATCTAAATGGGTTGGGTGGTGTATATGTGTGTGTGTGTATATTTCATTTTTATTTTTTGGCAAACATTCAAGAAAGAGATTATTCCCTGTGCAGATACTTTCAGAGCATAAAAAGATAGAAAATTTAGTTCATTTTACAGAGCTGGCATAACCCTGATACCTAACAAAGAGAAAACACACACTAAATAAACAAATTAATTAATGAATTAATTAAAACTACATACCAAGCTAACTTGCAAACTGTCAAAAATCCCATGTTTCCCCCCTCTCTTGGTTTCTCCCTTGCTTTATTGAAGCACATCTTCAAATGGCTTCCTAAGAAAGAGTATGTGGGAAGTAAACTCTCTTAGTCCTTCTGTGTCTAGAAATGTCTTTGATCTGCCCTGGTACCTAATGGACAGTTTAGCTGGGTATTGAATTCTAAACTGAAAGTCATTTTCCCTCAGAATTTTGAAGATATTGTTCCATTGTCTTTTGGCATCCAGCACTGCTGTTGAGAAATCTGGTGCCTTTCTGGTTTTCATTCCTTTGTAGGTGACTTTTTTCTCTCTCTGGGAACTTTTAGTGAACATCTTCTCATGTTCCTAGGTATTCTGAAATTTCAAAATCTTGTTTGTTCTTTATGCTGGGGACTAGAGGAGATCTATTAATCTGAAGACTTGAGTTTTTTTGGTCTGGGAAATTCTATTCAATTATTTATGTGAATATTCTCTCCTGCTTTCTCTCTTCTACCTAAAATACCTATTAATCAATCCTAGACCTCCAGCACTTTTTTGTGTCTTATCTTTTCTCTGATGAAATTCTGTTTCTTTCCCTTTCTGCTTTATTTTCTGACAGATTACCTTGACCTTAACTTTCTATCTTTCCACTGAATTTTAGTTATATTTTTTATGTCCAGGGACTTTTTTTGTTCTCTAATTGTTCCTTTTTCATAACACTACTCATGTTTCATAGATATAGTGTCTTCTTGAATTCTCCTTTTAAGTTCTCTTCTACCTATAAATTGTTTCTGTTTTCTTGGAGGTCTCTTTTTCAGTTTGTTTATCTTAGTTCTTTCTACTTCGTATTTCAGGTTTCCTCAAATAGCTTCTGGCTTATGGTTGCCCATTCATAGTTAAAAATGAAGAAGTAGAAAAGTTTCCTGAAAGCTTTGTGTACACAGATAAGAGGAACTGAATGGCAGGTCTTGTTTCAGAGTGAGCTGGTCTTTGTGTTTGGGGACTTCTAAATGTCAACCTGCAATGTGCTTTACTCTAGGATACCACCTTAAAACCAGCTCTCCTAGTCTTCCTCAGACAGTTTCATTTCTTTAAGAAGACCCTCCCTTTTAGTGGGGAGGAGGAATATGGGGAAGGGAGTGGCAGAGCTGAGCACCCTGCATACCTGGCTGAGTATTCTGTGTACGAGGGGCAGAGAAATTTTTTGTCCCATGTATAGACTTTCAATTAGATCCCCGTTTTCAGCCACGTACCCACTTCCCACCCTCCATTGCACCCAGCATATCCACATCTCAAACTTCTTCAGGCTTCCATGGATGGGTCAGCTCCCATCTTGGCTGCAGATCCTGCCATGTGCACCCAGCCTACAGCATCTCCATCCTTCTTCCTCAGTCACGACTCTTCCATCAAACCACTCATCCAGAAATTTGTTGAGACTTCTCTTGTCCACAAAAGCCCTCCCCCCAACTCTTTTCTTTGGAAAGACTTATATGTTTATTATTTATTTCTGAGACATTTCTGAGGAGGAGGAGATAAACCCATGTGCATTTGGTTGGCCATCACAAACTGGAAGTCCCACCTGCCTTGTAATGGGGGGTGGTGGGTGGTGGGCATGGGACTGGGTTCTCTTCTACAATTTTACATTTTTACCATTTTACTGAGCAGAGTGCGAAGTCTTTCTAAGAGATGACACATTTACAAGAAATTCAAAAATATGCACAGAGATGCAAGGAAAACTTTTTTTTAATTACATAACACATTTGAGTGTGTTGATTAAAATATATTTTAAATATGAAACTAAAATCAGACATGTCCCTAAAGCATCTCCTCAGAATCTTAAACATTTCATAGAATATACTCAAGAAACCACTGGCCTAGTAAAAAGAGCATGGAATTGGGAGTCAAATAAACCTGATTCAGATCCTGGCTCAACCATCTGTTCTCTCCAAATGTTACTTCACTCATCGGTACCTACCTCCTTACGTTACTGGGAGAATTGAATGAGACAGTATACCTGCAAAGTACCTGGCACAGAACCCGGTGATTAGTAGGTGCTCAGTAAATGCTGATGACTATTCTTTCTCCCCACTTCATACTGAGCTTCTCACCACGCTCCACTTTGTTCTACACTATTTCTACCTCCCTCCTTCTCTACCTCTTTGAGTGCCTGCTCACTCTTTAATGTTCAGATCACACATTCCCACATTTACAAAGTCTTCTCCCACCCTCCAGAAGGTTCACAGTTCTTTCTTCTGTGCCCCCATCCAACCCTAGCACTTGTTCACACCTCCGTTATAGTTCTAATCTCTCTGTGACAGAGAGAGCTGTGTGCAGCTCTGTGCTGGAGAAGGATTCCCCAAAGGCAGCATCCTGATCCTGTTCCTAAGTTTCCCCCCAGCACCCACTGTGGCAGCTGACACATAGTAGGCACTCAATAAATGTTGGAATCAAATTGAATTGCAACAAACCAACCTGAATTAGGGACAGCCTGAAACAACTGCCAGGCTGAGATACAAAAACGAAGCCATGACCCAGAAAGACAGATTCTAACTTGTCCATGACGCAGACACCTTGTTCCTTTCCTGTAGGAGTTTCTGAGCTGTTGTCATCATGACCTCCGCCCCCAGTCCTGACCATGTGCCAAACACAACACGTTCAACTCCGGGAGACAGAACGTTGGTTTGCCTCGGCCCTTTCCCCACCCCATGAGACAGAGTCAGGAGGACCAGACAGAGCTCACCTGGATTTATGGGAACCCACTGGGTGGGGATAGGATTTTTCATCCTCCAGAATGACATGTTTAGCTCTGGGGCTGGGCTGGGGCAGGATGCTTTCTCTGTTATTCTCCTTTGCCTTCTTCGGAAGCCCATGACAGAAGAAAACATTGGGGGCTCTGGCCTCTCCCCTCTTCCGCCCTCTGCCTTCACCTCTGACACAGGCAGGGTCAGGCCATGAATCAAGCAAAACCTGTTTTGTGTCATATCTCTTATGACACTATCTGTAAGCAGGACCCTGTTCTGGGGCCTCACACAGACTACCCATATTGGGGGTCACTGGTGTCATGAAGAATGCAAAGTCCCTGTCCTCCAGGAACCCCTAGTCTAATGAGCGGTGGGGTAGGGAGATACAGTATAGTCCCAGCCCTCGAACTGCTCCCCAGCTGATGCAGTCACACCCACACTAGGGAATACCCAGTCCAGAGTGGGGGACTGTGCAGGTGCACACAAGCATCATCCAAAGTTGAGTAGATACAGCCCCAGTCATGGCACCTACTGTGTACCAAGCATTTGACATATGTATCATGTACATGGTCATATCCCGGGGGTGCGGTCTCAAAGCTGTGCTATCATCAAAGGTGGCAACCAAAAAACAACAATTTCAAAGTAACTCGGTTTGTTGACTTGAAATGCCTGAACCCGAACAAAAGGGCTTCATGGATCACAGCGATGCTTCTTCAGTCTTCTTGCTCCCATCCGCTCTTCTCCCTCATACACTGAAGCTGCTCCCAAAGCCCCCTGCTCTTTCTTCTTCTCTCTATCCTGCCAACTCTATACCACATTTGCCCAAGGATCTTTCTGACAAATCTGCCCCTTCCTTAGAGGCCAACGGAGGCAAAGAAACTGAGTCAGCCAAGCCAGAATTTTCTCCAACGGGCAGGGAGAAGGGAATGCCTGGGAAAGAACACTCATACACTAATAATTTCCATCCTGTCATATATATATATATTGGTTGACACAATTGTCCTTATTTTATAGATGAAAAAACTGAGTTTAGCAAGTAACACGTGACCAATGGCAGGCCATTGATCCATGGGGCAAGAGGGACTTGAACCCACGCCTTCTGGCTTCTGTGCAAGGGGAGATGTGGTCCCTGAAAGGACAAATATCAATTAGCAGGGTGCCCAGAGTAAAGGAGTCGGGTGACTCATGGCTCTGTGGAAAGCATCTCCAGGGTGAGGCAAATTTTTCTTCACTACCTCAGGATACGTATGTGTTTGTGTCTGTGCATCTGGGGAGGCGGTGAGGTGACCACGGGGAGTTCCCCTCCGCCAAGGTCCACTGCCCACACTTCCCAGTGTGGGAGGACATTCCACACGGAGCTGCTCATCCCGGGGAGGTTCAGGGAGCACTGTGAGGCTGCCTCCAACGCTAAGGAAGATACACAGGGTCAGAGTGGGCCCGGGGGCTCCTGGGGGCCAGCCTGAAAGCATAATTCACTCACGGACGTCTTGTTACAGAACGTGAAGGTTCTGTCTTCAGCAACACCAGGCTGGTGTAGCAGAGAATTTTGCCAATTTTACAATTGAGAAAACTGAGACCCAAAGGAGTTTCACCGCCAGGCTGACACCCAGACCTTCTGACTCCTTCCACAACCTGCAGCCACCCCGGCTGCTGGGGAGGGGTAGACACACCTATACCCTTCTCCCACGCCCCCAACCCACCCCAAAATGGTGCCTCAGATGGCCTTTGACACCTCCCGCTTTTCTTTCTGGAGCCCCCAAGTGACTCTGGACATGGGCTCCTCGGGGTAGACCCAGGGAGCTTGTCCAGCTGGCTCTTTCCTGGGCTCCGCGAATGGAGGGCTGCAGGCAATGACCACACTGTGGGGTGGGGATTTGAACGCTGGGCAGGGGACCGCTGGGGACCTCTTCCTGCTCTGCCACAGGCCCACACCCAGGGCGGTCTTCCTCCACTGCCCAGGAGGAGGTGGGAACATATCACAGGGTATAGAACCCCAGTGGGGGGAAGGGGACAGGACAGGAGGGCAGAGGGCCCTGAACAGTTGGGACACTCATCCCTCTCCTCCCTGCCCAGCCCCCTTTATCTGGATTACCTTTGTCTTATCTGTCTACACTGACTGGCAAGCTTCCATTTGAAGAAAGGGTCCAGCATCTTCCCTTCTTTCTTAGGAATATCTTTTCACAGGCTTTGTTTGCAAGCATTTTCTGTTGTGTGTGTTTAAATCGGGATTTCCCTCTCCATTCAGGAGTTTCCTAGGTGGAGGATGAAGATGGGCCAGGGGAGTTGTCTCACCTTCACTGCTCCTGGGGTCCGCTGCTCTTGACCCAAGAAGTATTGAAAATCTGGCTTCTCCTTGAGGCCTCCGCCCCTGGACACCTCTCCCTTCTCAGTATCTGAACTTTCTGAACCTCCTCTGTCTTTTACCCACCGTGGTTCGACCCTGCCCGATTCAGATGCTACTACCAAGAGTTATTTCCCCAGTTCATCTAGAAGGGAGTTTGTGTGGGATATCTCTGAGGTCCTCAAAGACATCAGCCGCCCCCGTGCCCTCGGACCTTCTCACAGCAGCTTGAGCATCCCTGGGTTCCAGGAGGGATTTTGCTTCACCTGCACGTCGGTTCCATGTCGGATGTAGAAGATGCCCCTGAGTGATGCCTGTTGGCAGTTAACTGCCCTTTCTCTTCTCTTGTCACCTCTGCACAGCTGTTAAACTCCACCGCCTCTTTTAAAGCCCTCTAGCTCCACTGATTCTGGCAGTGGAATGCCTGGAAGAAGGACCTCGGTCCTGGTCTTCTTTGAAGAAAGAATTCAGCAAAGAGATCAAGATTGTGAAATTGAGACAGTGCTTATTAGTAGAAAGGACATGAGGAAGAGCACACGGGTGAACTTGGAGTGAGCTGCTCACAATAGGGGTGGCTTAAGTTGCTCCTATGGGTTTTCTGGGTTGTCTCTGGCTAATCATCTTGCTTGTGCCCATATTTGTTCTGACTCAGAGCCCTTCCTGGTGTGCACGTGCATCTCTCAGCCACGTGCATCTTCCAGCACAAAGGTTTCTGGGAGGTTGGCAGGACATATTATGGGCTGGTGACTCCTTCCTCCTTTGGTCCCTCCCCTAGTCTGAGGACCACTTCTGCGCAGGTGTCAGGCTGGGCTTTCACCTAATCAGGACCCATGCTCCTGCTGGTATCTTGTGTCAGCAGGAGACCAGTTGCAACTGCTCAGCCTGGGGCCTATCTATCTCCTACCCCACCAGGACACTTCATCCAAAGACCGAGAGTACTAGGGGAAGCAGGTGTTCTAGTCCCCCATGCACCCTGCCCTGTGACCTGAGCACTTTGGGTGGACACCCAAAGGTAGTGAGACCAGAGCAAGGATTTGAGGCTGTTCAGTTCACAGCTCACATTGGAGAATCCTACCCTGGAACGAAGGCAGGGGGCTGGATTGGATGACCTTAGGCCCTCAGTGCTGAAGGTCAGTGGTGGGGCTGCTCCCAGAGCCCCAGGTGCTGGTCAGCAGAGTCTCTTTTCCCTCCGACCTTCCAGGAAGATGTTCTTCCCCTCCTTGTGCAGGTCTGTTGACTGGTCTGTGAAGCAAACCCATGAGGCAAAGGAGGGAGCCAGAGGCAAGGAAGGCAGTGGGAAAACCAGCCCGTGATCAAAGGCCTGAACTCCATGTGTCCCCAGCATCCCCATAAATCCAGACCCCCACGCCAGCCAAGGCAGGGAGTGGGCCCTGGGGCTTTATGAATGAAATGAGTGGAGAAGCACCTCGAAGCCAGCGAATGCGCCCCACAGCCTGAGGCCTGAGCCCTGCCAGAACCACAGGGAGGGCGGAAGGATGGGGAGACAGAGCGGCGGCCCCACAAACCCACCCCCGCCACTCACCACGCCGTACATCAGGAGGGTTCCTCGGAGGGTTCCTCGGAGGGTTCCTCAGAGCCTCTTGGGGAGCCTGCGGGTGGCAGGGTGTTACCTGGCAACCAGGACTCTGGGAGGGAACGTTCCTCAAGGCCCCAGTTTCAAGACAAAGAAACAGCCCTGCCCTTAGGGAGCTCCACTCCAAGGGGGAGACCCAGACCTTACTTGGGGTGTAGCAGGCGTTGGGTCAGGCTTGCTCACTGGGACACCTCAGGGCTCCACCACGACTCCATCCCCCAGGGCAGGGCGAGGCTGAGGGTGGAGGGTGGAGACTCCGTGAATAAGCAGGGTTCCTAAGGGCTGCGCTTCCAAGGAAAGTGACTCAGGCAGGGAGAGAGGAGAAGCCCTCACCTGGCCTAGTGGGCTCAGCTGCCCGGGGACCTGGGAGACTCCTGTGCCTTCGCACACCCTCAGGCGCCACTACTCCCAGAAAAGGACCTTTGGAGACAGGCCCCTGTGTGGCTCAGGGAAGATCCCCAGGGGCAAGAGGCCTGTAAATGCTGGTAGGGTCAGGAGGAGACCTTAATGAACTCCTCTCCCAGAGCCCTGACTTCTTTCTGCCCGGAGCTCAAACAGCGTTTTCAGGAAAGCATCCACTGCAGGTGCCTGGTCTCCCCCTGGGCATGCGCCTTGGACACATGCCAGCTGACTCTCCTGAGCACTTGGCACTTCAGCCTGGCTGGTCTGCCTCCAGCCTGTCCTCCAAGACAGGCAATGAGCTGCCTGAAGGCAGAGCCCAGCCTGGCTCCAGCTCCCCAGGGCACTTTGCTCAGAGCAGACTCACGATGGGTGTTTACAAGTGTTGAAAAGCCTACTAGGTACAGTATTTCTTAAGGCCGGTCACATGCCCGCATCTCCACCACCACCACCCTAAAGCTCGCACCCTCTCAGACCTGCCACGACCTCGGAGCTAGTCTTCCAGCTTCCTCTCTTGACCACCAGTCCCATCCTTCAGGCATACCACAGCCAAAGGACCTTTCAAAACAGTGTCATCATGCTTCTTCAAATACTGTTGTTCCCACTGCTCTTGGGATAGATCTAAGATATCTAACCCGGTCTGCAAGGGCTGGGCCCTGGCTACCTCTCCAGCCTTGTCATTGTAAACCCCATTCTTTGTGTACCAGCTGTACTGATTGTCTCTGGCTCTTCAAGTGGACTACTATCACTTCTACCTCAGGACCTTTGCACTTACAGTTTCCTCCACCTGCCAGCTCTTTCTCTCTGCCTTCACACTCTTTGCCTGCCTAATTCCTATTGTCTTTGGACATCAGATTAATTGTCTCCTTCTTGGAGAAGCCCTCCCTGATCTCCCAGAAGCAGGTTCCCCACTACATATTCTCAAAGCAACCACAGCTTTTCCTTCATAGCATCTTTCACCATTTGTAATTATACATATGCATGGTTCTTTCATCAATGTCTATTCCCCTCCTGCCCCACAGTCTGTCAGCAGGATATAGACCACTGCCCAGCCGCAGCTGAGGGACACACCTGACCTAGAAATGTTCTGCACCCCAGTGGGCTGAAACTTGGGAAGTACCTGACCCAAGAGGTAAGCCCCACCCTGTGCCAAAGGTGTGGGGAGGAGGAACAGGGGTGGGGAGAGGCATGCATTCTCACCAAAAGGGAAAGAGAAAGCTGAGGAATATTTAGAGAGGGAGATAAGGTGGCCAAAAAGCAGGAAATGAGCTGCTGGGAGCTGTTGGCTTGAGGCAGGGCAGTTTAGAATGAAGGTTGCAGATCAAAGCCACAGGAAGTGGGCTGTTTTCTCAGTACCGGAAGAATCAGATCAAAGCCACACTTTCCTGTCTGGGTGGGGTAGGCAATTCATTCACTTATTCATCCGGTACATTACCATAGGTCATTCAACAAATATTGATGGAGCACCTTTCTCTGTGCCAGGCCCCGTGCTATGCCCTGAGGCTACAGTGATGAGTAAAAGTGGATTGGACCCCTATTCTCCTGAATTGACAAGCATCTTGCTTAGTGTCCAGACCAGTTTTTAAGTGGCAAGGTTGCAGTCCATTTAGTGAGCTATTGCCAATAGTTTTAGAAATGAAATACAGAATGGAATGGAATGGAATGGGATGGGATGCAATGGGAGGGAATGGAAAGGGATGGGATGCAATGGAAAATATCACTGTATCCCACAAAGTAGAAGAAAAAGGAAAAGCACTGTTTCAGTTGTATATGTATTATGTGAACCGGATACCAGCATAAAGTGTATTTCTTACCGTTGGTCATGATCAAAAAGGTTTGAGAGGGCTTCCCTGGTAGCGCAGTGGTTGAGAGTCCGCCTGACGATGCAGGGGACATGGGTTCGTGCCCCGGTCCGGGGAGATCCCACATGCCGTGGAGCGGCTGGGCCCGTGAGCCATGGTCGCTGAGCCTGCGCGTCCGGAGCCTGTGCTCTGCAGCGGGAGAGGCCACAACAGTGAGAGGCCCGCGTACCGCAAAAAAAAAAAAAGGTTTGAGAAATACCAATCTCAAATAAATATTATTTAACTAATTCCATAAGCCCATAACGAAAGTCTGTGATAGGGAGCACACAGGGACAGAGTGCTATGGAGAATGGAATGGTACAACCCCCATCTGGTCGGGGCTGGAGAAGGGTGGTCAGGGAAGTCTTCCCTGGGGAGAAGATGCTTGAGGGAGGAGGAGAGGGAAGGGGTGAAGGAGGGGGAGGGGGAGAAGCTGTTAAATGGGTCTATCTTGAGAGGCCCAGCATGGGGCAGAGACAGGCAGAGAGAACTATGGGGGCCATCTGGGAGGAAGGAGCATGGAAACTTTAAGGGAAGGAGAGCAAGGGCCTGCAGTTTGGAGAGCAGAGAGGAGGATGGGGAGGCAGGAAGGAGTCTTGTGGGGCTTGTTGGAGAGCTTGGCCTCTGAAAGGCAACAAGAAGCCGCTGATGGGTTTAGTCATTCCTGTGTTCAGCAGCAGCTTTAGTCATTCCTGTATTCACCAGGTCATCCCTTGACCTGGCTGTCCTGGTTCTGGAGACACAAAGGTAAAAGCACCTGCAAGCCGCTTCCAGGCCAGCTGGGGGTCAAGACAGGTAGGAAGTGGTCAAGGCAGACTCTCATCCCAGTTGAGCAAACTGGTATCTTGGGTTGGGTTTCCCCGTGGCAGACTCTACAACAAGAATGTGCATGCCAGGGACTTCCCCAGAGGTCCAGTGGTTAAGACTTAGCGCTTCCACTGCAGGGGGCGCAGGTTCGATCCCTGGTTGGGGAACTAAGATCCCACATGTCGCTCAGTGCGGCCAAAAAAAATAGAAAAGAATGTGTATGCCATGCACCCCAATGTTCACTGCAGCACTATTTACAATAGCCAAGACATGGAAGCAACTTAAATGTCCAATGATAGAGGAATGGATAAAGAAGATGTGGTACATATATATACAATGAACTATTACTCAGCCATAAGAAAGAACAAAATAATGCCATTTGCAGCAACATGGATGGATTTAGAGATTATCATACTAAGTGAAGTAAGTCAGACAGAGAAAGACAAATATGATATCACTTGTTTGGAATCTAATTTTTTTTAAATGATACAAATGGACTTATTTATAAAACAGAAACAGACTCACAGATTTTGAAAACAGACTTATGGTCACCAAAGGGGAAACATGGGGTGGGGAGGGGATAAATTAGGAGCTTGGGATTAACATACACACACTACTAATATAAAATAGATAGCCAAAAAGGACCTACTGTATAGCACAGGGAACTCTACTCAATATTCTGTAATAACCTATATGGGAAAAGAATCTGAAAAAGAATGAATATGTATATATGTATACCTGAATCACTTTGCTGCACACCTGAAACTAACACAACATTGTAAATCATCTGTACTCCAATTAAAAAAAAAAAAGAATGAGCGTGCCAGTCCTTACTTGGGGGGTGATCCCAGGAAACACTGGTAGGAAAATGGAAAAGTGACACAGAGAAGGGTAGGAGCCAATAGAGGGGGGTTGATGAGCGCCTCCCACCAGGGACCTCCAGGAGACCGCAAGGAACAGAACTTCTTAGGGGAGAAGAGCTCTGGTTTCCATCATCTAGGTCCCATCTTTCACTGGCTGAGCCTGCTCCTGGGGACGCTCCTGGCCTGTCTCTTGCACAGGCCGGGCCTGCTTCCACTGCAGAGAAAGCCATCTGGAAGAGCTGCAGGGTTGCAATGCCAAGGGGATATGGACAGGGCATTGACCGTTTCTGCCAAAATCAACCTGTACCGTGTCCAGAGCATTCTGTGGTCCCTTAACTCATCTGCATTTGATTTAGGGTGATGACCTCGAAATCTCTAACTCCAGTTTTCACTTTTCCTCTGGCCTCCAAATCCTTAAATCAACCAACCATCAGCCAGAACTCTCCCTTTGGATGTCCCATGAGCACCTCAAGTCATCAGATCCTAAACTTAATTCATGTGAATCTCCACCCCCACCAGCAAACCTCCACCTCCAGTTTCCCTATTGGTATGAATGGAATCCCAATTACCCAGTCACCCAAGCCAGAAACCAACTCCCTCTTCCCACTGCCTACAACCAGCTGATCACAGCCCCTCAATCCCATCACCCCTTGGTCTTCTCCATCACTCCCAGCCTGAGGGTTCCCCACTGCTTTAACCCAGATCCACACATTGGCACCCTGGTTACCTTTCCCACCCCGCATCAGGCCATCCCTGATGCAGCCCAGTCGAACCTTCCAAAACACAGATCTGGCTGGGTTTGTCCCCTGATCGAAATCCTTGATGCCTCCCCAGCCGCCCTGAGGATGAAGTCAAACACTTCTGTGTGGTAGAAAGGCTTTCCCATCCCCTCCTAGCCAACCTAACATCCCACACCATCATGACCACCATCCCACCACATACGCTCCAACTATTCTAAATTATTCCTAATTCCCCTGACACAAATCCATTCCTTTGCTAAATCCACTCTCTAAACTCAACATCCTCTGCCTTGTCCATCTGGCACATAATCCTTGCAGTCTCAGCTCAACTCTGCCTCCTCTGGAAAGCCCACCCTGATTCCCCCCACGCTCCCACCATATCTTAACCGCCCACCTTCAGAGCAAGGACGTCATGAAATTGTGAAATTGTTGTTTAACCGCAGATCTGCCTCCCCTGTGAGAGCTCTTTGAGGGTAAGGCATTATTTCATCTTTGTTTTCCCCAGAAACTCTCACACAGACTGCTCCCAGAAAACCCTCCATAAATATTGGCCAACCAATGAAGTGACCAGGCTCAGGTGACACTGCTGGACAGTGGCCGAGCTGAGATGGGAAGCTGGACTCTTTCCCACCCTCATGTCAACACAGGTGACACTGACCTGTTAAGACGAGAAAGCACAAAGTGGTCCTTCATCTCCCTGCACGGCGCTGAAACTTGTCAGCAGGACTCGGAGTTGTCAGGACAGTGGGGACAGTTTGCGCTGAGCCATCCACACTCTCTCAGGGCCAGAGGCAGGGTCAGACCAATAGACAGGCTTTGAACCTGGGCAGAGCAAGGAGTTTCTATCTCACTGGGCACTACAGACAGTCTTGACTTCAGGGCCACTGGGCTCTACCCACACGGGCCAAATGGCCAGTGAGCGTCGGGGCCAGGGATCTGCTGTCCGGTGGGTGACTCTGGACAAGTCACTTCCCCTTCGTGGGCGTCAATCTCCCCACCTGTAAAATGGCAACTTGAACCAGGGTCCATTCCGGCTCAAAAATACTATGATTTGGGGAATTCCCTGGCAGTCCAGTGGTTAGGACGCTGCGCTTTTACTGCCGAGGGCGTGGGTTCAATCTCTGGTCAGGAAACCAGGATCCCCCGAGCCACATGGTGCGGCCAAAAAAAAAAAAAGTCAAATAAAAATACACAATGATTTTGACTGTAATCCCCCCAAGAAACAAGGCTGAGAGCCAAACCAAGGACTAGTGACATGATGTGGAAGAACACAGTGTTCGGGGACGCCTGCCCACTGCCCAGCCTCTGCCCTCGGTACCCGTTCCCTTTATCTTCAGTTTCTTCGTCTGTAAAAGAGAATAACGGCCGCCACTCTGTGAGGCTGCTGTAAGGAGAAATGCCCTGAACGACGTTAATGTGCCTGCTGCACTACTTGACCCCCGGTTGATGCCATCATCGATGCGGTTTCTGTCCCCTGGTACTAGAAGATGCCTGTGGGTGCAGAGCCCGAGACCAGCTCACCTCCTCTCCTCCCTGCCTCACCCCCAATCCCATCTGTGGCTTCCCTCACCGCTAAGCTCAGCTCCTCGCCGGAGGCTGGCAGAGTCCCCAAGTGGCCAGGTGAGCGTGGTCAACCACAGACGTGACCACCCAAGATCCCAGACCAGAGTGGCAGGGCCTGGATCCACACTGAGGTCTGGGGGCTCCGAGTCACAAAACAGCAGACCCCCGTGTGACACAAGCCCACTGGCTCACTGCCCACCCACTGTCCAGCCACCCTCCCTCTGTCCCCAGGTGACCCCACCGCATTCCTGTGGTTTGGAGTTTGCTGGTGTGAGGGCAACCGAAGTCTTGGTCCCCTCCCACCGGCAAATGGGGAGGGGTCTCCGGGGGCCAAATTCTTTTTCAAATGAGATTTCCGTGGTTTCCTCAGCTGAGGCGTCTGCGGAGCAGAGAACAAACAATGTGGAATTAAATTTCTCTGTGGAATTAAACAGGCCCCGTAAGTGAAGATCTAAGCATCTCTTTGGGCGTGGAGCCGACTTCGCCCGGTGCCAGGCTGCACTCCCACTGCCTTCCAGCCCCAGTGGTTGAGCAATCCCAGCTCCGGAGGCCATGCACCCCTTCCCCCACCAGCAGCCTCTCCACCCCGTGTGACCTCAGAATTGTCACCAGAGAAGGGCTCCAGTTTTTAATGGATTCAGCTGGGGCCCCCCGACCAGAGACAGCAGGAAACCCCGAAACAGGGGCATCTTCCTGGGACAGGTCCACACCAGCTGTGTCTGATGCCGCCACCACCACTGGGCAGGATTTCGGGATCAGGTTGCAAAGACTAGGGGAGGAGGTGAGACTGGCTGTCTCCCTGCGTTCCCAGGCCCCAGCAGCGTATTCTAGATGGACAGACCCCAAAAGTCACAGAGGAGAAAAGAATAAAGGAGCAGAACCACCAGCTGACTCTCCCCAATCCCCAGCCTGATACCATCTTAGACCCTGGCCGGAAAGGCCACTGTACATGTGGTCTGTCCATCTGAAAGAATATTATTCTGCCACTATTTCATGCATGAAGTACTGATTCATGCAACAACACGGATGAAACTTGAAATCACGTGCTAAGTGAAAGAAACCAGTCACAAAAGACCACAGAGTGTATGATCCCATTTATATCAAATATCCAGACTAAGTAAATCCATAGAGACAGAGCACAGATTAGTGGCTGTCAGGGCCTGGGGGAGGGAGGAACAGGGAGTGGCTGCTTAATGGGTCTGGAAGTTTCCTTTTGGGGTGATGAAAATATTCTGAAACTAGATAGAGGAGGTGGTTTCACAACATTGTGAATGTATCAAATGTCACTTAGGGTAAACTTTGTATGTATTTTAACACACTAAAGGGAGACAAGCAAGACCCTTGCCCTGTGTCCCCAGCTGTAGAGCAATCCTGCTCTGGCCACCCCAGGGGAAGGAGGAGTCAGAAAGTCCTAGTGGATGTTCCCACCAGAGCCGTGGCCTCCCTTCTAGACCATACATGGCACATCAAGGACGATCACGTTCCAGCCTGAACAGTCCTCAGATTCTCCAGGTTCCTTTTCCTAAAGGCAAACCACACCCTGGGCCCCAGGGCCAGGCGAGGAACAGCTGTTTGCAGGGGGAGTGAATGGTATTTAGGTCATCTGGCCTGGGCTCTCCACCCCTCCTGGTGCCGGATGGAACCAGGAATGACAAGAGAAGAGGGGTCAGACCACAGGCCAGGGACTGGGACCCAAGGGCAAGCCCTCCCTGGGCAGCTACCTGCTGGCACAGAATTCTAAATCATCAGAATTACGAATTTGGCCCTGGCCTCCAAGGTCATTATGAAGGTGTATATGTCAAGATAGATGGGTAGACCATATTTGATTAACAGTTCGTAAGCTTGACTTTTGGCTTTGGAATATTTAGACTTGTGGTATTCGTCTGTATTTGTCTTCTGTTGCTGCATAACAAATGACCACAAACTGAGTAGCAAAAACACCCATTTATTTTATTAACTCACAGCTCTGTGGTGAGAAGTCTGGGTGAGTTCAACTGTGTTCTCTGCTCCCACAAGGCCAAAATCAAGGCGGGCTCTTATCGGGAGGTTCTGGGGAAGAATCCACTCCCAGACTCGTTCAGATGGTTGGCAGAATCCAGTTCCGTGTGGTTGTAGGACTGAGGTTCCCATTTCCCTGCTGACTGTCAGCTGAGAGTTGCTCTTGACTGAAATCCTTCTGGTGCTTTCAATCTCTCTAACGTCCTATTCTGCTACCAGAGAGGAGAAAATGCTCTTCTTCTTATAAAGGGCTCATCTGATTAGGTCAGACCCATCTAATTAATCTCCATATTTTAAGGCCAACTGACTTGGGATTTTAACGATATCTGCAAAATTCCTTCATAGAGTACCTAGATTTGTTTTTTGTTTTTAAAATTTATTTATTTTTTGGCTGCATTGGGTCTTTGTTGCTGCGCGCGGGCTTTCTCTATCTGCGACGAGCAGGGGTACTCTTTGTTGCCGTGTTCAGGCTTCTCGTTGCGGTGGCTTCTCTTTGTTGTGGAGCACAGGCTCTAGGCACACAGGCTGCAATAGTTGTGGCAAGCAGGCTCTAGAGCACAGGCTCAGTAGTTGTGGCACACGGGCTTAGTTGCTCCACGGCATGTGGGATCTTCCCGGACCAGGGCTAGAACCCGGGTCCCCTGCATTGGCAGGCGGATTCTTAACCACTGTGCCACCAGGGAAGTCCCCCTAGATTTGTTTTTGATTGAGTAACCAGGGGATGAGGTCTTAGGATGGGGACATCTTCAGAATTCTGCCTACCACTGCCTCCTTTTGAAATCTCCCCCCCAGGCCTTGAAACTGTTAGTGGGAGCCTGTTCCAGCCCAGCATGTCCAGCTCTTTCTACCTCAGGATTTAACTCATGGGAACTTTGCTTAACCTAGAGCAAGCATGGTCGACATCTGTGATACAAATGCCACCCTTTCTCCTTCAAGGACTTGAGGAAATGCCACCTCCTCCATGAAGTCCTCAGCCTGAAACCCAGGCCGAATTAATCTCCCCCGGACAGCACTTTGCTGGTACCTCTCCTCTATGGCACTTCCCAGCCTGCCTTAGGGTACAGCTGAGAGCTCTGAGTCCTCTCCAGACAAGGAGCCACCTGGGCAGGGGCCACTGGACATTGGACACTCTGCCAGGCCCAGCAGGGACCCAGAGAGATGAATCAAAAGCCATCCCTGACTTAGAGGATCCCTCACAGTCCAGCAGGGCCAACGAACCTGTGTGCCCATCACTGTACATACCTTCCAAACACTCTGTGATGCGAATACATTTACAAGTGAGGAAACTGAGGCTCAGAAACATTAATCAATTTTCCCAGAGTCACGTGGTCCATCTGTGGGAGAAATTGGGTGTCCAGCTCCAGAGACTAAACCTGTAACTTCCACACTAAAAAATCTTAAAGAATTTGGGAATTCCCTGGCGGTCCAGTGGTTAGGACTCAGTGCTTTCAATGCCGAGGGCCCGGGTTCAATCCCTGGTGGGGGAACTAAGATCCCACAAGCCACATGGCATGGCCAAAAGAAATCTTAAAGAATTCAAACCCCCTGACTTCTCATCTGGGGTCAGACACTGTTACTTGGGCTGTCACCTGCTGTACCCACTCCAGTGTTTCCATGGCTTCGCATATAAAGATGTCTTTCTCACACAGGTGCAATGGGCATAGGCTCTGTTACTCATAGTTCTTCAGGAACTCAAGCCCCTTACAGCCCACTGTAGTAAGGGCCTTACCATCCTCCCCTGGGTCCTCCACATCCAGCCACCGGACAGGGGAAGAGAGTGAGCCAAAGTGGAGTTTTCAGAGGTCAGACCAGGACGTGGCATGGTTTACATTTCTTCAGCCACATTCCACTGGCCAGAACTCAGCCCATGGTTCTGTCTGACTGCAGGGGAGACTGGGAAATGTAGTCTTACTATGTGCCCAGGAGGGAAAGGAATTGAATTTGAAGAACAGACACATAGGTGTTGCCATGAATGCCACACGCTTTGGCCACATGTGGCTCCAGGGGTGCTGTATGCAAAGGGCTGCTTGGTGCCGTCAGTGACAACAGAACTAAGCTCAAGAAGTGAAGACAGGGGTGCCTAGCGGAGCTCAGGAGGCGGCAGCCGCAGACCCAGCGGTGTGCAGAATTATAAGGCTGTCTGCTGAGATTTGAAAAATGGCAACAAATGAGAGTATCAGCATCTTTAGTTCAGCATCCCTGGCTGGGGGATATGTAGATTCACTTTTACCTGAGAATCCTCTACAGGAACCATTTTAAAATGCTTGGAACTCTATGTTGAATAATTATACAAAGTTCCAGATTGCAACATGGGGATCCCTCATAGTTCATGAGGTCCTTTATTTCTTGTTCTGTTTACCTGGATTTTTGTTTCAATTTATACCTTACATGAAAAAGTACAAAATTCAAAAGGATAAACCAGAAACGTGGGAAAATCAATGGAAATGTTTTAAAGTGCTTCTCTTTAATCACTTTTGTATCCAGCTTCTTTGATTTGTGGTACCTATTATTTTACAGAGAATTTCAATATTCCTTATGATTGGGAAACAATGCCAAGATGGTACATGCTTTTGGCAAGATGTTTTGGCTCTGCAGTGATTGAGGTTACCGGTGCTATTTCCTGCATAGGCTCTTAAACCACAAAAGAATACATAAGCATATTCACAAAATTTCTCATGAGCTTCAGGCGCCATTTGGAATGGAAGCTGAATATGCACATCCTCTGGAAACCCTAATTCTTGGAACTAGATATTTCATTGGAATCATGCTTTTATGTGATCCTGTTATTCTTCTTTGGGCCTGGGTGACCGTTCTTTTGACAGAAACAGTTGATGTCCATAGTGCTTATGACATTCCTCTCAACCCTTTAAATCTCATTCCTTTCTATGCTGGTTCTCAGCATCACGATTTCCACCACGTGAACTTCATTGGAATTTATGCTTCAACATTTACATGGTGGGATAGACTTTTTGGAACAGACTCTCAATTTATTGCCTATAGTGAGATGAAGAAGGTTGAGAAAAAGACTGAATAAACATCTCACATAAAGCTTCCTCAAGTTACACATTTCCTGATGAAGCTAGTAGCTAACATTGCTTCTGGGGAGTGAAAATAAACATGTGTCTTGGTTGCTAAGTGATAAAAAGAACATTAACAACTTTTAATTATCTCCCTAGTAGGAACTTTTATATGTTGAAGTACAGTTTCCCTGAGGAAGCTTTAAAGGCCATGTTGCTAACCTTACAAAAAGGATTTTAGTAATGGAAGGAATATTAATGTATGTCTTTTCCCCAAGTTGTACCATAGGCCTGAAGCTGAAATTGGTCTTCAAACCTTTTAAATATACAGCGGCCATTTCAAGAACTCTTAGTAGTAGTGAACTTTAAACACTTTTTTGGAATTTGCTTAAAGATCAAATGCCATGGGTTGAACCACACCAATCTGTATAGTGTGAGTGAATGCTGACTCTGAAATAGCCAGCACCGGGAATTTCTACTCTTATCTGGAGCTGACCAGTTTGTGGTGATTCTCTTTCTCGGAGAAGTCTGTTTTGATTGCAGTGTACTACTCTTATCTATAAATTAAGGCATTTCTGAATTGATGAAAGACTATTTTAGTCTAAAGGTTTTCAGGTTACTTGAATTTTTTAAACACTGAGCTTTATTTCTACTATTTACCCTTTCTTTTTTGTTTATCAAGTTTGCATTATACTTAAAGCTGTATCTTGAAACTCTGTGTACTGACTTGCTGTATTTGCGCTTGGAGCTATTGAAATAAATGTGATTTTGTTTGAGAAAAAAAAAAAAAAGAAGTGAAGACAGGGCGGGCACACCGGCAGGGGCCGGGGATTTGTGAGAGCACAGAGTGTCCTCTTAGTCATGCACTAGGCTCAGCAGGAGGCCTTGCTCATCCGATGAGCTCACCTTGGGCCTAGGGCTATGCAGGATCACCAGCAGCACCCCCGTCCTCCCCTGAGCTGGCCAGGGCCCCCTTCTCCAGGCCAGGCCCTGAACAGATGATCCAGCAGCTTTGGCCATAGCTGCTCTGGCCAGGGATAAGGCACAGGCGCTGATGTCCCTAGCAGTAGCCACACTCCTCCCCTCCCCCAAGCTGGGCAGGCCCAAGGGTCGCAGTGCTGAGCCGCCAGCCTGTGACTGGATGCAGGTGGCTGATTTTCTTTTCAGATTTAACCCTGAGGTATTAAAAATCACCAGATTATGTCCCAAAGCCAAGGACAAATTATTTGGTCCAGAGGAGTCACATGACTTAGCCCTGGTCCGAGTGATGCAGACTCTGTCTGTCATGAGGGAAGAAGGGATGGGAAAGGAAAAGCGTGTTCTAATAGGAAGCATGTGCACACCTGCACTGGGGCCCACCCAGTGTACTCCCCAGAGAGCAGAGGAGAGGAGATGCCAAGGTCCCAGCCCTGGGTCCCAGGAGAACAGGTATCCCTGAGGCCACAGGACCCGGTGCGGTGGGAATGGGGCTGCAGTAACCACCCCGCATTGCCTCCACATGTCTCTGTGCGGGTTGGGGGAGGGCCCCGGAAGGCAAGGACCTGAGTCTCAGTCTGATTCTCTCACCACTTGCAAAGGGTCCTTAAGCAACACCCCACCCCTCCCGGCCCGAACCTCAGCTGACCCATCAGTCCAGGGAGGTCTGACCACATACCCCACAGGTAACACAGAATGATCCATTTTCTTCCAGGGGGAAGAAAATTTTAGAATTTAACATGTATGTGTCCACATGTTTTTCTATCTAAAAGTAAGAAAGGAATTTAGCTCTACTAATATTTAACATAAAGATTGACCCAGGGGCTTCCCTGGTGGCGCAGTGGTTGAGAGTCCGCCTGCCGATGCATGGGACACGGGTTCGTGCCCCGGTCCGGGAAGATCCCACATGCCGCGGAGCGGCTGGGCCCGTGAGCCATGGCCGCTGAGCCTGTGCGTCCGGAGCCTGTGCTCCGCAACGGGAGACAGGAGAGGCCACAACAGTGAGAGGCCCGCGTATCGCAAAAAAAAAAAAAAAAAAAAAAAGCAAAAAATCGACCCAGGCACCCCAACGCAGTCTGTTTTGGTCAGTCATGTCCTCCACATTACTCAATGTCTGGAAGGAGGTGCAGCCGCTCCATCAGGCAGAGAACTTGAGGATGGCACCCTCTCTCTATCACTCAACTTCCAACCTATGGGAACATGTTGCCATTTACATATGCCCAGTTCAGTGGAATTCACAGATTGCAATGTCTGATTCAAACTAAATTAACCTGCCTTAGAAAAGGACAAGTGGCCTAAAAAGATTTCTGCCAAGAAACGGCAAGAAAATAGACACACTTCCCCTGATCCTAGGCCACGATTTCATCTGACATTTCAGGAAGGGGAAGCAAGCGTTGTGTGTTGAATGCTCCAGCAGAGATTTCCAAAAGTGAAATCTCTTTTCATGAGGATAAGGGTGAAGTTTAAACAGTCGTTAAGGAAGTAATTTTTTTGGAAGGACTATAGTATGAGAGAGAATTTAGAGATAACGTTGAAAAGTGTTCCTATTGTTTATATGATGTTATTGCTGAAAACCTTGTGTGTTCCCAAGATCTTTCATATCCACCCTTCAAAGAAAACAGAAAGGAATTTTTAACTGGCTTAAAAACCTTCCAAATGAAGAGTTTGAGTGAGTGTTAAAATCCATTTGGTGAAAGTATTAAAATGCAACATATTCCAATTTCTTTGCAGGAGGAACTGATTGACATGAGAGAAGATGGAAATTTGAAAGTCAATTTTGAACAGAACCTTTGCATAATTGGTGGATGGCATTGAAAACTGAAAAATGAATGTCATGGTTTAATGAGCAGAGCCCACAATGCACCTCATCCGTCTGGATCTAGATATTTTCACAAGGCCTACTTTTCAGCTGTGACAGCCTTTAAAACTGAATATTGAAATAAACCGCACAGTACCAGACATTCAAGTCACTGTGTGAAACCAGGATCTTCAAAAGTAAAGAAGGATATTCGATGGTGTCGCTCTCGTTATGAGAGCAAAAAGGGATTTTAGGCCATTATGAAATGAAATGCCATAAAAATTTCTTTAAAACAGTTTTTTATTACCTCTTTCATTTCTAGTTATATAGTTTTATAATGTGTGCAAAATAATAATATACATAATGTCTAGTTTACTCATATATTATAGTGTACCTAATATTTTATAATATATATACTTTTATAATGTACATGCTGTTGTATATTTACGTATATAGTTCATGGTTATGATTTATTAGGTTCTATGTATATAATTTATAAACAAATAGGTATCAGGGATGCCTGCTCAACATTTTTTACTGATGATATATGAACAATAAAGTTTGAGTTCAGGGTGATGGAAATGCCCAAGGAGCCCCTCCAGCTCTGGCATTGGAGGCCACGTGGAGAACACTCTGCTCTGAGTGGGGACATTCATAACAGAGATGGCCCTAGATTGGGCCTCACCTGGCATACAGGTGGAGGTTCAGGCATGCACATTTTATAGCTAAGGAGTCACAAGTACAAAAGGGTAAGACATGAGGAAGGCTTCACCTCGCAAGGACAGCCCCATCATAAAGACCAAAATCCCCTCCCCAGGGATAAGAAAGACCACAGTCTTCCCCTTCTCATCCCTCCCACTGCAGCAGAAGGAAAACAAGACTTTCCTTCTGCTCAGGGGCTCTGAGAGGGTAACTGTCTTTCCTGGAGCATCACAGCAAATTGGCAATGGAGACTAAGTGTAAAGGCAACCATCCAGAGTGCTAGGTATGGCCTTTTACCTTCTCTGCTCTCTCTGGGCCTTGATGCAGAGCCTGGTGTTTAGTTACCAAAGTTCTCACTCTTGTCTCTGTTGGGAAGCCCTTCCTGCTCTTCATTTCAGTCTTGCATGCTGCAAATAAAGCCTAGAATGTTCAGGAGGTTAACCAGTTCAGTCTTCTGCCCCATTGTAGCAAAGAATATCCCTCTCCAATCTTTGGCATCTGTCTTAACCCCAGAGAAGGGAGTCCCAGAGAAAAGTAAGGTCTGCACCTCTGCTACCCTCTCAAGGGGCTCAGCAGCTCCCTGAAGCAAGACGATCTTTCTCTGGCTCAAAGATGTTCACATCGCTCCCTCCCCACTCCTGCTCTGCTTAAAAGCATCCCTGTGTCTCCATCGCCCACAGCAGAAAAGCCAGGCTGCTTAGGCTGACCTCCATGCCCTTGACCCCCTAGGTCAGCCCACCTGCATCACTCACCAGCAAGAAACAGAAGCCACACTCGCTAATTTAAGCAGAAAGGAATTTCATGCATGTAATTCTATGCTGACAAAATCACCAGAAGGGCTAAAGGAACAGGCTGCAGGAATGGCTCCCAGAAAAACATGGGACGCACCTTGCGAAACACCTCCTCTGACACCATCAGGAAGGTAAAAAATCAGGAGCCGCCCAGGGTCTGTTGGCTTCAAGAAGCATCACCTAACTGATTCAGGGGTCAGGAGGCCATTTCAGCAACAGCTTCTCCATACCCACAAAACTGGACACTGGATGCTAGAAGGCAGCCGCCCCCCAAAATCAGTGTCTCCACAACCAGGCTGAGCAACAAGCCATGTTCCCAAGTCCGTTCGAGTGACAGAACCTGTTGCCTAATCAAAACTCTAGCAGCAACAGAGTCTGAGGAACGCAGTGGTCAGGGTCCAGCTTCTCCAGCTAAGGAAGGCTCGCTAGGAGAAGAGTGGGTGGAGGCCGATGCTATATACACACTGTCTCTCCAGATTCTTCTCCCAGCATTCTTCCCACCCTCACCCTGACTTCCAGCTACAGAGAACACTCCAATGGTCCTGGGAGCACCCCAGGCTCCTTCTCACCTCTCTGACTTTGCCCAGGCGGGTCACCATACCCCTCCACTTTGAATGTGCTCTGAGTCTGAGATGCTTTCTCTGGTGCCAGGAGACAGGGGTTACTATAGCCCAAAGCTGTGCAACAGAAATATAATCAACATGTAATTTTAAACTTTCTAGTAGCCACATGTTGAATAATGGCCACCCACAAAGTATCAAGTCTTAACTCCTGAAAGTTTCTAATGTTACCTTATTTGGAAAAAGGATCTTTGCAGATGTAATTAAGTTAAGGATTTCATGGTAAGATTACCCTGGATTATCTAAGGGAGCCCTAAATGTCATCATATGGTCTTCATAAGACGGAGGTAAAAGATAACACAGACAGGGGAGAAAGCAAAGTAAAGACAAGGCAGAGATTGGAGCAACATGGCCACAAGCCCAGGAATTCCAGGGCAGACACCAGAAGGTGGAAGAGGCAAGGGACAGATTCTTCCCAACAACCCAATTTCAGGTTTCTAGGCTCCAGCCTGCAAATGAATATATTTTTGATGTTTTAAACCACCAGGTTTGTGGCAATTTGTTATAGCAGCCTCAGGAAACTAATAAAACACATCTCAAATAGTGAAAAGAAGCAGGTGAAATTAATTTTAATAGTATATTTTATTTAACCCAATATCTATAAAATATTATCAACGTGTTATCAATATAAAAAGCATCAATGAGATATTTACATTCTTTTTTTCATACTAAGTCTTTGAAATCTGAATCGTGTTTCACGCCTAGGACACGTTTCAGTTTGGACCAGCCACATCAAAAGGGCTGAATAGCCACATGTGACTAATGGCTACCAGAGAGGACCAAGCATTTCCCCTCCTTTGTAGGATTTGGGGAGCACCAGCCTGGGATTTGGGGACTTATTTGCCTATGAGTCATCCTCTCCCATAGACAGCATGCTCCTTGGGAGCAGGAACCTTGTCCCATTCATCTTGGTATCCCAGTGCCTAAACATAAGAACATTCAATGAATGTATTTTGAATGAATGTGTAACAGATTCTCTACAAGAAAAAAAGCCTGTCAGAAACTACATTTTTTGTTTGTTTGTTTGATTTTCCCTCTTCCTTAGGAGTGAGAGGAGTTCAGGATCCCTCAAATATAGGCTTGGAATCTCTTCTCTTGGAAGGGTAGATGTAGACCAAGTTGCCCCCAGCAGCCAGGAAAATGCTATATGTTGAAGTTGGAAAGAAATGCTGTGAATAGGCCTGTGTCTATTAAAGAAGTTGAATCTATAATTAATAATCTTCCAAAACTGAAAGCATAAGGCCCCAATGGGTTTACTGGTGAATTCTACCAAACATTTAAGGAAGAAATTATCCCAATTCTGTACAACCTCCTTCAGAAGCTAGAAACAGAGAGAATACTCTAACTCATTCTATGAGGCCAACATCACTCGAATACCACAACCAGACAAAGACATTACAAGAAAACCACAGATCAATCTCTCTCATAAGCATCGATGCAAACATCCTCAACAAAATATTAGCAAATTGAGCCCAACAATGTATAAAAAATTATACAACACAACCAAGTGGGATGTATTCCAGGTATGCAAGCTTGGTTCAATATTCAAAAATCAATTAATGTACTCCATCACATCAACAAGCAAAAGAGGGGAAAAAATCACACACTCATATCCATAGATGCAGAAAGAAATTCTGTCCCACCCCTTGGGAGGCTGATCATGTCGAGAGGAGGTGGGGGGAAGGTAGGGGGAGCAGAGGGAGGTGGGGGTTGAGGCAGAGGCAGGGGGGGTGAGTGGGCGGGGTCTGTGAGGTGACTGAGGCTGGAATCAGTGTTCCCGGGACTGGCTTAAGGTGAAGGAAGCAGCCGAATGTGAACCAAAAGAGTCAAACCTGCCAAGAAAGACTGTAACGCTCAGGCACAGGGTGATAAGCCTGGGGCTCCCAGACCTGAAGAACTGCAAAAACTGGCCTCAGTGTCAGCCCCCAGGAAGGCAGCCAGGGCCAACACCAGGACCACTCCAATCCTGGCCCGACACTTTCACCCCCTGTAACCTGCCGCTTCCACCTTAGAATCTCAGCAGCTGGCTGCCCATGAATAAGGCTGCTGTGGGCAGTGCACCCTGTTTTGCAGCTGCATCCACCCCAAGGAAAGGGCACCATTTTCTTCATTCAAAGACACAACTGCTCACCAGGCTATGGGCCGGCTGGGCTGCGTGAACGCCCAGAGACGCCTTTTCACAACTTTGCACAGTTGTGTCCCCTCGCCTCCCGTGACGCAAGCTCATGTGGCCTCCATGAAGCCACAGAACATCAAAAACTTTAAGGTCAGAAGCCTTACCACTGAGCATTATGGGGGCACTGGGCAGCCCACCCACCCCTGAGATTAGTCACTTCGGAAGTCACCATGAGTCCCTGGGCTGGAGACTTTGCTGGCTTCCTAGCTTCAGACCAACCTGCCCAGATGCGGCTCAGCTCTACCAGCAGCGGCCCTCCCCCACAACGGCTGGATGCCCCCTCAGAATACTCTGGGACCCCTGGCACAGAACAGGGAGGGATTGGAGCCAGGGAGGGGGAATGCCTGGACTTTTGGACTTCCTGCCATCACTACCACATGGAACTTCCACAATACCGTGCAGAGGGATAGTCCATGAGTGAATGAATGAAGTCCAGCAAGGCTTTGAGTCCCTTCTCAAAGCCCTCAGAGCCTCCTCCCCTTGAGTTAGAAGCCTATTCCCAGGCTAAGAAGAAAAGACAATATCTGTGCCCCGCCTGAATTCCAACGGTGCCTGCCACAGTGACCCAGCCCAGAGAGCACAGGAGGGGCCTTTGGGAAGAGTCTCCTGTCCCTTGGCATCCTGCTCCCCCAAGGTCAAGGCTTCACTCTCTGCTAGCCCTGCCAACCCCCCGGTTCCTCCCCTGGTTGGCACTGGGTGAAGGGAATGCCTACAGTACACCTTGGTCCTAACAAGCCCTGTCCAAGCAGGGGTTCCCCTGAGCACGTGGTTCCCACGGAGGGGATGAGCAGCAGGAAGCTTGGGACCCCCACACACACGCACACACCCTGCCCCAGTGCCCACCAGGGCCAGGCCGCCCCCCAGTGCTTCCCTTCCCCGCCCATGCCAGCCCCACCTGAGCGGTCTAGACCTGCAGGTGGGGCCTGCCGGCTGTCAGGCCACATGCAGGGCCTGGGAGGGAGGAGAGAGGGCGGGGCTGGCCGGCTGCTCTTAAGGCGGAGCTGGAGGTGAACCGCACCTCCCCTTACTCCTCACCTGGGCTCTGACAGCCTCTCTCCGTCCCAGGAGCCAGGAGGGAACGCAGGAGTGTTTTGCCTGCCGGGGACACCAGGTAGGTGCCTTTATTCTTTAAGGAGGAGAGAGGGAGGCTCAGCTTCTTCACCTCTCCTGGGGCTCGGAGTGAAGGTGGAGAGAAGTGGGGGAGAGGCTGGGCATGAGCGGAAGATGGTCTCGGGACCACAGACCCGAGTTCTGCACTTTGGGAGAACTTAATCTGTAGCCCTCGGTGTACAGATGAGACAACCGTGGTCCAGGGAGGGGAAGAGGCTTGCCCGGGGGGCCTCCGAGGCTTGGGAAGGGAATGGACCCAGAACCCAGCCTCCTGCCTCCCAGCCCGGAGTCCCTGGGGCCTGGTCGTGAGCTGAGCCCCCGTGCTGGGCCCTTCAGAGGCCACCAGGAATCCAGGGGGTGGCGGCATGGCCTGCGCTGGTCCTGCGGGTCCCTGCCTGCTGTCCCAGGGTCTGCTTCACTGGGTCTGGGTGGAGAGCATGGGGCAATCAAAGCCACTCTTCAAGCAAGGGGGTGGAGTGGGGAATTGGGCTATTGGGACAAGGTGCTTTGGGGGGGATTCAGCCTCCCCCTCTGCCACCCGCTCCCTCCACTGACCTGGGCTTGTAGAAGGGAAAGAGTAAGTCAGGAGAAGAAGCTGGCAATGAAACGGATGAGGGGATTTGCCCAGGAATCAGGACCCCCCTGCCTCCAGAGCCCTTGGGAACAAAGAAAGAGATTCCCCTCCAGTGAGTGGGTGGGTCCTATAAAAAGGGGCCCTCCCTACCCACTACAGCCCGCCTCCATACATACACACAGCACTGAGCCCAGGGACCTTCCCTTCACCTTTAGAGCAGGAAGGAAAGAGCTAGAGAAGTGTGCTGGTGGGGACAGGAGAGGGAAGGTGTCCAGGAATAAAGGAGTGAGACCAGCCCTGGGAGGTCCAGTGGTGCTTCAGGGAGTGTTAAAAGTGAGACGAGTTTGAAGAAGATCCCAAGGGGCTGCCTGCCCTTTGCTCAATCCCAGACCTGTCCCACTGGGTCCCGGAACCCCAGAATGGGCAGAGAGAGGTGAAAGGGATCTTAAATCTATGAAGCAGTGGCATAGAGTGTGGGACTTGGAGCCAAGACCACCTGAGTTCAAATCCCAGTTCCACTACTGGGTTCTGTGGGTTGTATGACCCCAGGCAAATCCTTTAACCTCTCCAGCCCCACAGGAAGAGTACCTTTTTCAAAGAACCATTGAGAAAATGAAATGAATATGTTTTAAGTGTCTGTTATGATCACTTTCCCATTATACAGATGGGACAACTGAGGTCCAGAGAGGAACGGACACTTGCCCAGCATGGCACAAAAGCACTTTCCAATCAGCAGGCAGACATCCTGGGTCCGGGTCCTGGTCCTGGGGGAGGACCCAGGTCCCCAGTGTGCTCCCCAAGGACCGTAACCCCAGGCTCCTCTTTGAGGCCCAGCCAAAAACCCTGCAGGGTGTGCTGAGATCCTGCCCTGACAAACCCAGGCCGCTTGGAGCCAAAGCTCCATGTCCTCAGCTGCCCCCAGAAAGGAGCTCGGAGGCCCGTTCCCTTCCACTGCCATTTATAGACACGCTTCCCGAGCTTGGGATGTGCCCGCCCCCTCCAGGACCTGGCCAAGGAGAAGTCTGGCAGCAGGGCTGGCAGGAGCTGTAGGAGAGAGGAGGGTTCTGGCTTTTCTCATTAACTTACTGTGCGAACTTGGGGCAACTCACAGCCGCTCTCTGGACCTCACGTGTTCCTCGGCATTTGAACTCTGTGTGGTATAAGGAGCTAAGAGTCTGAAGTCCACAGCTCGCGTTTGAATCCCAGCTCTACCACTTTTCTGGACGTGTGGCCGATACAGATTTCTTAACCTCTCTGAATCTCAGTATCTTCATCTGTAAAATGGGTTGGTAATAGGGATGCAGTACTTCCTAGGGTTATGAGAGGATTAAAAAGAGTTACCATAGGGAAAATCAGTGCCTGGCACATGGTGAGTGCTCAAAAAAAAATGGGAGCTATTATTATTTATTATTATGAAGGTATTATATTCTATTGATATATAAGCCCTTATTTCCAAGTACTATTTAGAATTGTCTAACTGGTTTCACAAGCAACACCTCGCTGGTTCCACACCACCCTCCAGAAGGGCACAAGGCAGGAATTCTTATCCCCATCTCACAAATGAGGAAACTGAGGGTCAGAGTTACACCTTAAGGAACTGTTTGAGCTGGGATTTGAATCTGAATCTTCAGACTCGAGAGTTCGCATTTATTTCATTTGCCCCAGGCTGGTCGCAATGCCTTTTCCAACACTAGGGTCTGACTCTAAAGCAGGATGTGGTGGAGGCATCTTAGAAGACGAGAGGAGTTGGAGGGTACCTTGGTCGGGGTCGGGGGCTGGGGCCAGTGAGGCTCAGAGCAGGCAGTGGTAGCACAACCAGCATATCCCAGCTCCTTACAGGTTTCTTGGCAGCCTCTGTTCCAGAACCTCTTACTTCCTGTAAGAAACCACTAACATGTGGCATTAAGGCTAGACAAGGGGAAGAACTTCCCACATAAGGGAAAGGAGGAAGTTGGGACATCTTTTTCCCAGATGAGCCCCCAGTGAGTGAATATCATCTGATGATGTCACTCCTCAGATCAAAACTGTTCTGTGGGGGCTTCCCTGGTGGCGCAGTGGTTGAGAGTCCGCCTGCCGATGCAGGGGACACGGGTTCGTGCCCCAGTCTGGAAGATCCCACATGCTGCGGAGCAGCTAGGCCCGTAAGCCATGGCCGCTGAGCCTCCGCAACGGGAGAGGCCACAACAGTGAGAGGCCCGCGTACCGGGAAAAAACAAAACAAAAAAAAACTGTTCTGTGGCTCACCATTGCCCTCAGGGTTGAGTCAGCACTACTGAGCCCAGCCTGCAAGGCTCTGCAGGGTCTGGCCAGCCTGCCTTCCCCACCCCAACTTCCCCTTCATCCACCCTAGTTTCTCTCTGTTTCCCAGATGCTCAATATCTCCCCTGTCCATCAGGCCTCTGAATACACTTGCCTCCTCACCCCTATCTGGCTGGCCCAGCCAGCTCCTGCTTTTCCTTCTTGTCTCCCTTTATGTATCCCTTCCTCCAGGAAGTCCTCCCTGACCTCCCCAACTAGGGCCTACAGACTCCCTTCTGCCTCCCCGCCTCCCTTCCTCCCCGATGGCACTGTTTATGAGTGCTCACCTGCTTACCTGTCTGTTTCACCAACTGGCCCACATGGAGTAGCAGCTGAGTGCAGGGGCCCTGACATCACGCAGTCTGGGGTCCAGTCCTGCTCTGACACCTATTGGCCTGATGACCCTTGGGCAAGTTACTTACCTCTCTGTATCTCAGTTCTCCCATTATAAAATGGAATAATAATAGCATCTACTAACAGAGTTGTTGTGAGGATTTTTAGGTGTAACTACTAGGGCATAGGTGCATAGTAATTACTCGGTAAATATTAGCTAGTATGTATTTAATAAATAAGGCTGGGGCATAGTAAGTAGCCAACAAACATCTATTGAAGTTATTTTATTTAATCATCACTTGCATAATGTTTATTATGTGCTAGGCATATTCTAAACATATGACAAATATCAGCTCATTTTATAGATAAGGAAACCGAGGCACAGAGAAGTTAATTAACTTGCCCAACATTGCACAGCTAGTAAGTGGTGGAGCCAGGATGCAAACCTGGGGCAGACTGGCTCCAGCAGCCATGCTTTCAAATGAGTGAATTTAAATGAGTGAAGAAATATGCCTTTGTTTGGGGGGAAGGGAGCCCGGGGCTTCATCTACAGAATTTACTCAGTTCCCACCCTCGCTCCCACGCCCGCTTCTTTCAGGTCCCAAGAGCTCCTGATTGGCAAGTGACATCTGTGTGATGTGAGGCTGGTTTGAAGCCAGAGGTAAACTGCCAGGTCACTATCCCCACTATGTCACAGGTGATGTCCAGCCCCCTGCTGGCAGGAGGCCCCGCAGTCGGCTTGGCTTCCTGTGAGGAACCCAGGAGGGCCCTGCACCCAGCACCCAGCCCCGGCCTGCCACCCCAGTGTCCTTACTACACCACAGAAGGCTGGGGAGCTCAGGCCCTGATGGCCCCCATGCCCTGCAAGGAGCCCCCCAGCAGGCTCCAGCAGGCCCCACAGGCTGGAGCCAAAGCCAGCTGCCTCCTGCAGTCCCCTGGGGAGCAGGCCTCGGGAGCCTTGGAGGACCTTGACTCCTACATTGACTTCTCGCTGGAGAGCCTCAACCAGATGATTCTGGAACTGGACCCCACCTTCCAGCTGCTCCCTCCAGGGCCTGGTGGCCCTTGGGCTGAGCCCACCCAAAGCACTACCTCGAGGAGAAAGAAAGAAGAGCCTGAAGCTTTGGGTAAGGAACTGGGGCACAGTGCCAGGAGGAGGGTTTGGGGACCAGACCTCATGAGGAAGGAGTTTTCTATCAGATCAGAGGAGCAGGGAACAGTGTCCTACTGAGGAGTGCTGTGCAGCTCTAAACAAGTTATTTAACCTCCCTGTTTTCTCTGCTCTATAACAGAGATAAATCTAAGTAGCCCTCACTGTCCAATTCTATTTGGTTCTTGAGTTTGGAAAGTGATGGATACCTGTTTTATGTAATTTTTCAGAGAATTTAAATAAGCGAATATAGATAAGCATATTATACAATGCCATGCATATAAATAAGAGCTTGATAAATGTGGTGTCCCTGAATCTCACTGTTCTTTGGTGTCTCTCTTAGGTCCTAGCCTGGCACCCTGAAATTTTTATAGGAATAGTATTTTCACCTTACCAATAACAATAAATGTAAATAACTTCGAGTATAGGTAATAGTAAATATAGTAAGTAATTGGGATGTGTTGAATTTTTGAGTGTTTATTACTTTTGTTTTTAATATGTTATTTCATTGTAAGTTTGTGTAGTTTATTCTTTAGTAATGGTTTAGCCATTACTAAAGATTAAACTACACAAACTTACAATGTTTATTTAGCAACCAGCTGGAAAAAATCTTGAAAATTTAACAGTCAGCTTTCATGAACTGGTTCAAGCCAACTCCAGGATACCACCACGTCCAAGCGTATCCAGAAATCTCTGCATCTGGCTTCAGTTTCCCAAAGAGTTTCAAGTACACTTTGAGGATGAGGGTCACCGAGCAGCAGGCCCATTAGACAGGCTGGAAGACTGAGGCCTCCAGGGGTTTAATGAGCGTGGGTTAGAGGGTGTGGTGAGGATTACAGATGGGATCCAGGAGAATTTCTACTTATTGAGCATTTATCATTCTATCCAGGCACTGTGCTGAGCACTTAATAATTGAACCTTTGATCTTCCCAATCCACCTCCATGAGACGAATATTTTATCCCCATTTTACAAACAAAAAGACTGAGGTTGATGGACTTGAGGAAGGAGCCAGTCTAGCCTAATCACTGGAATCAGGCAAACCTTACACAAGCTGTTTACTTCACTTCTTTGCGTCTCAGATTCTTCATCTGTAAAATAGAGATGAGTTTGCACTTCAAAGGTGTTGCAGGGATTGAAAAAATAACATTTGATGGGTGTTTATCACAAATCCTGGGGCACCGTAGGTCATGATAAATGGTGGCTGTTTGTAGTCAACATTGGGGTTGTGACTAAGACCAGCCCCAGGACAGGTTCAGGCTCTGGGGTGGAGGTCAGCCCGGCACACAGGTCCCTCTGGCACCCGGGCTCCTGGTCTCCAGCCGGCCTTCTGCTCCTCCCATGGAGCATTGCCTGACAAGCCTAGTAAAAGAACCACCTCCATCCCTCAAGAGTCTTCCTGCTTCTTAAGGCCAGTCGTGGGCATGTCTCTGCAGGAAAGGTGACTTGGGCCTAATTATCGCTGGCAGGAGCCAGCCTAGGACTTTAATGCTCATGCCCCAGGGTAGGGCTTCCATACACTCAAGGCCAGCTGGGGCAAGACCAACCTTTGTGAGGCGTGCACTTGTACAGGGTAGGGGTGTTGATAAGAGGGTCCTTCCTCCAAGGGACCGATGGGCAGTTGTCTGCGTTCTCAGATGCCCTGGGCACAACCTGCCATTGTGAGGATGTGTCCACCAGACTCTGGGCAGCAGGGGGTGCCAGAGAGCAGCAGTGGTCAGAGGGTCCTGATGAAGCCACCTAGCTCTGCCCTCGTTCCTTCTGATGGAATTTTTAAAAATCCTCTCCTCCAACCTCTGCCTGGACACCTGTGATGCCTGGGAGCTCACTACGTCCTCAGACAACCAGCAGGTCAGCTCCCCGTTAGAAAGTTCTCTGCCATCACTAAGAAGAGCGAGAGGCTGCAGGTCACTGTGGTGGCTGCACCTTGCTCCCCAAACCCTCCCCTCAGACCACTGCTACTGGTGACAAAGCTCTCCCAGCCCGTGGCACCACAGTGAGTTTTCATCCAGCCAGACGTATCCAGTGTGTAGAACTCCTCTGTTGGCACTCTCATCCATCCTACTTTTGGGGTGTTGAGTGGAAGACGTTCTATAATTGTGATGCTAGCAGACGTTCACTGCTTCTCTTTGTCCTAACTTAGCAAAAGCAAAAATTAAACATCGGCGATCTTGTGTCGATCCCTCCCCTAAAAAGGTCCAGATAGATTTTTGTAACACATAATTCCACCCTGTGAAGGAAATACTGGAAACCTCATTTACAGATGAGAAGACTGAGGCTCAAGGAGAGGAAGCGATGGCCACAGTCACACAGCTAGTGAGTGGTAGGTCAGCTCAAAGCCCGGGCCTCTGGGCTCCAAAGTCCACGTTCTTGCCTTTCTCTCTTCCTTGGAGCTAGTTTCCTGCCCTCCAGGGCTTCAGTGAGGCTCCACCGCCCTAGTGCTCTCAAACCTTCATCCAGGTCCCTGCCTCTGCCTCTTGCTTACCTTCCTTCAGATTTACCCTGGGGGGGAGGGGGAGGGGGGTACCAGTCCCACAGGGAACATGGCTTCCGGAAGCAAATACCATATCCCTTCCTTTATCCTCTCGGCCACCCCTCCCCATCTTTGGAACAGGCCCCCGCGTTTTATTTTCCAGAATTTCTGCCAGGCAAGGCGGTTTGCCAATCCCAAGTGAAGGGTGTTTAACAACCGTCTTTCCAACCCTCCACCCACCTGGCCTGGTGCCAGGCGCCTGCATCCACCCAGCACTGCTCAGACTTGCCCCACGGGCCTGTAAACAGCCGCTGCTCCCAGGTGATAGGGTGGCGGCCCTCCACCTGCCCAGCCACATACACCCCGGGGCAGCAGCGGGAGTGACTCACAGCTCTAGGACTCCTCCCTCCCTTCCGGCCAGCCTCCACTTGCCTGGCCCCCAAGCAAGACCTTTCTTTGGTAGGTGTTTGGATGACCCTGTGAGTAGGACCCACAGCTTCACCAGGCCGAGAGACGCCCCCCCTCCAAAGCAGCCAGGCACCTTCTCACGGTCAAGGTCTTGGGAAAGGGTCCTGAGGAGTCCCTCCCCGTGGAAGAGCCCACCCCGCCCCCAAACAGAGCACAGGAGCAGTGCTCAGTGTCTTCAACCTTTCTGAGCCTTGCTTTCTCGTCTGTTACATGGAATTAAGAACGTTTCCTACTTCGATCGAGTCATGAGCTTTAAAAGAACTAACACGGGTAACGTGTCTGTAGCAGCGCTGGTGCACCGCACTCGGTAAATACCAGCCTTTATTAAAAACGGTGCAATAAATGTGAGCTTCACCGCCACATTTCTCCAAGCCTCAGTTTCCTCCTCTGTAAAAGCAATGCCTGCTGGCACTGGGCATAAAGGCTCTTGTGAGGCTTGAGAGGATTATGGGTATAAACACTATAAAATCCTATTAAAAAAAAAAAGTTGTGCTTGTCAACCTCGCAGAAGAATCCACCCCATTCCAAGACTTCTTCTCTTTCAGAGCCCACAATACATTGTGCCAGATATTCTACTCTTGCCCTCAGCAGTGGGACCCCCATCTTAGCCAGAGAGTATTAGCCATCTGGCCAATACTGCTCCCCAGAAGCAGGCAGGCAGGAGATGTTCCTTGAAGCCCACCATGGACCAGGCTCCAGGCTCCATTCATCAGTGTATTTCATCCTCACCGCAATCTTGGAAGGGTGGTTTTAGATCCCCACTTTACAGATGAGGAAACTGAGGCTCAGAGCAGTTAGGAAAATTACCTGATGCTTCTTGGCGGGAAAGTGGCAAAGCCAAGACTCACACCCAGGTTTGTCGACAAAGCCAGGCCTGTTCCTCCACCTGCTGGGACAGCATGCCATCGCCCCTCATCTGATGCAATCCTCCATCCCCACCTGGCCCATGCAGGCTCAGACATAGGCAGTAGCCATGAGCAGGGCCAGAAGGTCCTCCCCAGGAGCGGGCTGGGGCAGGCAGGGACTCCACAGTCACGCTGGGTGGGGGGATGGTGCGTGTGCCAGAGCCCAAGGGGGTGAGAGGCTGGTAGACAGGAGCCAAGGGTGCAATTTCCCACCGACTCTGCCCCAGATTCCATCTGGGGAAGCCAGAGGCAGGACTCACAGCCCTCCAGAGGGAGAAGCTGGGTAACCCCCATCTTCCACCACCTTCCCTAGAACAGCACCGAGGACAGCTCCCCTCCCCCAAGTCAGGAGGAGAGGTGCCCATCCTCACCATGGGAGAACCACAGGGTACCCCACTCTAGGAAGAAACAAGGTCTCAGAACAAGAGTCCTAGATGCCCCCACTGGAGAATGGAAAGAGCATCCGAGTGAGTCAGCAGCCTGGGGTGCTAAGAGGCCCACAGCTCAGTAAGGCGGCATGCCCTGTCCCCAGAGAGTTCTCTCTCTAAAGCTAACCCTAAAGCGAACTCCTCAACCTCCAAGGTGCACCCAGATCGGCAGGAATCTCGCTAAAATTCAGATGCTGATTCAGCAGGCCTGGGGTGAAGCCAGAGATTCTGCACAACTTCTCAGCTCCTGGGTGAAGTGGTGCTGCTGGGCTGGGGACCACAGCGGTGCGGCCCAATGCACACTGGAATCAGCTGAGGAGCTAAGCCACCCTGAGGCCTGGGACCACCCCCAGAGGTACTGGCCTAATTGGCACCGGATAGAGCCTGGGCTTTAGGACCTTTAAAAGCTCATGGGGTGATTCTAGCACGCAACCAAGCTTGAGAACCCCTGCCTGCATTGCACGCACAGACATAGAAACAGCTTTCACAGGCCTGAGTGATAGAGGCATCCGAAGATGTGACTGGTGCAGTCATTTCAGCCTGGGGAGTGGAACCCACATGAACGAGAGGATCTCCCAGTTTTAAAGGACTTACTATGTGCCAGATGCAGTGCTGTGCTGCCTACATGCATCTCAGTTCATCCTTACTGTAACACTAAGAGGCTGCGTATAGCTGCCCCATTCTACGGGCGTGGAAACTGAGGCGCTAGGTGGTGAAGTCATTTGGCCAAGCTCTCTCAGAGAGTAAGTGGCAGAGCCAGATCTGAAACCCAGGTCTGTCTACCTCCAGGACCCGTGTTCATGGCACTGCCTGTCCCCACCCAAGGGATGATGTCACAGAGAGGGTGACTTTGAAACTGGGCCCTGAAGGTGGAGCTGAATGCTGATCCTGATTCCAACAAACTTCTCTCTGGGCTTCAACTTCCTCATCTGTATAAGAAAGGGGAGGGACTTCCCTGGCAGTCCAGTAGTTAAAACTCCATACCTCCACTACAGGGGGCACGGGTTCTATCCCTGGTCGGGGAACTAAGATCCCGCATGCCGTGCAGCTTGGCCAAAAATTTTTTTTTTTTAATATATATAGGGCTTACCTGGTGGCGCAGTGGTTGGGAGTCCGCCTGCCGATGGAGGGGACACGGGTTCGTGCCCCGGTCGGGGAGAGTCCCACGTGTTGCGGAGCGGCTGGGCCCATGGGCCGTGGCCGCTGGGCCTGCGCGTCCGGAGCCTGTGCTCCGCGACGGGGGAGGCCACAGCGGTGAGAGGCCCGCGTACCGCAAAAAAAAAAAAAAAAAAAAATATATATATATATATATATATATACACACACATAGTATATATATGTTGTATATATATACATATATATATACATGTGTGTGTGTGTGTGTGTGTGTGTGTGTGTGTGTGTGTGTGTGTATATATATAAAGAAAGGGGAGACCAGATGGTCTTGCGAACCCTTCCAGCATCCTTGTTCTGCGAGTCCAGTCTCTCTGGTTTCACCAATGCTCTGTTTCTCTTCCCAAAGATATAAAGTACATCGAGGTGACCTCGACCAGACCAAGGTGCCACGACGGCCCCCAGAGCTGCTCCAGCCCGTCTGTCACCCCACCCTTCGGCTCCCCTGGCCGTGGCGGCCTTCTCCTTTCCAGAGACATCTCCCGAGAGACTCGGAGCAACAATGAGAGCCTCATCTTCTCCGGGAGCCAAGGCAGGGGGCACCAGCGCTCCTCTCCCCCGTCGAGGGCCCCCTCCTCTCATCCCCCACCCTCTCCCAGCATCTCCATCCCTGGAACGGGAAACAAGGCCTCAGGCCGCCATGGCTTGGGCTCCCCACTGGTGGCTTCCCCAGCCTTAGAGAAGGGGCTGGGGGGCAGGGTCTCCATGCTGTCAGCCAGCCCAGCATCTGATGTCAGTTATGTGTTTGGAAGGTAGGTCACTCCCACTGCAGCTTCTGACGTTGCCTCCACAACTCACTCACACACACACACACACACACACACACACACACACACACACGCATCCTAAAATCACAGAGGGACACCCTACTCTTTCTGAGCAAAATCTGGGCAGGTACCAAAAATAAAAGTGAATGTTCTCTTTTATGCCATCACAGCCATTTGGCTCTCAAGCTTTCCTCAAGCATTTAGAATATGATTCAATATACAAAAGTCTTGACTTCTACCTACCTCTCGGGAAAAGAACTACACTGCATTAATGAGGCTCACCTGTATCCTTTCCAGCCTTCCTACTGCCCATCTGTAGGAAGGTTTTAAAAACAAACAAACAAATAAACACAGGATGTAAACAGAATCAGGGGGTCTGGGATGAACCATCCAGAAAAGAAAAACCTCCTTCGTCTTTGTTCCTGGCAAAATCTAGCAGGAAGGAGCCAAAACTGCCTGGGCATTATTTACAATCGCCCCAGCCCAATTCTCTGCAGGCCTCAGAGCAGAGCCACATGCATACCCATCCTGCCCAGGAAAAGCAAACCCCAGGACCTCTGTCCCCCATACCAACTCCAAAGCCACTGTGCCAAGGCAGTCTCTGGCAAGGAGACTGGGATTCCACAGCCATGCCCGCTGGCACAGGCCTCTGAGCTCAGGGATAAGCCTGGCTGGATGCAGAGCTGGCCTCCTTCTCTTCCTCCAGCTGGGGGATTCCGTCTGCATGGGCCATGGACATGGTCCAGCTCAGGTCCAGCCTGTGTGCAGGACTCCTGGGAGTGCTGGGGGGCTGGTGTGACAACTCAGTTGGACCTGCCTAGCTGGGAAGGCAGAGGGAATAGAGTCCAGCCTAAGCCCATGTGACCTGCAGGGGGCCAGCCCATTGGCTACTTTAATTGACCACAGACCCTGCAATGCAGGTACACTCTTGTATCCTTCAGCATCCCTTGGGGATCAAGTGGGCATACCCTTTGCTCAGGGCTATGGTGGGGGGAGTGGAGTATGCACTACTCTGACCAAAGCCATGGGTACCTAGATCACTAAATTCCAGAGCCTAGCTCTAGCCCCTAAGTGTCCACCCTCACCTGCTAAAACTCCGCCTGTCTGGTGCTCTCCCCATGCCACAGCCAGTCCCTCCTCCGCTCCAGCATCTCCAGCCATCAGTCATCTTCGAGATCCTTGGAAAGCCCAGCCAGCTCTTCCTCCAGCCTCCACAGCCTTGGCCCAGTGTCCTTGTATACGAGAGCCAGTGACCTCCGGGTCCCCAGCAACCCCACCCCAAGCATGGGCCAGCCCAGAGCAACCCATTCCTCACCACTGGCCAAGGAACATGCCAGCAGCTGTCCCCCATCCATCACCAACTCCATGGTGGACATACCGATCGTGCTGATCAACGGCTGCCCAGAACCAGGATCTCCCCCATCCCAGAGGACCCCAGGACACCAGGACTTTGTCTGCCCTGGGGCTACTTCTTCCAGCAACCCCTGTCCAGCCACCAGGAGCCACAGCCAGACCCTGCCAGATGCTCCTCTCACCACATCCCCAGAGGGTAAGTTGTAAACCAATCAGTACCTCACACTTTATAAGGTCTGGCTAATGGGGAATAGATAAAGCACCAATGCATTTGCTTCTGCAACAGCAGGTCAACCAACACATTGATTAAGTATCTATCTACTGTGTGCCTAGCACTGTGCCACATAGTAGGGACACAGTGCAGAAAGAGAGAAGAAAACCAAAGGATCACTGTAGAGTAGGATAAACACAGAGGTAAAGAGGTTCTAAGTCTTATGGGGCTACAGAGGAAGGAGTGAGACTTTTCATCTGGGAACTGAAAAGCCTGGAAAGTGGATCAGAAGTCCATGGCCAGAGCAGGAGAGGAAGGGCAGAGGGAACAGCCAGGCCACAGTCACGAAGGTGTGGAGGCACATGGCATGTTTAGGAAATGACTGGAATGTTGGGTGCGGGATGAGGACATCGGGAGTAATCTGGGGCCAGATTGGGAAAGACCTTGAATGCCAAGCAAAAGAGTGCACTTTACCCTTTAGGCAATAGGGGACCATCAGAGACTCTCACACAGGAGAGCGATGGGGTCAGAGACACGTTCAATGGATCACTCTGGCAGCTGCGTGGCAGATGGATTGCAGGGCCTGGCTTGGCAGGGAGAGCAGTTTTTCTTTGGTTCTGTTTGGGTTTTCATCACAAAGTGGTCCAGGGCAGGGCAGAGGGTGGAGGAGAGAAGACAGAGCCAGGAGACCCTCAGGATATGGAAGCAGCAGGCTCTATGACTAACCCAAGAGAGGGAGAGGGAGAGTCAGTCCTAACTCCGACATTGGTGGATGACGAACACAGCCAAGGGGGTGGACAGGGTAACGGAGACAATGCATTCCAGTTCAGACAGCTAAAAACCACAAAACAGCAAACACCCTCCTTCCCGTAGTCTGTGACTACAGGCGTCCAAAAAGAACAAAGCCAACCAGAGCCCAAAGCAGTAAACACAGAGGCTAAGCCTCAGAACCCCCAGGATGTTTCTCTCCCAAGAGCAGAGCCCACGGCTCCCTCGTGGCTCAGCCACGAGGCTCCGGAGCTCTCCGTCCTCACTGGGCCACAGACATCAAGGTACTCCTGGGGGGTGTGAAATGTTCACTGTACCCCGCTGCTCGCTCCCACCCAGGAAGCCATGTCAGTGCAAGCAAGAGAAAATGAGGTGACGAGTATGCCTTTGAAGCTGCTCTGATCTGTTCCTAGGACAAATCATTTGCAGATTTCAGTACATTTTTTATAATGAGTTACTCCCAGCTGGCCACGACACACCTTTTCAAGATGCCGAAACTGAGAACCACAGCCCTCTGCCTTAGGGACCCAGGAAAATGGGCATTTTAGCATCTCAAAGAGCACATTTACTTAGCCTAAAGGGATTTTGCCCCTTTAGGCATCTGGAGATACAACAGAGTAGGGACAGGGGAGGGTGGGTTGAATGGGACTGCTGGGCGGAGGGTGGGGGCGGGTCTCTCAGCTCCCCTCTCTCCAGCCTACAGGGTCCCCCTCCTCTGTCTGTCTCCAGGTCCTGCCAGGGACATGCAGCCCACCATGAAGTTTGTGATGGAGTTTGTGATGGACACATCTAAATACTGGTTTAAGCCAAGCATCACCCGAGAGCAAGGTAAAGGGAAGCCCTGTTTTAGGGGATGAGTGACCCAGGAATCAGGTCCAGGTCCTGGCACCCCACATGGGGCAGATGGGGCCCTGGGTCCAGGTAGAGGAGGGAACGGCAAATGGCAGGTCCAGGGAAGGGGGGTGTCCCGTGAACCCCACGACCTGAGGAAATAATGACTGCAGCAGGAACGGTGGAGATTAGACAATAGAAAGGACTTCCTGGGAACCAAAGGTGATTCTGTACCGTCTGCTCTATGAAGACCCAATGGGGCTGAGGCACAGAGCGTGTCCGGGCTCGGTGGTGACTGTCTCTGACCCAAGGATTGTTTCAGCCATCGAGCTGCTGAGGAAGGAAGAGCCGGGGGCTTTCATCGTGAGGGACAGTTCTTCATACCGAGGCTCCTTCGGTCTTGCCCTGAAGGTGCAGGAGGCCCCTGCACCTGCCCAGAACCGAGCAGGTAGGCACGTGTCTCTGTCCTCACTCAAGACTTCTAGGAGGCAACAGGGTGTGGTGGGTTCCAGTCCCGGCTCTGCCCCTGGCTTGTGGGGTGACCTTGGGCCAGTCCCATAGTGACTCCTGGGAGGAGGGCCTACCTCAGCCCCCTCCCCACTGCCCCCCAGCACTGAGGCTCCCCGAGTCCCCAGATTCCCTGCTCTACCCTCGTGGTGGGAAGAGGAGGATGGTCCCAGCCCCGCTCCAGGCTGCTCTCTTCTGGGTGCCCACCTCTGTCCAGACCGGATTTCTTATGAGGGAACCTAATGTAGTAATAACATGTGTGCTAGCTTAACCCCACATACAACACACATCGATGGGGCATCCACCCTGCCCCAGGCACTGTGCAAGGCACCAGGGAGACCTCACTGGGGAGAGAGATAGAAACAGATCATTACATTACAAGGTACCTGGGTCACAGCCCCTCACCTAAGGCCCAGGACTGTAGCTCTCACACAACAAATGGGTGAGGTAACAGACGCTCCCAGAGGGAGTTAATGACCCCCCCAGAGCAAGCAAGTGATAGAGCGAGAGGATAAAAACCCCGTATCCACATTCTCTACACCACGCCTCTCTGTTTAAATAAGAAAGTGACCTCTGGGCAGTGTTAGTTATCAAGGAAGCCTTGCCAGTGAGCCCAAAGAAAGCAGGAAGCTGCAGGCTGGTGAAGAGGCAGGGGCGTGGTCCCCCCTCCCAGGGCCAGCCTGGCGCCAGCAGGGACCATCTGGTGGAGAATAATAGCACCTGGGAGGGGCTGGGTAGGGAGAGAGGGAAACCAGGCCAAAGAGTTGTGATTTGATCTAAACAGCGCTGGCAGCCATCCCTGATGGCTGTTGAAACCAAAAGAAAGGTCTCCTGAAAAGAGAATTACTGGACACAAAAGCCTTTGAGCAAAGGTGTGGGCACCTCCTTCGTGGGAGGCCTTGAGGATAGGATTCCTACCTGCTGTCCCACCCAGAGGCAGAGGGATGGACAAGTTAACCTCTGGATGGGCCCCGAGGAGGTGGGTCAGGAAATGAGTTGCACTCCCATCCACATGCTTTCTCTGTCCAGGCGAGGATAGCAGCGACCCCATCCGCCACTTCCTCATCGAGTCTTCTGCCAAAGGGGTGCATCTCAAAGGAGCCGATGAGGAGCCCTACTTCGGTGAGCTGAGCATCTGCAGCCCCCAGGCCCCTGGGGTCTGGGCGGGTGGCCTGGGGAAGGCCTCCTTATGCGGGGTTCCTGTTTCCTTGCAGGGAGCCTCTCTGCCTTCGTGTGCCAGCATTCCATCATGGCCCTGGCCCTGCCCTGCAAGCTCATCATCCCGAAGAAAGGTGGGCTGGGTCCCCAGACCTGTTTGTTCTCAGTAGAAAGGCTCCTGCTGGTCACTTCTCACCTTATTTAAGGATCATTTTAGTGTCCTAGTTAAAAGTGCACACTCTGGGGGAATTCCCTGGCGGTCCAGTGGTTAGGACTCGGCGCTTTCACTGCCGATGGCTCGGGTTCAATCCCTGGTCAGGGAACGAAGATCCTGCAAGCTGGCCCACGCAACCAAAAAAAGAACAAAGAAAAAAAGTGCGTGCTCTGGAGTCCGTCCACAGCTCCACTTCCTGGCTGTGAGAATTTGAGACGGTCAACCTCTCTGAGCCTCCGTTTCCTCCTCTAGGAAATGAGCACAGTCACCATCACACCTCCTTCTAGGACTGGTGTGGGGATGCAGTGAGAAAGCTCAGCAAGGCTCTTGGCACAGTGCCTGGCGCAGAGTAGATTTTGAGAAATAGTAGCTCCTTCCTCAAGAGGATGAAAGGAGCGTAAATCTGCCCGTTCGGCGAGGTTTGGTTTTTACTTCCGGGTCCAACATTTCCTGGGTACCCTCTCCTTCATTCACAGCTCACTCCAACCCTGTGAAGTAGGCATTGCTGTTATCCCCATTTCACTGCTAAGAAAAGGAAGGTTCGAATTTGAACCGAAGCCTCTCTTGCTGTCTTGTTCCAAAGTGTTCAGGGAACTAACAGAGAACTAACAGGACACGGCTGTATCATGAAAATCAAGGAAGAGAATTATGAGAACAAATAAATGTTCAATGGGTGAAATTTGGAAAGAAAGAAAGAGAGAGGGAGGGAGGGAGGGAAGGAGGGAAGGGAGGAAAGGAAGGTTCAAGGCATGAAGGAACTTGCCCAAAGGCACAGAGTCAGACCTCCAACCCAGATCAGGAAGCCCCATCCAAAGCTTACAGCCCAACGCACCCCCAGACGTACCCACACCTCAGGGTGTACAGGAGGGCCACTAGGGGGGCTCTGAGAGAGGAGTCAGGGCCAGGGGAGCCCCTGGTGCGGTGATGGTGAGAGCCTCCCTGCTTTCTGCAAAAATGGCTTGGGTTTCCGGTGGGGTCCCAAAGAATGAGGAAGTCAGGGGCCTCTGAGGCCAGGTCACTGCCCCAGTCCAGGAGCTGGAGGAGGGAGGGATCAAAAGGCTTGCCAGCGAGGTGTTTGGGGAGCCCGCGGCAGGCTGTTTGCCTCATTACAGGAATCACACCTGGTTTCTCAGCCAAGTCACTTCCCGAAGATGTGGGCGGAGGTGGAAGAGGTTCAAAGGGCTGAACAAGGCCTGTTCCTAGGAGGGGGGTCCACTGACTGCACCCCCGCCCCCTGGGGGCCTGTTCCATTGCTTTGGCTCAGAATTGGGAGGCGGAGACGGGGCCTCAGACCTCTCTGCGGACGGCCGGGCTTCCTGCCTGAAGAAATCTGCGGGTGAGTGGTATGGGACAGGGGGAGGCTCCAGGCTTGGCTGTGCCCACCCCCCGCAGGGCACCTCCCAGCCCTGTGCACACACGCACATGCAGGTCCACACGTGTTTCCCATTGCAGCTTTATTTCTTCAGCTTTAACAAGGTGCCACATTCCTCCCCCTCCCTGTGAGCCAGGAGATGAGAGGCTGCAGGCGGTGGGCCAGGAGGGGGGGAGCACAGTGAGGCTTACGCCCCCTCCTGCACGCGCGGGTTGGGGGTGGGGCACACAGATGTGCTGGGCTCTCGCTGGGTCTGAAGGACCCGCCCTGGGGTGGGATCCTCTGTGGAGTGTCAGGTCCGGGTCCTGGGGTCTTCTACAGGGGGAAGGGTCGCTCCTCCTCGCGCCCAAGGGCCAGGCACGGGTCAGCACTTGTCTGAGTGACAGCTCCTACTCTGTGCCCTGAGCACGATGGCCCCTCCCCATTCCTGTCTCCTCTTCCTTCTCTCAGCAAGGAACCAGGGCCCCAGGGGGAGGGTTGGGAGGGGTGGAGGTGGCACCAGCCATGGGACAGAGGAAGGCTTGCCTGGTCGCCCCTACATAAAGGGCAACATCCCCTCCCTTGCCCCCTGCTGGAGGGCCAGGGGCCAGAGCAATGCAAACAACAGATGACCCCAAAGTCCCCTGGGGTTGGCCCCAAATTTCCGTGGCCCATACACTCCCTGCCCACCTGTCCGGTGGCTCAAAGAGGAGCCCTGCTAGATTTCCAAAAAAGGAAGGTACTCCTATCCCCTGGCTCTGGGCAGGGGGCCAACCAGAGCCTGGGTGACCTCCAGCCCCCAGTGGATTCTGGCAGGGCTCCAATGCAGTATCTGCACCCCCCAGATTGCCATGCCCTGTACCTGAGCTCTGTGAGCGTGGAGACCCTGAGCGGAGCCCTGGCTGTGCAAAAGGCCATCTCAACCACATTGGAGAGGGATGTCCTCCCCACACCCACCGTGGTCCACTTCAAAGTCGCTGAGCAGGGCATCACCCTGACTGACATCCAGAGGAAGTAAGGGGCTTCCCTTGCCCTGGGGCTGAGGGCTGGGCAGGGTAAGCTGGAGGGAATGGCTGAGACTGCTGTGGAGCAGTAATGGAGATGGAGTTCAGGCTCCTGGACCCAGCAGGGTCAGTGACGTGCGGAGTGACTCCAGGCAAGTTCTCTGCCTTCTCTGAGCCTCAGTCCAATGACCTCCTGCCAAAGTCCCACTTCATCATGACCAATGGATTTGGAATTAACCAAAAGTCATTGGGCACTGATGAAATCTGTAGCCACTGATGGAACATCTCCTGTAGGCCAGACTCTGGCTGACCAATGAGATCACTCCTTCCCAGGCTCAGGGATTCAATCTAGCATGATCCTGGTCCTGGGCTGGAGGAATAAGAGATGACCAGATGCTGGGAATTCCCTGGTGGTCCAATGGTTGGGACTCCACACTTACACTGCCGAGGGCCCCGGTTCAATCCCTGGTGGGGGAAATAAGATCCCACAACCCGCGCGGCACAGCTAAAAAAAAAAGAAGAGAGATGACCAGATGTAATTCCTATCTTCATTAAATGACATGACAGGCAGTGGGGGTGGAGCAGGTGGTAGAAAACCCCAACACATAGGACAGAGGGCAGACGCATTTCACGAAAGGAGAGAAGTGCAAACACGTGCCCCGGGCCCAGCAGTGGGAAAGGTCACGGCAGCCTGTCAGGGGTCGTCAAACTGAGAGCTTTTGGAAGACAGGGAGCTGGAGATGGTGGAGGCGGGCAGGACACTGGGACGGGCCCTCACCAGCCCCCCTTCTCTCCCCGCCTCTTCCCAGGGTGTTTTTCCGGCGCCATTACCCCTTCACCACCCTCCGCTTCTGTGGCATGGACCCCGAGCAACGGAAGTAAGTTCAAGTCTGGGCCAAACGAAAAAGACCATCCAGGTCCTAGCTGCCCACTGACTCTGGGATTCGGATCCCAGTCAGAGCCTGTGAACCTCAAGGGGTCAGGAGCAACAGAATGAGGGGAGGGGGACATGGTGGGAGTGGGGACACAACTGGCCATTATCTCCCGAAGCTCAGCCAGACTCCTGTGAAATGGAGCAAAGAATTGGTACTCAGGACTGTCGTGTTCCTTTCCCACAGGTGGCAGAAATACTGCAAGCCCTCCCGGTAAGGCCTTCCTGTCCACTCAGTCGCCATGAGAGGTCTCCCTCGGGGAGGCCTGGACCCAACATGGGGAGGGAGGGAGGGAGGGAGGGAAGGAAGGAGGCCCCGCCCTGATCTTAAGAGGCCATGGGTTTGTTGGGGGACGGCACAGGCCCTGGCCCTCAGGGAGCCACCAGTTTGATGTCTTAGGTGGGAGGCGCAGGCTTTAGCCTGTAAGGACGCCTCAGGCTGATGGTCAAGACACACCTTCGCCCTCAGGAAGCTTCGACTCTGATGGGGAACACACAGGTCGCGTCCTCAGGTGCCCCCATTCCAAAGGAGGGAAACCCAGACCTTAAACTCAGGGATCTCTCGGTCTGACAGGGGAGGCTCCCGTCATAATGAGGTGCTGGGCTGGGGAAGGGCAGGGAGGAAAGCTGCTCCCAGCCTGGTACCTCCCTGGGTCCCACCCCTCACTCAGGCTCTCCTCTCCCATCAGGATCTTTGGGTTTGTGGCCAAGAGCCAGACCGAGTCACAGGAGAATGTGTGCCACCTCTTCGCGGAGTATGACACTGTCCAGCCAGCCTCGCAGGTCATCAGCCTGGTGGGTGCCCTGCTGCAGGACCCAGAAAGGATGTAGGGGAGGGAGCTTCCTGTGTGTCTTCCTAGGCATCCCAGTGGGCTTGCTCAGGATGCCCCCTCCACCCTGAGCAAGAGGCCTCTTACCACCCTGATGGACCAATCCCCTGGACTGGAGGAGAACGGGACCAAGTTGAAACCCTTGAACTCAGTATGACCTTCAGCGGTGGCCTTCATCCAGACCCCCCCAACCCGGGCCTCAGTTTCTTTAACCTTAAAGGGGGCCAACAGACAGGATCAGCTGTTCTTCTCAGACGTCTGTGGGCATCTTAACAAACTCCCTGTGATTCTGAAGCATCTTAACAAGCTCCCTGTGATTCTGAAGCACACCCACATCTGAGGACCCCCACACGAAAATAACCTCTGGAGACTCCATCCGCCTGGACACTCCCGACACAGTAGCCTGAGCTAGAGACCCGTGACCCCTGCTTCATGGCAAACGCAGGTACGGGGTCGGGACTCCTGGGCCCTGGCCCGAGGCTGGCCTGAGAGCAGATGGGTTGCCAGCATTGAGGACCAAAGCAGGGATGGACTGACTCTCTTTGCCTCCATATCTGTTCCTTTCCCCATTTCCCTGACAGCTGATTGAGCTGCTATTCCCAGGGCAAAGCTAGATCCGCCTGCCCTGGATTCTTCAGCCAACATGGCCCTGGTTGTTAGGCAGGTGAACAAGTGTAAACTTGCCCCCATGGTCAGAGATGACCCAGCTGTCCTCACGATCTTGATGTCTAATCCCTTCCATTGCAAATGAGCGTCAGCTCCATCTTTTCTTTCAATTTCTCATAAGCGACTGTCCCACGACTGCCCTGGTGTTACTTGTGTCACTCACACCTGGGGGTAGCGGCAGCGAGACCTCTGCTCACTCAAGCAGACACAGGAGCTGGCTCTCTCTGGTTCTGCCTCAGCCCCAGTCTTGCTGAGTCCTCTGTGCTCCAACAGCACACACACACACACACACACACACACACACACACACACACACACACACACTCACTCACACACACACACACACACACACACACACACACACAGCCCTCTACAGTACTGTGGCGGCAACTGACCTCGTAACCACATGGGGGCAGCAGAGAGTCAAGAATGCAAACAGGCAGCCACCCCAAGAGGCTTGGAGAAGCTGGGTGGTCTTTCCCGCCCCACCCACACCCCCCTCAACCCTAACCCTAACCCATTAAGACCCCCAAGAATCTGGAATTTTTTTGTCTAGCAGACCTGGGGTCCTAAGGAAACCAAACTATGAGGGTAGAAGATAAGACTCAGAAAAGAAGTCCATTTTTGTTCCGTGAGGGACCAGTGCCTGCCCCCGCCCAGCTGGGGGCCCTGCCAGAGAATCATTATCTTTGGCCAAAGTTGGGCCTGAAGGGTTATTATTTCAACCCAGAAAACCAAACCGGACTGAAGCGGCCCTGGGCTGGCGGGACTGGCTGAGACCAGCGCCCCCCCGGCCTGTGGTCAGGCACTGCCCCACCCCGGAGACTACGGAATCCAGACAAGGTTCTCAAGGTCACCGTGCCCAAGTTCTCAAGGTCACAGCCTGGGAGCTGGCAGAGAGCACCCCCCATATATCTATGGGGGCCTTGTAGCTCCCGTCATGGAAAATAAAGTGTCTGTCTTTGCACAAGAGTTGGTCCTACGGTATTCAGGGCTCTCCCCTCAGAGATGGAAACCTGAACAGAAAAGGGGACCTGGCTGGGCAGGTAGCAGCTGTGTCTGCCTCACCCCTGGCACGGCAGGACAGTCTCCACTGACTTCCACTTCATAGCCGTCGCTTAAATCATTCTGGGTCCCCCACGTGTCCGACACACCCGTTTTCCTTCTTCACGACCCGTTTCCTGCCACCGTGCCAGGAAGACAGGAGGTCCGGGCCCTCCCATGCGTGCCAGGGCTGAGGTGAGCACGTGTGACAGCCCTGCCAGCTTCCAGAGTCTCACTCGGGCTCCCTGAGGGAGAGGAGAGGCTGGTGAAACATAGGCAGCTCAAGAAAAGTCCAGAAGAATCCTTGAACCCAGATGAACCCCGAGCTACCAGCCCAGCCCTGGAGACCTGGGCAATGGCCCCATCATTCATCCTGCTTCTGCCTCCAGTCTTGGGGTAATGTCCCCCCAGACCTCTCCAGACCCGTTGCAGTTAGGGATTCAAGGTGGACAGGCCATGGAAAGCCTCGCCAAGTGGTTCAGAAGGGGCTGCAGCGATGTCCCTTTCCTACAGAGCCTTGGGAAGGGGAGAGGTGCTGCTTCTGTGCAGGCTGAGCTGTGTGACCCAGTGGCAAGGGCTGCTCTGGAGGAAGTGAAGAGACCTTCCCAAGAGACCTTGAACCACCGCTGAGAAGCCCCTGCCACCCCTCCCACTGCCCAACTGCAGTTCCAGAGGGGGCCCCTCTCAGCCCCCCGCCCAGCCCCCTCCCTGGCCATGGACAGAGTCCACGGGAGGTAATGATCTCTACTGCATTTACAGAGCTCATCTTTCCTCTAGGAAGATTTCATAGAGAACTCGACTTCACTTTTGCTGATGGGCAGAGCCGCCAGCCCAGCAAGGGCAGAAGGGAAGAAGGACCTCCACCGAGGCAGGAGCTGGGAAGGGAGGGGTCTTTGCACCCATGCAGGGACACCCAGGGGTTTCCTCTCCAGGCCTTGCGGTCCTGGGTCTTAAGCCTCTCTCCCCCGTACCCACAATGTCACGTCTCCCAACACGTCTGCCCCATCCCTTTCCCATCCTTCTCTCTACACGTGAGAGCGCCCTCCCTCCCTCCCCTCCCCCTCCCAGGGGCTCTCTCCTTCCTCACCCTTCTCACCATACCTTCTCCACCCACCCCCACACCCAGCCTCTCCCCCTTTTCCACAAAAACCTTCTCCCATGTAATCCCCTCGCCCCTCTGCCCCCGGTGGCTGGACCCACAGCAAAGCCCAGCTGCTGCTGGAGTTGACCGGAAGGCAGGACAGCAGCCCGCTGCGCCACCAACCATTTCTCAAAACCCAGATTCCCATGTCCTCTAACCCCTGCCTCCTCTCTGGCTACAGAGTGGACTCCCCAGAGGGCTGAGGCACCCTCTCCCCTACCCCATCTGACCAGCCACCCCCCAGATTCATCTCCCGCAGGTGGCTCACCTCTGCTTTCATCCTCAGCCCCTAACACCCTACCCCCACCCCCTACCCCTGTCCTAACTCTCATGCTATCCAACAGGCTGAGAACTTGGAACAAGAGGGCAGGGCTGGGGGGCTAAAGGCCCCCAACCCAGAAGTCAGTACCTTGATTCATGCAGCCGTGTTTTCTGGCTGCATGCTTTGTTCATGTGATCCAGGAAAATGGATAAATGTAACAGTGTTATAATGGAGGTTTGTGAGTGTCATACAGAGCTGTCAGGAAGGGTACAGAGAAGATGAACTTCCCCCAGTTGGGGAGAAGGAGGGCAACGTTACCAAGGCAGTAACATCTGAGTCGGGTCTTCAAGGATAAATAGGGAGTCTAACAGTAAAGAGGGGGGAGAAACCCAACTTTTTTTTTTTTTTTTTTTTTTTTGCGGTACGTGGGCTTCTCACTGCTGTGGCCTCTCCCGTTGCGGAGCACAGGCTCCGGATGCACAGGCCCAGCAGCCATGGCTCACGGGTCCAGCCGCTCCGCGGCATGTGGGATCCTCCCGGACCGGGGCACGAACCTGTGTCCCTTGCATCGGCAGGCGGACTCTCAACCACTGCACCACCAGGGAAGCCCGAAACCCAACTTTTGCTAGGGGGCTCCTATATGCTAAGTGCAATGTGAAGCACATTATATATGTTTAATCCCATTTTACAGATTAGAAAACTGAGGCTCAGAAGGTTAACTTTCCCACATTCACCCAGCTAGTAAATGGCAGAGAAAAAGAATTCCGAACTTGTGCCCATTCCACTGGCTCAGCACTCTCAGACAAGCAGATGGATGAATTTATGCATGAAGCACATAGGTATGAAAAGATCCCCTGTTCAGTGTGGCTGAAGCATATCGTGCCCAAGGGAGTAGGTAAGAGAGGAATCAAAGGAAAGAGGTAGGAGCTGGATCATTAAGAGCCTTGGGTGCTAAGCTGAGAATGTCCAAGGGATGAATACTTGGTGAATGAATGAATGAATGAATGCATGAATGAGGTGGGACTCAGGACCACTGTGTACAGTTGTGCAAGTTGCATGATGCACCATTGTACACGGCAACATGCTTGGACTTTATCCTGTAGGTAATGGGGAGACAACAGAGGCTTTTCAGACAGGGAGTAAGTAACCAGATTTGTGGGGACAGGAGAAAGGATCTGAGGCCTGGGCTGGGAAGGAGTGTGATGGGAAGAGGAAGCTGTGAAGGCTTGGCGTTCAGGCCAGGAAAGAGACAGGGGCTCTCCTCCTGAGGCAGGCTGGGACAGAAGCCTACTTGATCTGGGCCTGGGGCCTGGGTTCTCTCCGAGCTTGAAAGGACTATGTGGGAAAGAACTGGACTGGGGCTCCCCCTTCCCCCTTGTATTAGTCTGCTCAGACTGCCATAACAAAGTATCACAGACTGGGTGGTTTAAACAACAGACATGGGCTTCCCTGGTGGCGCAGTGGTTGAGAGTCCGCCTGCCGATGCAGGGGACACGGGTTCGTGCCCCGGTCTGGGAAGATCCCACGTGCCGCGGAGCGGCTGGGCCCGTGAGCCATGACCACTGAGCCTGCGTGTCCGGAGCCTGTGCTCCGCAACGGGAGAGGCCACAACAGTGAGAGGCCCGCATACCGCAAAAAAAAAAAAAAAAAAAAAAAAAAAAACAGACACTTATTCTCTCACAGTTCTGGAGCCTGGAGGTGTAAGATCAGGGTGCCAGCATGGTTGGGTTCTGGTAAGGATTCTCTTCTTGGCTTGCAGACGGCCACCTTCTTGCTGTGTGCACATATGGCCTTTCCTCGGTGCATTTTCCTCTTCTTATAAGGGTACCAATCCTATCAAATTAGGACCCCACCCTTATGGCCTCAGTTAATCTCCTAAATTATCTCCTAAGAGTCCTATCTCCAAATACAGTCACACTGGGGTCAGGCCTTCAACCTGTGAATTTATGGGGACACAGTTCAATCCATAGCGCCCCTCCATACAGGGCCCTGCCCCAGCCATGTTCCCCACCCCCATAATCCCTCCAGTCCCGGCCAGGCTGGGGTTCGCAGCCCCAGCAAAGCAGACCCTCTTCTTCTTGAGTCTGTGCCCTTGGAGCCAGCCAGGGACTCGTTTTGTAACTCTCTGCTTCCTGGAAGGTGTCTCAGCCTTCACCCCTTCCCAGTCAAATCTTGCCAGGGAGCAAGTGAAGCTTGGCTTGGAGCAGGCCTAGGGGGCAGGAAGACAAGCCAGGAAGAGGGAACCAGAAAGAGAGAATAAGGAGGGGGAGGAAAAGGGACAATGACTCCCACTCACTCATTCACTTGGGTCACCAAATACCATGCTGAGCGCCCACGCGAGCAAGGTGAACCCCGGTTGGCTAGGAGGTCGGGAGAGGCCTGCACGTGACCCAGGAGAGAGCTTCTCTCCTCCACAGCATTCGGATTGGACACCCCGTGAATACCGAGATGGGATGTATCCTTTCCTTAGTTCACCCCACTCCCATGCGCACGCACACACGCAACTTCTCTCTTCTGCATCAAGAATTAGAAGCCTGGTGGTCAGACAGATCTGGGTGGCAGGTTCCCTCTGCATTGATTAGTTGCATGATTTAGGGCAAGCCACTTCCCTGGGCATTAAGCCTCAGTTTCCTCGATTGTAATCTCCGCCTCAAAAAATTAGAGACACACTGGGCGTGAACACACTTTGTAGCCTGTGGAGTACCAGTGTTCATTCTGAGAAGGCTAGCACTCCTATCGACCTTTCATTGAGCACCTAATATATGCCACGTACCAGGCTGCTGGAACAGGAGCTCCATGAAGAAAGAGACTCGCATGTTCACTGCTGGATCCCCAGCACCTAAAACAGTGCCTGGCGCACATCAGGCCTACGGTATTTGTTAGAAGCTTTGCCGTGTGTTATCTCACTTAATCTCGATAGCAACACTAGGTAGGTATCATTATTTACCCTCATTTGATGGATATGGAACTGTGGATTAGGAGATTAAGTCCACCTCCCAGGGTCCAACCATAATAATGGTAAAGTGTGATTTGAACCCAAGTGATTTGGACCCAAACCCATAGTGATGATGCTAATGATGACATCTGGAACTTATTGAACCAAGTGTCAGGTCCAATCCCCTGCCTCCATCTACACCAGGATAGAGTTGTCTGCCCCTCCTTCTGGTGTCTCTGCCAAGCCCCTCTTCTCCCACCAGCGATTAGGTCCCCATCCCACTCCAGCCGCTACGCCAGGCTGCTCAGGCTGTTGCAAAAGTCACCTGTCCCTCTGTCTGCCTGAAAGGTGGCATCTTTCCCTGTCATCTTCCACCCAGAATCCTCCATCAGGACCTCCTTCCTTCCTCCCAAATAATAGCCCTTCCTAGCTTCCCCTTTCTGGAGCCTGAAGAGTCTCCCCTGCCCCCACTGGGAGATGGTGCCAAAAGACCACTGCCCTGAGTTCTAAATCTGTATGCCACCAGCTCATTTATGCCTTCAGGCAAGCAAATCACAGACCCCATCTAGGCCTTTGTTTCCCATCTGTGTAATGGGTGAACTGGAGAAGAACTTGAAAGCTGCTCCCAGCCCCAGTCTTCTTAGGAAGGACCTTTCTCAGCCATTAGGCTGGAGCCATCCCCTCTCCCTGACGACGACCACCCGCCCCCGCCCCACATCCCCCTCTCCAGCCCAGGAGATGCTGCCCACCTCTCCCCCGAAGCTTCCTGTGTGGTCTTCCCCACCGCCCACCTCCCACCCTAGAACTTTAGGATCTGTCTCCTGGCAGCCTCTGCTCTCCCCAGCCTGTCCTCTACTTTAGATTGTGCTGACCTTCTCTTCCCCTGCCAGGGCCCTGAGTCCCCTACAAGGCCACCATCTGCAGAGGACCCAACTGGAGGCTGGCCCTTCCCTAGCCTGCAAGGCCAGCTCCCCTCATTCCAGCCCCAGGAAATTCCCCAAGCAGGGGTTTACAAGGTCTGTTTGCATTTTAAAGGCAACTTCCTGTGGTCCACCCCACCCCCCAAAAAGAAAACTTTTCGAAACTTTTCAGGTTCATTTACATTTTAATATAAACCCATCTGGGCCTGTTGCCTGGGATTTAGAACTCACCAGCCCCTAAATCCAAAATCTCTTTGGGGGAAGGTTTTTGTTTTTACCACTGCCCCTCCCTTGGTGCATGGGGCTGGGCCCACCCAGGGCTTTTGGAAGTCGGGGTGGTCACAGACCCTGGGAGCATGGCTCTTCACAAGGCCTGCCATCAGGCCAGGGTCACTGAGCAGTCACATGTCACTTTGAATGAGAAACCTTGACCTGAAGCTGAGAAATGAAGTTGGGAAACAGCTCAGCCAAAGGCAACTGGACTTTTGTTTCTTATGATGTTTTTTTTCTTACGTTTTCTGGGGGAAAAAAGCCCTCTATTGTCTGACTAACCTTCCATGATGCTGGAAAATTGAATTTGTTTCCTGAGCAGTCTGGTCCAATTTCCCCTGGGTGGGGACGAGCCTGGGCTCCGCTTCCTGCTGCTTCAATTTGGAAGCTTCTGGCTCTACTCAGAGAGCAGGACCCAGAAGGGAGTCAGGGACCCTGATCCCTGGACCTGCCAGGCCGTAGCACCCAGGATCCTCCCCGTGGTCCTTGCTCTCGGGAAGCTTTTTCTGGATCCTCAAGTTTCCTTGTCCTATCTTAGCAACCTGGGTTTGCTGGGCCTCCATCTTAGCCTGTCCCCCACCCACGGTAGCTCTGTGCCCCCCAGCTCCCTACCTCTGTCTCTAGGCTCTCGGGGCAAGCCGATAGAGGTACAGCTGTAAAGCATTTGTGCTGGCCGCCAGGCTGGCGGGAGGGCCATCTGCAGCCGGGTAGCTGCCAGGCCTGCAATGACGGGAACCCTGGGCCTCAGCCCAGCCCCAGCCCTTCCACCCCAACCCCCAGGGCAGGAACTTGGCAGTCTACCAAGGCCAAGGAGTCCAAGGGTGAGGGGAATGACCTCGGGGCGCTCCTGCAGTCGGGGGACAGGCATAGTTAGCCCCTATTTGGCAACCTGCAGCTGAGCTGAGCTTCAGGGAGAGGGATCAGGCTCCCAGAGGAGGCGTCATAAATTCTAAGACTGCCCCCCTAAGCCTCAGTGAGAGATTTGTCCTCAGCTGGCCACGGTCCCACCATAATCCTCTGTGGGTAATAGAAAAGTTCCCAGGCCACTAGCCTGGAGAGGAGAGAGAAGGAAAGTACTCTCTCTCCCAGCCCTGATGAAAAGGACCCTCCTCACCTCCACTTGCCCTTAGCCCATGCCCCCTCTCCCCTCCCAGGGAAGGGCATTGAGTAAGTGGACTGCCGAGACAGGCCTCTGGCCACAGCGGACCCATCTGGTGCCAATCAGGAGAGCAGGTTCCCAGATTGTGGAGGGCACACGGGGGAGGGAGACCACAACCTCACAAACTCACTACCTCACTGTGCACCCCCAGCACCTCTCCCCACAGTGTGGCCCCCTTTTGCCTCCCAGAGGGGCCTCACACACAGCCACTGGAAGACTAGGTGAGGCAGGGAAACTTTAGGGGGCCTGGGCCTGCCTTTTCCTACCCAGTGGTCTAACCATACACCCCAGACCTCTGCCCTTAGTTAGACAACTAGACCACAGAGGAGAGAAGGGAAACTGCAGGAAAGATGGGGCCTGGAGGGAGGAGAAAGGACTGCAAACAGAGCAAGGGAGCCCTAGAAACCACCAGGTCCCAGCTGGATTTTATTACAAATGGGGACCACAGGTCCTGAGAAGGGAGTCCAGTAGAACCACTTACTGGACTTGGCCCCAAGCCCTATTCAGGCATTCTGCCCACTGGCCCTCACAGGAACTCTATAGATAGGAATCACCATCCCCATTTGACAGATAGGAAAACTGAGGCTCGCAGGATTGAAAGGTCATACCTGCCCAACCTCACCCAAGTAGTTAAGTGACCAGGTCTGTCTGAGCCAGAGTCTGGGCACTAGGCTGCCCTCCATAAAGTCAAGGTTGCCGCAGCAGCCCAAGCCCCAGGAACCCATTTTGTTTTCCCTGCTGCCTCCAGACTTGGACCAGGGCCTGCTCTGGTTTCCCTCACCCACCCAGCCCCAACCTCTGTCTCCAGGCCCAGGGTGAAAGGATAAAACAGCCTCCCCGGTCATGGCTTGGTGCCAGGTTTCTCTCCTGGCTCTGGATGACACTGGCCCCTGGGCCTCAACTTACCCATGGATAAAATGGACCGAGTTGTCTGAAACTGGGTTGAACAATGATTCTGTGATTCTCCAACCCTCCATTCCTGTCATCCTGAACAAACCTAGAGGCTTCCCCTTGGCTTGGGTGGTCTTTAGAAGGTTCTGACCCCAATTTCAGAATTTAGAGCCAGCAAGGGGGCCAAGACAAAGAGGGGACCCAGCCAGCTATGGAAGCCGCTAATCTCCATCTCTCCCTGAGGGGACTTCACTGCTGCCTCCACTGAAAGCAATTTGTCATGCCCTGAATTAAGTGATTCCAACAAGGGTTTAATTTCAGTTTAATGGCTCTGTTTTTATGTGTAATTAAATACCACTGCATGGCAAAAATATGTTGTTTGCACTTTAGAGACTGTGTAAGGGTCCAGGAAGCCAATCCCACCGGGTTTCCACTCCCAGGCTCCACCAGCCCCTCCCCTTGCCTGGCTGGAATTGTCCAGGTCGCGGAGAAGGGGGTTGGGGACCTGGGGAAGGGAGGGGGACAGTGAGGGGAGAGGTGGTCCTGGTGGCGCCTGCTCACTCATTAGGGTATGTTTCTAATTATCTACAGCACCCCCACTTCTACTCTCTGACCCCAAGCCTCCCCAACCTCTGGAGCCTCAGACATAGAGGGGACAGGTTACTCTACAGTTAGGATCTAATTAGGCACCACGCTGGCTGGCGTGGTGTCTGCTCCCCCGCGCATGCGCATGTGTGTGCCCCGAGGTCCGTTCCATTGCCCCTCCTCCACTCACTGCTCCCCGTTAACTCCCTCCTCCCCCTTGAATATGCTTCCTCCTCCTTGACCCTCTCCCCAGACTCACAAAGCGCCCCTTTCCTCCCCTCTTCCCTAGGACAACCCAGCATCCCAGCTGCCAGTGCCTCCCCGCTCCATCCAACCACAGCATCTTGACTTTCTCTTTCGAGGTCAGAGGTGACATTGCCATAGGGGTCTGGAATGCAGGGGGAGTTTCTCTGGCTGGGAATATTTCAGGGTCATTTACCACACAGCCAGATCCCCCCAGGAAGGGGGACCCCTGAGCAGGAGCCCCAAGTCCTGCATGCCTCATAACATTCCTGGAGTAACTTAGTGGTGGAATCTGGCCCAGAGGGCAGAGGGGTTAGAACAAGCAGCCCTTTCCTGAGGGGTTGAAGGAATGGCTGTGTCTGGACCCTCAGGTCCCCAATAGGAGAAGGGCCAGGAGGAGGCTTGGCCAGCTCTCCAGAGACTCCCCCACCTGAATCCAGTACTGGAATCAATCCAAGTCTCCATTTTGTTTCTCTCTACTCCCACCTGGTCTTCTTGACAATGGAAAACCCAGCCTCCACCCCCCAGCCAGACATCAGGTCTTGATCTCCACTGGGGAGCTGGGAGATGGAAACGGAATGAATGCCTGGTGCCAGTCAGCACCAATGGGCTAGGGGGTCCCCCATCCCCCTGCTCCAAACCACAGTGGGAGGAATGACATTTCTTAGGGAGGCAGGACAGACCACTCAAGGACTTTGGTTTAAAGTTATTCTAGGGGACTTCCTTGGTGGTCCAGTGATTAAGACTTCGCCTTCCAATGCAGGGGGTGCGGGTTTAATCCCTGGTTGGGGAGCTAGGATCCCGCATGCCTCAGGGCCAAAAAACCAAAGCATAAAACAGAAGCAATATTGTAACAAACTCAATAAAGACTTTAAAAAATGGTCCACGTCAAAAAAAACTTTAAAAAAATAATAAATTAAAAATTAAAGTTATTCTAGGTATGGTGGCCCCACCAGGACACAAGAGTTTGGTCCTTGCCTCCTCCTCCCTTCCACCTCTGCCAGGATGCTGATGCCCCTGTGGCAACTAGAGTGACCATTCAAGGGTATTTGGAGGCCACGGGAGGGCTTAGGTACAAACTAGACCAGCCATTCCTCTCTGGAGCCCGGTTCTCCCCACTGTGACACTACCCAGGGCAGTTCACTTCCTCTGGCCTGGCAGTGGTAGAGGGTGTCCACACAGACAGGGAGTTGCTTTTATTTTGTCCCCGTCACATGGCCAAAATTAAAATGTGGCATCTTAGTTCCCCGACCAGGGATCGAACCCGCACCCACTGCCATGGAAGCGCAGAGCCTTCACCACTGGACCGCCAGGGGAGTCCCCAGATTTGCTTTTATTTCCTTCTTTTTTGACAACTAGGACCTGGCTCCCAGATGGTGCGGACAAGCACCAGGGGTGGGGGGCGTTCTGTGGGATGTGGGATTCCCACTCCCAAAGTGCACATCCTCTGTTCTCTTGTGCGAGACATCTCCCTACAAGCCCTGCACTGAGGGTACCTAATGAGTGGAGGAGGGAAGTACATACATACACTGTGAATTTCACTCCCTCTCTCTTCACATCACACCCATTCATACTCAGATTCGTACAGCCCACCCAGACACACCACACGAATGTGCATCACATCTACACACACCCAGCCCAGGTACACACGCCCTGTAAAAGCCCACACTCTCACTCACATTTCAGGTGTCACTTCACTATATGCACACACAGGCACACACACACATTATAAATACACACCTATCACAAAGGCACATCCCAGGCCACACGGGCAGCTACTTCCCAAGCAGACCCAGGTTTTTTTTGGAGGCACATGAAAAGAAAAGGACCTCTTACCACCCATTCCGAGGATACAAGAATAGAGCATTAGGAAGGGAGGCTGGAGACAAAGGGGAATTTAAAGAGATGGCTTAGGGAAAGAGATACTCTCCCTACATTTGGCTTAGGGACCTAAAACTTCATCTTCAGCCTACACTCAACCTCCTCTCCCAGCATGCCTTGGCTTCAGCCCCAGAAGGAGGGGGCTCTATGTAGAGCAGGCCCCCTAGCTGAAGGAGCGTCACTTTGTTCTTTATCTCCTGCTGCTGGCAGCAGCCTGTGGTGCCTCAGGAAGACTAGATGGCTGTGGGATGCCGCCACAGAGGCAGAGTTAGAGAGATGAGGATTGCAGCGCCAGGCTCAAGATTCAGACGGCACAGGTGCCAGTGCATCAGGGGCCAGTGCAATCGAGAAGCCTGGGAGTGCCTGAAGAGATCAATCACACACACACACACACACACACACACGCACACACAGCACAAAGGTGAGAGGTAAGGAGCATTGGGAGATGACCAGGAATCCAGTGGTACCACGTGGGCACACATTCTGGGGCTGGCACTGAGAGCCCACAGCCTGGTGAGTCCAGGACAGCAAGATCAAAGATACCCCCACTCCCAACCCCTCAGAATCAAATCTCAGCCCCAACCCCCAGTCAGGAATCTAGGCAGTCAGAGCTGTGGAATGTGTTGGAGAGCTTACCCCCTTTCCCTAGCTTCAGGGCAGTACCTCCCCTCACTAAATCGATAAATCAAACCCAGACGCAAACCCAGCCTGCCTGATGCCCTAGGAAATGCCCCCGCTTCACACACCAGCTGATCCCAGAAATAGCTCTGGCCCAGCAGGGCTGGCCCAGCTTGCTGCCTCCCTTCAGAAGCCATTACTGGCCCACCAGGAGTCTGAACACAGACAGCACAGACTTTGGGGACAGAGAGGCTCCCCAGGAAGAAGCTGCAAGGAAGAGGAGGGTGAAGTGGCTGACCCTTTGCAGTCCTTTTTACCATGTAAGACAGTTCTCCCCACCCCTGGTGCATCCCTGTCTCTTAATTGTAAATAAATCAACCAAACACCATTGTCTACGGTTTTTTTGGTTTTGTTCTGTTTTGTTAAAAAAAAAAAAAAAAAAAAAAAAAAGACATCATGGCCAACTGGTAGGTTCCTAAGTCTCTTTCCATCCAGTCAAGCCAGAAAATGCCCAGTGGGTAGGGAAATATCGGGGAGGAAGGTCCAGGGAAGGAGGTGTGGGGAGGGAGGCAGGGCCACAGACAGTGAGCCACTGAAGGATGGAGTCATCCTGGTGACTTCCTGGCTGTGACCACAAGTGGGGGAGGAAGCAGGACCCCAGGTAAGTCCCTCACCTCCCGGCATGTGATTTCCTTTCTCCATCAGGCACATGCAGTCCAGCTGTGCATTCTTTCCTCCTCGCCTGACTGCTCAGAGATGGGCCCCACCTCCCCAGCCCCCTGTCCTGCAGGCCTTCCGCTGACCTCTTCCCTCCCCCAAAGCAGGGTCTCAGTTGCCAGGCAACCAAGCTAAGGCGCGCTTGTCCCTGCAGGTCCTTCCCCCTGGAGGGACCTGGGGAGGAAGTAAAGGGGAGCCTGGCAGACTTTAGCTTTGGAATTGGGTCTCAGTCGGTCTCCTAACCACTGAGTCATCTGCTACCCCACACTTTCCCTATGGCCTCCACCCTCTGACTAGTTTGAGGGGAGGGACAACGGTCAAGGTACATGTCTATTTTCCTCCCCTCATTATGGGACTGGGACTTTTCTTCTCCTACAGACTTGTGCTCACCTTATAGGAGGTGGCCTCACATGTCTAAATCAGAGGGAGTCAAAATAAGAGCCCGCAGGGCTGAAAACTAGAGCTGACATGTAGTATGTGGTCAAGAAGTGTTTATAGACGGCTGAAGGGCTGAATGAATCCAGGATCAATTTGGAAACATACCAGGGCTCTCTCAGGCTATCTAAGCCCAAAGAAGGACATCCCTAGGCTTTGGCTCACCCCAAGGGCACACCCACGCTCATAAACACACACACACACACACACACACACGCATACACACAAACACACCCCAAGGGAAACTCCTGGGCCAGAAGCAGGGCCAGGACTCAGACCCAGGCTCCAGGTCAGCTCTGCAGCCTCCGGGGGGACGGGGGGGCAGCAGGGGGCAGTGAGCCCCCCGCCTGCTGACAGGGCTCACTCGCGGAAGCTGTCAGCCAGCTGGTGGCAGTCCAGCTCCCCCTTCGGCTCCAGGCCCCCCGGAAGCTTCACTCCCGTCTTCCGGTCCACACACCAGCACTTGCCGCGCTGCCCATCCAGGGCCGGGTGGCACTGCCAAGACAAGGGTGTGAGAGGTCAGATCTCAGGCAGCCGGCCCCGATCCCAGCCCAGCCCCCAAGTCAGACAGTGGCTCCAAGATGGACTCTTGAGGGCAGAGGCTTTCTTGAACATGAGTCCTCTGAGCTCAATGGAGTAAAGTTGGCCAAGAAGGAAAGGTCCAGACAGTTTTGGTCCAGAAGGTCCAGAAGGCAGGGTCCTGAGGAAGTTCTGCAGCCTACCTGGAGGGGAGACTGGATCCATGGAGTTGAAAGGTGCAGGTGGACTTAAAAGGCTAGGGTTCAGGTTGGAGAAGTTTTTAATTTGTGTTCTGATTGTGTTTTAGTTTGGGTTCTGATTGTGTTGGGACTTTAAGAATAGGATTATGGTTAAGATTGTGATTATCCACATTGAAGTTAGGGTAGGATCAGCATAAGAGTTGCAGTTGAACTGGGGATTATGACTAAAACTTGAATGGGGTGAGGCTTAGAGCCCAGGTCAGAAATGGAATTGGGATAGAGATAGAGGTCAAGGTCAGAACAATTAAAGCAGTTGGGCTAAAGTTTGGGTCGGGATTAGACGGGGGGGGGGGGGGGGGGAGGAGGAAGAGTAGGGGGTAAAGGTGTATTTCAGAGTCAGGATTAGAGTTGGAGTGAAGGTTGTCTCAAGGGTCAGAACTGGCCTGAAGATAAAGGGTCAAGTGTCAGAATTTTCAGTGGGATAAAAACTGGGGGGAAGGAAACATAAACGTGTATAACACAAAGAGTAAACCCTAACGTAAACTATGGACTTTAGTTAATAACTAATAATCAATTTTAGTTCCTCAATTGTAACAAATGTACCACACTCATGTTAATAGGAGAGACTGGGGGTGGGAAAGTAGATGGGAACTCTGTACTTCCTGCTCAGTTTTTCTGTAAACTTAAAACTGCTCTAAAAAATAAAGTCTATTGAATTTTTTTTAACGGGGTCGGGGGGGGGCAGTTTTTAAAAATTGGGACAAGGGGGAATTCCCTGGCGGTCCAGTGATTAGGACTCTGCTTTCACTGCCGGAGGGCCCAGGTTGGGGAACTGAGATCCCACAAGCCACATGGCGCGGTCAAAAAAAAGGAAAAAGAATAATTGGGACAAGGATAAAATTGGTATTGGGATAAAGGCTGGAGAGAGGTTTGGCGTAGGTTTGGCAGGGAGACCTTTGTGGTCCTCCTCCATTGCACACCTCTTCATAACCTCCTCATGCCATCCTGGGGTGTGCAGACTCGGGGGCAGCCTTTCTCCTCCTAGCTAGGCCTCTTCTGGCTGAGTGGTGGTCCACCTTGTGGATTCATCTGTAGAGCACGGAATGGGAGGACATGTGTGCCTACACCCACAAGGGCTGGAGGAGATCCAGGCCACACCCAGCACGAGGGACCCCACCCAGTGTCCTGCCCAGATATGCCACCCTTCCGAATGAGCCCGACTGAGACAGGCCAGAGATGGGGCTGGAGCAGGCCAATCCCAAGCGTCCTGGGGGCTTGTCAGAGGAGCCCATGTTCCAAGGGCGTAAGGAGGTACAGAGGTTTCTGCATTCCTGTCTTGTCTCCTGCCCTCTCCTTCCTCTGCTGCACCCAAAGTTCCCATCTCCAGCTGTCAGGTCTGACTTCACCTCCAGCCTGGCTGAACCCCAGGTGGTTTGGCGGCTCAGCCTGGGGGAAGGGGAAGGCTGAGTTTCCTCCTCAACTCTTCAAGACCTAGCCCCTCCATTCCCAGATGAAACCTCAGACATCAGGAGTTCCCTGGCAGTCCAGTGGTTAGGACTTCACACTTTCACTGCGAGGGCGTGGGCTCAATCCCTGGCCAGGAAACTAAGATCCCACAAGCCACACGTGGAAACCTCAGACATCCAGGGACAAAGGAGAACTCACAGGAATGGAGGAAGGGGAGTGAGAGAGGGTTGGGAGGCAGAGGTTGGCAGGAGTGCCAGGTCTGCATCACAGATGGTGACCACAGAGGTCATAGAAATAAGCCTGGACGGGGAGGCAGGGTCACTGGTCTGCCTTTAACTTGCTCTGTGACTTCGGGCCGGCCTCTACCCCTCCCTGGGCCTCAGTCTCCTCATCTGCAAAATGAGTGAGTGGGCAAAATGAGCTGAGGTCCTGAGGCTGGGGGAAGGGTTTGGGGAGGGTCCAAGGGGTTAGGTTTGGGTTGAGGAGCTCCCCCCTTCCCGAGACCTCCATCCTGGACATCCTGGAACTGAGGCCGGGCCAAGTCGGCGGAGATGGAGACCCACCTGCTTGGGGTGGAAGTTGCCGTTGCGGTCGCAGTTGGGGATGGGGATGACGTAGAGGTCCTCGTGGGTGCGGCTCTGTGAGGCGGCCAGCCGCTCCAGGGCCCGGTGCAGCTCACTCTGGCAGGAGCCCTGGGGCTGGAGGAGGGGGAGAAGGAAACTGCTCAGCAGAAGGGAGAGAGGCAGGAGGACCGGGGCTGGGGGTCAAATCAGGACTGCAGGCTCTGAAAGGAGGGTTAAGGCCTGGAAGCTGAGCGGGGCCCAACGAGGTAAAAGGAGGAGCTCGGGCTCAGGGGACACTGGCGGGCAGAACAGAGGGACATTGAAGAGAGGATCTTGAGCCAAAGGGCTTCTAAAAAGGAGGGGTATGATGTGAAGGGAAATTGTGGGGAAAGGAAATCTATGGTGAAGGACAGGAAGGGGATGATTTCTAAACAGGAGTGATGGATGAAATCATGTAATTAACAACTTGTAAGACCCAGGCATGGATCCATCAGAAACACCCATCAGAAAGGACATTAGCCAGACCCTGGAGCAGGGTCCCAAGGCTCCCTGCTATGGCCAGCATGAACCCTTTAGCTACTGAGAAGCTCTGGGGTGGGGAATCCCTGGGAAGGGCCAAGAAACATCAGGAGGCTTGGGGCCACTGCTGTTCACCCACCAGTACTGAAGTGTCTCAGTATTTAACAATAACTTCAGTTATCCCAATGTCTAGAACTGGTGAGCAGGAAAGGAATTTCAAGAAGAGGAGTGAGGACTTTCTGGGTCCTGATGATGCACACTAGGTGCATCTTGCACACAGCAGACATCTAAAAAATGTTTGCTGAATGGTCACTGTCCAGATCTGGTGATGGTGGTGGTGTGTGTGCCTATGCACATGCGCATTTGGTCAGAGGTCCTCACCACAGGCCGGGCTTCCTCCCGAGGGACCCCGATGACCTTCATCTTGCCCCCACTGGTGCTCCGGTCTCGAATTTTGGCGAAGTGCTTCTGCAGGCACCTGCGGTCATGGGCGCTGCAGGGGCTGAAGCTGTTATTGGGGTGATCACCCTCGTCCTTGTCTGCAATCAGGCCAAGATGGGGAAAGGTCAGCGATGGGAAAGGACAAGGCAGCACAGCAACCCAGCCTCCCACCTGCTTTCTCCTTCTTAGGGATTCTCCAGCCTGGCACTGGGGAAGAGCAGGGGGTCTGGGCGGGGGGTGCGAAGAAATGAAAGCAGCACGCCGGTTTCTTCCCCACTCCCCAGGATCTCCTCAGGAAAATATTCCTCTTGAAGTCCTTGATTTGTCCCTCACTCCACCCAGTCCAACCCTCAGATGAGTCACCAGCTGCAGCTGCCCAGACAGCAGGAGGGTCCCCTGGGCCCTGCAGGGAGGTCTCAAGCAGGCAGGGGGCCCCACACCGAATCTCATCCCCCTGCCATTCATCTCTTCCTACCATCCCCCTCTCAGTCTGCTCTTTCTTCCTCTCTCCTTTCCTGCTCTTTTCAGCATCTGGCTGAGCCAGCCAGGGGATCCCCAGGGCTGTCGGCTCTGCTGACCCTCTTCCAAATGGCCAGAATCAAAGTTTCCATGAGTGATGAGAAATCTGGCCCAAAAACTCTCTCCATTGGAGAAGTGGGAGTGGGTGTGTATGCCTGCATGTGAAAGAGTGTGTGTGTGCGTGTGTCTGAGACACTGTGTGGCCCCAGGACCAAGAGAACACCCTCACACATCCCTTCAGCCCCCCCACCCCAAAGTCTCCCATCCTTACATTTCAGACCCCATCCAAAGTGCACATCTGTTGCCCAGAGCCAGGGCACTGGGGACGTGGAGATGGGGGTGGTGAGGCTGAACCGCCACGCTTTCCCTGGGCTCTCCTAAAGGCTCTACCCGAACTCAAGAAAAACCCCATCCAGAAGTCCCAGAATTGTAACCACTGCTCCTCCATCCAGGCAGCCAAAACCAGAACACAGGGCTGAGCTGGAGAAAGAGGTCGCAAGATCCCTCTGCAAATCAGAGCCACCTCTGAAATGCTCGGGTTTGGCAACTTGCTGCCGGCCTGAGTGCAGAGCCCCTGCCAGCATTCCAGATGTTGGCAGCAGGACAGAAGGTTACATCTGGTTTGCGTCAGGATTTTTTTTCCTGAGGAGTTAGCAGGTTCCTCCATGCATGGCAGCAGTCCCAGAGCTGCCTCTGGGTTAAATGGTATTTTTCTGCCGAGCCAAAGTTAGTTGGGGGGTTAGTTCTCTTTTTATTCTCCTAGTTCTGGGGGGTCCAGGGGGAAGCACGTGGATAAAGGGAAACCAGGCAAGGAGGAATCTAGACCCCCAGAAAGTCTTTGTCAAGATTCCACACCAAAGGTTATTTATAAAATTCAGTCACCGAGGATGGGAAGAGGTTTTGTCACTGATGCAGGGCTGGCTTAGAAAAAAGCAACAGAGGGAAGGAATAAATGGAGCAGATAGATATAACCTCTCCTTCTGCATATTTAACATCCCAAGAAGAACAGTCTGGAGGGGACTTCCGTCCCAAAAGATCAAGTTCCCGAAGGTCAACCAAGGAGAAGCCACTACAGCAAAGATTTCCCAGCTGGTGTGGGCAGCAAAAGAAGGAGCAGATTAAGTTCAGAAGACCAGGATTGTGCAAAGGGGGCCGTAGGAAGATAGACCCCAAGCCCCCAGGCAGGAACCAGAGAGAAGACCTGAGATCGAAGCTCTTCCCTGAAGACCTTCCCAAGGAAACTTCTGGTTAAGAAGGCCCAGGCTGGCCAGTGACCACCCCCCGCCATCACCACGTCCGCCTTGCCCAAAGCCCCAGGACTAGTGGATGGGGTCACAGCACTGCAGGTGTGTAGGCTGGAGCTGGGGATTGGAGAGAAAGGAAATAGAAGACCTAAGAGAATTGAGAGATTTGTCTTGGAACCACAGAAGCGGAGCGAGCTTGGAACAAAGGGGCCACCATTCTACCTGGAAAGGCTGGAAGGGTCCCAGGGGCTCATTTGACACAACCCATGACACTACCTTGAGGGCCCCCTTCAACCGGAAAGGTTTTGTCGTTCTTCGAGTTTGCTTTCTTTTCATGACCATAAAGGAAAGCACGGCTGTGCACAGTGACACTTGTCCCTCTTGGTAAGTGGCCAGATGTTCTTAGGTTCCCTAGGAAGAGTTTTCTAATGCACGGGGCTGCCTCAGGAGGTAGAGTTCTGCCCTGGAGGCGTGGCACGTCAGGGTGGCAGAGGTCTCAAGGACCTGGAGAGATCTGCCGTAGAAATTCGACTACTTTCCAACATTGTGTTTCTATGAGTCAAGTTCACAAAAACACTCGGGGGAGTGATTTTTTCTTTTTAACATCTTTATTGGAGTATAATTGCTTTACAATGGTGTGTTAGTTTCTGCTCTATAACAAAGTGAATCAGTTGTACATAAACATATATCGCCATATCTCCTCCCTATTGCGTCTCCCTCCCACCCTCCCTATCCCACCCCTCTAGGTGGACACAAAGCACCGAGCTGATCTCCCTGTGCTACACGGGGGATTATTAAAGGATATTTGGAATGATTATCCCTTAATTTAGGAAGTGCCATGAAGGAGGACAACTGGGTCCCCTCACTGAACCCCGGGGACGCGCAGGGCATAGGGCGAGCTTGGAAACATAGCTCATGTTCTTGTATCCGCAGGGCTCCCGTCACATGGGGCATTATCGGCAGGCAGCCTGCCTGGCCTCCCCCACCTTGGTTTCTCCACCACCCAGCACACTTAGCCGCAGCTTGTGTCTCAGCTTAAGAGTAGAACACGGCAGGCAGGGAGAGTGGCTCCGTGCTGCCTCTCTCAGGGGCAGGGGTACAAAGACTATGTCCCTATCTGCCAGCTCAGACACAGACAGGCTGGGACTCAAGGATCACAAACATACACAAACAATCACGTGTCCAGACACACACGGGTCCACGCGTGCACACCCACATGCACCCAGGCGCCCTGACCCTGCCCTGGCCAGAGCACACTGACTGTACCCCGGTTGTTGACTTTCCACTTAATCTGTAACTTCTTCTTGCCCAGGCTTGTCTAACTGGCAGACTGAGACCCCACCCCAGGATCCACCCTGGGCACTAGGCTTGAGAGGGTGAGGGTCATAGCCTTGAGTCTCTAAAGAAACGTTCACCTTCCCATGTCTAAAAGTGGCTAAATTCTTGCTACTTCCCTGCTCATGCAGGATGTCCATCTTTCTCGTGCTCCACACCCAGGTGGTGCCCTCTGGAAAAACCGCAATCTTGGTGGGTTCCCCTCTGGGCGGGAGCCGAGTCAAACCTGCCCGCCCCCCACCAAAGGTCGCACCTCCCGACATCCGAAAGGCTTGTTTGGGAGGCGGGGCTTCCGAGGTAGGCCAGGTCACCTCCTCTTGCCCCGCTGGAGCTAAGCCAACGACATCCAGCCACAGGGGAAACCTTGGTCTTTGCTCCAGCCACAGAGGAAGGGCGGGCACCCAGAGAAAGAAGAGGTTTCACAGCTTTGGCACCGATGGCTGCAAAGTTCATGGTCAAAGCTAGAAGATTTCCTCTTTCCTGCTGCCTGATTTCATCCTCATGATTTCCCTTCAACTCCAGCCCCCACTCCCCTCAAGACGCCCAGGGTGAGGCTGTGAGGTAGGTGGGCCCAGCCAACCAGACACAGTCTGGAGGGTCACCCACCCGCCCTACGACAAAGGCCTTTTCCTTCTTCGCCTGCATTCTGGCTGGAGAAGCCAAGACCACCCATGCTGGGTACCAGGCCTTTCTTTGAGGTCTGGCTCAAGGGGTGTCTCCCTCACCCTTGTGCCACGCTGCGGGCCTCGGACTAAAGAGTCAGAGAAGTACAGCTGGCCCTTCCACCCTACCCCCTCCACTCCTCTGCATGTCCCCCCAGCTTTGCTCACTTGCCCTACTGTCCCCCAAAGCCCCAGCATCAGAGGAGAAGTTAAGCTTCAACTTAAATCCATTCGGTTTCCTCTTCATCACCATCCTCATCACTGCTCCCTTACTCCATGCCAGATGCCCCAACCCTGCAAGATAGGTCCCACTGTCCCCCTTTTTACAGATGAGGAAATGAAGCAGTCTGGCTAGAGGAAAGGAGAAGAACTTATCTCTGCAGCTCCTATGTCTTTAAATGGAAAGACTCCTGATACCCGAGGCACTGATAATTCTGGCTTTGCCAAAACTAAAGAAAAAATGTTAAGCAGCCAGGCTCCCCCTTCCCCCCTCCCCCCCTCCCCCAAGGCACAGAATTTCTGGGAAGGCCCTGTTCCCAGGACATGACTGGATTCCCAGTACTGAAGTAGGGGGGACAATATTTGCTGTGTTGACTAAAAATTAACCCAGCCTGCATGTTCCCTAACCCTGTCCCAGAGGGACCCAGAGCACAGTTTAGGATCTCCCCAGTCCAAACGCTAATCTTCCCACTGTCCACTCCCCCAGATTCCACAAGTCGAGGGTCAGTACACTGAATCAGGATTGTGGACTTCTGACACACGTGTCCCACCCCGCCCCCACCCTCTGGTGGCCTGAGCTGTGTTAATCCACAACTTTTTCTGGCTTGGAAAGCTGGGACAGGGGGTCACAGCAGAGGGCACGGGGGAGGGGGGTAGCCGGGAGAGGGATGGGGGAGACCTGCCCCAGGAGCAAAGAGTGGGCCTCTGGACCATAGCAGGCCAAGGGAGGGGGCACGCTGAGTGACTGCCCTCCCCAGTCACCTGCTGAAGCTCAGCCCCAAGAGGAAAAGGCAGGAAGAAGAGCCTGATTGACCTCTCTGCCAAACTATTCCCCAGGCAAGAAGGCCCTTGGGCTTCCCTGGTGGCGCAGTGGTTGAGAGTCCGCCTGCCGATGCAGAGGACGCGGGTTCGTGCCCCGGTCTGGGAAGATCCCACATGCTGCGGAGCGGCTGGGCCCGTGAGCCATGGCCGCTGAGCCTGCGCATCCGGAGCCTGTGCTCCGCAACAGGAGAGGCCACAACAGTGAGAGGCCCGCGTACAGCAAAAAAAAAAAGAAGACCCAAGCTTTGGGACGCAGGAGGGACAGTAGCCTATCGACAGTGGAAGGCTCAGGAGGACAGCAGGGAGAGGGGCCGAGCCCTGGCCGCCTGGTCTCACCAGACACCCTGCAGGGCTACGGCACAACTCTAGGGGGCGCCTTTCACGCAGTGCAGTGTGGCCGGGCCGTGGCAGGGGTACTTCTGGGATGACTGGGAGGTAAGAGGGCATGGACACAGCTTGCTGAGTAGGTACCTAGTTTCCCCAGGGCCCCCCCAGACCTCCCCTTTCCCTCTCCCGATATCTGCCTGCACTGCAAGGGTGGAAGCCAAGGCAAGGAGACCTTGGGCCCTGTAATCCAAAAGGGGCCTAAAGCTGCCTTTCGAGGCTGGTGTACACGATGTTCACAGGACACTCACAAACTGCTCACGGCATGCCTCCCCAAAGCTCCTAGGGGAACAGTTTCTTCCACTTCAGGATGGGGTGTTCCTACCCAGCCAGGGAAGAAGGGGCTCCCGAGACCCACTGAGGGCTCTTCTGTCCCACGTTCAAGCTGGTGACAGAGGAGGAGCTCACCAGCCATCCTAATCTGGTGCCAGATACCCGCTGGCCGGCAGAGGGTGGAGATACGAAGCAAAAGGAACCCGTTATACCCGGGGAGCCCAAGGGCTCAGCCCTCACTCCCAGTCTGGTCCTGTACCAGTACCCCTCCTCTCCCACTAGCACTGGCATCTCTGCCCCAGGATCAGCGACTGACACCCCCAGAACCCCCCCCACCCCCGCTTCCCAGATGTGCCGGGTGCCAGGGTGGCATTTTCCTAGAATGTTTTCTGCTGACCTATCTCTCGCTGCCCAGGGGCAGGAGGGGCAGAGAGGCCCGAGGCCCAGACCCCTGGGGTCCACCTCCTTCCTGTTTTCCCTGCATCCTGCTCTCCTCTGGCTAACAAGCTGCAGAGGATTGAGGAAGTGGAGCGGTCTGGGACCCAGGGCAGGAAGCTTGGGGCCGGAGTCCCAGCATCCGGACTGCAACAATGGAAGCTTCAAGCACCAGGAAAAGAGACAGAAACAGACAGAGGCACAGGGAGAGCAAAACAGAGTCGGAGAGGGAACAAGAAACAGAGGCAGAGGTAGAGAAAGGCAGACAGAGAGATTCTGAAAGCAACAGAGAAAGACAGGAACAAAGACAGAAAGAGAAACGGTGACAGAGTCAAGGGAATGAGCAACGGAAAGAGCCTGAGATGAAAGTGAGCAAAGCAGGGCAACAAAAACAGGAAAAGGAATAGGATAAAGAGAAAGAAACTGATAACGGGCAGGAGATATTGCGGAAAGGAGAATCTGAGAATGTTGTTAGTGAAACTAGAGGTTGAGAGACACAGCAGGGAAGAACAAAAGAATAAGAGAAAGAAGGAGAGAGACAGAAAGACTACAAGGGAGAAACTGAAAGTCTCACTGAGAAATAGAAAGGAAGTGTAAGAATGAGTTTAGGGCAAGAGACCTTCTAAACCTCTCTCTCCCTTTCTCTCTCTCTCTCTCCCCCCACCCCACCCCTCCCCTCTCTACTGCCTGTCCCGTTAGGTTTCTGCAGCTCTGGGCTGGGAGCCAAGACTTGCTTCTCTTCTGCCACCTCAAATGGCACCTGCCAGGAGAAAGGAGCAGGGTGCCTGTGTACCAGGGCAGGAGGAGGTGCCCAGGCCTGCCAGAGAGACCCCTGTCTTCCCAATACCTCTCAAAAAGCTAGGTGAGCCGGCCTGGGGCTTTGAGGAAGGGCCACTCTGATGCCCCTCACCACCAAAGCCACTCTAATTTACATGTCCCACTCCACCCCACCTCAATGTCAAAAGCCCGAGCCCTGGCTTCTCAGACCCCTGGGGCCTCCACTTGTGTCCAGGGTGAGGGGAGGTCCCTGGATCAGGAACAGAAAGCCTCCACTGCCACCAACCCCATCCTCCAGGTATCTGGCCCTAGACTGCTCACTTGCAGGCTGTGGGCTGGACCAGGTCACTTAATTTTCCACTCTTGCTCCAGCAGCCAGGACCACCATTGAGACGTCTCTTCCCAAATAGGCACCCTTGAGATGGAGGGGTGGGACAGAGTCCTCTTTGATGGTGGCAACAGGCTGCTAGGGACTTGAGAGCAGTTTCCTTGGCTGACCCTGTCCCGTGCCATTCGGGCCCGGCCACATACCTGCCTTCTGCTCAGCTCACAGGGGATTTTCAAGAGTCTTTCGGGTCAGCCCGAATGGGGAAGGGGCTTCTGGGAGGGGAGGACCCCAGGGAGGGCGTGCAAGGGATGGGGCACCTTACCAGAGGGCTGCAGGCTTTCCTGGATAGCCTCGATCTCTGCCAGTTCCATACACACGCCTTGCCCGTGCACCAGCGTGTGCAGGGGCTTCTCCACGCCCCGGGGCGGGTAGCAGCGCAGGCCGGAGCCGCAGCGGGGGGTATACACCCCGCAGGGCATCCCCTTGCCCAGGGCGCAAGTGGCGCAACAGCCGCAGCCCGGCTCTCGCACCAGCTCCTCGCAGCCCACGGGGGGGCGGCAGCGCGCCAGCTTCTCCTCGGAGCAGGGCGGGCAGTGGATGGCTTCGTCGCCCAGGCTCGGCCCGGGCCCGGCGGCCAGCAGCAGCGCGGCCACGAGGCACAGGGGCAGCATGACCGGGCGAGGACGGGGCACGGGCGGACAGCGGGGGACACAGAGGCAGCGCCCGGCGCGCCTGGAGGACCCGACCCAGAGGGCGCGGCGACACGGGGCGGCTCCGCTGGCGGACAAGGACGAAGCCGAGGAAGTTAGCAAGCGGGCCGGAGGGGAGCGAGCCTGGCGCTGCGCCGCATCCTCGGCCCGGCCCAGGCGGCTGGCTGTAGGGGGCAGGGGGCTGAGCTGCTGCCCGGGACCGGCTCCCCCGGACTTTATACCGGCCCCTGGCCACACCCCCAGCGCCTTCCCGGGGGGGGGGGGAAATGGGGGGGAGGGGAGGAATGGGGGGGAGGGGACGGGGGGGCCCAGGGAGAGGGAGAAGGAGAGGCGGCGGTTAGGGGGAGGGGGCGCTGTCCTAAGTCGTCGCTGCTGTCGCTGCTGCCGCCGCCGCCGCTACTACATCTGAAAGTCCTTTTCTGCCGCAGGAGAAAGCGGCGCAGTTTGGAAGCCACGGCAGGCGCCGAGAGCGCTTCTGAACCGGAGCCCGGGAGGGCAGCGAAGGGCGAACGAAAGCGAAGGGGCGGCTCCGTGGCCCCCTCCCCCGACCTTGGACGATTCTCCCCGGACCCCACTGAGATGGCCCCGCAGTCCCCCCGCACTGAGAGCGCGGCGACCTCCTAGCCCGGACTCCCAGCTCCGGGGATTCAGTCTCCCTGGCCAGAGTCCTTCCCACCCCACTCCAGTGCTTCCAGTCTCAGCCGCTGGAGCCCAAGTCTGGTGAGGAGGGGAAAGGCGGCCCAGAAGGGCCTAATGGCCCGAAGAGGTTGATAGGCTCTCTCCCCACTTGCCCCTTCCAACCTGCCCCTGCCCCCAATCTCCCCAGGGTTCATTTGGGCCCCTGTCCCCTCTGCCTTACACAGGATGGCATCCACAGAACTCGCACCCGGAGAGGGAGGTGCCAAGACGCTTGCTCCTTCCTGGGTGTTTGCTTCTACTGCCCAGACCCACTCCCAGAGGGATATAAGCTGAGGAGACTGCCACTCTCAAGTGCAAATTGCGCATTGCACAACTCCAGGGGGCGCCATTTCTCTGGTAGTCATTGTAGACTTGTATAGCTGTTGTGACTGTTTTCCAGCAGATGGCACTCAAGGGTTTTGAGAAAGGGGTGCCTTTTTCTAATTCACCCAGCAGTGCTATTTGGGCTAGTGTCAGGGGTGGCTAGGCCCTCTGTGAGATCCTGTTGGTGCCTATATCCCCTACCCTTTGCCTCAGCCTTGCTGGGATTGGGAGGGGTTCTAGAGTAGCATGTGGAGAAGGGACTCCTCTCCTAGGTGGTCTCTCAGGTCCCCCCAGGGTTTACCCATCCTCCCCCACAAAACTTTCTGCTATCCTGGAGCTGATTTCAGGGTAAGGGCGCCTGTCCAGGCATACCTGGTGACCTACTGTGGATTTTTTTGGCTTGGCCTAGAAAGCTGCAGGGCAGCCAAGCTGACGTGCAGATCAGAGACCCTCTTCCCGCTTCCTCTCCCAGGGCAGGGGTTTTTCAATCTCACAGGGATTGGGCCCTCTCCTACTTTCTGCAAGTACAGACTGTCCAGGTTGAGAGGAGAAAGAGGGGCTAGAAGCTGGACCTGCGGGGGCAGAACCAAAAGTTGCAAACTGACGGCACCTACTGGCAGCCATAAGGACTGCAGACGGGCTGGAGAGTCACGGCCGAGGACAAGATTCTGGGATTCTCTCCGCGCCATCTCACGGACTACTGGGGTCTCTTCTGCCCCCATCTGCCTTGGAGAAGGGTAAAGAGAACCAGGATCCTCAAGTCCCTGGGGGAAGCCTGGCCTGTCCCTGATTCAGAAAACTGCCCCCAGCCCTCTCCCCATCCTTCGCCATCACTGGACCCAGTTCTGCCACAAACTTACGGTGTGAACTTGGACACCAGCCCTTGGAGCTCGAATGTCCCTAACTGCAATGGAGGTAGGTCATCTCCACCTAGCCTAGCTCTTGAAGCTCTTGTGAGAATAAAATGGGACCAGGAAGAATAGTTCTGATCCCAATGCCAGACTTGTCTTCTAGACCGCAGACCTGGGAGGGATAAAGGTACTGGGACATGGAGGAAGGAGGGCAGAGCTGGCGATGAAGCATGAATGCGGGTGAGTGCAGGAAATCTGGACAGGTTTCCAGGTGAGACAGACGCCCAAACTCCTACCCCAGCAGCCCCCCCAATCCATCCTCGGGCTCACCCCCATCACCATCTAGGATAATTCCTGGGAGGCAGGAAAATGAACACGAGGAGGCCTCCCCACCATTCATGCAACCCACCTTTACTGAGCACCTGTTGTGTGCAGGCTTTGTGCTACATCCAGGGGATCCAGACACGGCCGAGACAACTGTCCGCCCTCAGGGAGCTTACTGCCTAGACAGACATATGAATAAAATAAGTGCAGGTGCCCTGGAGGTGTTTATAGGGGGCAGGGTGGGCCAGAGGCACAAATGGTCAGTTCGACATCCAGGGCGTGGAAAGACTTCATGGAGGAGGTGACCCTTGAGCCAACGGTCTTCCATGCTAGAGGAGCAAACACAGGTAGCATCAGGCTAACCTGGATTCTATCCCAGTTTTGCCACCAAGGTCACCGGGGAACCTGAAACAAGTTACTCTCTGAGCTTCACTGAGCTTCACTTTTTTTTTCTTCTTTTTTTTAACATCTTTATTGGAGTATAATTGCTTTACAATGGTGTGTTAGTTTCTGCTTTATAACAAAGTGAATCAGCTTTACATATACATATATCCCTATGTCTCCTCCCTCTGGCATCTCCCTCCCACCCTCCCTATCCCACCCCTGTAGGTGGTCACAAAGCACTGAGCTGATCTCCCTGTGCTACACGGCTGCTTCCCACTAGCTATCTATCTTACATTTGGTAGTATATATAAGTCCATGTCACTGTCTCACTTCGTCCCAGCTTACCCTTCCCGCTCCCTGTGTCCTCAAGTCCATTCTCTACGTCTGTGTCTTTATTCCTGTCCTTACCTGGAAAATGGTAAGAAAGAAAGACGGGTGGGGAGGGAAGAGAGAGAAAGAAAGAGTGGCCCGTGCAGTACCCAGCAAACAGTAGGCACCAAATGTTTGCTCCCTCCTGTCCCTCCCTGGTGGAAACTAACTTCTCCACGTGGCTGGAGATCCCCCGGTGGCAGGATCTGTGTGTCCCCCACCAGACCAGAAGTTCCCAGTGGACTGGGTTTAGTATCTCCTCCTCCTCTGGCCTGCTGGTGTCTGGGAGAGGCTATATATAAAGGGCATGGGATTTGGAGTCACTGGACCTGGGTTCGAGTTGCAGCACAGCCACTTAAGAGCTTTGTTACACTAGAAACTAACATAACATTGTAAATTAACTATACTTCAATTTAAAAAAAAAAGAGTTTTGTGACTTTGGACACACACTTAATGTCTTGAAGGGTCATTTCCATCCTCTGTTAAAAGAGAGAGAGAGGGCTTCCCTGATGGCACAGTGGTTGAGAGTCCACCTGCCGATGCAGGGGACACGGGTTCATGCCCCGGTCCGGGAGGATCCCACATGCCGCGGAGCAGCTAGGCCCGTGAGCCATGGCTGCTGAGCCTGCGCGTCCGGAGCCTGTGCTCCGCAACGGGAGAGGCCACAACAGTGAGAGGCCCGCGTACCGCTAAATAAATAAATAAATAAATAAATAAATAAATAAATGAGAGAGAGAGAGAGAGAGAGAGAGAGAGAGAGAGCTAATAACTGGGCTTGCCCCACAGGACGATTGCAAGAAAAAGTGAGATAATGGAAGAGAAAGGGCTTTGGAACCCGAGGAATGAGAAGCAGATGCTGCGTGTTGGTTTTCTCCACCTGACTGCTGCCTATTTGACGACAGGGAGCCCCCCAGAGGCAGAAACCTGGTTCTCCTTCTCTGTGGTCTTCCCCAGCCCAGGGCTGTACAGGTAAAAGAAACTCTTCCTCCCCCTCAGCATCCCTGTCTGTCCCTCACCTCCTGGACACCTAGGGGGGCCAGGAAGATGCTCCTAATGGAGGGGTGAAAAGCCTCGCTCCCTTCAGCCTCTTCCACCCCACAGCCTCACTGGCTTGTTGCTTAGAAAGAGTCTCACTAGCTCCCTTGTTAGCTCAGTATCAAATGTCTACTGGGCTCCAGCTGGGCTTCTTAGATAATCAATAAGAAAAAGAGCTCTATTCCCAAGGGAAAGACACTGTCCTGTCCTCAGGGAACCCCCGATCTGATGGGCTTGCCCCAGGGAGCATCTCATAGGATGGAGCAGGCAAAATGTACATAATAATGAAGGGTAACATTTAATGAGCATGGACCATACACTGGACACGTTCTAAGTGCTTCACTATGTCCCCTTCACAACAACCTCATGAAGTAGTCACTATCATTATCCCCTTTTTAAGCGGGAAAGTGAGGCACAGAGAGGTATGTAACTTACTCAAGGTCACACAACAAGTAAGTGGAAGATCAGGGATGTGAACCCAGGCGGTCTGGCTCCAGGGTCTGTATGATTAACCCTTATGGGGTTTTTTGGGGGGTTTTTTGTTTTGTTTTGTTTTGTTTTGTTTTGTTTGCGGTACGCGGGCCTCTCACTGTTGTGGCCTCTCCCGTTGCGGAGCACAGGCTCCGGACGCGCAGGCTCAGCGGCCATGGCTCACGGGCCCAACCGCTCCACGGCATGCGGGATCCTCCCGGTCCGGGGCACGAACCTGCGTCCCCTGCATCGGCAGGCGGACTCTCAACCACTGCGCCACCAGGGAAGCCCCAAGAAAAAATTTTTTGTTTATTTTTTTAAAGAGCCCTAGCTCTCAAGTCATCCTGCCTGGACTGGATTTCTGGCAGTAGATTTAGAATAAGTTAGCACATCTCTCTGTGCCTGGGTGCCCTCATCTTTCATATTAATCACCCATCATGTTATATAGGGCGGCTATAATGATTAAATGAATGAATCTGTGTAAAATGCTTACAATGATGCCTGCTCCTTATTAAGTGTCCAATGAGTGTTAACCAGCCAGGTTAGTGAGGTGAAGAGCCTGAAACCAAAGCGCCTGCACTGAATTCTGGATTTGCCATTTCCTAGCCCTGTGACTTTAGCCAAATGACATCCTCCCTCTTATCCTTAAATGCTCTCTGTTGTAAAAGAGGAATAACGCCAGCCCAGCCTGATAGAGAGCTGTGCGAGAACCTACAGAGACTATCTATGTAAAGCAGTCAGCGCAGTGCCCGGCACAGATACGTATTAGCCATGATGATGATTGATCACCATGGTAACCCTATAAACCCACTTTATAGATGGGGCTCCAGGTAGTCAAAAGACTGGATTAAGGTCTCATGGAACTAAACGTGATTTAAATCCTTTTGGGGGATGATAGAGCTCCACCTGGCACCCCCGCCACATCCCCTCTTTCACATGACCCCCATCCTCTTCTCTCCTAAAGCCTGTGTTCCTCCCACTCTCACCCCTCAGCCCTCACTGTTCCCAGAGGCTTGATATTTGGAGCCAGTAATCCTCAATACCTGTGCAGTCTGTTCCTCACCCCCACCCAGTCATGATGATCTAAAGAGCAGCAGAAGCTGGGCCCAAAGCTAGGGGAAAACCAGACAGCCAGTAATGGAGATGAGCTTTGCCCTCGGGTTGGGGTGCACAAGCTACAGGTCAGAGAGCTCTTGCAGTCAGAGCTAGGGGTTCAGATCCCAGCTGTGCCCTGATTAACCGTGCACTGTGGGCTTGTCTCTTCACCATGATGGTCCTCAGTTTCCTCATTTGTAAAATGGGGATGCCAGTCCCTAATTCACTGTGTAGGGCTATCAGGAGTATCAAATGAGGCTATCCATATAAGTGAAAGGACGTATATCCCAGAACACAAGTTACAAATTAGTAGCTCAATGTTTTGTCAAATCACACTGACATTCAGCCTCTACTCAGGCTCCCCCCACCTGCAAACAGATAAGCAAGTATGCATTAGGAGAGGGAGGGAAGGGCCTGGAGCCCAAAGAGGTGCGATGGCCAGAGAGACAGATGGCTGCGGGTAGAGGTACACAGCACCACACCCCATCCTACTCCTCCCTTTCAGGGTCCCACCCTAATGCCCCCTGCAATTCTGACACCTATTCTGATGTGTGGGTTTTCCAACACCATCAAGACATTCTACAACACTAGCTTGGTGTCCTACAATTTAACTCAATTCTCACTGTCTACCTGGAGATGGCATCAGATCCCACAGGTTAAGGGCTCAGTCCTACAATACCGCCCCACCACCACCACCTTCAGATGCCAATCGCAAGCTCAGGTTGTCACCTGGGCTTCTGACTGACCAGCTATATATAAGAAGTTCCAATGACCCCCCGCCTTGGGTTCGATTAATTTGTTGGGGCACCTCACAGAACTCAGAGAAACATTTTACTTACTAGATTACTGGTTTATTGTAAAAGGATATAACTCAGGAACAGCCAGATAGAAGAGAGACATAGGGCAAGATATGGGGAAAGGTGGGTGGAGCTTCTCCTACCCAGCCACTCTCTTAGCACTCTGAGTGTTCGCTGATGCAGGAGCTCTCCAAATCCCAACCTTTTGGGTTTTTATGGAGGCTTCATTACATGAGCATGATTGAGTAAATCATTGGCCATTGGTGATTGAACTCAGTCTCTGGCCCTTCTCTCCTCCGAGGTCAGGGTTGGGACCAAAATTTCTAACCCTCTGATAACCTTCTACTCCCATCAGGGCTCCTGGCTTGGCCCCATTGCCTTCCCCTACAAAAGTCCCTCACCCCAAATACATACACTCCCCTTCTGTGGTTCACCTCCACCCCTCCTGCCTCTCCTTCCACATATAGGATGGAATTAGGTCTCCTGGTCCCCCTGGCTGCCAGTGGTTTCCAGAACCCCCAGGACATCAGGGATACCCTGGCCATGAAGACCCCCAGGACCACCCTGGATACCTAGGGACTGGGACTGGTGGGCTCCCAGGAACCGCAGGGCAGCCCTGGCTGTCCAAGGCTGCCAGGCCCACATGGGCTCCCATGGAGGTCAGGGACCGGTAGGGACCCTTTGGGCAAGAGTTTCCTCCAGGCCAGACAAGTCAGCCAGGTCCACTCACCTTGGCCCCCAGTCTCCTCTATCCCGAGCCCGCCTGCAACTCCCTCAACACTCTTTTTAACTTCTTTCTGGGGACTGCTCACTTATCGCTGAGTTTTAGCCATCATTTTTCTAGCTGCCCTATTGCCATAAGTAGAATGGGAGTTACTGGACGTCGACAACTGGGCCTTTCTCTCCTCCTCTTTCCCCTGTTTCTTTACTTTCTCCCTCCCTCCTTTTCTTTAGCACCTCACCTCCATCCTTCCCTACAGCCTTTCCCATAACAAATGCTGCTTACATGTAAGACACTGTGTCCGACGCATCCCTGTGTGGGCTTAGACTGGCACATAATAGATGCTCAGGCATATCTACTGCTGGTTCCCTGACCCTCTACCCCACCTCCCCTCTCTCCCACCTATCTCTCTCCCTTTGGGGGTCTTTCCCCAGGACGGAAGAGCTCATCTCATCCTGTGTCCTACCCGCCTTCCCAGTACAGGGCCAGAAAGCAGAGGGAGGCTCCATGGATGCACTAGGTTTGTCCCATAGGCTTGGAGGGGCCTCCTGGAGCCCCAGGCCCATCTGGAAATGTCATCTATGCTCAGATGGATCTCCCTGAGAGGACAGGACAGAGGACCCCTCCTTCATGGCTGCTGTCCCCTCTTTCTCTCTTATTCCCTCTTCCTCCCTGAAGCAATGTTCTCAAATCTGCCTTTCAGCTCTCACCATCCACTGTTAGAGATTGATTGGCTTTGAGGAGGCAGTGTATGTAGTAGAACACCAATAGTCTGGGAATTGTGTGATCTTGGACATCTCGCTTCTCATATGTCAGTGAAGCCTGTGAAAGTATTTTTTTCCCCTCAGAATAAATGATTCCAGATGCTCCCTTCATCCTCTCTCCTCTCATTTGTTTGCTCAAAATTTGTCCTTTGCAATACCCTGCCGTTCCCCTCATTCCTTCATCTGCTCCACCTCTTTCCAAGTGGCGTCAGTGGACGCCCTCCTCCCTACTGCCAGTACCCCCATCACTACCCCCCAACACACACCTTCTGCATTCGGGTAGCCCCAAGAAAAAGAGGTAGGAGGGTGTCTACAGAGACCCCGTGGGACTGCCCTGCCTCTGCTTCCAGAGGAGAGACCTAACCTGAGTCCCACCTCTCTGCTGAGCGCACGTGAGGCATGTGGATAGAGGAGCACCACACCTATGCACACCCCCACCTCACCCCATCCTTAGAGGTGCCCAGGTTCCATCCCTGGTCAGGGAACTAAGATCCTGCAAGCTGAGTGGCGAGGCCAAAAAAAAAAAAAGGGATCTGGGAAGAACAGAATATCTGAGAGAACCGTAGGAGGAGGAGGGCTTGGGAATGAGATTGCTGGGCCTGCTGACTCTTTATCCACTTTCCACTTAGGAGTAGGATTCATTCGCCCTAGTGGAGAATTCTTCCTCCTCCCCTTTTCACCTCATGGGGATGCAGACTTACTCAGGAAAAGTCTCTCCTGGGACACTTGCAGGTGACCCCTTCTGCCTCTTCTGGGTTTTCTTTCCTGCAACTCCCTCACTGGGGAGGGAGTCCAGGCCCAGACGCTCCAGGACAGTCCCAGTGTCCCCAACGGCAGCCCAGCCAACATCAGTAATAGATACTGAGCTTTCCACGGAATCCCCGGAGGATGGAGCAAACTGTTGGTACAGTGGGCCCTAGCTTCCAGTAGGGGGCGCAAGCAGAGGCATTTCCCTTCCCTTTAGTGTTTGACTTTGCCAGGCCAGCCCTCCAGAGACCTGCGCTCCTGAAACAGGGGTTTTGCTGCTGGTATGCTGCCCCCAGGTGGACAATGATAGTACTGAGAGTACCGTTAGCGGAGAGCCTCCTGGGGAATAATGGGCATCGTACAAGGTGCTGAGGATTCCAAAGACGCAGGCAATCCCTGCCTTCAGAAGGGCCTGTGGTCTGAACACGGAGACCTGCAGGTAAACACACCATGGTCAGTGCTGCGTAACAGAGAGAAATGCCCTGGATGCCAAGAAAACAGAGAGGAGCCAGAGTGGTTAGGAAGAGCTTCAAGAGAGGAGACTTTGGATCTAAGTCTTGAAAGGTAAGTAAGAAATTCACAATCTTGAGGAAACCACCTAACCCCTCCAAGCCTCAGTTTTCTCAGTTTAAAAGGTTTCTGTAAAGATCGGGGGGGAAATTATGTAAAGTGCTTATTATAGTATCTAGTACATAACCGGCACTCAGAAATTTACATATATCTGATTTATTCTAAGGAACTGGCTCCGATTATGGGGGTTGACAAGTCTGCAATCTGTAGGGCAGACCGGCAGGCTGGAGACTCTTGCAGGATTTCTATGTTACAGTCTTGAGGCAGAATTCTTTCTGGGAAACCTCAGTTTTCTGCTCTTAAGGCCTTCAACTGATCAGATGAGGCCCACTGGAATTATAAAGGGTTAATCCTTTTATTTAAGGTCAACTGATTGTAGATGATGCTAATTACATCTACAAAATACCTTCACCGCAATATCTAGACTAGAGTTTGACCAAACACCCGGATACCCTAGCCTAGCCAAGTGACACAGAAAATTAACCATCACAGACATCATTCCAAGCAGAGGCTACTCCAGACAGGGACTATATTACATTTTCCCACTTGATTAGGCTTTTTGAAAAATCACTCTGTTAAACGAGTAAAACGTAAGTGTTTAAATAATACTAGGCTTGAATCTGATAAATAATTTATAGCACAATTTATAGAAATGTAAACTCCAGTGGGCTTGAGCTCTGGTGCAGCCCCAGGCTGGGCACTGGCGGGGGAAGGGAAGACAAAGATGCAGACATACCCTGATTTAAACCAACTCAATGCACAAAAAGTTATATTTGCAATCACACAGTGTTAAAACAAGAAGGGCTCCCCCCCTTAAACATCATTTGCCCAGGGTTTTTGTTTGTTCATTTTTGTTCGTTTGGTTTTTTAATGTAAGGAGTGGATCATCATTTTCAAATGAAATCTTGCACAGAATCTTACACAGGACACAGAAGATGAAAATGGAAATCAACTATACTTCAATAAAATTAAAAAAAAAAAAAAGACGAAAATGGAGCTTCTCTGGGTTGGAGAACCTGGGCCTCACCTCCTCTAACCAACCTCCCCATCCTCACCATCACCTCTCTAAGACTGAGGAAGGCATAGGCTTCAGTTGACAGGTGGGGAAACTGAGACCTAGAGAGAGGAGATGTGCCCAAGGTCACGCAACTAGTGACGACACAGCTGAGCTAGGACTTCCCACCACCACACACTGTCCCTCAATTTGGTCCAAAGATTGAGTTTTTCTGCAGAGTCTTCACCACTGTGTTCAATCAACTGCAAGTTCCCCCCGTATATTGAAAACCTCTCTATCTACGAAGCTCACATTCTCACACAAACTTGTATAGTCAGGTATGCCATGCCTTCACTGAGGTGGGGAAAAGGGACAGCAGTGAGAAGGGTGTAGGGCATGGAGGAAAACAAACACTTAGAAAGCCACATGGCAAAAGGTAATGAAACAGAGAATTACCCAGACCCATGATTACTGAGGGAAATCTTTTAAATTTTGTTTATTTAAGCTAACTTGTCACATTATAAAAATACTATGTCTATAATTTTAAATTTTTCACATAGGATAGAAGGGAAAACATGAAAAGTTTTCCTTTGCCTCCATATGTTTACAATTCCTTCCAGATGTCTTTCAGTGCATACATAAACATTTACCCAAATGGGATTATGCCTTACACACTATTCTATACCTCACTTTCTAAAACTTAACAATATATCTTAGTGATATTTCCATATCAGTACACCTAGATCAACTTCATTCTAGAGGAAAGAAACACTGCCCTTCCAAGGGGAGTTCCCAGCGGGAGGATGGAGACCCCTCCCCCACTGAGTGGAGAGACAGGAAACGCACAACACCCAGAGGAAATACTTATGAAAGGAACTCATCCGCATATGCAAATGTACTCCAAAGGTCTTAAGGGAGCCTCAGTAAAAAAAAGATGGCCTGAGAAGATTCTCTGGAGACTCCTTGGAAGAGGGAAATTTTGAACTGGTTTGGAAGAATGGACTTGTTGAAACAGACCAGGATTTGGGAGGAAGTTCTTGAAAAGTAGAGCTAATAACTGCTAACATGTTTTGAGCACTTACTAATTTGCCAAGCAATGCACTAAGGGCTTTGCATGTGTTACCCCACCCTGTGAGGAGGTACTCTCATCATCCCCATTTTAGATGAAGAGGTGGAGGTACAGTGAGCCTGAGTGACTCGCCCAAGGTCATACACCCAGCAAATCAGGAATCTGACTCAGCTACTCAGCTTCGCCCCTACAGGTGGGTGTAAAGATGGGGGCAAGGTCCAGAGTATCTAGTTTGGGCCCCTGCGGAATTGGGGGAAGGAGGGGTCGGGGGAGGATGAGGGTGATGGCAGCCCCCTCTCTCCCTGGAACTGACCCCCAATCCCTTCTTGCCTCCCAGGACTAGAGGCCAGCAGGCACCTAGAACTCTCTCTGTGTGGACGATGCCTCCCAGGCCACCTGTCCCAGACTCCCTTCTTTACCCTCTCCCGCCTCAAGTCCTGCAGGACCCTCTGTGATAGGCTCTGGAAAGGAGGAGGGGGCTGAAAGAGAAATAGCTTGTGTCCCGAAGAGAAGCCCACCCCCCGCTGCCCCACCCCACCACAAGACCATCCTGGGCTGGAGGACTGGAAGGTTGTCTTAGGTGCTTCCATCTCTCATGTAGCCCTCTGTACCTCTGATTAAAGGATAATGACATGGGGAAATTGAGGCTCAGGGAGATTTCTGACTCAGGCATGTATGACTCCAAATTCCTTTTGACTCCCCAGGTCTGCTTCAGGGCCTTTGGAACAAACACCCACACAGTCAGGATCAGGCTAAACTGCAGGGATATTTAAAGCTGGGTACCAGAAAACAGGGCTGGAGCTGCTTATTAAATTCCCATCGCCTCATCCCCAGATGGGTCTTGCAGGGAATTGCAGGCTGGGATGAGCTACAAGGTGGAGGCCAAGAGGCAGAGGCTGGATTGCCATCCTTGGGGGAGGATGCCCACCTACCCTTACTACCTGGGGCCTCTGTGTTCCAAGAGGTAGAAGGCATGGCTGGTCTCTGTCAGGGTCACCCTCTGTCTTGGGGAAGCTGCAGAGAGTGACAGGCTGGCCCCGGAGCCCAGGACCTGCTCAGCCTTCCAGATAGGCAGAAGCTACTGGATGTGGATGGGCTTCCCTACAACTGCTCTGAGACCCTGGTGGTCCTGTGCCTTGAGGCTGCCTTTCTGTATCAGTACAGAGCAGGTGTTCAGCAGGGTGGAGCTGAAAACACTCAGAAACTACTGGAGGCCCGGAGACCAAGAGGACAGGGACCAGAGCAATGCCAAAGCTCCATTCCTTTGGCTTTTCCGATTACCCTAGTCCGTGGGCCACTTCCAGCATCCTTGACTTCCTGTCACAACACACCCCCTCCTCACTGGCCCTCCCTGGGGCTTTGCCAGCAGAGTGGGCATTGGATACTCTGCAGTGATTTAACAATTGGTTGACCTGATTTCTCTTCGAAGGAAAAAAAAGAAGGATTAAATCCACAAATTGTCACGCCAACCTAATGAAAATCCCTGCTTCCTGATTCTGATACCGTTAGTTTACTATTCTAAACACCTTATGTTTATGTCCTGTAATCCTCATACCACTCTGAGGTAACAGTTATTTTTCTTCTCTTTTTTGAGAGGAGGAAAAGAAAACACCGAGAAGCCTGCCTCCATCAAGACCACACGACTGGCAAATTGCCGAGTCGGGACTGAAACTCGGGGAATAATGCTTGGAAGGAGGTGGTCCTGATGGGATTCGTAGTCACTCTGATTGTGCAGTTATTTTTTCTAGCATCTTGTAAGGGCAACGACTTTTTTTTTTTTTGGTCATTTTAACCTTGTGGATTGAGGAGCACAGAAGAAACCCATTCAAACATTTAGACGTCAGAGTAAACACTTCGGTCTTTGGCATTTCCTCGTCAAATCTGGACTGCAGGGCTCAGGGAATTTAAAACCGAGGAGAGCAAAAGTAACAAGTACGAGGGCATCCTGCTGGCCGTCTGAGGGAAAAGTTATGGTCTTAGAATGGCCCCTAAACCATCCTCAACTCCTGAGGTGGTGACTCTAAATTATACCCTTTGATTGACCAGTCGCAGCCCGTCGCCGCTCTTCCCCGGGGGCCTGGAATGCTGCTCTCTCTTCTGTGTGGCCTCTCTATGCCCTTCTATTATACGAAAACCCACCAACTATACGGCTTTTGTTTCTTTAAAAATAAATTTGGGGGACTTTCCTAGTGGCGCAGTGGTTAAGAATCTGCCTGCCAATGCAGGGAACATGGGTTCGAGCCCTGGTCCGGGACGATCCCGCATGCCGCGGAGCAACTAAGCCCGTGCGCCACAACTACTGAGCCCGGGTGCCACAACTACTGAAGCCCGCGCGCCTAGAGCTCGTGCTCTGCAACAAGAGAAGCCACCGCAGTGAGTAGCCTGCGCACTGCAACGAAGAGTGGCCCCCGCTCGCTGCAACCAGAGAAAGCCCACGCGTAGCAATGAAGACCCAACGCAGCCAAATAAATAAATAAATAAATAAATAAATTTGGGGGGTGGGGGGACGGAGTTTGAGGCAGACGCCAGAGCCTGTTCGCTGAACTGAACCAAATCACGGGGTGTCTGTCCAGAAAGCCGGCTCTCAGTTTCCTCAGGAAACGGAGCTAGGACTCCCGTTCTTCTCGCTTAAAAAAAAAAAAAAAAAAAAAAACACCTCAGGATGGAAAACGGTTTTTAGATTTCAGTGGTCTGAAAGACGTTAGCAGCTCCTGAGGTATATACATACCCTCTCCTTTCCTCTTTTTACCCCAGCTCGGACCTCAGAAAACCCCCTCCCACTTCCACAGCGCATCTCCTCAGAGTTACACCCGGAGAACAAGCTAGCCCCCATCATTGGCTAGATTCCCTGTCCGTCGCCCCGCTACGATTCCGAGTGGTGCCTTTCGAATGTCCTCTAGTCCCGCTTCCCTTGTCTAATTGGTTCATTCGAACGGGCTCCCGGCCAGCTCAGTCATTCATTGGTGAATATAAAACGCCAGCTCTGATTGGTTTTTCGAATCGGTGCCAGTGAGAGCGCCTCAGGGATTGGCTTACCTGGTTTGGGCGGGCTAGCGGAACGTTCAAACCGGAGTGGAAGCGCTCTCCTAACCGCCGAACGTCTGTGGAGAAGCGGCTCGCTCCGTGGTTGTCTCAAAGGTTGCGCCGGCTTAGTCGCTTGCTGGGTTCTCGAGCACCTTCACGACCGTCACCATGGAGATGTCTCCACTGCAGGTACGGCTCGCGGAAGGGTCGCGTCGCGGGGCCTCAACGTGGCCCGGCATCCCTTCGGCTGCCTGTGAGAGAGGGAGGCGCCTGGGCTGTGGTCCGGCAGAGGCTGACCGGGCGCCGGTGTTCCGCGTCGATCCGGGTCCCCTGGGCTCGGCGTGATCGCGAAGATGCTGAAACCCCTTTCTCGTGCTAATAGTGAAGTATTATCGGCTAACCTGGCTTCTAAGGTGTGCCGTTGTGTTTTACTGTGTCTAGGAATTCACTTAGTCCTGGAGTAGATCGGTGGGATCATGGTCCGCGTGGGGCTTTAAGCGGCACAGACAGATGCTCTCCTCTTCTACCTGGGCTGAAAATGGGATTGAACGCCCCTGAGCTTGGAAAGTGCAGAGCAAGGCACAGGGTTCCCACTGTGCAGCCGGCAGCCCCGAGGTGCTCAAAATACATCCCTCCTGTGTTCAAAACCTTAACGTGCCCAAAGGATGGGATCCATAGCCTCCCAGACTGCTGCTGCTGCTGCTGAATTAGAATCTATTATTTGCCTGGGACCTAGTAGGCACTCAGTAACTATGTGTGGAGTAGGCGAAAGAAGGGGGTGTATGCTATTGATGGCGTCTAACACGTAAAAATATTTCCATGCGTCTAACACGTAAAAATACTTCCATGCGTCTAACACGTAAAAATATTTCCATGTCAGATACACTTGGCAAAATAATATGTCAATTTAAAGGACACCTGGGGCTGGTGGGAATGTGAATTGGTACAGCCACTATGGAGAACAGTATGGAGGTTCCTTAAAAAACTACAAATAGAACTACCATATGACCCAGCAATCCCACTACTAGGCATATACCCTGAGAAAACCATAATTCAAAAAGAGACATGTACCAAAATGTTCATTGCAGCTCTATTCACAATAGCCCGGAGCTGGAAACAACCTAAGTGTCCATCATCGGATGAATGGATAAAGAAGATGTGGCACATATATACAATGGAATATTACTCAGCCATAAAAAGAAACGAAACTGAGCTATTTGTAATGAGGTGGATAGACCTAGAGTCTGTCATACAGAGTGAAGTAAGTCAGAAAGAGAAAGACAAATACCGTATGCTAACACATATATATGGAATTTAAAAAAAAAAAAAATGTCATGAAGAACCTAGGGGTAAAACGGGAATAAAGACACAGACCTACTTGAGAATGGACTTGAGGATATGGGGAAGGGGAAGGGTAAGCTGTGACAAAGGGAAAGAGAGGCATGGACATATATACACTACCAAACGTAAGGTAGATAGATAGTGGGAAGCAGCCGCAGAGCACAGGGAGATCAGCTCGGTGCTTTGTGACCGCCTGGAGGGGTGGGATGGGGAGGGTGGGAGGGAGGGAGATGCATGAGGGAGGGGATGTGGGAACAGATGTATATGTATGACTGATTCACTTTGTTATAAAGCAGAAACTAATAAAAAAAATAAAAATAAAGGACACCTGGGAACCTGGCTGCAGTAACTTAAACTGCCGTGTTTGTACAAAACGATGTCGACTCCACTGATAACTACTAAAAGGTTGTGATTTGTTATAGTGTGTGTAAGCAGATCACTATGATAGGTGTTTTGTTCATGGTTTCTGATAAACCTGTGACTCAAAATACCTTCTCTTCAATTTTTTAAAAATTGCCAGCCTGTAAATGACAATATGCAAGTCAACAAAACAAAGAAAAATGAAGATGCTAAGAAAAGACTGTCTATTGAAAGAATCTATCAAAAGAAGACACAACTGGAACATATTCTGCTCCGCCCAGACACCTACATCGGCTCTGTGGAATCAGTGACCCAGGTAAAACCAAGCTCATTAAATGCAGCGACTAAGTAGTTAAAATGTGTACTTTTCCAGGTTAATTTTCTGTACTTCATGTACTTGGAGTGTCACTGGAACTGGCCTAATCTATCATGTATATTGTCCTACTAATCCAGAAGACTTTACAGTCATCATGATGGTAAAATAGAATAAATATATGGTCAAAGTAACCATATTTCTTTGCCTTATTTCCAGCAAATGTGGGTTTACGACGAAGGTATTGGCATTAACTATAGGGAAGTCACTTTTGTTCCTGGTTTGTACAAAATCTTTGATGAGATTCTAGGTGAGTGTATTCTTTTTTTTTTTTTAAACATCTTTATTGGAATATAATTGCTTAACAATGTTGTGTTAGTTTCTGCTGTATAACAAAGTGAATCAGCTATATGCAGGTGAGTATATTCTTTAATACAAAGATCCACTGGTCAGATCCTTCCTAAGAAGTATCATTCCTGGCAAACCCTCTGTAGCCAGAAATCCTATCCTTTCAAACAACAGTTGGCAAAGGTGAAGCAGTCTACTGGAATCTAGGAAGTTGACTTCTTTCCTAGAAACAGGCCTATGAATAAAAATTGCTAAATGAATACCTCATTACTGTTATTCCTGTGCTGCTTGAGATTTTTTTCTTTTTATGTCTTAGAGTTAAAGGATGTTTTTTAAAATAATTTTTTACCAATATGTATTTTATCTTCTTTCAGTCAATGCTGCAGACAACAAACAAAGGGACCCAAAAATGTCTTGTATTAGAGTCACAATTGACCCGTAAGTCTCTTGTTTAGTCTTTTGTTTTTTATAGCTCATTGTTACTGTTAGTTGCATTTACTTTGATTTATAGCAAAGTTGGCTTTTTCTTAAATGGGAGTTTGCAAAAGTGCAGAAAGGTAGAAGACTAAAATGAACAATCTATGATACCTACAACCTAGATCCAACAGTTATCAACACTTTGCCATATTTGCTCCATCTGTATTTTTTCTGAATCATTTCAAAATAAATTACAGACATTATGACACTTCATCCCTAAATATTTTAGTAAGCATCTCCACTAACTACTCTAAGTATTCTGGAGTCTATAGCTGTAACTTTTTCTCATGATGCTATTCAAATAGTAAACCAGCAGGTGGTGATAGAGCATAATTTGATCTAACATTTCTGCATATAAATGTCCCCCTTTGTGGGTAGTCAGGGTGTTGCTTCCCCTTGTTATTAGCCTGATGAGTTATAACATAAACTATACTTTAGGCTCTTTTTGGGAAATGTGTTAATGATGTACTCAAATGCTCCTAAGCACTTGATATCATAGTCTTTTAAAAAATGTTAAGCTACCCTGGTGGCGCAGTGGTTGAGAGTCCGCCTGCTGATGCAGGGGACACGGGTTCGTGCCCCGGTCTGGGAAGATTCCACATGCCGCGGAGCGGCTGGGCCTGTGAGCCATGGCCGCTGAGCCTGCGCGTCGGGAGCCTGTGCTCCGCAACGGGAGAGACCACAACAGCGAGAGGCCTGCGAACAGCCAAAAAAAAAAAAAAAAAAAAAGTTAAGCTAGATTTAATTAGTCTTCTGTGTAGATAATACTCAGTACTATTTGCAATAAGAACCACAGTTTGTTTCCGGTTATAACTAAAATATATTATCTTCTGAGAATTAAAATAACTAAGAGATAAGTAAGTCCAAATAAATTTTTAGCATTTCATTGGCGAGCAGGGAAGTTTACAATTAATAATGCCCTTTCATATTTGTTTTGCAATGTACTTTGTTGGGTGGGGAAGTTAAGGGTGCTGGGACAGTACAGATGATCCCCTTAAAAGTGATATAATAATATTGTTTCCAAATTTTGTCCTTTTCTTTCCATTGGGCATAAATCATTTCCCTTTGTTTATCCTAACATTTTAAAATTTCCTATTTTTTCAATATTATCAGTGTCTGCCCAGGTGTTGGAAAAGGACTGATTTTTTTTTTCTTTTGGCTCCTATTTCAGGAGTGTTAGGAACTAAGCATGCTGAAGTTCAAAAGGTATATATGAAAAAGAGTCAAAGACATTGAGACTTGTGAACTCATGTATTTTAGAGATAATATTTAAATATTAAAAAATATTAAGCACTAGTTTAACATCTGTTTTATAAAAAAAATTTTCACTCTTCTTTTCTTAGGGAGAATAATTTAATTAGTATATGGAATAATGGAAAAGGTATTCCTGTTGTTGAACACAAAGTTGAGAAGATGTATGTCCCAGCTCTCATCTTTGGACAGCTCCTAACCTCCAGTAACTATGATGATGAAGAAAAGAAAGTAACGGGTAGAGTATTGAGGAAAATAAAAAACATTTGTTGCTGAAAAAAAAATACATCTTTTAAATGACTGTCTGTGGCATAAAGGTTAAAAGCATGGAAATAAATCTCTGTAATTGAATAACATGGCCAGTGATTAAGAAGTAAAGCTGTTAATGAGATAAGAACAATTAAATAGTGTTTCACATTTATTTGCCCAGGTGGTCGAAATGGCTATGGAGCCAAATTGTGTAACATATTCAGTACCAAATTTACTGTGGAAACAGCCAGTAGAGAATACAAGAAAATGTTCAAACAGGCAAGTAAATAGGTATCTTGTGCCTTGATTATAAATTGTACTATAGCAATTTATATTGGTATTAATGGTTTAACATAATTTATAAGCTATTACATCATGGGAAGTTATAAACATATTGGGGGGTTGGGGGGTTTTTTGGCTTTTGTTTGTTTGGGAGGGTTTTTTAGGACTTGTAAGTTTGCAAGTCTAAACAACTAACTAAACAATCTCTAGTTTGTGAGATTACTTGAATTTTTTCTCTCTCCTCTATTCTTTATTTCCATAGACATGGATGGATAACATGGGGAGAGCTGGTGAGATGGAACTCAAGCCCTTTAGTGCAGAAGATTATACATGTATTACCTTCCACCCTGATTTGTCTAAGTTTAAAATGCAAAGCCTAGACAAAGATATTGTTGCACTGATGGTTAGAAGAGCATATGATATTGCTGGATCCACTAAAGATGTCAAGGTCTTTCTCAATGGAAATAAGCTTCCAGTAAGTACTTTCCTGGGTGTGGGCAAGGCGGGACTATTGTGATCATTGTCAAAGGCAATGCTGATTTTTTTTTCCATCCCATATATTTTTCTTAACCACTTCTCAAATACGTTCCTGTAAAGAAAATGTTATGCTACATTTTTTAAAATCAGTTAACCCATTTTAAGTTCACTAAAGTCTTTCTCAAAGAATCTCCTAAATAAATCCTTTTGTGTCTTTTAATGACCATCTTCTTATGCCCATCAGTGAACACCATTTCATTCGTTTTGAAAAATCTTTACGATCTACTATTTAATTTACTTTAAATAAATTTTTAATACTATTATTTTTAATTCCTGTTTAGATAAAAGGATTCCGTAGCTATGTAGATATGTATCTGAAGGATAAGGTAGATGAAACTGGCAATCCACTGAAAATTATCCATGAACAAGTAAACCCCAGGTGGGAAGTGTGTTTAACAATGAGTGAAAAAGGCTTTCAGCAAATCAGCTTTGTCAACAGCATTGCTACTTCCAAGGTAATTTTATTTTTGAATTATTAATCATGATTTACCTTTATATATAAGTATTATTGTTTTAAATGTATAAAATGAACTTGAATATTTGGCTACCTTGGCATAAAGGAAGCTAAATTAGATTTTTTTAAATGTTTTATTATTATAATTTTGAGGGTAATGAATTTACAGTTTGGTATTTTTCCTCATTAGGGTGGCAGACATGTTGATTATGTAGCTGATCAGATTGTGACTAAACTTGTTGATGTTGTGAAGAAAAAGAACAAGGGTGGTGTTGCAGTGAAAGCACATCAGGTATGATACTTTAACACAGTGTTCTTTTTCTAAAGTCAAGAAAGAAGAGAAAGGCTATAAATAAAGCATGAGTAAGTTTTTAGTGATTTATTATCAACTTTTACTGCAGGTAAAAAATCACATGTGGATTTTTGTGAATGCCTTAATTGAAAACCCAACCTTCGACTCCCAGACAAAAGAGAACATGACTTTACAAGTCAAGAGCTTTGGATCAACATGCCAATTGACTGAAAAATTCATCAAAGCTGTGAGTACTTGGAGGGAAATAAAAAATAGAAGCACCTTCCTTTATTTTCCATTGCCCTTCTCAGCCCTGCAGAAATAAAGCTTCCTCCCACATGTCTTCTCACTCTGAAAAGGAAATAAAAGAACAACTCTTACCTCTTACCAGGTCTTACCAAGCCCTTAATTACCATCTATACACCATCTATATTTACCCATTACATGTCACCAATTTAGATCACTTCTGAATTTAACCCATCTAACTACTTACCAAGCATTGAATGCCTAAAGTTGCTCTCAGTGGACACATCCAAAACTGAATTAGTTCTCTCCGTACTAACTGATCGCCATACGAGGAACTCCCCCACCCCCAGAAAACAAAACTATTTCCTGTTTTAGTCAAAGGCCCCAACTAACCACTAGGTTGCATAAATCTAAATTCAAATTCCTTAATTTGGCCTGCAAGACCCTGCCATTTCCAACCTCATCTCAGTACCACTTTTCCTACATTATCTAAGCTTCACTTCTACTGGCTTTAAATTACTCCAAAGCAGAGTACTCTTCCCCTCCTTAGAGCTTTTTCACATTTCTGGCAGAGGATTACTCTGCCTGAAATGCTTTACACTTGGCTATTTTAAGTCTTTTTTTTTTTTTTTTTTTTTAATTTATTTAGGCTGTACTGGGTCTTAGTTGTGGCACGTGGGATCTTCATTGTGGTATGTGGGATCTTTAGTTGCAGCATGCAGAATCTTTAGTTGCAGCATGCGGACTTCTTAGGTGCGGCATGCAGACTCTAGATGCAGCATGTATGCAGGATCTAGTTCCCTGACCAGAGATCGAACCCAAGGCCCCTGCATTGGGAGCGCAGAGTCTTAGCCACTGGACCAAAGGGAAGTCCCCAACTACTTTAGGTCTTAAATGTCATTTCCTCAGGAAAGCCTTTACTTTCTACTTCTTTCCCTAAGTTTGTTCCCATATAACACTGGACATACATTACTATATGTAACATGCTTTTCACTTATCTGTAACACCCGCCACACTTGTAATTTCTCATTTTATTTCTGTCTTCCTTGTTGTAAACTAAACTCCTTGAGGGCAAGGACCATGTCTAATTTGTTTTAACCAATAGATCTCCACATGCAGCTCAGTGCCTGGCACAATATAAGTATGTAGTCAGTAAATATTTATTGAATGAATGAACCCAAAGGAACCAGCTCCCTCAGTAGTGGTAACCTGAGGCAGGAAGATGTGCCACCCTCTATCCAGACATTACTTTTCTACCTCTTTTCATTTCTGAATTCTTTTTATTTTTGTGTGAGCTCATTTGTACTCTAGACTTCTGACAGAACTCTTCTTCCCTAACATGAATCCTCTCATTTTCAGGCAACTGGCTGTGGTATTGTAGAAAGCGTACTAAACTGGGTGAAATTTAAGGCCCAAGTCCAGTTAAACAAGAAGTGTTCAGCTGTAAAACATAATAGAATCAAAGGAATTCCCAAACTTGATGATGCCAATGATGCAGGTACACATTTAATAATGTTTCCAAACTTTAAATCTTGTAGTTCAGTTATTTGTTTTATTCATTAACAGCATACTGTAGATATTTTTCCCTTGACACTTAATATTCAATGGAATATTTATACTTTGTTAAAAAATCAACCAGTTCCCTGTTATTGAACACTTGGGTCATTTCCATTTTTAGCTGTTAAAATTAGTGTTGAGATGATTATTTGGGAGTATAAAACAAGAATATTTATACAGTAATCTATTACCTAATGTAGAGGAGAAAAAAGTCTTCTCAACCTTCTTAGGTCCCTGGCTATCTCTGAAAATTAAACTGACAAAGACAGATTAATAGGAAAAAAGCATGTGAATTTATTTAATATGGTTTTTTGTGACACCAGAAAATTGTAAGGAAATGCAGACCCAAAGAAATGGTTAAACCTAAGTGGTTTTATGCTAGCTTTTTTTTTTTTTTTTTTTTGCGGTACGCGGGCCTCTCACTGTTGTGGCCTCTCCCGTTGCGGAGCACAGGCTCCGGACGCGCAGGCTCAACGGCCATGGCTCACGGGCCCAGCCGCTCCGCGGCATGCGGGATCCTCCCGGACCGGGGCACGAACCCGTGTCCCCTGCATTGGCAGGCGGACTCTCAACCACTGCGCCACCAGGGAAGCCCTTTATGCTAGCTTTGATGAAGAATGGAAAGTTGTGGAAAGATATGATAGGACAATGGTTATGAGCTAAGTATAGTAAACTTGGGGAAACTTAGCAAGGCCTTTTCATTCAGATTCTTCTTGGTGACCCTCAATCTTGGATTAGAATATTCCTTTCCTCCAGGTATAAAGAGGGCATCTCCTCATGAGGGTCTTACGACATGCTTCAGGGGCGAAGTTTAGCAGGGAGGTCAGAGAGATATTTCTGCTTCTACCATTTTCTCAAAACTCCCTCAGCTTAAGATATTCAGTATGCCAAGGTGCCATGTTTGGGGGTAGCATGTCTTAAACCTCATCAGCAACAAATATACTAAATGTAATATGATTAAATGAATGTTTAGCAACAGTATAATTGTCATGAGAAATTAGTCTAAGAAACTAAGACTATTAACTTACAAACTTAAGCTAAACTATGTATCCAATTACTTAGCTCCATTTGACTCCTCAGCCAACTTGTTATGAATTGTAAATTGTGTTTTATCACATGTCTGAGTTAAGTATATTTGAGGTTGAACTAAATATGCTAATATTAATTTGTTTATTTTAGGAGGCCGAAACTCCACTGAGTGTACACTTATCCTGACAGAGGGAGACTCAGCTAAAACTTTGGCTGTTTCAGGCCTTGGTGTGGTTGGGAGAGACAAGTACGGGGTTTTCCCTCTTAGAGGAAAAATGCTTAATGTTCGAGAAGCTTCTCATAAACAGGTAGAATATATAAAAACTATCTTCAGAATCTAAATCTAGTTTTATAATGCAGGACTTCATGCTTGTATTTCATTCCTTTATTGGGCATTTTGAAATATATCTTGGATATTTTTTTGTTACTTTAGGAAATTGGGTACACTGTAGCATATCTTAACAGATCTTTCTGACTTACTGAAGTATAGGCTAATAACTCAAAATACTGGAGTTCAAGAAAACCCAAGCAACATATACTGTTGTAATTCTTTGTTCTTTTAAAGTTTATAAACAAAATAGTACTTTTTTGGCTATACATCCATTTCAGATAATGGAAAATGCTGAAATTAACAGTATAATCAAGATTGTGGGTCTTCAGTACAAGAAAAACTATGAAGATGAAGATTCATTGAAGACTCTGCGTTATGGGAAGATAATGATTATGACAGATCAGGTCAGATTTGTTACCAAATATTTTAAATTTTTAAATTTTATTTATTTATTTATTTTTGGCTGTGTTGAGTCTTCGTTGCTGTGCGCTGGCTTTCTCTTAGTTGCAGCAAGCAGGGGCTATTCTTCATTGCAGTGCACAGGCTTCTCATTGCGTTGGCTTCTCTTGTTGTGGAGCACGGGCTCTAGGCACGTGGGCTTCAGTAGTTGCGGCACACGGGCTCAGTAGTTGTGGCGCACGGGCTTAGTTGCTCCGCGGCATGTGGGATCTTCCGGAACCAGGGCTCAAACCCGTGTCCCCCGCATTGGCAGGCAGATTCTTAACCACTGTACCACCAGGGAAGCCCGATAGCAAATATTATAGATTGTTAACCTAAATTAAACACATCTTATAGTTGCATTGCTTTTCTGCCATGAAAGGAAATTACTTAACTTGGAGCTTTGTTCATTATTTTTAATCCACATCTAATAAGATATATTATGTTTGTATTTTATGTATATTACATATATAAGTTAAGTGAGTCTGAATTTGAATAGCCTTTTTTTTAATCCCCATAGAAAAAAATTTGAGAAATTACCAGTAAGTCAATCATAATCTTTTTAGTTTCTAAACAATTCTTTTGTGTTTTGGCTTTTCAAATATTTCTAGGACCAAGATGGTTCCCATATCAAAGGCTTGCTGATTAATTTTATCCATCATAACTGGCCCTCTCTTCTGCGACATCGTTTTCTGGAGGAATTTATCACTCCCATTGTAAAGGTATACTAATTTCTAAGATGCCATAATGGATATTTTAAAGGCCTACTCCTCAACCCTGGATACACATATAACTCCAGTGATGCATGATGATATGCAGGGGACTCAGAAGTGTGGAAAGCCACAGCAATGTGTTTTTTACCTCAGGTGTCTAAAAACAAGCAAGAAATGGCATTCTATAGCCTTCCTGAGTTTGAAGAATGGAAGAGTTCTACGCCAAATCATAAAAAATGGAAAGTCAAGTATTACAAAGGTTTGTAATGAAACTCACATAGAACTTCTCATTTTGTTATATACCATTGTACAATATTATATGGAGTAACTTGGTGTTCTTGGTTTTGTAGGTTTGGGCACCAGCACCTCAAAAGAAGCTAAAGAGTACTTTGCAGATATGAAAAGACATCGTATCCAATTCAAATATTCGGGTCCTGAAGATGATGCTGCAATCAGCCTGGTGAGTTTGAGTGTATTTCATACATACCTTCTAGTTTTAGAAATCAATGCTTCAACTAGTCAATTCAAACATTTAAATTTTCATATAATAAAATGTTTTATAAAATAGATTGTTTTTAGTAAGCATATCCCAAAGAAAGGAGCCAGGTATTTTAGAAACTGAGTTTTTGTTGTTTATTTGTTAATTTTTTATAGAAGAAATATTTTGGAACCTATTAGTGCCAGTGACATCTTTTTCATCTTCTAATTTGTAGGCCTTTAGCAAAAAACAGATAGATGATCGAAAGGAATGGTTAACTCATTTCATGGAAGATAGAAGGCAACGAAAGTTACTTGGCCTTCCTGAGGTAAAAAAATGTTAAATATATCCCATAAAATGTACTACTTATTACCTTTAGAATTGACATTATAGCAAATTAAAGTTACTGAATAATAAGTACCTCGGTTAAAAAGTTAACGGATAACTATTTATAAATATCCTTATTCTTATTTAGACTGCTGCATAAATGTATTGGACCTGAAAGAAACTACAGAGTCAATACACTTTTTTCCTGATTGTGCAGCAATTAAATTCGTTTTGTCTTTAAAACATATAAAATACTTCATAATTCTTTGCTTTTGAGGGACTTAACAATTATCATAGAAGTGATAATGCTAACATGTGTCTTTGTTTTATTTTTGTATTAAGCATTGTTAAGACCAGTGATATTTTTTATTTTAAACTAGATCATGTAATACTCTCTTTGGTTCCTCAGGATTACTTATATGGGCAAACTACCACATATCTGACATACAATGACTTCATAAACAAGGAACTTATCCTGTTCTCAAATTCTGATAATGAGAGGTCTATCCCATCTATGGTGGATGGTGAGTTCTATTTTTATCATAAGATGGAAATCAATGCCCAGAAATGGTTAATTTGAGGATATTAATATTTGCACTTCTTTCATTTTAAAGGTTTGAAACCAGGTCAGAGAAAGGTTTTGTTTACATGTTTCAAAAGGAATGACAAGCGAGAGGTGAAGGTTGCCCAGTTAGCTGGGTCAGTAGCTGAGATGTCCTCTTATCATCATGGTGAGGTAAACACATAATCTATAATGTTTCCAGAAACCATTGTAGCAGAAATATCTGCAAAGCCATTCTCCAAACAGTTGATGAAAGTATAAGCTATACATCCATAGTAGAGAACAATGTGGTGAAATATATCAAACTATAAAATTGCTTATTTTTTGACCTAACAAAGCTATTTATAAAAATAATGTTCCTGTAAGGATACTATAATAGATCAAAAGATATGCAAGGATCTATGTTCAAAGAGATTTAGTGATGTTCGCTATAACTTTGTTGTGCCAAAATTTAGACTTGGAAAGTGTCCATCAATTGGAAAAGTATTATAAATTATGACACATCTATGCATGGAATCAGTGATATAACAAGTAAATCTATATGTACTAACATTGAAGAATGTCCATGTTCTATTGTCAGGTGAAGGAAAAGAAAAAAGAGGCAGAATAATACTTAAAGGAAGGATATACTCCAAATTGTTAACTTTGGTTATCGCTGGGAATTGGAAAGGGCAACATTCCAATTTTTCATCTATGTCTAAATTGTTTGACTTTATATCAATACAAACATACACCTGTTCATTTTTTATTTTGTAATTAAAATTGCTTTTTTTGCATTTATTATGTAAAACAGTTTTAAAGAATTAGATTGCCTATAAGTTTCTAGAACTTTAAAGGTAATGATTGTCTTGCTTGTTGCTTCAATCAAAATATAGCAGGTACTCAATAAGTGTTCACATAATAAACATTTGTTGAATGCTTAGCATGTACCAAGTATACAAAGATAAATCATACATGTTCTCTACCTTTAAGGTATAATCACAGTTTAACCAGAGGATTCTCTCCCTCTCTCTCTCTCTCTCTCTCTCTCTCTCTCACACACACACACACACACACACACACCTTTAGAATAGAGTGATACATGCTAGAATAGAAATGAGCAAAGTGTTTAACACAAAAGAGGAAATATTTCATTCTGCTGAGGGTGAATAGAGGAGCTATACCTTCAAGGTTGAGTAGGACTTGATAGAAATTACTGGAAGGCAAGATCCCTGAACTTGGAGCCAGAATTCTTAGGTTTAAGGTACTACTTCTGCCATGTATTTATCTGGGAAAAGCCAATAAATATCTACACTTCATAAAACCTTACAGGATTATAGTGAAACACACTCATAACAAACATGTTATTATTGAGAGACTACAGATTAGACTAATGAATCTTTTCCCCCCACCCACAGATGTCACTAATGATGACCATTATCAATTTGGCTCAGAACTTTGTGGGTAGCAATAATCTGAACCTCTTGCAGCCCATTGGTCAGTTTGGTACCAGGCTGCATGGTGGCAAGGATTCTGCTAGTCCTCGATACATCTTCACAATGCTCAGGTGGGTATGCTTCCGATTTTTTGTGAATTGCCTTTTCCAATTTTGAAGTATTGTGAGATTTAGTTGACCAAAAATAGAAAAATCCAGTTAATCGGAAAATAGATTTTTGATGCAGATGCTTGGATTATTAATTGTTTAAAACTAGGTCTTTAAAGTTTAACTATGCTACTCTTTGCAATGAGTAGAAAGTCAAAATTCTATTTCAGCTTGATAGCTTAGCCTTTGTATCCCTTAGAAGTACTGTTTCCTTTTCAAACTATAAATGTTTTTACTCCCATTTCTTTTATTTTCTTCTCTTTCTCCATATAGAGCTGTGGTTCTCAACCAGGGTAGATTTTACCCTTCAGGGGACATGTGGCAATGTCTGGAGACATTTTTGATTGTCATGACTAGGGAGCCATGCCACTGGCATCTAGTGAGCAGAGGCCAGGGATATTGCTAAACACTCTGTAATGCACAGGGTGGCACCCCCACGGCAAAGAACAAAGATGGCAGTAGTGCCGAGGTTGGGAAACCCTGTAGAGTTTGAGCCGGAGTAAAGAAGAACTTGATTCTTCTTAAATACCACAAGTTGAAATTTTACTTCCTTTACAAGTCTATGGAAAGTACATTATGAGTGGTCAGTTTTCACCTGTCATCTTATTCAACTTTTCAACAGCATAGGGTACGGTAATCACTCCATCCTTGAAAGTCTTCTTTCATTATTTGTCCTCCAAGACACCAGACTGTTGGTTCTCCTCCCTATTAGTCTTCACTGGGTCCTTCTCATCTTCCCAACCTCCAAATACTGGCCTGCCCTAGGGCTCCTTCATCAGACCTCTTTCCACTAACTATACTGCCTTCCCATCCATGGATGGTACCTCGTACATCCAGTCTCATAGCTCTAGCCCTATCCTCTAAATTTCATGTCCCCTCTCAACATTTACCACCTGGATGTCTAATAAGTATCTCAAACGTAAGTTCAAAACCATATCCTTAGTCTCTGTCTCAGTAAATGGAAAGCCATCCTTCTAATTCTCAGGCTCAAAATTTGGAGTTACCTTTGACTCCTTTTCTCCACACTTGATCCCTGTGGGCTCCACATTGGAAAAATACTAAGCCACCCCATTCATTATATTCATACAGACTATTATAGTTTACCATTCTTCTTTCTTTTGGCAGCCAATTGATTTTTTTAAATAGGTTACTCTGGTTCAGAACCTTCCAACTTCTTCATTCAGAGAAAAACTAAAGCCCTGTTTTAGCAAACCAGACCCTATATGATATGTGCTCCCACTCCCCATGTCTTTTGATTCCATCTCCTACTATCTCTGCTTCAAACACACCTGGCCTCTTTGCCTATAGTCAAACATGCCTTCAGGGCCTCTGACTTACTGGTCCCTCTGCTTGCAGTACTCTTTCTCTCAGTTTCTTCTCTGCTCAAATGTTATCCTATCAGAAAGTGCTTACCATTCCTTAGCATCCCCTCAATCTTAGCTACTTTATTTTTCTATTTAGCATTTACCGTACCGCCTGACAAAACGCCTGTACTAGAATATCTCCCTGTACTGAGTTCCTTGAAGACTGAGACTTTGTATCTGCAGTGCCTGGCATGTAGAAAGTACTCAATAAATAATATTGGTAAATGAATATTAGTCAGCAAGTAAAGCCAAAGTAATTTTCATGTATATATCTGAGATAACATATGTTCTTTCCATGAAAGTTGTGTCAAAGCCAATATTTTTCTAAAATAACGTTCTTTGTTTTCTTTAGCCCTTTGGCTCGGTTGTTATTTCCACCAAAAGATGATCACACGTTAAAGTTTTTATATGATGACAACCAACGTGTTGAGCCTGAATGGTACATTCCTATTATACCCATGGTGCTGGTAAATGGCGCTGAAGGAATTGGTACTGGGTGGTCCTGCAAAATCCCCAACTTTGATGTTCGTGAAGTTGTGAATAACATCAGACGTTTGATGGATGGAGAAGAACCTTTGCCAATGGTAACTATTCTGTGGTACTAGGAACCTTATTAGTTTTCCTCTGGTTTCAATTCAGCAGATGATGTGGTTAAAGAGGACACAAATAGAAATTTTATTTCATGTTTAATGTTAGTTAGATTTATTGTTTAATACTGTTGGGATTTGTTTTAGTATCACATTTAGAAAATATTCTTTTTTAAAATACTAATTTAGCTTCCAAGTTACAAGAACTTCAGGGGTACTATTGAAGAGCTGGCTTCAAATCAATATGTGATTAGTGGTGAAGTGGCTATTCTTAATTCTACAACCATTGAAATCTCAGAGCTTCCCATCAGAACATGGACCCAGGTAAGTAATTATGGATTTCTTTTTTGATTTTTGTGATCAGGGAAACATTTTTTATACTGATGTTTGTTGAATATTCAGGAGCCTATGTTTGAGAAACTTACAAAAGGATTATTTCTTTCTTTAGACATATAAAGAACAGGTTCTAGAACCCATGTTGAATGGCACTGAGAAGACACCCCCTCTGATAACAGATTATAGGGAATACCACACAGACACCACTGTGAAGTTTGTTGTGAAGATGACTGAAGAAAAACTGGCAGAGACAGAGAGAGTTGGGCTACACAAAGTCTTCAAACTCCAAACTAGTCTCACATGCAACTCTATGGTATGTCTTGTTTCATAAGAAATTTGTATGTATCCATTTATATCAAAGATTAATATCAATTTTAAAAGGATATCTTAGGCTACTTTTACAGTTTCAAAGAATAAAGTCATTTCTCTAAAACCATTAAAGTTTAGCCAATTTATCTGTTGTTGACTCCAATCTTGTTTTTCTTTTCTAGGTGCTTTTTGACCACGTAGGCTGTTTAAAGAAATATGACACAGTGTTGGATATTCTAAGAGACTTCTTTGAACTCAGGCTTAAATATTATGGATTAAGAAAAGAATGGCTTCTAGGAATGCTTGGCGCTGAATCTGCTAAACTGAATAATCAGGCTCGCTTTATCTTAGAGAAAATAGATGGCAAAATAATCATTGGTATGTTTTTGGAACAATAACTTCCTGTACTAAAATTACTATCGTGCCTCACTTCCTTTAAACATTTTTGGTGAGAGGGATGATGGGGAGGGCGGGCAAAATCCGTTTATTTCTACTGGTTACACGTACAAGTATTTCTTTCAAATACCTAAATAAGCATTTATAGTTTAAAAGAGATAGCTTTTCCTAGATTGAGCATCGTGAGACAGGAAGAGAACAGAGAGCTAGAAGAGGTCCCTGTGTAAACTGATAAAGAGCAGAGATAAGTCTGATAGAAAAACAAAAAAAGGAAGGAGGATTTTAAGTGGCTTATATTATAAGTAAATGGTATACTCAAGACTGAAAGTCATGTCTAAGGGAATTTTTTTAAGACATTCTAGAAGCAACTAAATCAGAGTTTAAGTAACCAGGAAGAAAACAGTTTTGACTAAAGCTGGAAGGTTAAAAGAAATGGCTCAGCTCTGGCCAGAGTAAACTAGAAAAGCCAGGTAACTATGGGTTGTAGTAGCAAGTCCCAAAACATGACAATACAAGTTACCAGTGATCACAGGATCATTTTCCGATGGTACATGAAAATGTTTAACTTAGTAGTTACATGTTCATTTTCATGGATATTTTAAAATACAATAACAATGGCATATCAGTCCCCTAATTTCACGGATATTATTGCTTAAGACAAAGCTAAAATAAGTAATATTGGATATGACTCAAAGAAAAATAAAAAGTAAAGATAGTATTTAGTTGACTGGAATTTAGGAAATACTAGAGGCTATATCCAGTCTTCTTGAGGAGTAAATATAGAGGGCCTAAAAGTGTGACCTATATCAAGTTAATTGATGAAAGGTGGTACTCGAAACCTCACTCTATTATAGCTAGTAACTCTCAGTGTCCCTCAAAGTCTAACTAATTGACTGCAGTAAACATTGGGAGAGGGGTGTTATAGAAAAAAGGGAACAAATGCATTATAGGGGACTATAATCAAGAGAAATCAATGTCTGAATGGGTGGCACTAAAAACTTGCCCACTCGGGTGTTGAAATTAAAAGGCCAGGGAGGAGACTCCCCTGGTGGCACAGTGGTTAAGAATCCTCCTGCCAATGCAGGGGACATGGTTTCAAGCCCTGGTCCAGGAAGATCCCACATGCCACGGAGCAACTAAGCCCATGCACCACAACTACTGAGCCTGCGCTCTAGAGCTCGCAAGCCACAACTACTGAGCCTGAGTGCCACAACTACTGAAGCCCACGTGCCTAGAGCCCGTGCTCCGCAACAAGAGAAGCCACCGCAATGGGAAGCCCGCGCACCGCAACGAAGAGTAGCCCCGGGGCTTCCCTGGTGGCGCAGTGGTTGAGAGTCCGCCTGGAGATGCAGGGGACACGGGTTCGTGGAGCGGCTGGGCCTGTGAGCCATGGCCGCTGAGCCTGCGCGTCCAGAGCCTGTGCTCCACAACGGGAGAGGCCACAACAGTGAGAGGCCCGCGTACCGCAAAAAAAAAAAGAGTAGCCCCGGCTCACCACAACTAGAGAAAGCCCGTGAGCAGCAGTGAAGACCCAACACAGCCAAAAATAAATAAATAAATACATACATACATAAATTTTAAAAATAAAAGACCAGGGAAGATAATTGAGGTCAATATTTATCAGAAATAAAGGTTTTGATTGTCTTCTGTTATTCAAGTTATGATTAAGTCACTACCTCATATATGATTTGACTGCCCCCTTGTGGTAATTTACATTTGTCAGTGGTTTAGGGAGCAGACTTGACCATCCACCAGGATGTACAAATTTATGCAAGAAGACAGTTTAATCTCCAGTTTTAATCTTTTCACTTAATATGGTAAAACCTTATCCCTTACCTAAAATATTGCTCAAAACTACTATCTGTTCACATTTGTTTAAACAGAAAACAAGCCTAAGAAAGAATTAATTAAAGTTCTGATTCAAAGAGGTTATGATTCGGATCCTGTGAAGGCTTGGAAAGAAGCCCAGCAAAAGGTAATTTCTTGGTTAGCATTTTCCGTATTATTAAAGTCTATGTGTAGTCTAACGTCTATGTTTCACATTTCCTATTAAAGCTACATTTTAATTTCTCCTTTAGGTTCCAGATGAAGAAGAAAATGAAGAGAGTGACAATGAAAAGGAAACTGAAAAGAGTGACTCTGTAACAGATTCTGGACCAACCTTCAACTACCTTCTTGATATGCCTCTTTGGTATCTAACCAAGGAAAAGAAAGATGAACTGTGCAGACTAAGAAATGAAAAAGTGAGTTGTGGATGGATAGTACCTGTTGCTTGGTTGTATTCTAATGGTGAAAGTAAATTGTGTGCTTTGGGAAAATGCTGTGTATGCACATAAATTAACTTAATTTTCTGACTATCTTATGAAGGAGCAAGAGCTAGAAACATTAAAGAGAAAGAGTCCATCAGATTTGTGGAAAGAAGACTTGGCTGCTTTTATTGAAGAGCTGGAGGTGTGTAGTTTATAATGCCTGTGTTAGAATTTTTATTAATGAAATAATGTATTCTAGCAATGTACCTCTTTGTCAAGAAATTTCACAATTGGCAATAGAAAGCACATAGGAGGCATGGAGATACATTACAAGATAACACAAAATAACAGATTGTTAGAAACTAGTTAGAATAAAGTAAATGGTGCCAAGAAACATAATACCTAAAAGTTTTTGGACAAAGAGGGGAAAGGGCAGGAGTTGATTTTTGACCTATTGGAACTGAGAAGATAAAGAGAATTCAAACGTGGAAGAAAACCAGCCCAGTCCCTCAAGTAAGCCTGAAAGGACAAAAACAGTTTCCTTCAGGGCTAGCTAATCAGTAGTTTCAGGAGATCCTGTTACCAAAATTGCTAGTGTGGTTTGTTCTCCAGTATTAACATAAGAAAAAGTATTTCATAAATTAAGATAAAAGGCCTAACATGTAGATTTATAATATTGTACTTCAGTTTGGATGTCCAACTTGTAATCAGTTGATTGGATAAATGTACATTACTGGAATCACATCCTTTCTTATTTCTTAATTGAGTTTATAAAGTGTGCCTTAATGTTGGTGGTATACTTGATAGAACAGCTTATCACAAATTTATGTTAAGATGTAACAAATTGAAATCAGTTTAACCGTTGCCTTTTATTCTGTCCCTATAAAGTGGCATCGAGGCTGTAATGTCTTTGTTAGCTTATAAACTTGCTTTCTTATATCAACCTTTTGTAGGCTGTTGAAGCAAAGGAGAAACAAGATGAACAAATAGGACTTCCTGGGAAAGGTGGGAAAGCAAAGGGGAAAAAAACACAAAAGGCAGAAGTTTTGCCTTCTCCATGTGGACGAAGAGTCATCCCCCAAGTGACCATAGAGATGAAAGCAGAGGCAGAAAAGAAAATTAAAAAAAAAATTAAGGTAATACTCTTGAAAGCATTATACATAAAACACTTTAAATATTTTTCCACTTAAAATTGAACTAGTCATAAAACTTCTAGTCCCGTAGTCAGGAATTTGTCAACTAATCATAACTTTCCTTTCTTATGAGCCTGATTTTTTTAATGTTTAAGTATCTTGAAAAAGTCATACCCATACCCTTCTTTATTCAGAGCTCTTAGCCAAAATACAAAGAAAAAGAAAATCACTCTTTGACCAGACGTATATTTGTATATTTGACCTTATACTATTCCAAATAATAAATGAGCAGAACTTAACCATTTTTGTCTTGCTATCTTTTAGAATGAAAATACTGAAGGAAGCCCTCAGGAGAATGGGATGGAAATAGAAGGCCTAAAACAGAGATTAGAAAAGAAGCAGAAAAGAGAACCAGGTATTAAAACATTTTAAGGAAAATCATATAGAGTTGAGACTAAATTATGTTCATTACCTAGTACGTTCCATATAGACGTTCAAGAGTTCTTATTGAGGTACGTGAAGAAGGGCTATGTCTGAAGTATACTTGAACTTCCTTAACATTGTCCTTGGGATCTGATTTATTTTAGAAGAGATCATTCTGTAATGAAATACTTTGTTGGGATCTAAAGAAAATGTTCAGTTTATTAGATTTCACTTTCTAGCCAGTTATGAGGTTTTAATATATGTAATATATTCGTATGTAAAGCTTCTTGAGGACAGTCACCATATCTTAGTCATGTTGTTTTATCCCTAGAGTTCAACACCATGCCTGGGATATACTTAACACTCACTCAGTAAATTAAATAGAAGTAACAATTCTGTTAACCATTTGATTATGCCTTTACTGAATATCTACTTTTTTCTAACTTCTTCATTGAGATATTCACATACCAAATTCACTTATTTAAAGTGTACCATTCAGTGGTTTTAGTATACTCAGTTTTAGAACAGTTTCTTGTCCTGGAAAGAAACACTGTACCCAATTAGTGGTCAGCCCCCCCATTTTCTCCCAACTCCCCCTCCTTCTAAGCAACCACCAGTTTACTTTCTGTATCTAGATTTGCCTATTCTGGACATTTCATATGAATGGAATCATATAATATGTTCTTCTGTGGCTGGCTTCTTCACTTAGCATAATGTTTTCAAGGATCATCCATGTAGTAACATGTATCAATACTTCATTCTATTTTGTTGCCAAATAGTTTTTCATTGTATGAATATACCACATTATATTTATTTGTTCATCAACTGCTAGATATTTGGATTGTTTCCACTTTGGGGCTTTTATATTTCTTTGGCAAAATGTCTATTCAGATCCTTTGCCCATTTTTTAATTGGGTTATTTATCTTTTTATTGTTGAGTTACTTGTAAGAGTTCTTTATATTCCAGATGCCAGACCGTTATCAGATATATGATTCTCAAATACTTTTTGCCAGCCTGTGGATTATCTTTTCATTTTCTTGATGGTGTCCTTTGAAGCACAAGTTTTTAATTTTGATTCAGTCTAATTTATCTTTTTTTTTTCTTTTGTTGCTCACGTTTTTGGTGTCATATCTAATCTTTTGCCAAATCCAAGGTCATTAAGATTTACCCCTAGGGTATTCCCTGGCAGTCTAGTGGTTAGGACTCCATGCTTTCATTGCTATGGGCTCGCGTTCAATCCTAGTTGGGGAACTAAGATCCCACAAGCTGTGAGGCATGGCGAAAAAGAAGAAAAGAAAAGATTTACCCCTTGTTTTCTTCTGAGAGTTTTTAGTTTTAGCTCTTACATTTAGGTAATTTTGAATTAAGTTGTATATGGCATAAGGAAAGAAAAGATTTACCCCTTATTTTCTTCTAAGAGTTTTTAGTTTTAGCTCTTACATTTAGGTAATTTTGAATTAATTTGTATATGGCATAAGAAAGGGGTCCAACTTCATTCTTTTGCATGTGGATATCCAGTTGACCCAGCACCATATATTGAAAAACCTTCTTTCCTGTTGAATTGTCTTCACCCTTGCCAAAAATCTATTGACCGTAAATATTAAGGTTTATTTATGGATTCTTAACTCTATTCCATTGATTGATGTATATGTCTATCCTTCAGTATCTACTTTTGATAGATAACGTTCAGTTCTGTGGGGAATACAAAGATGAATAAAACAAATGGAAACATCTTAGTATTAAAAAGAAGTAATAAAAGTATGTTGTCTGTGCTGTGTTGTGGAAAATTATATATTGGCCTTATAATGCAGCACATATTTAACTTTAAACCTACCTAACAATCAATTAGCATATAAACCAGTGAATCAGATAAGTATTTTGAGCATTCACGTTTCCCATCACTATCTCAAATCTTGTGAGGTCACAAGAAGTGGGGAAGCATGGCACTTACCCTCAAGAGGTTTATCAGGAAAGAAAGGTAAAGCAGTACATACTAGCCATTGTAGGGATTTAGAGAAAGGTGAGATCAGTGTGGGTACATGCAGATTGTAGAGGCTTTGTGAAAGAGGTAAAACTTGGGTTAGAGTCTTAAAGATTGGGTAAGATTTAGGTATTCTAGACTGGGAGAAGGCAAATGGACATATAATATGCATGGGACAATGAGAAGGCCCCTTAACAGAGTGGAAAATAGTAGAAAATAGTTAAACCAGATTATGGAGAGTTAGAAAACCAGGTTGTTGGAGGAGGGTGGATAAGATTAGATTCAACTAGGAGATATGAAATAGGTAGGTGTATGAAGAAAGGACTAAGTCAGGTCAGTAAGGAGTCTGTCCTTATCTTTGGGCCTAGATGAGGGAAATAAATAGCAAAGGATTGGTATGAGAGACATTTGAGGAAAAGAATTAACAAGACTTAGTGACTTTAAACCTCCTTAACTCAGCCATTAAATGCTCTTCAAGGTTTGGGCCTAGCCATTCTGTTCCCTTTGAGTTGTTTCCCTTGCCTTGACTTCAGCAGTAACCTTCTGTTGATCTTGCATCTCTTCTTGTGCCTTTCCCATCTCCACACTACAGTCTGAGAGAACTCTTTATTATTATTATTTTTTTTTTTTTTTTGCGGTACGCGGGCCTCTCACTGTTGTGGCCTCTCCCGTTGCGGAGCACAGGCTCCGGGCGCGCAGGCTCAGCAGCCATGGCTCACGGGCCCAGCCGCTCCACGGCATGTGGGATCTTCCCGGACCGGGGCACGAACCCGCATCCCCTGCATCGGCAGGCAGACTCTCAACCACTGCGCCACCAGGGAAGCCCCTGAGAGAACTCTCTAAAATGCAAATCTGGTCATATTGGTTCCCTGTTTAAAACAAAATCCTTAACAAGACCAGCCACTCTCTTGGGACTTCCCCAGTGGTCCAGTAGTTAGACTCCGCCCTCCGATGCAGGCGGCGCAGGTTTGATCCCTGGTCGGTCGGAGAACTAAGGTCCCACATGCCACGGGGTGCAGCCAAAGATTTTTTAAGAAGACCAGCCACTCTCCCTCTGACTTCTGTTTTCCAGCCATAATGGATTTCTTTCAGTTTCCTAAGTGCACTATGTTTTCTCACAGGGCTTTGTACATGTTATTTCCTAAACTGGAATGTTTTGTCATCCACCTCCCTTCAACTAGTTAACTCAAGCATCTCTTTCTTGCAAAAGCCTCTTATTTATATACATATGCATACATACTACATGCCCTATGTAAACATATATACCATGTGGGATTATTATTATATATGGGATTAGATAACCAAACTATAAGCTCCACAGAAAGGGGGACTATGTCCTTTTCTGTTCACCATTCTATTCCCAGTACTGGCACAGAGGTTCAATAAATATTTGAAGGATGGATGGATGATAGATGGAGAAAAGTGAGTCAAAGAATATGTAAACATGGTTAATTCCTATCTCCCTTCCAGGTACCAAGACAAAGAAACAAACTACATTGCCATTTAAACCAGTCAAGAAAGCCAAAAAGAGAAACCCCTGGTCTGATTCGGAATCAGATATGAGCAGTAACGAAAGTAATTTTGATATCCCTCCCCGAGAAAAAGAGCCACGGAGAGCAGCAAGTAAGGAAGAGTGAAGAACATGCTGCATGTTCTGAAAGATTTGAATGGGCAATCTATTTCAAGGCACATAATCCCAGAAATTGTTATATCTTAGAGCAGTAATTACATTTTGGAGAAACTAAAACATCTTTTAGAAGATTAAACTGAAGCTTATATCTTCAGGAAATGTTATATTAATCTGTGGATTAAATATTTCTCCTATTATCCTCTTTGATCCTTTGTATATGTATATTTTTAACAGCAAAAACCAAATTCACAATGGATTTGGATTCAGATGAAGATTTCTCAGATTCTGATGAAAACACTCAAGATGAAGATTTTGTCCCATCAAATGCTAGTCCACCTAGGACCAAAACTTCCCCAAAGTAAGTATCCTCTCTAATAGGGATTTTATCGTGGTTGTTTTAATAGTTGATGATATATTCTTTGTGGTTTGACACATTTAGAATTGGTCATCAGGATTTTTTTATTATTATTATTCTAGACATACTAACAAAGAACTGAAGCCAGAGAAAAGTGCCACATCAGGTATGTTAAGTACAAATAGTGAGATGTCTGCTTTACTAGAGCACTCAGGTCCACCCGGCTTCTAACCCGGCCTACATTATCCAAGTCCTGTCTTTGAAAGTAAATGTGGGCTCTTGTTAGCATTACATTGATATTGTTCATTAGGTTTAGTTTTGCACATACATAGGTTCTACATTTAATATACTAAAAGTAATCATTTGCTTGCCAGGTGCTAGAGGTACAAAAAAATACTGTTTGCTCATGAAGAACTCAGAAATTAGAACAGAGTTATAAAAGTGTGTTTCAAATATTCCAGGAAAGTCACAGACTTTGTGTTTAAATAGACATTCAGAGCAGGGACAAAAGCAGTAAACAGACTTTCAGGTATTGCTTATATGTACTATTTTCCTTTCCATTTGAAGTGACGGACCTTAACGCTGGTGATGCCAAGGATGATGCACCACCTCCTCCAACCTCTCCTGCTGCTGATTTCCCAGCTGCAACTAAAACCATAAACCCTGTTCCTAAAAAGAATGTGACAGTGAAGAAGACGGCAGCAAAAAGTGAGCCTCCGTCTTTGAGATGTGGGTTAATATTGGGATTAACTACTGGCTGCCACAAGTCAGCTTCAATGTTTTATTCCCCAAATTTACTGTAGATATTGAAATTAAGCCTTTACCAAATGAAAACAAATCTTTAGATCTTCATAATCAAAATTGCTAGTTAAAAGGTTTAAAAATAGCATGTTTCTCAAAATGCCAGGTGTTAGCTCATTTCTATGACAGGGATGGGAGTTAGAAACAGTTGCAAATGTTTAACATGAAGCATATACCTACAGAAAAATCATGCTTAAGAATACTTTGATTCTCTAATGCATTTCATCTCTGTTAGGTTGTCTTTTCCTATGTTAAATATAAGCAGTCAACAGGTTGCTAAAGAAGGTTCACTGTGGGAACAATTCAGCTAAGAGTGGCCCTGACAAATTCCTGTGTTCACTTGCAGGTCAGCCTTCCACCTCTACTACAGGGGCCAAAAAAAGGGCTGCACCAAAAGGAACCAAAAAGGATCCAGACTTGGATTCTGATGTCTCTAAAAAGCCTAATCCCCCCAAAACCAAGAGTCAGCGCAAAAGGAAGCCGTCCACTTCTGACGATTCCGACTCTAATTTTGAGGAAATGATGTCTAAGGCAGTCGCAAGCAAGGTATTTACCCTAGTCAGGCCTTTTGCTGTAGGTAGTTTGAAGCACATAACCAAGCTTTGCTCCTAATAATTTGGCACATTTCTAAGGAAATAAATTTAAATCCCATAGTCCGTTAGCCTTTTACCCTATGTAGTTTAGTTGTAAAAAAAAGTTAAATATGCCACTAATTAGTCAGTGAGAGAGTTGCCTTCGGTCTATTTCTTTCTTTTTTTTTTAAATTTATTTATTTATTTTTGGCTGCTTTGGGTCTTCATTGCTGCACGTGGGCTTTCTCTAGTTGCCGCAAGCAGGGCCTACTCTTCGTTGTAGTATGCAGGCTTCTCATTGTGGTTCTCTTTTGGAGCACGGGCTCTAGGTATGCAGGCTTCAGTAGTTATGGCACGTGGGCTCAGTAGTCGTGGCTTTCAGGCTCTAGAGCGTAGGCTCAGTAGTTGCGGTGCACGGACTTTGTTGCTCTGCGGCAAGTGGGATCTTCCCGGACCAGGGCTCGAACCTGTGGCCGCTGCATTGGCAGGCGGATTCCCTGTGCCACCAGGGAAGTCCCAGTTTCTTAGTACTCATTAGAAGGTGGAAAACTCCTTGAGTTGTAGTCTGTTGATATATTTTTTGCATCGAAATTCTGCTGTCAGGTTGACATTGTACAAACTACTTGGGCTCTTCTCTTTTAGAAACCCAAGGGGGATAGTGATGACTTCCATCTGGACTTAGACTCAGCTGTGGCTTCTCGGGCAAAATCTGGACGGACAAAGAAACCTATAAAGTACCTCGAAGAATCAGATGAAGATGATCTGTTTTAAAATGTGAGGTGATTATTTTAAGTAATTGTCTTATTGAGCCCAAGACTGGTTTTAAAGTTACGTGAATCTCTGTTTCCTCCCCTTTGAATTTAGTTTGGGGAAGGTAGTTTTAATTCAGAACCATCAAAATAAAGTAGAGCCCAAGTGTCCCTTATCTTTATATAATACTGTCTAAGTAGTGACCATCTCATGGGATTGTTGTTTTCTCTGCTTTATATATGTACTGAGTCTGTTTTCCTTTGCCTTTTAAATCTGATTTTAGGTTCTTCTGGGCTCTAGAGAGTTGCGTGGTCACTTCAGCATAATGTAGTTTGACCACTCATTAAGTTAAAATTGGAGCACTTTGACATAAAAGTTTCTACTCTGCCTACTTTCTGTGAATATGAGATACAGCATGATTAATTTCTGTTTTATCTTAGTTTCATAGATAATTTTCCATCAGATAGAACTTTATGTAGTTCCAGTACCAAATACTCCTCGCTCAGCCTTTTATGTGCTGAATTTTTAAGCAGTGAAAAATTGTTCATATTCTTCATATCTTTTTGAATAAGCTGAAGAAAAACACCGTGGCTGTGTCTATATAACCTCAACACAGTCAATCGGATGAAGAAAATTAGACCCTAAGTTGAGATTATCTCAACGCTTGACTTGTCCCCTCTGGCTGCCTGTGAGTCTGAATCTCCCAAGGAACAAATTTCTAGGAGGCACTAGATTGCAGAAGAGTCAGGGACAGCATTCTCTCAAAGATCTTATATATTGTATTGATGCCATACTCAGCAGCGAGCTGTTACATCCAGTTTGAGGAAATCTCCATAATCTTCAACTTGTAAACTTTTTAAGACCTTCCTGCATTCGTTATATGTGTGTAAGTTGAGTGGTGTTATCAGTGTTTTTTGTAAATATTTACTATGTTTTTCTATTTAGCTTAATTCCAACAATTTTATGCTTTAATAAAATGTTGTAGACATTACAACCCGTGATTCTTGCCCATTTTTTCCCCCTGCACTACACTCTATTCCTTAGTCTAAAATATATCCTTCTTCACTATTCACTGTAAAATAGTTTTGAGAACTATTCTGATCATTTTCTGATGTGCCTGCTCCTGACCATAGTGATAGTTCTGAGAGAGAGGCACCATGACCTAACTGGGGCCAACCAGGTTTATTCCTGAGATTTTTAAACGTGGGTGCTAAATTCATCTCTTCCACACTCAAAAGGCATTGGCCCTACATCAATAAATAACTTTAAATATAAACTTTTTTTTTAAATGATTCCCTACTTTAACAATATTTTGATAAACTAGTCAACTGCTTGATGATATCAATAAGTTATATTGGGGCAACTGGCTAATCATATAGGGGAAAAAAATTTAGAAAAATCTAACCCCTTCCTCCCATCTTACCAGAAAGTTAAGTTCAAATAGACTTTTTTTTTTAATTTTGGTGACACCATGTGGCACGTGGGATCTTAGTTCCCCAACCAGGGATAGAACCCGTGCCCCCTGCATTGGGAGCATTGGAGTCTTAACCACTCTGCCAGGGAAGTCCCTCAAATAGACTGAATATCAAAAAGGAAACTAAAGAAGTACTAGAAGAAAAGTAGTCCTGAGTTACAGAGGGATATCCTAAACATATCCCCAAGGGTGGTGTTGACAAAGATATGGAAAATGAGCCCTTTCACTAGAACCTGGACGAAAAAGTCACTCTTTGTCCCAGCAATTCTCACTTTAAGAAATTTAGTTCAGGAGAATTGGACATGTGCAAAAAGCTATGTAAATACACACAAATGCAAGTTCAAGTAACAAAAGATATCAGTATCCTGGTTACAACATAATTTTACAAAATGCTACCATTGGGGGAAAGTAGGCAAAGTGTACAAGGGATCTCGTATTATTTCTCACAACTACATGTAAATCTGTAATTATTGCAAAAAAAAAGCCACATACAAATATGCCTATTAAAGTTTCTGTAATAATAAAATTGAAAGTAAACTAAATGTCCAACAAGAGACATCTGGCAAAACAATTAGTTTAAACAAATTATGGTACAATGAGGAATACCAGATGCTCATTAAGAATGATCATGCATATTATTTATTGACATGAAAAGGTATTTAGGACATTGCTGAGTGAAGAAAGCAGGTTACAAGTCAAAGGTGAAATCTCTGTCGGGTATGTATGCATTTGTTTACAAAATAAATGGTGGGACAAAAGCATATAAACCTTCTTTGGAAAGGAAAAAATCAGAAATGTTTCCCTCTCAAAACTAGAAGTTCTCTCCTGAGCAGTAATGCACTTGGTAACTGAAAAGACTCCAAGTGAATTCAGTCCTTGCCTCTTCATTCCTTAAGCCACTGACATTCTAGGAGATAAAAATTTTAGTGCTAATAAACTTCGTGGTTATACACATTTAAACCCTTTATAGAATGTAGTTATTCCTTACACATATGCAACATTGCTTAGATAAATACATATTACATCAACTATAAATTACTAAAGAATGGCTATTGAGAAAATAAGGGATTCAAAAATTAGTTGATAAGTGATACAATAAGTTTTCTAAGAAGCCTTTTTGTTTTGGATACATTGCATCCCTCTCTTCCTCCTGCAGTGGAATTTTTTTTAATGATTTCTGGCCATTTTTCCTGAAACCCAAACACATAGCAAATCTGCGTTTGTTTTTTGGCTGTGCCTCGCGGCTTACGGGATCTTAGTTCTCCAACCAGTGATTGAACCCAGGCCCTCGGCAGTGAGAGTGCAGAGTCCTAACCACTGGACCACCAGGGAATCCCCACATAGCAAATTTTTTAATTCATTAACTTTTTTTCCCTACAGTAATGGATGTTTGTTCTTGCCTGCCTCAGTAATAACACGTTTGGAAAATTATTGTCTGAAAAATGAAACATTTGTGTCCAAAAGAGTTCATTGAAGCATCATTTACACTTGTGAAAAACCGGGAACAGCATAGATGTCCCACAATAGAAGAACTAATTAAACTGGCACATCCTTACTTACCATGTATTATAGAGTCAATTAAAAGTCATGTTTTCCCAAAATATTTGGTAGCACAGGAAAGTTCTCATTCTGTTAGGAAGAGGGGGGAAAAGATACCAAACTCATATAATTTGTCAAAACTCAATTATAAAATGGTGCTTTTTACTGTGTAAATTAGATCACAATAAAGTAGGGAGGAAAAGCCATCTTTCAGACAGTATGAGGCTCAAATATAAACCAGTGCTTCTCGAACCTGTGTTTCAAATCCCTTAGGGATCTTGTTAAACCACAGATTCTGATTCAGTAGGTCTGGGGTGGGGCCTGAAATTGTATTACTAACAAGTTCCCAAGTGATGTCAATACTACTGACTGGGGCTTCCCTGGTGGCACAGTGGTTGAGAGTCCGCCTGTTAAGGCCGGGGACATGGGTTCGAGCCCTGGCCCGGGAGGATCCCACGTGCCGCGGAGCGGCTGGGCCCGTGCGCCACAACTACTGAGCCTGCGCACCACAGGTACTGAAGCCCATGCGCCTAGCACCCATGCTCCGCAACAAGAGAAGCCACGGCAATGAGAAGCCCGCGCACCGCAGCGAAGAGAAGCTCCCGCTCGCCACAACTAGAGAGGGCCCGCGTGCAGTGACGGGGACCCAATGCAGCCAAAAATAAATTAATAAAATAAATTAAAAAAAACAAATACTACTGATTGGAGACCCTGCTTGGAACAGCAGAGGTGTAAACTCTGGACCAGTGCTTCTCTGCATGTGGCCCCTGGACTGACTGTGGCAGCAAGACCAGAGAGGCGGTTAGAAATTCTTATTATCGGGCCCACCCTGGAACTACTGACTTAAAAGCACTTGTTTTAACAAGCACTCCAGCTAATCCTGATGCACACTAAAGTTCGAGAATGCAATATGCATTGAAAGGCCTTATTGCAAGTTGCAGCAAAATGTCAGTTGCTTTTCTCTGGATAATGAGATTTGGGTGATTTTTGTTTTCTTTGTATCTTCCTATAGTTTTCAAAAACAGTGATGTTACATGTTTTCTTTCAAAATGAAAATAACTTTTAATTTTTTTTCTGGTTATAAAAGTAATATATGGGTTCCAGTTCTAACATGATGCTGAACTCGTACCACTCCAGGAGTTGCCCTCAGGTGTTTTTCACTCATGGGCTGCATCCTTGCAAATATGAGCAAGCTGTCTGCAGGCTGTATTGAAAAACTCTGTGATGGTTAATTGTATGTGTCAACTTGACTGGGTTAAGGCATGCCCAGATAGCTGGTAAAATATTACTTCTGAGTGTGTCTGTGAAGGTGTCTCTGGAAAAGATTAGCATGTAACTCAGTAGACTGAGTTAAGATGATTCCCACCAATGCGGGTGGGATCATCCAATCCATTGAGGACCTGAATAGAACAAAAAGGGGGAGGGAGGGTGAATTCACTGTAAGCTGAGGCATCTATCTTCTCCTGCCCTTGGACATCGGTGCTCCTGGTTCTCAGGCCTTCAGACTCAAACTGAATTACACCCCCAGCTTTCCCAATTCTCCAGCTTACAGATAGCAGATCGTGGGACTTTCCAGCCTCCAAAACTGTGAGCTAATTCCTATAACAAATATATATATATATATATATATATATATATATACACACACCTCCTATTAGTTCTGTTTTTCTGGAGAACCCTGACTATACAAACTCCAAAGTCCATTTTGGTACCTAAAGAACCCAGGATGACCTAGGATAGTGGATGCGGCAGCCTTGGTTCTGAATGCTGCAGAGAAGATCACATGGACCTGTAAAGAAATCCAGGTCAAAACTACAATGAGGGACTTCCCTGGTGGCACAGTAGTTAAGAATCCACCTGTCAATGCAGGGGACACAGGTTCAGTCCCTGGTCCGGGAAGACCCCACATGCTATGGAGCAACTAAGCCCGTGCACCACAACTACTGAGCCTGCGCTCTAGAGCCCATGAGCCACAACTACTGAGCCCGCGTGCCACAACTACTGAAGCCTGCTCTCCTAGAGCCCGTGCTCCGCAACAAGAGAAGCCACCGCAATAAGAAGCCCACGCACCACAACGAAGAGTAGCCCCCGCTCGCCGCAACTAGAGAAAGCCCGTGTGCAGCAACGAAGACCCAACACAACCAAAAATAAATAAATAAAATTTATTTTTAAAAAAACAAACAAAAGGGCTTCCCTGGTGGCGCAGTGGTTGAGAGTCCGCCTGCCGATGCAGGGGACATGGGTTCGTGCCCTGGTCTGGGAAGATCCCACATGCCGCAGAGCGGCTGGGCCCGTGAGCCATGGCCGCTGAGCCTGCGCGTCCGGAGCCTGTGCTCCGCAACGGGAGAAGCCACAACAGTGAGAGGCCCGCGCACCACAAGAAAAAAAAAAAAACTACAATGAGGTATCACACAGGTCAGAATGGCCATCATCAAAAAGTCTACAGCCGAGCTTCCCTGGTGGTGCAGTGGTTGAGAGTCCACCTGCCGATGCAGGGAACACGGGTTCGTGCCCCAGTCTGGGAAGATCCCACATGCCGCAGAGCGGCTGGGCCCGTGAGCCATGGCCGCTGAGCCTGTGCGTCCGGAGCCTGTGCTCCGCAACAGGAGAGGCCACGGCAGTGAGAGGCCCGCGTACCGCAAAAACAAAAAAAAACAAAACAAAACAAAAGTCTACGGCCATCCAGACTGAGGGAGACCTGGAAACTTAGGGCCACATGAGATACAGCCACAGCTGCAACAGCAAACACCAGGAGCACCCAGGAGGCCACGGTAATGCTGGTGGCATGCATCACCACAGGATCAACTTCCACAAATATCACCCAGGATACTTTAGGAAAGTTGTTATCTGGCATTACCACTTAAAGAGGAGCCAGAGCTTCTGCCCAGATCTCAACTGTGATAAACTGTGGAACCTTGGTCAGTGAGCAGACAGGTAAATGTTGTCAAGAACAAGACGAGCTGCTCCTATCATTGATGTGGTGCAATCAGGCTACTATCAATACAAGGCTCTGAGGAAGGGAAAGCTCCCAAAGCAGCCTGCATCGTGAAGGTCAAATTCTTCAGCAGAAGAGTTGAGAAGATTAAGGGTGTGGGTGGGGCATGTGTCCTAGTAGCTTGAAGCCACCTGGTAGAAGATTCAGTAAATGTTAACAACTGCTTAAAAAAAAAAAAGTCTACAAATAATAAATGCTGGAGAGAGTGTGGAGAAAAGGGAACCCTCCTACACTGTTGGTGGGAATATAAATTGGTGCAGCCACTATGGAGAACATTATGGAGGTTTCTTAAAAAACTAAAACTAGGACTACCATGTGATCCAGCAATCCCACTCCTGGGCATATACCCGGAGAAAACCATAATTCAAAAATATACATGCACCCCAATGTTCATAGCAGCGCTATTTACGATAGCCAGGTCATGGAAGCAACCTAAATGTCCATCAACAGAAGAATGGATAAAGAAGATGTGGCACATATATACAATGGAATATTACTCATCAATAAAAAAGAACAAAATAATGCCATTTGCAGCAACATGGATGGACCTAGAGATTGTCATACTGGGTTAAGTCAAACACAGAAAGACAAATATCATATGATATCACTTATATGTGGAATCTAAAAAAAGGGAACAAATGAACTTATTTACAGAACAGAAGTAGAGTTTCAGATGTAGAAAACAAACTTATGGTTACCAGGGGATAAGGAGGAGGTGGGGGAGGGATAGACTGGGAGATTGGGCCTGACATATACACACGACTATATAAAATAGATGACAAATAATAACCTGCTGTGCAGCACAGGGAACTCTACTCAATGCTCTGTAATGACCTACATAGGAAAAGAACCTTAAAAAAAAAAGTCTACAAATAATAAATGCTGGAGAGGGTGTGGAGAAAAGGAAATCCTCCTACACTGTTGGTGGGAATGTAAATTGGTACAGCCACTATGGAGAACAGTATGGAGGTATCTTAAAAAACTAAAAATGGAGTTACCATATGATCCAGCAATCCCACTCCTGGGCGTGTATCCAGAAAAGATACAAGCACCACAGTGTTCATTGCAGGAGTATTTACAATAGCCAAGACGTGGAAACAACCTAAGTGTCCTTCGACAGATGAATGGATAAAGAAGATGTGGTATATACACACAATGGAATACTACTTAGCCATAAAAAAGAATGAAATAATGCCATTTTCAGCAACATGGATGGACCTAGAGATTATCATACTAAGTGAAGTAAGTCAGATGGAGAAAGACAAATATTATATGATATCACTTATACGTATAATCTAAAAAACAGTACAAATGAACTTATTTACAAAACAGAAACAGACTCACACACATAGAAAACAAAGGGGAGGGGTTACCAAAGAGGAGGGGGGAGGGATAAATTAGGAGTATAGAATTAACAGATACACACTACCATATATAAACTAGACAAACAACAAGGATTTACTGTAAGCACAAGGAACTATATTCAATATCTTGTAATAACCCATGATGGAAGAGAATTTTTAGAAAGAAATATATATATATATATATATATATGTATATATATGTGAATCACTTTGCTGTACACCGGAAACTTACACAATATTGTAAATCAACTATACATCAATTAAAACTTTTTTTAAATAAAAGCAAAAGCAAAAAAAAAAAAGAAAGATCAGGGCTTCCCTGGTGGCGCAGTGGTTGAGAGTCTGCCTGCCGATGCAGGGGACACAGGTTCGTGCCCCAGTCCGGGAAGATCCCACATGCCGCGGAGAGGCTGGGGCCGCAACAGTGAGAGGCCCGCGTACCGCAAAAAAAAGAAAAAAGAAAATCACATGAAGATCCTCTGATCCTCTTTCATTAGAAAGACTGACTTTTCCAGTCTGGCCCTAAAGATAGTAATAGAATACAGTCATGTGCATCACAACGAGAAGAGATCAATCTTGAATATGCTGTGTCTGCTGGAACAGTTAAAACTAACAAAGAGCAGCTCCTCACTGGCCTATTATTTGCCATTGAAGGCACTGAACTCCCTTGGGATAAGTTGATTCTTGCAGTGTGTATTTCTTATTCCCGGCCATGTTTATGAATGAACTAGGGATAGTAGACACACTCACACCTAGGGAACATTGGTGTCACTACACTGCCTTATACTTAAGGGTAACGTGTGCACACATGGTCACGCGGCAATAAATGACAGCACTGTAGAACAGTTTTATGAAACAACGTGCTTCCTACAAGTAGAATATGTGTTGCAACAATGTCAAGAATATTTAATTTAAAAATAATAAATGAGGAGAATGTTGAGTTTTGCTGACCCCTTCAGTTGTAAGGAATTAAAATGCTAAAAATTGGTGGGCACAAGTTCGCTTCTGGGTACAAGAAAGCCTCCATGCAGCCTCCACCTGACCTACTGATAGGCACTCTCATTTTCACAATTTACCTGTGGAAAATGAGGAGGCAGTTTGCCAAGCCGCTGAGCTGTGGTTAGAGTTGAACACAGAATCACCTTCACGATATTTCTCAACCACATCAAAGTGGATGCTCTTGGAATGACTAAAGAGGAGATGACGATTTCCATTAAATCATCTTCTGGAGAGCCTTGTAGTCTTTACTTTTCTGTCTTTACAACCCCCAGATAGAAAAAGTTCACAGGCTCTGCAGCCCGCCAGCTGATGTGTGTAAGGCTGGGCAGATACAACTCCTGATAATGACATCTCGAGAGCAGGCAGTCAAGTTGCTCTGAAAAACAAAAAGGAATCAGTAAACACAAGCCAACTCCAAGCTGCCTTCAGATCTGCAATTACTTTTACTGGTCCAATGCACAGCAAGATTTCCAAAGACCCTTGGCCATTTAAGTGATCAAAGCGCTGGAAGAGACCAGAGTGTCCAGCGGCCCGGCAGCGTCCTCATCTTCTCGGGACGGAGGAGCTCCGCACCCCCCGCAATCCTCTCACCCCATTTCATTCATTCTGTCGCCCCACACATATTTACTGATCTTCTACTAAGTGCCAGGAACTGTTCTAGGTGTTGGGGGCAGGATAGTGTATAAAGCACCAAAAATCCCTGCCCTCATGGAGCTTACACGCTAACGGAGGAGATGGATGCTACACAGGATAACTAAGAAAAATATAAAGTATGTTATGAAGTGGTCAGTGCAAAGGAAATAAAGCTGAGAAAGGGGATAGGAAGTCAGGGGTTAAATTCCAGTTAGGGCAGCAAGGAAAGGCCTCACTAAAAGGCAGCATTTATAGAAAGACTTTTTTAAATGTTAGAGGGACACAGGGGAGAGAAAGTACAGCCCTGTGTTGATGACGTCACGAGTATTAATTTACCAGGTGCCAACATGTGTGTGCCTGCATGTGTGTGTTCATGTGGGAAGGACATGCACGGGAAGTGGCTCCACAGCCTGACGGGTCAGGGTGAGGTGTCTGGGACAGAGACCAAACGTGGACCAGGGCAGGACAGGCTCTGAGCCCAGCCCCAGACCTCACACTTGGCCAAGAACAGGGCCACGTGCCGCCAGCTCTGGGCAACATCAGCAACACCTCCTCCCAGGCTGGACGGCGCTATCTGGGAAGGATGGGCCCCGGAGATTGTAGAGTCTCCTGTGTCTGGCCCTGTGGTATCAGGGACTGGGGACAGCACAGGGTGACCATGGGCTCCATGTCCCCCACCCCCCCAGCCCAGCCCACCACCTCTGCCACTTTCCACTCTCCGCGGGCAGGTGGGTCTGGTCTGATGAGGATTTTTCCAGGCTGGGCTGGTGGCCTGACCCAGCAGTGGCCATGCGTCCAGGGCAGGGACCATTCCAGGGGAGATGAGGTATGTCCCTGAGCCCCCATGGCCGGGGGGCAGGGGGCAGGGAGCAGCTTTAGCCAGAAGCAGGTGGAGGCTGGGAATGGGGAGGTCAGCAGTGCCCTCAACACCACATCCTGTTTTTGGAATGGGCCCCAGCATGTGCTTTCCTCTGGACTTGGTCCAGGCCAGTGTCTCCCCACCCAGGCCCAGTCCCAAGGGAACCCCAGCACTCCCAAGCATTAACCTAGGGTTTTTCCAGGCTGGGCCAGGCCCCTGAGCCAGCGTCGGTGAAGGATACCTTTCCCATCCCTTCTTGAAATCGTGCCAGGGGTCCCCAGCGGCCCCCATAGCTGGAGAGGAGAGAAGGTATCACCGAAGAGGAGTCCTGGCATGGCCCCCACCAGCCCCACACAAAAACCCTGGGGACTGTCAGGCCCTGGGACACCACCTGGGAAGCCCAGCCAGGCTGGAAAGGGGACAGTTCCACGATGTGCTTAAGAACACGGGCTCCGAACCAGTGAGGCTGGGCATGCGGCCAGGAGCTGCTCTTTCTTGCCGCGTGAGTGTACCAAGTGGCTTAGCGCTCTGAGTCTCAGCCCTGCTGCCGGCTTACCAGGAGGGCTCAAGCGAGCTAACTCGCGCGATGAGTGGGGCGCAGGGCCTGGCCCGGAGCAGCTGCACAGGTCGACGAGGGGAATGGTGTGGGTTGGGCAGGCTCCTGAAAAGGCAGGGGGAACAAACAAGTGCTCAACCTGGGAGTGTCCCCTCCCCGGCCGCTCAGGTCACCATCGGTCATCCTAACTCTCCTCCCCTATGGGACAGCTTCTCCTGCCACCTAGAGCAGTAGGTGACTCAGTTCAGAGCCTTATGGGGGAAAAGAAGTCTTGCTTTCTATTTATTTTTTGCATTATGAAATGACACGCTCATTACAGTAAATCTGGAAATTACAGAAAAGCAGGAAGGAAGCAAAAGCTTTTATTTAAGTCCTAAAGCCAGATACTCTCGATACTTCAAGGTTCTTCCAAAAGGGAATTTCTTCCGGGCTCGGGCTTTTTTGTTCTCTGTAACGTGGCTGGGACCTTAGCATTAAGACGCAGAGCCGGAAGGGAACTTGGAGGTCAGCCGGCCCAGGCTCCCCAGCTGACAAGCCAGGAGATTCTGGCCCAGAAAAGCTGAGTGACTGGTCCGAGGTTAGCAGTGGCAGAGCTAGAAGGAGAGTTACCAGGTGTCTGCTGCCTCTTAAAATACCAGCGCCTCCGGGCTTCCCTGGTGGCTCAGTGGTTGAGAATCTGCCTGCCAATGCAGGGGACACGGGTTCGGGCCCTGGTCTGGGAGGATCCCACATGCCGTGGAGCAACTGGGCCCGTGAGCCACTACCACTGAGCCTGCGTGTCTGGAGCCTGTGCTCCGCAACAACAGAGGCCGCGATAGTGAGAGGCCCGCGCACCGCAATGAAGAGTGGCCCCCACTTGCCACAGCTAGAGAAAGCCCTCGCACAGAAACGAAGACCCAACACAGCCATAAATAAATAAATAAATAAAATACCAGTGCCTCCAACACCAGCGGCAAACCTCGCTCCAGCCCTGAAGACGGCCTTCAGAGGGGACAGTCACTTGATAGTGGACCTAGGCCTTCCAGTTTGGGGGAATTTATTGGCGATAGGCTTCCCTCAATAAAAGAGGGAGCTCTGGGGCTTCCCTGCTGGCACAGTGGTTAAGAATCCACCTGCCAATACAGGGGACACAGGTTTGAGCCCTGGTCCGGGAAGATCCCACATGCCACGGAACAACTAAACCCATGTGCCACAACTACTGAGCCTGCGCTCTAGAGCCCGTGAGCCACAACTACTGAAGCCCGCCCGCCTAGAGCCCGTGCTCGGCAACAAGAGAAGCCACCGCAATGAGAAGCCCGCGCACCACAACCAAGAGTAGCCCCAGCTCACCGCAACTACAGAAAGCCTGCGCGCAGCAACGAAGGCCCAATGCAGCCAAAAATAAATACATTTATTTTAAAAAAAGGGAGAGAGAGGCAGCTCTGGTTAACCCCTTCCCTCATTTCCAGTTGGGGACGCAGTCGTGGGGTGGGGGCGGGTGAAGGGATGGAAAGGGAGGTTGGCAGAGCCCAGCAAGGGGTGTGGCCCTGGGTCTGTTCTCAGGGGTGGAGCCAGCCAACAGGGTCACCCTGTCCCTTTAAGAGAAGGGGAGAGCTAGCCCCTCTCAGCCATCCTGTCTTGTCATCCATCCCGGCAAAATCCGAAAGGGAAAATGAAAGAGGGACCAGGAGGAACAGGTCCCAGCCACCTCCCAAGAAGGTCCTTTACTCGGCTGTAACATCCCAGCGTCAGCTACAGGGCGAGTGGTTACGTACGGGTGAGAGTCTGGGGGCATCAGGGGCCTGTGGGACCTGTGAGGGGTGGGGGGAGTTGGAGGGGCCTCGGGAGATATGGGAGGCTGGAAACAGAGGGACACCAGGGAGGAGATGGGAGAAGGTGGGCCAGCATTCCTGCCACACTGGGCTCAGATGGCAGGGGACGCCTAGGACATTGGGTAGAGTTATGGAAGTGGGGGTTACCTTTGCGTCTGCTCCCCAATTCTGAGAGTAGTTCACTGCAGTAAAAAGGGCAGGAAAATGGGCGGAGAAGGAAGGAGGTGGGTTCTTCTGGGTCTGCTGGCTCCACTTCTCCCAGGGGTACCGAATTGGGTCCGACGGAGAGCTGGGTTTGGGGCACCACTCTTGCCCACAGAAAGCATCCTTGAGCACATGAGGGCGCTGCTGGGTTTCCGCTTCTACAAATGCAGTCAGAGGCCGTGGGGGTGCGGAGGGCGGGCTGATCTCCAAGGCCCTTTCCCACCGACCTGGACTCTGGAGGAGCAAAGGGTCCAACCCAGCAGGCCCGTGGGTGTCTGACTAGAGCACCAAAGGGGGGCTCCTCCCCAGCGCCCATAGTGGAGAATCACCTAACCCCTCCCGCCCCCGCCCCCCTTGCTAAGCCCGTTGTTCCCACAAAGTCCCTGTTAACCCCAGGCCTGGCTGCCCCCTGGCTCACCTCGAAGTTAGAGGAGGTCCAACTGACTCCACCCCGACGGGCACGGAGGGCTGGGGATCCCGACCCTTCAGCCTCTGACTGCCCGCCCCGCGTCCATCCCCAGCGCCATGGGGGAGTGGGCGTTCCTCGGCTCGCTGCTGGACGCCGTGCAGCTGCAGTCGCCGCTCGTGGGCCGCCTGTGGCTGGTGGTCATGCTGATCTTCCGCATCCTGGTGCTGGCCACGGTGGGCGGCGCCGTGTTCGAGGACGAGCAGGAGGAGTTCGTGTGCAACACGCTACAGCCGGGCTGTCGCCAGACCTGCTACGACCGCGCCTTCCCCGTCTCCCACTACCGCTTCTGGCTCTTCCACATCCTGCTGCTGTCGGCGCCCCCGGTGCTCTTCGTCATCTACTCTGTGCACCGGGCCAGCAAGGAGCCGGGCGGCGCGGCCGGCGGGGCGGGGTCGCTGGGGACCCCGGGGCGCCCGGGGGGCCGCGGCGCGCGCCGCTGCTACCTGCTGAGCGTGGCGCTGCGCCTGCTGGCCGAGCTGGCCTTCCTGGCGGGCCAGGCGCTGCTCTACGGCTTCCGCGTGGCGCCGCACTTCGTGTGCGCCGGTGCCCCGTGCCCACACACGGTGGACTGCTTCGTGAGCCGGCCCACCGAGAAGACCGTCTTCGTGATCTTCTACTTCGCCGTGGGGCTGCTCTCGGCGCTGCTCAGCGTGGCCGAGCTGGGCCACCTGCTCTGGAAGGGCCGCCCGCGCGCCGGCCACTGTCGCCAGGCGGCCGAGCGCGACAACCGCTGCAACCGCGCGCACGAGGAGGCGCAGCAGCTGCTCCCACCGCCGCTGCCCGCCCTGCCCGCCAGGCGCCCGGGCCCCGACCCCGACGCCCCGCCCTCCTATGCTCACCGGGCGCCGGCCTGCGACAGTGAGGGCGGCAGCGGCCGCAGCAAGGCATCGCTGGCCACCGTCCGCCAGGACCTGGCCATCTAGAGCTGCCTGCGGCGAGGGTGAGGTCAGAGGCCAGACCCCACCACCCCGGAGCGAGAAGCAGCTCCGCAGCAACTGTTCGCAGGGTCCCCTGCCCAGCAGATGACACACAGGGGGCATGGCCTGCCGGGCAGCATCCGCAGCTCCCAGCCAAGCTGGGGACACCTAATGAACTAAGGCGGTCCTTGGCGCCATCATCCAGGCTAAAAGGAAGGAGGCGGGGCGCTGAGAGAAAGTGGACGGGAGGAGGCAGAGCTAGTGCAGAGTGGAGGGTCCGGTGGAGCCCGGGGTGTTTCACTGGGGACAAAACCAACGGTGACGCCAGCATCCCTGGGGGCCTCTCCTTGTTCAGACTGAGGCGTGGCCTCTGTGTGGGCCCTCTGTGTATGTGCACACACGTGTACACATACATACGGTGTGAGCTGTGGGTGCCCAAGCGCACGTAAAACCTGTGTGAGCTCTTTGTGTGTGTGTGCATGCATGCATATATCCTGGGTGAGCTCTGGTTGTGCACGCGTGTGCGTAAGCACGTGTCCATCCTCTGCAGGCTCTCTGTGCGTGTGTGGGCCTACCCCGTGTGCGTTCTGCGTGTGCGCGTGCATCTGTGTGCCCTGTGTGAGCTGTGTGTGTGATCTCTGACATGCCCTGTGCGAGTGGCCAGGATCCAGTGCCAGCAGCAGCCACGGTGGCTCCCTCCCTACCTGCAGGGGCATCACAGGATGATCTGCCCTCCTGACGGAGCCCACACAGGAAGGGAGGGGGAGGGGAGGCCTCAGTCTGGGCACCATCTACACTCTCGACCTTGTGGCCTGGGCAAGGTGGCTGGGCCCTCCTTTCATGGAGATAGAGTGGGGGTGGGCAGTGGGGTCAGAGGGCAGGACTCTTTGCTAGCTTCCCCCTCTTCACCCTGCTGCTCTTACCCCAGTCCATAAACATCCTCAGAAGGAACCTCCCCCAGAACGTGTGCTCCTGGCCCTGCATTTGCCTGCAGCCATCACCCGCCTCCCCTCCTCTTTCCCCACCGAGGACCTACCCCCTGGGAAGTACAAGGATCTGTCTACGTGTCTGCCTCCTTTTCCCCTCCTATCTCTCCTCTGCCCCCATCTTCTTCCTCCTTCACCGCCCCAGTGGGGATGCTCTCCATAAGCAGCCAGCACCAAACTGAAAAATCCAGGGGCCACCATCTAACCACACCTCCGGGGCTTCACCAGACCCTGCTGAGCAGGCTGCCAGCGCCCCAGTCTTCTACGTCCCTGGTCGCTTCCTCCCTGTTCTTTCCTTCACGCCTCTTCCTCAGCTTTCCTGCCTGGCTCCACACAGCAGCTGGAGGAGTCTTTCTAAATAGCCCCTCTACTTACGTCCTTGGGGCTCCCCCCGTCCTCAGGGTAAGTCCAGCACCTGAACGAGGCTTTTGAGGCCCTGCACGTCTGACCCCGCTTCATCAGGCCCCCTCCCATTGGCTTCTCCAAGGTTGCCATGCCCCAAACCATACCGAATTTTCTGTTCCTACCAAGCACGGTAGGTACCCAGTCTTGCTTCTAAGTGTTTCAACATGCCTTTGCCTGGAACGGCCTCCCTCTCTGCAGCGCCCCCTTCCCCTAGCTAATTAATGCCTACCTGCCTTTTGGTCTCACCTGGGAAGAAAATAGATGCCTTCCTGTACAGACAGCCCAACCCCCAAACCAGAGCTGGAGGCCCCAAGGCAGCACTTCTGCTGGATGCATAGCCCTCTCCTCCTCGCAGGCCCATAGTAGGTGCTCAGTAAACTTGCTCTGGATGAGGAAATGGAGGTGTTCCCCAGGCCCAAGCACTTATCCACGCTCATGGTGTGTTCCACCGTCCCTCCACCTACACTGAGTTCTGTGTCTGCCGCCTGGACCCTTCCACGCAAACTCAGATGTGAATGTCCAGCTGCTTTCCCTATATGTTCATTCAACAAATACTTCTTGAGCACATAGTGCATACCAGGCAGTGTTCAAGATCAGCACTGTTTCATAGAAAGAGGATGTGAGCCACCTATATAATTCCAAGTTTTCCATTAGCCACATTACAAAGTGAAAGGAAACAGGTGAAATTCATTTTAGTAATATATTTTCTTTAAGTATTTTTTCAACACACCATCCATATAAAAAAAGTATCGAGGAGATGTTTTATATTCTTCGTTTTGTACGAAGTCTTTGAAGGCTGGTGTGCGCTCTGCGCTTGGAGCACATCTCAATTTGGACCAGCCACGTATCTAAGACTCGGCCGCCACCTGTGGCGAGTGGCTGCTGTATTAGCAGATTCAGGTGTTGGGCTCCCGTGGTGAACAAAACTTGCCCCTGTGAAGCTTACATTCTGGTGGACAATAAATATAGACTGTACAGCCAGCCAGTGTAAAGAGTAAGGGGAGAGAGAGTGACACCCCTGAGGAGTGACGGGGAGCAGAACATAGCAAGTTGCCAGCCGTGAAGCTTCTCCGGGAAGAGCGTTCCCGTTGGAGGGAATGGAAGAACAAAGGTCCTGAGGCAGGAAGAAGCTGGAGGCCTTGGAGGCCAACAAGGAGGCTGGTGTGGCAGGAGTGGAGTGAGGCACGTGGAGGGGGTCACCAGTCACTCACATGGTGCCCCAACTTCCTTAGCTCTCCTCTCAGTTGCTGGGGTCCCCATCCACCCTGGCCACCTCCGTCTGTTGTTGCCAGAGACCGTCCTCTGCCCACCTTCCACGTCCCATCAATCACCTGGTCCTCCTGTTTTACCACCTAAGCATTTCCTCCCTTGGCCACGCTTCTCCACCCCTTCGGAGGCTGCCCAGGGTCAGCCGGTCACCGACGGCCTGGGGTGCTCCCTTCCTCAGCCTCTGCTCCCGCCCCCTGCAATTCTAATCTGACCCCCTCACGCACTGGCTTCGAATCCTTCACTGCCATTGCCCGCAGGATCAAGTCCAGCTCCTGAATTGGCCTTGGCCAGCCCGTCCCAGCCTCTAGAGCTTCAGCTGCTCTGCCTTGTCAACCGAAACCCAAAATGGTTAAAACACAGAGCTGGGGATAGTTTCTGACCACCAGAAGCTTTTTATGACCTCTGCGTTCCACCTGGCTAACTCTTCCCCTTAGAGGTTTAGCTGGGAGGGAGCACCTGTTCCAGGAAGCCTTCCGAGCCCAGCTCCAGGCCTGGTTAAATGCCTCTGCCCTGTGCTCCCATAGGCAAAGCACATGTCAGCCCTCGATGACCAGACTCTAGCAGTGGTTCTCAACTGGGGGCGATTTTGCCCCCCAGGGGACATTGGGCAACGTCTGCAGATATATTTGGTTGTCACAGCTTGAGGGAAGGCGCAACGAGTGGATAGAAGCCAGGGCTGCTGCTAATCATCCTACAGTGTGCAGGACGGCCCCTCTCAACAAATAATTCATAGCCCAAAATGTCACTTGTGCCGCAGATAAGAAACTTTGCTCTACAGTGAACTATGAACCATCCAGAGCAACCTCAAGCCCCAGCAGCAAAGTTACTATCCCAAGGGGGGTGCTTTGTAAGTGTGGGCATCACTGCTTTAGTCGTCACGATGAGGGGCACCCTCTTGGCATTTGGCCGGTAGGGGCTAAGAATGCCAATGTCCCCCCACAATAAAGAATTGTCACACACTCCTTTAGAATGTTCCACGGACATTTACATAGTAAACAGCCTCTTTATAATTACCCGAACCCAAAACCTGACCCTGTTTTACATATAAAACGTTAAGGGTTTAGTTTGGGATTTTTTTTTTTTTTGCATGGTTTTATTATTCGTTATTGGTTTTTATCCACCCCATACTCTTTAATTTTCCTGGGTTCCTTGTACAGAATAGCTTCTGACCTTCTTACTTCTTTTAAATCCAAATGTTCATTAAAAAATAGAAGCAAGCGTAGGACTGTGTCCTATCTGCCCAATGATTGGGCCCAAGCATTGACACATGGAAATTCACAGTACTTTCCCTGAATTTCTCCTTTACAATATAGTGTGCCAGCATGGTGACTTTTTAAAGCATGTGTTTGGTATGTTAGGTTAAATTATGTCAGGTTCATAAAGAAACCTGTTAGAAAGTGTTAGAAAATATTTGCTAGAGGAAGAGAGCCTGTCCTCAGCATCCTCTCCAGCCTGGGCCAGACTGTGACATAAGTGGGGATCTGGCGCCACCTGATGGCTAAAGTAGAAATGGCAGGTGGACCCCCGTGGAAGGAACTCTTTCTTCCCGCCCAGGAATCTCTTCTCGCCCAGGCGCCCTGCTAACCCTCCCCAAACGCAGCCTCCACTGCCACCTCCCCAGACGCCCCCGCCCCCCAAGATCTCAGTGACTGATGCTTCTTCAAGGGCTTCAGGGATCCGGGAAAGAGCCCTGGCTGAGAGGTAGGAGCCCTTAGTACTGTTCCCCAATCTGCCACTACCTTGCTGTGTGACCATGGGCAAGGGCACTGCCCTCTCTGGGCCTTGGTGTGTAGTGGCGGTGGGTGGGTGGGGGGGGAACTGGCTTATGGGGACCCTCAAGGCCTGTCACGCTCCATCCTCTCAACCAGGAGCATCCGGGTGCCCTGTCACCTGTGCCCTCTGTGCCTCCTGCCCACAGAAGTGAGCTTAGGGGTGGCCAGGGGAGGGCAGGACAATTCTTCCTGGAGGCAGAGGGACAAGAGGGCTGGCCTCCCAAGTTTCCATCCCAATCCTGAGCTCTTCTTCGTTTGCAATGAGCCCCTGACCCAGGTCCCCATGCCAACTGCCACTCCTGCTGTGAAGGTCATCTGTGGTCACTCGAAAAATAGAACTCCTCTGCCACTAAGTGACCCCCCGGACTCAACCTCTGGCTTCCCAAGGGCTAGGGGCTTTGAGGGCCGAGGTGGCTTTCTCCCTCGGACTGGGGACTCCCTGAAGGTGCAGGTAGTCTCTCCCTTTCTCCCCTCCCCCACTCCACACTGGGGTCCCTAACGGGCTGCGAAAGCCCCTAGACCAAGGGCTGGCTTTCTAAGGGCAGGCCATCTCCTTCCATTGGGTCTCCAAAGATTCCAGCACGGCAAGGCAAGCTCTGAAGGCGGCTTGGCCCCCCAGTGCCCACAGCTGACCCCCAGCCCCTGCCCAGACACCGAGAGAATGCGGCGAGGCAGCGAGGCTCTGAGGCACGTGTAGAATAAATATAACTTTATTCTTTATCCAGTAGATCTCAGTGGAAAGTCCAACAGTAACAGGTGCACCAGCGGGCTCTGGGGGGGTGAGACCCCAACCCCGGGGCAAGGAGGGCAGGGCAGGGCCAGCTCCCCAAACCCGGGGGTGCAGCGGTGACGGGAGGGGGCCCCCTGTAGGCCCGTCCTGCGGGGCAAGGAGGGGGCACGGGGGTGGGGTGGGGGAGGCCAGGGAAACGGAGGAACTCGGGCCACGAGTGTCTGCCGGCCCGTCTGTCCACTGTGTGTGCGTGCGTGGGTGTGGGTGTGTGCGTGCGTGGGTGTGCGTGCGTGTCTGTGTGTGTGTGTCTGGGGGCCCTGTGGGCGGTGCTGGTGGCTGTGAGGCTGGGGGGCAGGGGCAGCTCGGACCCCCTGGCCAGCCCCTTCATGGGGCTCGGGGTGGGGGGGCGGGAGGGCTTCGATGACGTGGGCTCTGATGGGGAGGCAGCTCTGCCGAGGACACGAGGCTGAGAAACACACGCCTTTATGTTCTGAGGCCCCCTTGCTTCGCCCCCGCCCCATCTCCTGGGGGAGCCCCCTCCTTCCAGGGGTTGCCGGGAAACTGTCCACGCCCAGTGGTTAGGCAGAGGGAGAAGGGAGGGCAGGCCTCGGGAAGTTAGTACTTCACAGTTTTAAAGAGAAAACTGAAGAGGAAAAGGCTGGGGAGGAGGGCTTAGGGGGCACAGGGACTTAGAGAGGGGGAGCCCCTTCTGAGCCACTCCCCTCCCCCAGGACCCACCCCCCTCCAGCTCTGAATCCAGCTCCCCCCAATACACCGCACAGATTCCTTCAGTATACATGTGCTTAAAATGAAAATTCTTATTAAAAAAATCAAAACCAAAAAAAAAAAAATTAATTAAAATAAAAACAAAACCAGCAAGAATACCTGGGGGTTGGTATGGCAGGGTATGTACAGGGGGAATCCCCCACCCCGGCCCACCCCCTCTGTCACCAACCGAGGCAGGGGGAGGTTCCCCAACGGGGAGGCAATGGCTTGCGAGTTCTGAGGATGGGGGAGCCAGGTCCTGGCATTTGCTGGTGATGAAGGTGTGGAGAGGTGGGCAGAGGGGTGTCTTGATGAACACGAGGCCCCCGGGGCCCATCCTGAGGCCCGGGACCGGGGGTCCTCACTCAGTTCTTGCCCCCGACGTCAGCCCAGACATCTGCAGGAGCGGGCAGTCCATCGCAGGCCCGGGCCTCTGTCCGAAGAGTCGCCGCCGCCTCCCTCCGGCCCCCCAGGGAAGGGAGGACAGGTGGGGGGCAGGGCTGGCAAGGGTCGCATGGTTGGTAGAAAGGCAGAGAAAAGCCAGGGCACGGGGCAAGGGCTGTGTCCACGGGGCACGGGCAGTCACGGGGAGTGCGTGGCCGGGCTGCTTCTGTTTGAGCTGGGGCTGAGGCTGGGGCTGCAGCTGCCGGGCGGGGGAGCCAGGCCGCCCCCATCCCGCCCCCCGGCCCCCCCTTGTCCGCTCAGAGTGTCCAGGCCCTCTGAGTTCTCCAACATTTCCTGGATGAGAGGTGGCATGGAGCCCGGGATCTCCATCTTCAGCGTGATCACCCGCTCAGCCCCTGCAGGAAAAGGAGGCACAGAGGTCAGCATGCCCGCCCGGCTCCTCCAGCCCCACAAGCAAGTGTGGCTCCAGGAGGGAGGGCGGAGGGGGTGGGAGGGTCAATACTACCCACATCAGCTTCCACCGTGCACTGAACTCGGGGCTCAGCTCTCTGACATAAGGCAGCCCTCCTAAGCCCCCACGGCCGAGGGGGCAGCAGGGCAAAGTGGTTCCAAACTCGGGCTCTGGGGTCAGACCACCTGGGCTTGACACTGGGCCCTTCCTAGGCGCTGTGTGCTGTGGACTCTCCTACTGACATCTCGAAACAACTCTGTAAACACCATCGTTATCCCCGCTCCTCAGATGGGAAACTGAGGCTCAGAGCTGCTGTCTGACCTGCTCAAGGACACACACCCACACAGTCTGGTTCCAGAGCCCTTAACCACCACGCAAAGATGACACTGCCACCTTGGGGCTCACAGGCGGGGGTCACCTAGGCAAGGTGGGGTCCGGTGAGTGGGGCATCTCATGGGCACAAAGACGTGGGGTGTCAGCTCAGATGCAGGAGGCCTGACCCTGACCATGGACGGTGGGTCCTGGGCCAGGTGTTGGGGCCCAGCCCCAGCAGACACATGGGGCATCTCCAGGTGTGGGAGCCTCACCCTTAGCACTGATGCTTCGCAGGTCTGTGATCTTCATCAGCATCTTGGGGAACATGTGTGGGCGGCTGGGCCTCCGTTTCCGCACATAGACCTTCAGTGCCTCAAGTAGCGGCTCCTGCAGCATGTCCACCCTGTCTGGCTGCTCCAGGTCCTGCCGGTCTGAGGAAGCAGAGATGCCCGCTGAGTCGCTGCCCTAGCCCAGCAAGGAACACAGCTGCACTTCCAGACTGGACCACCAGGGGGCATGCCTGCCCAGACCACAGGCTGAGCTTCTCTGCTGGGGGGCGGGGGTGGTCCCCACACAAAAAGGCCCTAAGAGGCTCTCAAAGGTGAGCAAAGAGGGGCTGGGGACAGGGGTTGCCCAAAGGTCGCCCTGAGAGCCCAGTTCATGGAGGTGGGATCCCTGAACACAGGCAGTGCCATCTTAAGTAAGGACAGGTCTCCCACTCCTGCCCATTATTCTGGACACCAGCCTGATAAGGTAGAACTCGTAAGAATAAAATAGTAACAGCAGCCAACATTTACTGGGTCTTGCTCTGGGCACACCGTGCCTTATTTATTACCTCCTAATCCTCCCATCAACTTTATGAGGGGAAGACCATTACTGCCCCCATTTTACAGAAATAGAGGCTCAGAGAAGCTCAGCAACCTGTTAAAGGTCCCACGTTGGCCAGGATTTGAACCTGGGTGGTCTGACCTTCAAGTCCTCACTCCTAAGCCCCCTACAACGAGCACTGCCTGGAAACGGCACCAGAATCCAGGTCTCCATCACGACTCCCTTGCCGTGCGGCCGCAGACCAGACCCTGCTCCTCTGGGACTCGGTTCCCCCCTCTAACAGGGGTCTGACAAGGGTCTGACAGGTCCCTTTCTGATCTGATGGTCCCTGAGCTTCTCCCCGGGAGAGGCTCTGGGGGTCGTACCACCACCCTGGGCCTGGCCCCCAGACCCAGGCCCCCTGCCCACCTCCACAGATGAGGCAGATGGCACTGAGCAGCCCAGTCTCAGCATCATCCATCTCCAGGGGCAGCAGCTGGTTGGCGAAGGCGAAGACCAGGTCCGTGAGAGGGCCGAAGCCGGCATTGTGCATCTGGGTCCGGTTCAGGGTCAGCCCATCCGAGAAGGTCATTGTGTCCTGCTCGGGCGTGTACCGCGTGCAGATCCGCAGGATCTGGATGCAGGGGGTTCTCGAGTTCAGGAACTCACGTCCCCCAGCACTTCTAGCACCAGCAACCCCCGAGGACCACCTGGCAGGCAGCCAGACCAGTGCCGTCCCATAGAACCGTCTGCAATGCTGGACACGTTCTACGTCTGCACCGTGCAATACGGTAGCCACCGGCCACAGTGTGGCCGCTGGGCACTTGAAATGTGGCAAGTGCAAATGAAAAAGTGAACTGAATTTAATTTTAATTAATTTAAATTTTAAGAGCCACACATGACCAGTGGCCTCCATATTAGACAGCTGATCTAGCTCATCCTGCCTCCATGCAGAGAATTAAGAGGGAAACTAGAATTTCCAAGAAGGCAAAGGCCACAGGAGATTTATGTCTACAGTTCCCAGGACTGGGTACGCAACAAGAGCTCCATAAATGTATACTGTCTTCAACTTTCTCAAACCCTGATCCTGCCTCTTGCATCCCACCTCCCACCCCACCCCTATCAGGAAGAGCAGCCTGGTCACATCCCAACACAACATTCCACATCTCGACCACCTTGGAGGTGGTCCAGAAGGAACAGGTGGGCTGAGCCCATCAGGGAAGACAGGGAGGACAGTCCTCCCTCCAGCCCTGGATTTGACAATCCCATCCGCCCCCATCCTGCCTCCAGTCCAGCCCACCCCTCTGGCCCCACCAGATGCCCTGCAGTCCCCTGAATCCAGCTGGTCCCACACCAGCAGGCGTTTCACATGCCCCTTCTACAAACCCCTCGATGCTACCTCCTCTGGGGCGTCCTCCCTAGGGTCCAGCAGTGTGGCTCTCTGTCCTTCAGGGAGGGGACGGCCCTCCCCCATCTCCAGCCAGCGCTTATCACAGTTTTGCAAGCTCTGTTTACATATCTGTTGCCTCCACCAATAGGAGGTTTTCGAGAGGGGACAGTGGTGTGTTCACCTCTGTTCCTGACACCCAGTTCAAGGCCTGGCCACACAGGGTCCCAGGTGAATCTTTATTAGACTGAATAGGTGGGAAGATGGGTGGCTGGAAGGCAGGTCGGATGGAAGGACGGACTGAGGGTGGATGGACGCGTGTACAGCTATACGGGTGACCCGGTGCACATCCGGGGGCTGAGTGGCTGAGTGGACAGGTGGACCCATGGGGGAGAGGAAGGGTGGCTATTTGGGTGGGTGGGCATTTGGACAGGTCGATTCCAGATGGACGTTTAGGGAGGTGGCTATTTGAGTGGCAGGACATCCTCCAAGGACACGGGGGTAGTGCCCAGGGGGGCAGGGTGCAGACCCTCACCAGGATGTCCAGGCAGGCAGCCTTGAGAAGGGTGATCTGGTCCGCAATGGTGAGGGTGGTGAAGCCGGGCAGCTGCTTGGCGAACTCCACAGTCTTAATGATGCACTTGGTGGAGAGTTCACTGAACTTGTCCCAGAGGTCAATGTCCAGAGAGACACGCTGTTCTGAGCTGTTGTTCTGGGGAGACGGGGGAGAGTGAGGGCCTCCCCCTCGTGGCGCCTTCTCGGCCCGGCTCCGCCAGCCCCCGCAGACCTGCCCCCTACTGCCTCACCTCCTGAGAGCTCCGTGACGGGAGGCGGCGGGGAGGAAGGGGAGGCGGCGGGGAGTGGGGGGGACGCGGCGGTGGCCCAGGCAGGGGTGCGGAGGGGCAGGCCTGGCAGAGGGGGTGACCCGGGGGGCCGTACCGTAGTGTATTTGCCCAGCTGGCAGAGGGCGGGGAAGGTCTCCTGATGCGCTTTGCGCACCTTCTCGATGAGCTCCCCCACCTCCGGCGTCAGCGTGTAGCTCTCGGAGCACTCGGGCTTGGGCGCCTCCTTCTTCTTCTTGTTTCGGTCGTTCCTCACGGCTGTGGAGGGCCCAGGCCGCGCGGTTAGAGGGCAAGTGCGGCCGGCGGTTCGTCCCCAAGCCCGTCCATCCCCAGCCCGAGCTCCTCCCACCAGACCGAGAGCAGCGGGCTGCGAAGGAGGCCACCCGGCGGGGGCGCGCACATGAATGCGTACACACGCGAGCGCACAGGCAGGCGGGACGGCGACACACGGTGCCCCCCCACCCCCCCGCCTCCCGCCGTGCCCACCCGGCCCACACACCGAGGCCTGCCCCAGGGCCCCGTGACCACCGCACGCACGCCTGCTCTCCCACGCATCTACTCCAGCTCACACTCCGGGTGCGCACGCGCGGGGGTCCAGGGCTGAAGGCACGTGTGCACAGTGTCCCACGTCTGTGCTCGGCCTCCCTGCCTCCCGCTCCCCCTGCCTCCAGGGAGGACCGGCTCCTGCCTCCACCATCCCCCAGACCTCCGGGCAGCTGTCTCCCTGGGGTCCCGGGGACGGGCTCAGAGAGCTCTTTGGGCGGCCAGGCGAAGAGTAGGGCTCCCCAGCCTGAGAGTGGGGGGCCCGGGTGGGAGAATCTCTCGGCCCATTAGCCGGGGGAGCTGACAAATCACCGGGGGCGCTGAGCCGCACACACCACTCGGCTTTAAAGCAGCGATGGGGTCGTTACCAGCCGATTATCCCAGACACACAATCACTCACAGGACCAGTGGCGGTGGCTGCTGACACTGGAGGAAGAGGGGGTGGGGGTGGGGGGCCCGGGGCGGGGGCAGCGGTGGCGGGGGCAGGCATAATTTGGAGATCACTCATGTCGATTCTGCAAATTCAATAAAGTGCAAGGGAGAGAAGGGAGAGGGAGAGAGAGAGTGGGGGGATAATTTGGGAAGAGAAAATTGCAGCTGTGACAAGACGTTTATCATTCGGAAGCTTTAATTCTATTGAAATGGCAGCTGCTCAGCTCCGGGGCACCGAGCAGCCAGAGAGGAGAAGGAGGGAGGGAAAGGGGGAGTTGGTGGTGGAAGGGGGACGGGGTCCCCACGGGGTCCCCACCCCGGTCCTTCTGTGATGAAAAGCTCTGGGAGCGGAAGGTGGCAGCAGCAGAGGGAGGAGGAGGGTCTGGGCCCTGCAGGGAAGGGTCCCAGGCCTGTGGGTGCCAAGTTATCACCCGCTCTGCAGCGCACAGCAGGCACTTCCTGGGCTCCGGACAACGCGGCCCCTTCCCCCTGAGGCAGGAGGTGGCCGGGTGCTGCAGGGTCCCTCTGCTCCTGTCTGGGGCTGCTCGTGTCCCCCCCTCGTCCCCTCCCGGCTTCCTTCTTCCACTGCCCTGCCCACAAAGGGCTAGAGGGTCCTGCAGCCCCCTCCCCCACCCCATCCCCCACGGCCCAGGCACCATGGCAACGGCCACGCAGACAAGGAGGCGTCTGTCAGCGTCATTTATCTCTGACATCATCAATCACCGGTCACCACGGCAACACCCATGATTTCAACACAAGAGGGTCTCCCTGTCCAGCCCTCCCTCTCTCCCTCCATCGGGCCTCAGCTGAGCCCAAACTGGAAGCCCCCGCTCCTCTGGGATCAGAGAGGTCCCAATTCTCTCTTCCAACTCCCGGTCCCAGGTTCCACCAGACAAAAGGCTCTAAGATCCCTATGCCTGCAGCACCTCCTCCGCACCCCGCCCCGACACACCACAAATACCCAGCAGCACCCCTGTCCTAAGATGCACAGTCCAGAGGGACTCAGGGATGCCTCTGAGCCCCACCCCAAAGCCAACCAGGGCCTGGAAGCAAGCCAGCGGGCGCAGACACACGCATACACGTGAGCGAGCACACACAGCCCGCCTCACTCGAACAGGAAGGGCTGTCCGCACATGGACACACAACTAGTGAGACAGACAGACAGGTCCCTGCAGCTCTAGGTGAACCGTCCTCAACCACCAGCCTGTACACCACGTCACGAGCACGCCCGTTCACATCCACACACACATCCACATGCCCCTGATCACCCAGCTTTAGTGGCCAGGCACTCGTGCCCTGCCCAATGCATGGCCCCGCCCTGCCCATGGCACTCACACTCCTTGGACATGCCCACTTCGAAGCACTTCTGCAGCCGGCAGTACTGGCAGCGGTTCCGGGTCACCTTATTGATGATGCAGTTCTTGTCCCGATGACACGTGTACACCATGTTCTTCTGGATGCTGCGGCGGAAGAAGCCCTGGGTATGGAGGGCAGGGAGTCAGGTCAGCCACACCCACAGTAGGAACAGCGCTGGCCTGTGGCCTCAGCCGTGGGGGCAGAGGGCCAGGTGGCTGCTGCCCCCAAGGGCTTTGGCCATCAACTACCTGAGTAGACGTGATAAGGCCGAGAGAAGGGTCCGCCTACAAGGATACCCCGAGAAGAGTCCCAATACCTGCTGCCTGAACACTGCGGGTGGGCAGAGGGCTTCCCCCAACCCACACGCATAGACCCAGCTTCCTCTCTCCTGGGGAAAAGGACCTCGGGCTGCTGGTGAGTCAAGTAAAGGGGCAGATGGGGCTAGATGAGAGAGAGTCAGAGCTCTGGAACCCACAGCCCTGGGCTCAGAGCACAGGAAGAGAAGGCAAGCAGGAGGGGCCACACAGACACACACACAGCCTGGCCAGACAGGTGGAGAGCGCGCCCAAGAGCAAAGCAGCAGAACACGCATTCACTAATCAGGCAGATGCGCACAGACTGATCACAGGTAGACCAGGCTGGTCAGGAGCTGCCCACACAGGCTAACAGAGAGACTGACAGACAGGCTAAGGCAGACCAAGAACAACCAGACAGGACAGGCAGACACAGAGTCCAAGGCCTGGTGCTTTGCCCTTGATCTCTGCCCCACACTGAGGGGCAGCCCAGGGCCCCGAGCCTCAAAGCTGTGCAGCTTCTGAGCCCCAATCTCTGGGGAAGAAACAGGTACAGAGGCTCAAGCCCTGGGGAGAGGAGGAGGAGAGGCCATGCCCACAGCTGCTGGGAAGGTGGCAGCCACATCTGCACCCTGGAGCCAAACAAGGGCACGTGGAAATCCAGCCAGACTCTGGGAGGCCCACAGCCTGGGCACCTGAAGGAGAGGCCAAGGCAAGGCGCCTGCTCCCAACGGCCTCCTGCCAGGCTGCCATGGCGAGGTTCAGGCAGGGCCACAGAGGGCAGGCCTCCTGGGTCCCCAGCCAAGAGCCAGTCGGCAGCTAGCTCACCATGACAACCCGGGCGGCGGTAGCAGAGCGGGTGTACACCCTGCCAGCTGGAGGATGGAGATGATGGGGAAAAGAGCTGAGGCAGGAGGGGGACCTCTGGTTTGGGGGACCCCTGCTCATCTACGGGGAAGGAGGCTCTGCTGAAGGCTTCCTCTCCTCCAAGGCTGCTGCCACCTCCGCACGGAAGTAAGGTCAGCAGCTTCAGGGACACCCACCACCACCACCACCACCACCACCACCACCGGCACAGTCCCAGCCCTCGGCAGTGGGACCACCCCACTTATCTACTCAGGGATATCCTTCCCAATGACCCCCTCAACTCACCTTGCAGCCCTCACAAGCACTGACCCCATAGTGGTAGCCTGAGGATTTGTCTTGACAGACAAAGCAAGGCTTGTAGATGCGGGGCAGAGGCGGTGGCGAGGGGGGGCTGGGCACTATCTCTTCGGAACTGCTGCTCTGGGTCTCGATGGCTAGAGAGACAAGAGGAGAAGGGCGGTTAGAGACCCAGGTCACCATCCTTCATACGCTGCCCACCCTGCCTCCTGATCTCTCCCAGGAGCCCCTCCCAGCCACCCCACTGCTGCCGGGAGTCAAACTCTGGGGCAGGGACACAGTCTCAGGAAACCCGGGACTTCCCAGCCCCACTGGGGAAATGAGGCTGCCCATGAAGCTCCAGCACCCCATCAGTCCTGCCTACTTCCGCAGGACCCCACCTTCAAAACCAGAAAGAGCAGATAATAAACCATCAGATTTGTACACGGATGTGGCTGTACTTGGTGCTTGGGCGTGGGTGTCAGCCTGGTTCCACAGCCCTGGACCCTGGGCAGCCCGGCCCCATCTCCCCCCACGTTAGGAAGGAGTTAAGGCCTGATGAGGAGGGAGGGAAGAGGACACAAGCTGGGGACAGAGGAAACTGGGGTCAACAGGATATTCAAAGCCGGCCACTCCCCCACCCCCTCTGCTTCCGCTCCCCCCCCACCCCCTCTGCCAGCAGCCACAGCCCCTCCTCCACCCAAACAATCCCCTGGCCAGGGACCCAAGGCAGGGTGTGCAGAGTCACAAACGTTGGGGCACAGCAGGTGGGACTCCCTGAGATAAGCAGGGGGACCCCCCTGGAGACAGGGAGAAGCGTCCCTATGGGCCCCGGAAGCCCATTGCTCTGGGTGCCCCCTGTCTGGGGGGAAAAGCATGACAAAGGGGGTCTGTTCCCATCAATGCTCTGTCTGTCTGGCCTCCATACGATACTATGTCCTATGCCCCGGTTACCATTCCATTCCCCTCCCCTCCTGTTATTCAGTTCTAAGAGGGCAGCCAGGAGGGTGACCTAGCCAGCAAGGGCAGCTCCCCCTACAAATCCTTCCCAGTGCCTGGCCCCATGCCCATCACCCCAGGCAGAACAGGGCTGGGTTGCATGGGGGCTCTCTGTGCCCGAAGCCGGGGCAGCTGGGGGTGTACTGTACTGGATGAGAACTGTGACCCAGTCGACCCCAGATTCCCAAGGGGCCACCCAGCACCCCCCCTGAGGCTTTGCCAAGACCACTTGCCCAGGGCCAAGGAGGGGCAAGGATGCCTCCCTGAGGAGATAGATCCCTGCCTCCTCCCACACCCCAGAATTCTGTCTAGTCTCACCCCAAACTCCAGCACACGAGGTTCTGGAATTCAAAGGGGCCCAGAGTTCCTGCCCAAGCACCTCATAGCACCTCATGTGGCCCCGAAGTCCAGGCACAGAGAGAAGCAGCACCTGGATGGGGGCGGGGAGCGGTGGGGGGCTGGCTAGCTGCATGCTACTACCCTCACAACACAACTAGGGACTGCCAGGCGGTTGATGACAGGGAACCAGGCCAACAACCTTGGCAGGGCTTTCCTGGCTCTTAGCTGGGCCTGGGCACCACCTCCCTGGTCAGCCTGGCTGACCAGCACTGCTGTGGCCCCATGTCCCTGTCCCTGTCCCTGCCCAGAGAGCGGCCTGCAGCAAAGGATCAGTGGCTGCCGACACCACACCCCCACCGATCCAGACTCTTCGCTGACCTCCCCCACCCTCTGCACCTCACCCCAAATCGAACTGTCCTGGCCTGGTTTTCCCCACCTCACTCTCCCAGAGGCCAGACAAGCAAATCAGACAGGCGAGAGGCCTGAGAACAGCTGCTGGGGGGTGGGGGGCGGGGTTGGGGGGCCTGGGTGAGGCCAGGAGGCAGAGGGGTGAGCGACAAAGGAGCCCTTTGTTGTGCTAACTTTTTCCAAGACGCAAAAGGAGTCACAACAGACAATCCAGAGTGGTGGGGGGTGGGGGGTGTCGAGGACAAGGGGGTGTGGGGAGGGACCATGGCCTAGAATCCCAGTCAGCTTCCCGACCAGAGAGGAAGAAGGCTCTGACCGACCTCCCTCCACGTCCAGTCTTTGCCCTGGACCCACCTCCCCCAAGGCCCGACCTCTACAATGGACCAGAGGGGAGGGGGAGAAAGGACAGAGGGAGCTTTGGGGTACGGAGTGGGGTTGCGAGAGGGGAGGGGGCCGTGGGGAGATACAGGGGAACCCAGATGAGGGACAGGCAGCTGAAGACCAGGGACTGAGTGCAGAGCCAAAGGTCTGTAGAAACTGGGAGCTGAGGCAAAGTCCAGAGGCTGTTTATGAAACCGGAAGAACGTGCTTTTTAAATTGCGCTTTTTGGCAGGACGGGGGGAGATGACCGAAGGTGAGGGTACACAGTTTGGGCTCAGTGAGGCCTCCCTGCGGCCCACCCCACAGCAGCTGGCTGCCTCTGAGGCTATCACACTGGTCTGCACGCCCCCACGCCCAGCACATGGCCACCTGTCACCCAGGTAACAGCTCTAAGGTTTCCCACTGTGCCCTTTGAACCCAGAGCCCCGGCCCAGTCCCCACCTCCCGGGCCACCAGCCAGCAGCCAAGGGGAGCAGGGGCACTCTAGGACGCTCCCAGCCTCTGCAAGAGTCAGGACGCAGCCTTAACTAACTCTGCACACCCAGCGGGGGAAGGACTGCCACGGCCTGGCCCCTTCCCGCTCACCTCCCTCCCCAGAGGCCCCAGCCCACAAATCTCTCCTCTTCCTGCAGAAGGACGAGGCGGGAGAAGCACCACACCTTCTCAGCTCAAAAGTTCGTGCCAGCGCCCAGCGAAGGCATGGCACCGGCCCAGGGAGCCAGGCGTCCCCTCCCGCCCGCGCTGCCAGGCTGCCCCTCCCCCGCCCCCGCTCGGCTCCTGGTGGGCAGAACGCTCCGGAGTCCCCGCGCCCCAGAGCCGCTCGCAGGCCCGCACAAGGGGGCGGTTTCCTGGAGGAGATCAGCAGGAAATCAGCCGGGCCCCCGGCCAGCGGCTCCCCTCCCAATCCTGCTGGCGCCCGCTCCTCCGCAGCTCCGCTGGCAGCCCGCGGGGAGGGGCGGGGAGGGGGCGCACGGCGCTGGGCCCCGCCCTTCCTCCACCCCAGAGGAGGGTGGGGGTGACTCTGGGTGTAGCGCGGCGGCGGCGGCGGCGGCGGCGGAAGAAGGCCCCTACCCAGCGGCCGCCGATAAGCATCTCCCCCCTCCCCCCACTACGGGCATCCACGTGCTTCACATTCTTGGACGTCTGGGAGCGGGCGGAGGCGTGAGCCGCGAGATTGGTGGGGGACAGATGGAGAGCCACATCCTGTGTACCCCTTGTCCTCTGGCGCCCCAAAACGGGGGTTCTGGGGGAGGGAGGCAAGGTCCCCGGGGCCCTGCAGGATCGGGAAGCTCTTCTCCCCCAGCCCACGTGCAGTCTCTTCCCACCTTCGGTGGAGGTGGCAGCAGAGAGTGGAGAACTCGGTGTGAGGGGGCAGGAGGGCTCCTGGCACCAGAGGACCTACACATACCCAGGGGTTCGGTCATGACCCCGTGAACTCCAGACACACTCAAGTCACCACCCCCAGCCTCCAGGCCCTCCCAGCCTGTACCCCACCACAACCCTCCCAGCCACTTTCCCGGCCCACTAAGCCTTGGGGGCTGAGCCCACTGCCACAGACCCGACACTCCCACCATGGCCAACAGGGGAGCCGGGGCTGCTGGCTCCACGCTGCCCCACACACGGTGCGGGGGGACAGGCTTCCACTTCCCCCATCGCCCGCGGGCCTCCAGGCTTCCCCCTACCTCGCCTGGCCAGTTTGGGGCCAGAAAGAGCTGAGCTGCCCCCAAGGGCTGGAGCCCAAGGCCTCGGATCCCATCTCCCCCCCAGTCCTCTGGCAAAAGCGGCCAAGGCTGTGGAGGGAGTGCCCATGGCAGCCATGCCCCAAGTATCCCACTTAGCAGGGGACACCTTCCTCCAGTTCTGGGAGAATGGGAAGAAGGGTCCCAGTGTGTGTCACACCTGTCGCCTGACCCTTTTTTCCTAAAGTCCACCCACGCGCACACCGCCCTCCCTCCCACGGTCTGCAGCCTGCAGCCTCCCAGGCAATCTGCCCCAGAGGCAAAGGTCAGGGGGTCGGACAATAAAGGCTGGGGGTGAGGTGGCTCTGAAAGGGGCAGAGATGGGCGTCTCTGCACCTCAGGTCTCTCTTCCTAGAGCAAAGGCATCGCGGGTGGCCCTTCAACCTACTGCAATCGGCCAGGCCCCCAGAGACCCACTCTATCCCTCCTCCCTGGCAGGCAGGAGAGAGGCAGCCAGGCCGGGAGGGTGGGAGAAGCCCCCCAGGGAAGAGGACGGAACCGGAGCCAAGTAACAATAACCCCCTAAGCACCGCTCTCCCCCACCAGGTACACTGCCTCACAGCTGGGTATAAACATGCCCAGGTGTGCACCCCAGGCACTCACAGCTCCCGCCAGTGTACAGAGCCTCTCCCTTCCAGGGAAGCCTGAACCCAGCCAGAGGACGGCGAGGAGAGGAGGTGCCAGGACTCCGGGGCTCTCATCAGCAGCGGCCCTCTTAAGGAGGGACAGCCCAGTGCCCGCCCCATCCCCAGGTGAAAACACGGTAACAAAAGGACACGGCTGAGTAGGGAGGGGATGCAGCCCTCATTTCCAGAGTAGCCCCAGACCCACAAAAACATCAAACTCATCCTCCAGCGAACAAACCGTATTAGGATTATGGGGAGGGAGATTCTTCCCACCAGAGTAGCTTCTCCCCTCCATCCCTGGCACAGAAGCTTGTGCCAGCCAAGTGTCTAGGGCCAGGACAACCCTCAGATGGACAGGTGCCCTTCCCCAAGGTGTTATGGGTCGGTTAGGATGGCCGACGGGTATCTGATGGAGTTGCCCCTTCCTGCCACACCCCACTGCCAACACCAAAGACATGGAGCGCTCCCCTGACACCCAAGAGCTGGGGGCAGCAGCTGTCGCCCAGGACAGGCTCTCCCCCAGGCTTTGGCAGGGGTGGGATCTGGGGAGGCGGCCCCTCCTCCTAGAAGCAGACAAGCCCACAGATAGGACCTTTACCCCACCCTTCAGGGTGGGAGAAAGAACCACTCAGCTGTGAAGCTATCGGATTGCAAGCAAGAAGAATATAAACTGGGGACAAGGGGCTTCACTTCCCCTGCAAAAAGTGGACGGAGAGATGAACAAACGTTTCCTGAAAGGAGGAACCCCCAAAGTTCCTCAGTCCAAACACAACAGAAATAGCGCCCAGGGTTACTCGGGGGAGTCCAATTGTCCAACAAGGGCACCCTACTTTCAGCAAGGGAGACAAGGGAAAGTGGAGGGTAGAGACAAGACCCTCACTACGCCCCCAGGCCTGCATCTCCTGGTGGAGCGGAAGCCCTACAGCCCACCCTCACCCCCCAGCTCCCACAATAGGAGGGATAGGCCGGTACCTACAGTGGTTTGAGCCATTCCAAAGCGGAGTCCGGAGCGGGGTGGAGTAGGGAGCGGGGGCAGGGAGCCCCTTCTCCGGGAGCAAACAGGCCCGGTTCTGGTTATAAAAATCCACCACCAGGAAGGGACTGGGGGTGGGGGTGAGCCCCCCCACGTCCACACTCTCGTACATCTTCCCCGCGAAGACAAGAAGTCCGGGCGGATAAGTCCTGCGCGCCGCCTCCCTCACTCAGCCGGCGGCGCCATCCGAGAGCTGCTGGGGGCGAGGGGCACGTCCCCCCCGCCCCGACTGGCGACCCGCGCCGGGGGCCGCCCTCTGCCCTTAGTCCCGCGTCCAAGTCGGCCGGCCGCTCTGCGAGTCCCAGGTGAAAAGCAGGGAAGTTGTGTGTACTGGGGGCGGGGGGGCGGGGGGGGGGGTCCTTCGGCTGACCCCGGGAACGCCCGGCCGAGGCCCGGTAACTCGGCGTCTTCACCTCGAGGGGGCTCCCGTCGCGAGTCTCATGGTGTCCGAGGCAGCGTCCCGCGGCTCCCCGAGTGCGCCGGCCGGGGGCGAGATCGGCGCGGGGCGGGGGGTCACCGAGCACTTCCTCCTCCCAGCCGGGGCGCCCGGGCTTCTCCCGGGCGAGGATTCCGGGTGGGGTGGGGACCGCGCGGCCCCGCCTCCGCCTCCACCAGGCAAGGGGCTGCCGCCCTGCGCTCGGTCTCCGGCGGTGCGCGCCGCGGGCCCCCAACCCCGGCCTACGCGCCCCCTCCCCTGCAGTCCCACCCCCTTTCCTCCGCCCCGTCCCGTCCAGGCACCGCCCCTGCCTTAACCCTTTCCCGGCGGGTCCGGCAGCAGCGGGCGCCAAGCCGGGAACTGAGAGGGAGAGGCGGGCCATGGAAGGCAAGTGGGGGGCAGTCCGGGCAGGAGGAGGAGAGAAGAGGGGACGGAAGGGGTAAAAGACTCGAGAGGAGGAGTGCACGGAGAACTGACGGAGGCTGGGTACCGGGAGAGGAGGGGGCTGCGCCAGGACGGAAGCGGGGCAGGCGCCTCCCCCGTCCCAGTTCCGGCTCCCAGCCTCCCCCGTGCTTTGGTCAGTCCCCGGCCCCGCGATGCCAAGGCGAGGGAGGTGGTGGGCGGGAGGAGGGGGGTGGTCCCGCTGTCCTCCCCCAACACCCCCCCCCACCCCCCCACCCAGCCCGGGCCTCATTTGCCTAATGCAATGCGGCTGAACTCTCTCTGAACTCGCCTGGCGGCGCCTCACCTCCGGGTGACCCACCCACCGCTGCCCGTGACATCACCCGCTCGCCAGCCTGCCCGCGGGGCTCACCCGCCAGCCCCCTGCCCGGTCGGGCCGCTCCCCCGGAGACGCGGAGGATGGCGGCAGGAGGCGAAGGTCTGGGGTGCGTGTGGCCAAGTGTTAGCGCCGTGCCGGGTGTCCTGGGTGTGACATTGTGCAGCTCGGGCACCGCGTGAGAATGAGACACCCGGCTTGTGTCATTGTCTGTGACATCATGTGTGACTCCGGCCGCCCGCCCGCCGGAACCCGATGCGGCAGCTCGGGTGCTTTGGCACAAACGCGTGCAGAGGGGGCTCTCCCCGCAACGCCCGGCGTGCTTCAGTCGAGCAAAGCCCCGCCCAGGGTGTGTCCCACAGGCGGAACCAGCATGGGCCCCCCACCGCACCGTCTAGCCCTGGAGAGAGAAAAGGAGGGGCTGGTGACTTTCAGCTGACCACTTCCTCCCGGAAGCCCTCGGGATGCCGGTTTCACTGGAAGAAAGACCTGGGTTGGGTAGGTCCAGGAAGGCGCGGGGGGCGGGGGCGGGGGGGGGGGAATGCCCCATGAGAAGAGAGTATCTTATTGCTCCCTCTGACCCTGCAGCAGAGCTCCCTCATTTGATAGGAATTTACGTGCTTCCGGAGGATAGTCTTCTAAAAGCCAGGTTCCTAACATATGTGGTCATTTAATCCTCACAGCAACTCTTAAGAGATAAGTGGTATTATTCCTATTTTACAAATAAAGAAACTAAGGTCTCAGCAAGGTTAGGTGGGTTGTCCAAGATCGCACTGCTATTAAAGAGGAGAGTGAGTATTTGAACTTTATGCCATCAAAGCCCATGTTCCCACCATGCCAGGCCGATTCAAGGAAAACTATTTTCTGAGCACCTCCCAGGTGGATACCCTGGGGAGCCTGCCTTTGCAGACCTTATGGTGCAACAGCCATTTAGCAAATAATCACAAATATATATATTTATGTTTATTACTGCATATTATAAATAATTGCAAACTGAGATAATTGGTATTATGACACAAGTAAGCACATAAAGTATGCTTTAAAGGAGAATTAATGTAGGCACCTAATTTAGGTTGGAGGGTCAAAGCAGAGACCTAAAGAAAGAGTAGAAGTTTAGAAGTTAGGTAAAGGGTAGGAAGGAGGGCTTCCCTGGTGGCGCAGTGCTTGAGAGTCCGCCTGCCGATGCAGGGGACGCGGGTTCGTGCCCCGGTCCGGGAGGACCCCACGTGCCGCGGAGTGGCTGGGCCCGTGAGCCATGGCCGCTGAGCCTGCGCGTCCGGAGCCTGTGCTCCGCAACGGGAGAGGTCAAAACAGTGAGAGGCCCGCGTACCGCAAAAAAAAAAAAAAAAGAGTAGGAAGGAGTGGAATCCCAATAAAAGAGCCTGTGCAAGGGTCCTGGGGTTACAGAAGTTGGTGAGTTCATTCAAGGAACTAACAGAGGACATAACATAAAATTCAAAAGAAAAAGGAGCGGAGGACCAGGCTGGAGAGGTGGGCTGAGGCCAGACCAGGTGAGCTTGCTGGATTTTATCTCAAATGCAGGGAGAAACCACAAAAAGGTTCCAAGCAAAGGAGAGGCAAGATCTGATTTACAGTGTTACAAATCAGATTTAACCGTGTGAAGCTGTATGAAGAATGGATGGTAGGAGGGCAAGAGAGACCAGTTAGCACAGTCCAGGCAGCACACAACAGTAGCACAGCCCAGGAAACTGGCAGTGGTGATAGAGGAAAGTAATCAATGTGGCCGGGGGGCAGGGGGGGGCGTGGATAGGGGGTACTGTGGGAAAGGAGGTGGCAAAGAGGACTCTGGTGTGTGGCTTGTGCTACAGCAAAGTTTCCAAGAGTGCAAAGTAGAAAAGTCTACCGGGCAGGTGGACGGGTAGGTGTTGGGCTCCAAAGTGAGGTCTCACCTAAGTGAGGTCTGGGCGGCAGATGGAACGCTGGGGCCTAGGGCACGGGTGCAAGCCTTGGCTGTGGATGAGATTGCTGGGGAGGAGGGCAGACTGCTTCCACAGCCCTTGGTATCGCCTCCCAAACGACGCAGATCCTGGGCACCAGTTATGTGCTAGGCCTTGTGTTCACAGCTTCAAGGTACTAAGGGATCTGGGACTGTCCCTGCCATCAAAGACCTGGTGATCAGTAAAAGATCTCCCAAATGATGCAGCTCACTGCAGGCACCAGGTGGAGAGGAGTCAATTCGTGGTAGAGAGATGAGTGTTGTTAAGAGAAAAAAATAAGGGCCTGCGGGCCTTCAAAGGAGGGAGTGAGCAAGGAAGCGGGAACATCTGTGAAGATTTCTGGGAAGAGGCGGTATTCGAGATATTCCTTGAAAGATGGATAGGATTTCTGGAGCTGGAGAAGTGGAGAAGTCGGGGTGAGATGCCTGTTCTGGGCAACAGCAAGGTCATGGGGCAGGTCAGAGCAGAACACAGTGTCCTGGGGCAATGGGAGAAGAGAGAAAAAGGAAGGTTCTGGCCGCCTGTTGGGGGGGGGGCAGCGGGGGAGGTGGGGAGGACCGAGTGGCAGGCCTGGGGCCCCGTCCTCCTCTGCCGTGTCCCCCACAACTCCTCCAGGACTGTGTGCTTAGCAGGCCCTCAGCAGGTATGGGCGGAACTGAAGTGGCCTCCGCTTGTGCCAGGCAGGGGTCCCTCCAGTCCCCAACCCCATCTGGAGGGGATAACAAACAGGAAATCATGAGACCCGGGGCCAGACGGACATCGGGTCCCAGTACAGGGTGGCCATCCCCCAAGACAATGCCCGGCTCCACCCACCCCTCGTCACCACTGCTTTTGCAGGGTACTTGAAGCTCGTCCAGGCCCTCACCAGCAAGCAGGTCACCGTGGCCTCATAGCAACTTGCCCAGCAAGCAGCAGATCAGGAGTCTTGCTTTAAAGACGAGGAAACAGACTCAGACTCGAGAGAGGTTGAGTGACCTGCCCAAGGCTGCGCAGGAAGAGCTGTCCTTTAAGACTTCTGCCAAGGGGGGCCTTGGTCCGTGGGCTGAGGTTCCCAGCAAGTCAAAATGGGGAGGGGAGGGCCTCTATTTCTGATCTAGTCGGGGCAGAGGGCCTCCAGTCTACCCTGGGAGGTCCAGCTCCATGGGCTGTGCCCCACCATTGAAAACGGAGAGGAGAAGGAAGGCGTTGTAGGCACCGCCCCAAAGTGATTTGGAAAAAGGGAAACACTTCCTCTTTCCACAGACACTACCCCTCAAAGGGTAGTCAGGGCCTGCACTGGCACATCCCCACGGGCACAGGGCCCTTGGCACGGGCGGACACAGTGTCTCAGGTCTTGGCCAGCCTAAGAGGACAGGCTTCCTTCCCTGAGTCCCCTCCCCCTGCCCATGCTGGGATCCTGGCCTGAGGGGGGGCCTGTGCACTATCAATGCTTGGAGATAAAAGGTGAGGGGGCTGCAGTTTCATTCAAAGCCCTGTCCGACAGTCGTCCGGCTGACTCTGCATTTTGGACCCTAGGGAGGGCACTGCTAGCAGTCCCCCCTCTCCCTGGGCTGTCCCTCCTACTGTCCAAGGGAAGAGTGGGCAGGAGCGGGGGGAGGGAGGATACAGACTGAAAAGGGGAGTGGCAGAGGAGCGGGAAAGGAGAAGGGCTCACCCCCTCCAGTCTCTCCAGGCTCCCCCAGACCCCAGGGCCACACAGCAAATGTGTGGATGGAAAGGAAACGTCTGGACCCGATCTTTCGGGGCTCCCATCCCCAGCTCCTCTACAGAGAGCCTCCAACCTCCCTGCCCCCACTCCACAAATGGAAACAAAATAAGAATAAGAACGGTGGCTTCTACACTCTGTTCCTACAGTGTCTGTCTGGATGGAGATGGAGGGAGGGTGCCCGCTGAGCTCTGCAAAGTCCCCGGGCTGCAGTGGGCTGATCTGGGGGCGGGGATGGGTGTGAACAGATTGTATCCGCAGCTTCCAGGACAGGATGGAGATCTGGCCCAGGCCTCTTATCGGTCTTTCCCTCCAGCCTTCAGGATCAAAAACAGAAAAGGGGGCGTGGCTAGGGGGGGAGGCCTTCCCCTACGCCCCCTACTGGGTGAAAGCAGAAGGTCCTGAGGCAGAAGTGGGGGGGCTTCAGCCATGGGAGACAGGGTTTCACCATGGTCCTGAGCTCCCCACACCCAGGAGGGCTCCCCACAATACCCTCCCGCAGCTGCCTATCTGGATGGTAGAAAACACCCCAGCTGTAAGGTCACTTAGCTCAGCCACTTAACCACCGGTGCTGTTTCCTCATGTGTAAATGGAGATAATGTCCCTCTCCCAGGATTGTCCGGATTAAGATTTGTAAAACAGAGATAAAGTCCCAGGCACACAGTAGGTGCTCCACAGATGTTAGCCTCCCGTTCTCTCCAGCCCCCACCCAGAAAGGGCCAGGGTCCCTTTCCACTGTCGTAACACGGGGTACCACGGCAAGGAGACAGCGGTGATCACATGCAAGGTGAACAGCAGAGTGCATTACAGCAATGCTCTCGCCTAACCTCAGCCCTCTGAGGGAGGTTCTGGTCAGATCCCTGGGTTACAGACGAGGACCCACGCTCAGAGAGGTTATCACATCTAGTAAGTGGCAAAGCCAGAACTCGCTACACAGCCTACTCCACCTCCCCCCACCCCGCCCCCGCCCCCGTGGAATTCCCAGGGGGAGCAACAAAAGAGGCAGGTTCGTTTCCTCTCCAGCCTAGACTAGCGATAAGAAATAGAGACCCTTCCCTCCCCAAACACACGACACAATCACAGACGCCTCCCCCTTAAACCCTCTGTGCCCTAAGTCACCGCCCCCTCCAGCACACAAACTGACACCCCTCCCCGGCTCTGGGTCTGACTCTCCTCATCTGCACTCTGACCCTCTCACCCAATACACGTAAGCCATCGACCCCCCTCCCCAACACACACCCAACCTTGACCTCCCCACCCCTAAAACACACCCAGCCCTGACCCTCCCCCCAAGGCACACTGAATCCCAGCCCTCCACAGTAAATACCAGTCCTCAGAGACCACGCCCCAGGGGCTGGTTCAGAGGGGGGATCCTGCCCCATCTCTGGAGCTTCCCACTCCGGCTCCCTGGGAGACGACAGCAGGACAGCTACCCACCTGTCCCCAGTGACCTGGAGAACAGTTCTGTCCTTCCACAGGCCACCGGGTCTCTGAAGGGTACACCCAAGGTCCAGCCTCCTCCTGACCTGGGGAGAGGAATGGGAGGTGGAGGGAGGACCATCCAAACACCTTTGTTGGTGGGAAGTGGGAGGAGGGAGCCTCATGTGCCAGGTTGCCTACAGAAAGGGTGGCAGGGGACCAGAGCATATAATCGCTTGGCTCCTTACAGGAATGGGGGCCACAGATGTCCACCCCTCCTAGGAACTGCCTGACCCCCCGCACCAGCCCCCAGGTGGGGAGAGCGGGGAAGGCGAGGCTGCCTCCATGCCTGAACTTTTTTTTTTTTTTTTTTTTGCGGTACGCGGGCCTCTCACTGCTGTGGCCTCTCCCGTTGCGGAGCACAGGCTCCGGAAGCGCAGGCCCAGCGGCCATGGCTCACGGGCCCAGCCGCTCCGCGGCACGTGGGATCTTCCCGGACCGGGGCACGAGCCCGTGTCCCCTGCATCGGCAGGCGGACTCCCAACCGCTGCACCAGGGAAGCCCCATGCCTGAACTTTGATCCGTCATGCTTCGCTACCCAGTGCTGAGAGCCAGGGTCTCCAGGCCCCTCAGCCCTGCCCAAGAAGGAGGGAGATGCAGGGCTCCCTCAGGTTCCTGGCCGCACCTCTGGTCCCAGAGAAGGGGAAGGTCGGGGAGAAGCTCAGAGGCTGGGGGCCTGGGTAGGAAGAGAAGTTGTTGTTGTTTACTAGGAAGGGCCAGGGCAACCCACAGGCTCACAAAGGGAGGGGGCAGGAAGGGGCATTGCCCAACCCGAAGTGTGGGCACCCCACCCTGGGGGATGAAGGTTAGCAGGATGGGAAGTGGGGTACCCGGAAACCCTCCCCACCCACCTCTAAGAAAGAGGAAGAAGCTTGCAACATTCAAAGAAGGGCAAAACATTAGCTTGTCCGGCACAAGACAGGGCAAGGTCAGGGGTCAGGCCCAGCCCCATCCAACCCTCCGTGAGCCAGGCCCCAGGTGGACAGAGCGTCTGGGGCTCTGTTCCTATCACCTGGGGAAGAGCAAGCTGTCCACCGGCACCAGGCTGAGCACCCTCGATGTCTCCCTCCCTGAAAACCCCACCCTGGCAGGAAGCAGACACTCCAGTCACTGGAGCTGGGATATGAATCCCAGTCCCCACGGACGCAGGCACTACCCCACACAGACACACCCGCCCCTTCCCCAGCAGCCCCGAACCCAGACACTGGCCTCCCCCATCACCTAGCATAGACTGAAGACCAGGCCAGAATCGGGCTTCCGACTCCGACTCCCAGGTCAAAGTGCTGCCGGCTGCGCACCTCCAAGGGAGGAAACAGAAGGTGGAGGTTGAAGTAGGCAGCATCCGCCTGCCCCCTGCCCCAGGGCACAAAGGGTAGGGACCTAAAGTAGCACAGACTTAGAGCCCCTGCTCCCAGTGGCTGGTGGGGCCTGGGAGGGAGGGGGCCACCGTGCAGCCAGAGGAGGTGAGCCAGGAAGCAGTGGTGGCAGTGGGCAGCCGGCCAGTGTGGGCAGTGAGGCGCCCAGCCAGGGCCTGCCCCAGGGACAAAGAGACTCCCTGGCTCCGGGGAGAGGGCGCTGCCCCCACACTGGGAAGGGGGCACTGACCCAGCCCAGCCGGGCGCACAGGGCAGCGGCGCCAGGCAGCTTGCCAGTGGCCACGGGAGAGGCGGTGGGTGCCCGGGGCAGGGTGTTCAGTACCTGCCCGCCAGGAGAGGTGGGACACGTTTCCCAGGTCAGCAGCTGACCGGCCAGTCCGCCGTCCACGGCCCCCTTCTGCGGCTCCCACCCCCTCCTGCCCCAGGCCAGGCCCCGGCTCCCTCCCCCCCGCCAAGCCCTGGCCCGGCGCCCAGCTGGGCCCTGGGGGCCAGAGTTACTGTAAGCGTCCTGGCAGGCCCGAGGCCTGGACTCTGCCAGCTGGCCATAGCTGCCGCCACCTCCCACTACCTGGCTCGGCCAGCCAGGGAAGGTTACCGAGACCCCCACCCGGCCAACAGGCGACCCCTGTGGCAGAAGGCGGAGGCGGAGAGAAAACACAGGCCCTGCCAAGAGCAGGCTTGCGTCCACAGCCGGAGTCCAGGCTGAGCGCCCCCTCCTGGGACACTGCCCCGACCCACCAGGCTGCCTGTGGGCCCCTCCCTCTCACCCTCCCCACAAAGGGAAGCACCACCTAGCCTGGCCACGGCGAGGGGAGGGGATTGTACGCCTCCAAGCCCCTTCCCCCAGAGGCACTGGATGGGGTGGGGCGGAGGTGGGGCGCTGCTCTCAGTAGAGCTGCCATTTCCACCAAATGTCGAGAGGTTTGTTTACCCGCCTCCAGCCTCCGTGTCCAGTCCCTGGAGCTATTTATAAGGCCCTCCACGGCAGAGCGCTGGGGGGGCGCGTGAGAGGCGCGCCGGAGGACAGCACTGTTCAGCTGTGCCTCTGTCCCCCCAACACCAAACACAATCACGGCCATCAGCCTACAAGCCCCCCAGACGACGATCCCCCGTGTCTGGAGGAGCCCTCGCCACCGCCGAAGAGATGTGCCTAGAGGCCCACCTCGGCCTGCCGCCCTCCACCGCCCCTCCCACCATGCCCACCACGCCACTTACTGGCTGGGGATGGCGTGCTATAGCCGCTAACTGGAAGCTGGTGCTGGAGAGTGGTCAGGGCGCCTGGTGGGGAGAGTCCACCCAGCATGGGGGGGAAGAAGAAGGCGTAGGGGGGCACCGGGTATCCACTGAGGTGCCCGCCCCCAGGTGTCGGGCAAGAGCTGCTGTTACTGGCCATGCCAAGCAGCCACAGTCAGAAGAGCAGGCAGACAGTCTGGCCAAAGGCTCTGGCAGGCTTCAGGCCGCCTCTCCTCGGGTCATGGGGCCTGGGCCCAGAGGGGGTTTGGGTGGTCAGCCCACCCCCCCCTTCTGTCCTGGAGCTGCGGTCCAAGGCTAGCAGGCTGACCTCAGCCTCCTGGAGCCCCCACTCCAGTTGGGGGCCAGGTGGGCTGGGGGATGTCCCAAGAGCCGGTCCTTTGGTCAAGCACTTCTGTGAGCTGGCACTTTCCCAGGAAGGTCCAGAGCTGGCCTTCAGGACGCCGAAAGGATCCCTCTCCTAGGTGGGCCCCAGCTAGGTGGCGGGGGAGGCCATGTCCTGTGATGCTGCAGAGAGAAAAAAGACAGGTGAGTGGGCACCGAGGAGCAGGCGCACGGGCATTCCCCGCGGAGCTCCCCAACCTGGGCGGCCGGAGATTTTCCCGTGGCACCCGGCTGAGCAGACAGCTGGCACCATGCCTGGCTGGCAGAGACGGCCTGGGAGTAGGGCCCGGACACTGCTGGGGGTGGCAGGACAGCAGAGCCAGGCTGGGGAGACGGGGACAGAGCCCAGAGCCCAGAGCCGAGGAGGGCCTCTCACCCACAGTCCTGAGAGGAAAGGGTCCCCGGTGCCATGCCACCCCGAAAGGAAGATTCCTGCTGCAGGGGAAGGCAGCTGGCCCTGCTTCCCCCAAAGCGGGTTACCTGAGGTCAAGATGCAGGGAACGTGTGCTTGAAGGGAGGAGGGAGGGGGAGGAAAAGCCGCTTCCCTAAAGCGGTGGCACTTCTCAGAAAAATGACTCCTAAGCCAGGGGGCCCCCGCTTACACCACTTCCCCCCCAAATCCAAGCCCGAGCACCCCAGATGGGTCTGTCCCACGGGCCCAGAGGGGAGGCCCGTTTACATACATACAAATAGGGAAATGGGAACCGAGGACTCCTGGGTATCACCTCCATTGCCTAACAGCATGATGGGCAGGGACTGCCCAGGGTGGAAGCCCCCTACTCCCAGGCAATGGAGGGGCAAGGGAGACCCATCTCAGAGTTCACCCACATACTCTGTCTGCAGAAGCAACCTCCCTGGAGAGGGTGGGAGGTGGGCAGAAGATGAAAAGCCAGATGCCCCTCCACCAGTGCATCCACAAATCCATACCCTGTTTGAACAGCTGGGACCCGAGGACACGCAGAGAAAACACCACGGGTAGCAAGAGACAGAGATGAACCCAGAAATTCCACGACACAGTGAGACAGACAGGCAGCAACAAGAGCAGAGAACGAGACGGAGAACGAGAAGCATCCACAAGAGGTCCAGTATTGATACATGTAAACAGTATCAATAAATATGCACGTATTTATATATGAGTGTGTGTGTATACACACACATGACATATATGAGAGACAAAAAAAAGAGACAGAAAGAAACATGGCCAAGCAAAACCACAATGAGATACCGCTTTGCATCCACTAAGATGGCTATAATCAAAAACACTGATAACGACAAGTACGTGAGGATGCGGAGAAATTGAAACACTCAGACATTGCTGGTGGGAATGTAAAATGTTGCAGCTGCTTTGGAAAACAGCGTGGCAGTTCCTTAAGAGGTTAAACACAAGAGTTACACGACCCAGCAATTCCACTTCTAGGTATCTACCCAAGAGAAGTTAAAACGTAAGTCCAGGGCTTCCCTGGTGGCGCAGTGGTTGAGAGTCCGCCTGCCGATGCAGGGGAAGCGGGTTCGTGCCCCGGTCCGGGAAGATCCCACATGCCGCGGAGCGGCTAGGCCCCGTGAGCCATGGCCGATGAGCCTGCGCATCCGGAGCCTGTGCTCCGCAACAGGAGAGGCCGCAACAGTGAGAGGCCCGCGTACAGCAAAAACAAAAACAAAAAAAACACGTAAGTCCACACAAAAACTTGTACATGGGTGTGGATGTTCATACCAGCACTCCTAACAGCCAAAAAAGTAGAACCGACCCAAATGTCCATCAACTGATGAATGGATAAATAAAAAGTTGTACATCCATACAATGGAATGTTATTCTGCCATAAAAAGGAACAAAGTACCGATATACACGACAACATGGATAAACCCTGAAAACATTATGCTAGTTGTAAAAGACCACCTACTGTATGATTCCATTTACATGAAATGTCCAAAATAGGCAAATCTATAAAGGCAGAAGGTAGATTGTGGTTACCAGGGGCTGGGGCATGGGTTTGAGGGAAATGGGAAGTGACTGCTGAATGGTATGGGGGCTCTTTCTGGAGTGATGAAAATTTTCTAAAAGTGATTGTGGTGACAGTTGCACAACTCTTGTGACTATATTGAAACCAGTGAATTGTACACTCTAATGGGTGAATTTTATGGTATATGAATTATACCTCCATAAAGCTGTTAAGAAAGAAAGAAAGGCGGGGAGGAAGGAGAGAGAAAAGAAAACAGGGCCACAGAGATCCCAAATAAGGACTACCTCCCTTTCCAAGCCCTTCCTCCCCAAGCGCAGGCCGTGCCAGGCTCCAAGCTCCAGGCTCCAGGCTCAGACCTGGAGTCCAGAGGACACACACATGGCCAGCATTTGGCTGAGGACCATGCCTGGGATGGGGGAGTTCTGCCAAGGCCACTATGGACGAGGCCAGGACTTCTGGGCCCAGCCGGGCCGGCCAGCCAGCCTGTGACTGTGCGGGGCTGAGGGAGGGGGAGGGGGACAGGTACTTGCAAGGAAGGGGGGGGGCAGCTCCCCTGTTGTCACCGAGCACGATTTTGACTGTGACTAATTATGACCACCATCGGGCCTCTCTCCTTGCTCCTGAACGAGGTGCCCCCTTCCTGCCCCAGGCCCCTGCCAACTCCCTCCTGGGCTGCGAGGCTGACGTCAGAGGAGCAGGGACCCCACCCGTCGGCCAGCTGCCGCCCTGGCCCCCCACAACCCTGAGGGGCCGCCACACAAGGGGAACTCGAGCCAGCAAGGGAGGGAGGGGTTGGCTGAGCCTCACCAGCGTTGACAGTCAGACCCTCACATACGCGCACACCCACTTGCAGAAACTCACACGCGCAGCTCCAGGGAAAGCGTCCGGTGGCCAAGAGCACGCGTGCTTGCACACCCAGCCCGGGTGCGTGCGGGCACGCACGTGACACGTGAGGAGAGGGAACCCGGAGATGCGATCCTTCCACACCTGGGCTCCACGGATAGTGAAGCCGGCTCCAGGCCTGCATGCCCGGCCCGGGACACGGCTCCCCACAGACGCACAACCACAGCCTCAGAGTTTCCCAAACTGCACCTACCCTGGCCCTCCCCCAGCCAGGCGAGCCTCTGTACCTGCCTTCCTGCGGGCCGGCCCCCCAGTACACAGCAGGGTCCACAGACACAGAGAAGCACGCCGGTGGATTCAGGTCCAAATGGGGGCCGGCCTCTCTGAGGTGAGGCCCAGGAAGCCATTCACTCCAGAACCCAGGCCTCCTGACCCAGCTTTTGGGGGCTGGGGGGCGGCAGGAGGTTCGGTCTGGACCCTCTGGAGCTGACCCTTGACCCCAGAGGAGAGATTGACGACAGCCGCCTTTATGCCTCAATTCTGCCCCCTGAGGAGTTTGAAACTGGACCATACTTCAAACCTCAGCCACAGATACACACCCCAGGGAGAGGCTGGAAGGTGTTCCCCACCCCCATTGGAGCCTCACCAAAGGAGCTCAGCCTGCAAACGTCAGTGCAGTTAGCTCCCTGCGGAGGGCCTTGAGCCAAGGGAGGGGGCAAAGGTTACAGAAATGGGCCAAGGGCCAGGCTGGCCAGGGAACAGGGATGGGCAAGGGCAGGGATGATGGGGGCGGGGCCAAAGAGCACAGGCCTGGCCTCAGAAGGTCCCTCTGGGACCACGACCCTTGCGGAGATGCCTGGGCCCTGGCCCCCTGCACCCAGGGGTGGAGAAGACACTGTCAGAGAATCGAAACCAGCACCAAAGAAAGGGAAAACAAATTACCCACATCCAACCTCCACCCTATGCCCGCCACCTCCACTGCCCGTGGGCACCCTCTCCCGAGGGAGAGGAAAACCACAGGCCCACACCTCCCATACCCAGAGCCCAGCCTCCGCACAGCAGAAAGGGGGGGTGGGGGGAGGGCCGGAGCACCCGCCACCAGCCAGGCACCCCTGCCCACTGGGGCCTCCCTCACCCTCAAAAGGCTCCAGGATCCCTCCCCCAGTGTCAGGTGTCCCCAGCTACCCGTTCTTTATGTCCCCAGAGTCACACATCTGGAGAAAAAGGCAAATGTTGGCCGAGCTGTAAGACAGTAGAAAGAACCAGAAGTCTGAGGGGTCAAATCTCAGCTCTGCCACTCCGGGTGACCTTAGGCAAGTCGCTTAACCTCTCTAAGCAACTGTTTACTCGTCTGTGAACTGCCGACCTCAACAACGGGCTGTGTGATTTAAGAGATAAAAGTCCTGGAAAGCACCTAGCACAGCGCCCACCCAGGACACAGGAGGTGCTGGGCAACGGGTCCCCTCCCTCCCCCGCGCCTGCCAGCACCACCTCGGGGCCTCCCTGGGCAGTATGTCTGCTGTCCCTGCCCCAGCCAGGGCTAGCAGCTGCTGACAGGGCTGGGCGGGAGAATTACCCATTTTCCAGGGTCTGCTTCCCCCCAGACTGAGGACAGGAATGTGGGGAGAGGAATATTCGGGGTGTGGGTGGAGGCCTGACCACAACCCTTTCCCAAATTCCCTTCTTTCATTTCACAAACCAAAAAAGGGAAACCTTTGGACGTGGGGAGGGGAGGAGGGGAAGAGGAATAGACGATTTCCCCCCCTGCCCCCAGGGAGGAGGAGCCAGGGGTCCCCAAACCCAGCTGGCCCTGCCCCCCCTTCTTCATCCACTCCCTCCTCTCTGCTTCCCAGGCTACCCCACTACCATGGCTCCCAAGGAATAGAAGCCAGGCAGTCCCGGACGGGCTGAGAGGAGGGGATAAGGATTGGGGAGCTTAAAACAAGGGGGGAACGGGCTTTCCTAGGCATTCTAGACAGTCAGTGAATCAGATGCAAATGACACCCAAAGCTCAAGCTCAACTTGGGGGCGGGGGACAGGGACTCCAGCCCTGACGGAAGCAAAGACCCAGCCCCTCTGGACCCCCTCCCCTGTCAGGAGCTGGCAGAGCAGGGCAGGGCGGGACAGGGCAGATTTCAAACCAGAACAGTGGGCTGGAACTATTTATAAACTTTCCAGAAAAATACACACACACTCACACACACACAAAGCCAAAACCTCTCCCCTCCCCCATACTCCTCAGATGAACATTACTCCCTTTTCCCCCCTTTTTCCAGAGGCCCCTCTCTCCTCCTCCCGGCCACTCTGGTCCTCTGTTTACCTTTTGCTCTCCAGGCTCTGGGCTGCAGGAAGCCAGCAAGGCCAGCCACATTTTGAGAGAGACCACCCCAGGAGGGCCTGAGAAGGATCAGCGGGGTGAGGTTGGGACAGGTGGAGGGCACCTCTTCCCCACCAGTCCTCAGAAGCCCAGGCCCGCCTCGCTGGAGCTGGGACTTGTTGGAAAACCTGCCCCAAGCACGTGCAGGGCCTGAGCACATCTACGGAGAGAGTCAGGGGAGTGCTGAAGTCCAGCGTCTGGCTTCTGGAGGCTGCCACTGCCCACGGCCTCAAGACACAGCACCTAGTCCCAGAAAAGTGGATCTGCTGTCTCCCCAACTTGTACCCGCCCAAGCTTCTGCCCCAGCTACACAGGGCTGCCTGACCTCCACGGGCCATCATCCCCGCAGTGACTGAATACCAGGCAGAAAGGGCAACTGGACAACCCAAGCCCAGGCCAGGCCAGGCCAGGTGCTGGGAGGAGGAAGTGGGGGAGGCGGGGATGTCTGCTGGTCAGGGCAGTGTCCCGACTCCGCACCCCAGGGACTGCACCCCGGAGCCCCCTGGGAGATGTGCCCAGGGCCTCCGAAGCCCAGGGTGGCTGAGGGGCCCACCCAGAACCAGAGCTGAAGCCTCCCACCCAGTCTTCCCTTGGAGCAGAGAGCAGGTGAAAGGGCAGGGGGCAGCCCGGGCCTCAAGGAGAGGGATGGGCCCACGGGGAAGGAAGAAAACAGGAAGGGGAAGAGATGAGGCTGCCGAGGCCACAGCCAGACCACAGGAGTGTGTGGACCACACAAAGGCAGCTCTGTCCGGGTCGGGGACCGAAGGGGCGCAGACAAAAGGGGACAGCCCCCCAGCCTGGAAACCACCGTCCTCACAGCCAGCCTGGCACGGGGCTTTCCCCACCCCCACCTTGGCAGCTGCCCCCTCACCACCGTCTCCCCTCTCCGCGGTGCAGGAAGCATAACTCTCACAAGGGGCGGGGGCTGCCGAGCACACAGAGCAGCAGGTATGTGCGCGGCTGCGCGGCTGCAACCCGCCTCCCCCAGCCCCTCAACTGTGCTCCAACCCTGCCCCGGGGCGGACTGACTGTTGGCACGACCCAGTGCTACCAGCCCCCTCCCGGCGTCCTTCCCTAGGGACCCGGGCTGCAGGGAAGCCGGGAACGCCCGCCCCCGCCCCCCTCCCGCCTCAGGATATCCTTTTGGCTCTGACCCCAGACCAGGCCTGAGTCAGCCTGTGCCCCGCCCCACACCCCCCATCCAGCGACCCCCAGGAACTCCCGACTCCCCACGCTCCACACCCACCTACTCAGGTGGGGCTAGAACTAGGGGGAATCTCTTCCCCTCTCCGCCCCCAGCTGAACAGGGAAGCCCACCAGGGGGTGGGGCGGATGGTCACAAGGTCCCAGGACCAGCCCCTTAAAGCACAGGGCCTGCGGGATCAGGGCGAAGCGGGTGCAGGCTGTGTGCGGAGGGGAGAGGAGGCCCTGCGGACCACCACCTCCCCGGCCCCAAAACACACACAACTGGGGATCCTGCCCAGAGGCCCTCCCTACTCCAGCCTGGACCCCAAGAAACCACAGAAACTCCCTGGGGAAGGTAGTTTCCATGAGAACACAGGACGGGAGAAGGCTCCAAAGGGAAAGGGGACAGGGAGCGGAGGTTCCAAGAACGGGCATCTTTCTGGGACAGCGGGACCCAGGCTGGAGGGGACAGGGTCTGCACAATCGGTCAGATTCACAGTCAGCCACAGCCAAGCACAGCCAGACGTGGTCACAGTCTCCCCGACGCTCAGTCTGAGTAGGTGGCTGTGACTCCTTCCCACAGACAGAAGTCTGGGGGGCCCTGGGGGATCTGGGGCATCGGAGACCACACACACTCAGCTTGAAACAGCCCCCTGGGCATGCCCCCCCAATCCCCCCCGCAAACTGTGGGCCTAGGGGGAGGGGCAGCTCCCTCCCCACAAGAACCAGGGTAGTGCCCAAGGCGGCCATCTCCACGGCAACCAATAACAAACATCCCGGGAACCACAGAGAGCCAGGAAGTGACAGCCACGTGACAGGAAGACAGTTTTTTCAGTGGGGGGGGGGGCCGAGGAAGATTGTTAGCAGCCCCTGGGGAAGCAGCTGTCCCCTAAGTTTCCCCCACCTGGAACTGGAGAGAAGAGGTCAGCTGGGAAGGTGGCCACACATACACCCCCAACGCCACTGCAGTGTGCGCAGCTGGCCGCAGGGCTGACGGGCCCTCCCTTCCCGCCTGCCACTCACGGTTCTCCCCTTTGGGTCCCCCTCCCTTCCACTTCCTGCCGTGACTGGAGATCAGAGAACTCCCCACCGCAGCTTCCCCTTCTCAAGTCTCGATTCCTGGGCTGAAGGTTTACTGTGGGGCGAGGGACACAAGGAAGGAGGGCTGGGGACCTGCGGTAGGACCCAGGGGACAGAGGCTCCAGGGGAGGAGCCGGGAGGCAGCTACTCCAAGGTAGGTGTGTACACACAGGCACACATAGAGTGAGTGGGTCACGGTGACACACCACCGGGCGCAGTGACACACAGAGACTGCCTGACCTCAGGCAGCTCTGGGGGGAAGCGAGCAGGGCCACTGGATCCGCCCCGGCGCGCCCCACTCCAGCTCGGTTCCTGATCCTCCGGGTTCAGCTCAGGCGTCTCCTGGCCTCCAGGCAGGCGAGGTCCCAACAGTGCCCAGCCCCCACCGCCTCTCCCCTGCCTTTCGTGCTGAGGAATCCCCCTCCCTGCTCCAAGGTGCTCGCCCAGACGAGGGCACCTTGGCCGGAGGCGGGGGGAAATGGAACCTCCCGCCACCCCCCTCCCCTTCTCTGCAGATGTCCCAGACTATATTTAGCCCAAACCGGGCGGCTAGCCAGACCCAGACTCCCCACTGGCCCGGAGCTGAGCTCCCAGTTTTTATGCAATTAAAACATTAACAGAGAACCACCCCCATCCACACACCCCCATACCCCCCAGCCCAGCCAGAGCAGCAGAGCTCAGAAAACACGACAAGGGCAGCCCAGCCCTGCAGCCAGCGATGCGGCTGGCGGTCATCGGGCAGATAGCAATAAACTCACCCCCTTGTCCATCTCCCGGGCCCTAACCCCCACAGGCAGGACAGGGACATCACCCACGAGATCAGGTTGACACTTGGGTGGGGGGGCGGTTAGGCTTTCCTTGTTCCGGGGCCGGAAGGGAAAGGCATATCCAGTGGGTGGGGGGTTGCCTGGTTGCAGAAATTCCACCTGTCATTTTGCAGCCCCCCTCCCTGGCCGGCTCCAGTTACAGGGCTGGGGGTTGGCAACAGGTGCTGGCCAGGCTGGCAGCAGTCTAATCCCCCACCCGCTCCCCAGGCTGACGGTGGTGCCTGAGGTCCAGGCAGGGGCCCTGGCCAGCAGGATGCCGGGTAAAAGAAGGAGGCATTGCTGCCTGGTGGGGAGGGGGCAGCCCAGGCCCCTTCTGTAAGACCTGGCCCCCTGGACTCTGTGATGTGTGTTGGAGGGTCTGGGGAAGGCAGGGAAACCTTAGTTCCACCGCACCTATTTCATTTCCCCACGATGCCAGGCCGGGCGGGCTAGAGCGTGGGAGGTCTGTCTGCCTGCCTCTTCCTCCTCCTCCTCCTCTCCAAATTCCAGGAACAGGCAAGGGAGGCTCCAGTTGCAGAGAGAGCAAGCAGGCGGTCCCAGCTGAGAGGGAGGGGGGCGGGGACTGGAGCGGGAGGCAAGATCCAGACGAAGCAAGAGACGCCCACGCCCAAGCCAGACAGGACAGACACACCGACACTGACACATTCTCACACTCTGGGCCTGGTCCCCGAGTGCCGCCCACTCTGCAGGGACACCCAGACTCCCTCAGCCAATCCTGCCCATCCCCAGAACACTCCCTGGACACCCACGGAGGGCCAGGCCTTCGCTCCCACCCCACATCCCCCCACAAACCCTGTGGGCTCCGTACAGCAGCCAGAGGGTGGAGAGGGGAACCGAGGGAGGAAAGACAGCAGGCGTCAGAGAGGACATGGAGCCAAAGCCCTGGGAACTGGGGTATCAGTTGCCACACTCCTTTCCCAAAACCCAGTAAGTCAAGACAACCCTGGCCATCTTGCCAGGAGCCCTGCCAGCTTCCCACACTCCCCAAACCACCACCACTAGAAAGGGTGTGGGGTGCTGGGTGAGTGGAGATTACCCCCATTTACTCATCACAGGGATAGGATTACCCTCCCCAGATGCCCATCACCCCCAAACCCAGACAGAGCTCCTAAATGGACCCCACAGAGTCCCAAACACACCCACCCGTACAGCCCAGTCTGGGTCCTGCCCTGCCCGTGCCAGTGCCACCCAGAGGACAGGGAATGGGGCCCTGAGGTTTCATCTGGGGGCAGGCCCCACCCTGTCACACAGTTCTGAGGACAACCCACCTAACACCCTCAAGTCTGAGCAAGGAGTGGCGCAAGGGTGGGGGTGGAGGGGTTCCCAGAAGGCAGAGCCAGCTTCCAAGACCAAATGATTTAGGGGAAGTGGAGCTAATTAACTGGGGTCTGGGTCAGTACCCCCAAAACAGACCTTAAGGGCCACTCAGACAATGCCCTTTCCCCCCACAATAGACATGCTGGCAGGAACCACGTCATGGTACATGTGGGTGACTATGCCTAGCAGGGCGGCATGGGGGAGATCAGGATGGGGCTGCCCGCAGCTAGCTTCCTGCCAGGCTGCCACATGGCTGGGAGTAGGCAGGGGACCAGAGAGATTTCCCAGAGTGGTAGCAGGGGCATTTAGGGTCAACCTGAAGGATGGGGATTTGGGGGCTATAAGAGGAGGCGGCCAGGATTAAGCGGTTCCGAGCCCAGGGTCTTCTCAGAACTGCCACTGCATCTGCACTGCCCTCATCAGTCTGGCAGGGCAAGTCCTGAGGTGACCACCACATGCACACGCATTCACACCCTCCAAATCCAAGATCCTCAGCTCCCAAGGGTCAACTCCAGTCTGACCCTAGTGACCGCTCTGTCTCAGGACTGACATGGCCCAGACTCCCAGGCAGAACTGATGGCCTAGCCCCTCCCACTGCACCAACATCTTTCATAGCCACAAACTCCCTGATTCCACAACTACCCCTCTTCTTCCTCCAGGTCCAAATACTCTTTCTCTTATTCCCTCCCCCAGACTCATCTCCACCCCTCATAGGGGAAGCCCCAAGGCTCCAAACCACCCCACACTGCAACCTGGGGCTTCCCCAGCCCAGCCTCCCCATCAAGCACAAGCCCTGGAAGAGAGTTTGGGGCTTGAGCCCATTTCCTAGCAAGACCTGGCAACCTTACTGAACCACTTCCCCAGAACCCTGCCCTATGACCGCTGCAGCCAGGGAAGGGGACAAGACATATCCCTGAATCTCCTAACCAGGAAACTGGAGGAGGAACGGCAGTTAGGAGCGGAAGTGAGGGTTGGGGGTAAGCAGCATGGGGTGGGGGAGTGGGGGAGTGTTCCTCTGAAAACACACACACACACACGCACACACACGTGCACTCATCTCGCAGGTAGAAGGCAATCTGGTTACAGAAGAGGGAACTGGCACTAGTGGGGGCCAAGGGTACCCCTCCATGCCAGCACGTGGGCAACCTATCCAAGGTAGGATGAACGGTGGAAAAGCGTCTCCAAGACCGGGGAGCTTTTCTTATCTGATTTCCACATGAGTTAGTCCCCATCCCCAGCCTAGCACACTGGAGGCCTGGCCTCCTTCTCACGGAGCCTGACAATAGGGCAATGTCCAGAGAGGAGAAGGGGCATTGCCAAGCAGATTTTCCAGCGCCCCCCTCCCACATACACATCTGGCTAGCAGCTTCCCCGCCTTCTGGGTGGCACCAGGTCCCAGACACCCTCGGCAGAGCAAAGACGACCAATCTATTCCTTCCTCCCTACGCCCCCAAAAGCTTCCATAACCCCGTGGTGCCACCCGACCCTGAGACATCCCTCCCTGGCTGCACTGGCTCCCGTCCCCAATTCTGACGGCTCTCCGTGCTCCACGGGGGACACCAGCTGAATGGGCCCCGCCCCCCAACCGGCTGCCTCTGGTGGGGGTGGGCCCCCGGGCTGATTCTCCCCAAACCACAGGGCGGCTCAGATAACAGGAGGGAAAGAAGGAGGGGGCTAGTCCGTTGGGCATCCGATCTCTCCCCAAACAGGTTTGAAAGTCTTTTTGTTTTGCTTGTTTGTGAAGAGAAAAGTGAGAGAGAGCAGGAGTTCCCAGCGGCGGTTCTGCCACGGCTCGGGCGCCGGAGACACGCGCGGCAGACGGCCCCAGACGCCTCACGGCTTCGCGCGAAGACACGGGCGCAGACAGACGGACAGACGGGGCTCCCCCACCCTGAGCACGGTGGCGCGGGGTTGGGAAGCCCAGGAAACCCCAGGTTCCCGTCGGAACCCGCCCGGCACCGGGTCCCCGCCCACGGGTCCTCTCAGGAGAAGGCCAAGGGGCCGCGATGCCTGCGGGAGCCGGAGGCTCTCCAAAATCCCCGGGGGAGAGGTTACCTCGCAGTAGGGGGAAGCAATCCGTCCGGGTCGCCCGCGAGCACGGCGTCTGCCCTGACCCTGAGTCTTGGAGCCGCTCGGCGTCAGGGGTTGCGGGGTCCAGGGAGAGGAGCGGTTTGGGGGGCCGCGGCTCAGGGGCGCGGGGCGAAAGCAGCGGCCATGGCGAGTCACGTGCGGAGGCTGAAACTTTACCCGGAGCCCCAGACCGGGGGGCGGAGGGTACCGAGCAGCGGGGAGGCCCTCACCCTCGGGCCCGCCCCCGTCCGCCCTCCGACCAATCACCAACAAGGGGCGGGCCCACAGTATCACGCCCCCCCCTCCCCTTAACAGACCCGGGAAAGGGCGAGTCTTAAAGGAGCCGCGCCTAGCAGAAGGCTGGACCGTGGGAATCTGGGAGAATCCCTCCCTCTGCCCCAAAAGGAGAGATTCAGAGGGAGAAGGGGGAGTTCTCCGCAAAAAATGGAAGGAGGGCTCGGTAGGGAAAGGACTGCGGTGTGCGGTATCACACTCCCTTCCCTCCAACGACACACCCACACTCACAGGGGCAAGGATCATACGCACACACCCCTCACACCTAAACCGGGGTTAGAGGGGCTGCGACGTAATATGGAAGCGAATACAGTGACTCCGGCCCTATCTGTCAAGCCCCTGACTCCCACAGTTATAATCCTCCTCCAGAAACCCCTTGAAAATGAGAGCTGTGTGACCTTGAGCAAGTCGCTTCCTCTCTCTAAATTCTAATTTTCTCACTGGCAAAAAAGGAGTGCAAAAGCAGGTAGACCGCCCTCAAGTACACCTGCTCTCCTCGTCTCCCCCAGACACGTTTCCAGCTCAAGTGGGTCGGAGGAACTCTGGCCCAACCCAACCCTTCAGCAAACCCCAGAACCCTCCCCCAAAAAGGACAGCGGCTCTTGTGATCTTCCAAGAGCCGAGTAGGGGGCGCCCAGGAGCACCCCTACGTGCTATGGGACTCTCAGACCCAAGCTTCTTTCTCCTGGCCCAGGCTGGAGGAGCCAGGAAAGCTCGCATTCTTGTTCCAGCGGGGCAGGATCTGAATCACTCTCCCTCTGCAGAGACCCCAATCCCCAACACAGCCACAAGCCCCCTCCCAGCCTGCTGCGCCGATTGGGAGGACCATCTCCCCATCTCTAGCAGTCCACTGGGGGAGAGAAAGAGGAATCAATAGGGAACACCCCCCTCCCCGTCCCCGGTCAGAGAAGTAGCCACAAGTGCCCCCACAGGACTTCCCACTGGAAGAGGAAGTGCCACACTCCCAGGCCTCCACCCCAGTGAGGAGACTCAGCCTGACCCGGCTGGCAGAGCTCTCAAACCCACCGGCCCGACGGCCCCCGCTTTATAGACAAGGAACCGCAGGCTGAGAGTGGACACGGGTTTAGTCCCCGATCACCCTGGCACCGGTTGCACAGCCGGGTCTAGGACTGAGGTATCTGATTGTCTCTCTCCAGCTTTGGGGCCCCAGCCTGGGTGAGGTAGGACAAGCAGGGTCGGCGGGACGCTGTGCCCTGAGGTCCGGCGGCACAGGGGAAGAGCGTCCGGGCAACGCTTCCCCAGGCCCCTTCCCGCCTGCTGGGCCTGGCCGTCTCCCGCTCCCGTCTGGATTTCCGTCCGCCGGTGCGAACCGCCCGCCCAGCCCCTCCCACCCTGTCCCGTCCAGATCCATCCGCAAACATGCGCTCAGCGGGCAGGAATGCGCCAATGGCTCCCAGATGTGGACGCCGACGCTTAACCCCTTCCCCCCCAGCTCCCCCCACCACCACCACCCAAAGGCGTTCTAGCTTGAGTCCAGCCAGCAGCAGGGGGCGCCGCCCAGATGAGGGACCAGCCTGGGAGGGGACTTAGTGCCAGCCAACCCCCAAGCCCGTACAGGCTCCTCCTGGCCTACATTCTACCAGTCTTCCTTCCCGCGGAGGCTAGAGGGGAAGGATCACAGACACAGAAATACAAGTGTGCACAAACACAGGTATACTGCCTCCCACGAAGGGTGGCCTTCATGTACACCTGCCAGCACGGAGGGTCAGGTGCGCTCGTGCACACGGAGATGCAGGTGTGCAAGTGCACACCCAGGACACGCATATGTGCACACGCATGTGCACGTTTAGAGCACACCTGTATGCACATATGTATGCACATGTATGCACACAGAACAAGCACATACAAGACAGGCATCTGTGCATGCACAAGGTCATGAAGCAGAAGGTGCGGCACACTCCTGGACAGAGCAGTAGACCCAAGGGCAGATGAGGGAAGAAATTCATGCACCCACAAACCTGCTCCCCACAGGGGGCAGTCGCTCACGCACAGAAGATCGGCACCCAGGTATACAAGCATACAGCCTGCACACCTTTAGGGCAGTCCCTCCCTGCCCAGCTGAACTCCAGCTGTTCTGGGCCCACTCCAGTGTCCCCACCGCCCCACCCTCCAGGGACCCTCATGCAGGAGGGAGAAGGAGGCAGCAGGAGACTGGCAGAGGGAGAAAAGCCACAGTCCCAGGTGCTCCTCACTTCTTAAAAAAGACACTCCTTCTTGGGGCCTACCCTTCCCCTGCTGCAGGCAGAAGGAGATGGGCTGGGGGAGGAGCCTGAGCAGCTGGCTTCCCAAGACAGGGATCCCTCTTCCCACTAGAGGAAATCTGAGAGAGCCCTGATAGGTGCAGGGCCGGTGACAGGCCCCCCCACACAGACAAAGGAGATACAAAACAGCTGTGAAACACCCCGGGAGAGCCCACACTTCCCCCCAAACAAGGCCTCCCTTTCATGGCCTGTGGGGAACTCCTGGAGAATAGCATCATTGGTCATCGGAACAGAGGATGGGAAACTTTGACCATCTGGATGCAGGTGGGGTGGAGGTGTCTGCTGGAACCCGAACCGACCCCAACAGACTCCTCTCCCCCTCCCCAGCCACCCAGCTCATCCCCAAAGCCCCCTCATGGCTCCCCACATCTGATTCTCAGGGTCCTGGAGGGTCATCTAGGGCAGGGCTCCTGCTTCCATTGTACAGATGAGGAAATTGAGGCTCCACCAGGGGATTGCCTTGCTCAAGGTCATACAGCTTGTCAGTGGCAGACCTAAGATTCAAACCCACAATCCCTTCCTCACACGCCCTCCCATTTACTCTGAACGAAATACATTTCCATGCAGTACCCTGCTCTCTCTTCCTTTACCCTCTCAGCAGAGCATATGGAAGAAACACCAGCCTTGCCTGGCTCTGCAGAGTTGTGGGTGGGGCCAGGACATGCCAGAGAGAGATCAGAGAAGATGCTGGGAGCTACACACATAGCCCCCAACCCCACCCGCAAGCACGATGCCCACCTGCCCAGCAGGCATGGCCAGTGACTCAGCTGCATCCGGGGGAGATGCCAGGGCAGTGACTCACCTACCGAGAAGAGCTGAGCCTGGCACCTTGCCAGCCCCAGGACAGAAGTGACTTAGTCACCGAGACTGTGATACCCAGCAGGCACAGCCCAGGGACTGGGGACAGGGGCAGGCTGTGTCCTCCATGGTTATGTGTATTACAGGCTTCCTGGGGCGAGCCATGGCCTTACCCGCCCCCGCCCCCGCCCCACTGCTCACCCCCACCACGCCAGGCCCTGCTCCGGTGCAGACAAGCTTTGTGAGACCCCCTGGGCTGCCCTGCGTCTCCCCTGAAGCCTGCCCCGTGCCCATTACTCACCACCCACTCTCCCAGCCCCGCCTCCGCCTGCCACCCAAGTTGTACCCAGGCTGTGAGTCTCCTTTAACATGTCTTGGCAACACCTCCTGCCGCCACAGCCCCTCTCACCACCACCCGCCCCCCCCCCCAAATACACACATACACTCATACACACTTCTGCCAGCAGCTGCTGAAGTTGTTCAGCAGGAGGGGAATCGGGAGGGTGGGTGGGGTGCGGGGATCGAGTTACCAGAGGCTGATGGGGTGGGCTGCCACCCAATCCCTTCCCCAGCTCGTCCTCCTCCCTGGGCACAGCCTGCCTCACCCACCTGCTCCCCTCCCACCTCTGGCTGGCAGTGGACTCCACCCAAGCTAGAAAACAATAAATGTTCAAGGGTATTTGTCATGCTAAGACCAGCCCAGTATCTGAGAGAGAGGGAGAGAGAGAGAATGAGAGAGAAGACAGCGATGGACAGAAAGAATAATTCCCGTGCTCAGTGCCCAGGCTACAACCACTAGGTGTGTGTATCTCTGCGTATGTTGAGCCAGAAGTGGACTCAGTAACTCCCCAAGTCCTGGGAGAGTTGATGGGGCCCAAGAGGAGCTGACCGGCTGGACAACCTCAATCCATTTGCACTATTGATTTCTCATACACTGCAGCCGGCCTGATGGGGGCGTGGATGATAAGTAAGCCCCCCAGAGACATAGAAACTGAGCGGAGAGGGGGGAGGGGCCCCTGTGCCCAATCTGTGACCCACTGAGACCATGGCAGGGGAATAGGAGCCATCGAGCGGCAGGAGGGAGGGTGGGGAGTTGGATTCAAGCCTGTCTGGGACACCTCCTTCCAGCAGCATCTGAAGCTGATTCAAAGAAAGAAGGTGGGGCTTCCCTGGTGGCGCAGTGGTTGAGAGTCCGCCTGCCGATGCAGGGGACACGGGTTCGTGCCCCGGTCCGGGAAGATCCCACATGCCGCGGAGCGGCTGGGCCCGTGAGCCATGACCGCTGAGCCTGCACGTCCGGAGCCTGTGCTCCGCAGCGGGAGACGCCACAACAGTGAGAGGCCCGCGTACCGCAAAAAAAAAAAAAAAAAAAAAAAAAGAAAGAAAGAAGGTGGTGGACAGAAGCACCATCACTGGCTACACAGGCAGGGCTCTGAACAACTCGAGAGAGAGGGTGCCATTCATACCCTGGTCTATGGAATAGCGCCCCCTGCAGTTGTGCAACATGGTGGCCCTGGGGATGAGGCTGAATTCTGAGGAACCACGTTTCTGCACTGAACTTTCTTCCCCTGCACCTCCAACCAGCTGCCTCTGCCTCTAGGCCTCAGAAGGGCTCACTTCTGACTGCGATCAGAAGCCAATAGCAATCTCCCCGCACCTACCCCCTTCCTTTGTTGAGGGGGATTGGCAAACAACCACCTTGACCTAGGCACGGCAGGATGGGTGCTCACAAAAGGCTCTGGAGAGTCTGGAAAACTGCATCCTAGCCCTTGGTCTATCCCTAACTCATCCTGGGACTGTAGGCACAACCCCCAGCCCTCTCTGAGTCTCTAAAATGGAGTTAGACCGAGATGCCCCTTCTCAAAGGGGTCTCCAAGCTCCCGGCTCGCCAGCCTGTGAGACTTTTGGAACCTGCCCAGCACCTTGATTCACATCAGTGGCCACAGGCCACCTAAACAAACCCCAGCCCTGACCTCCTTCCAGCCTGGACACAGACTCTCTCCACATGGTGGAGACTTATAAACACACCCAGCTGGGGTTTACGGGAGACCCTGTGTAAACAAGCAGAGAGGGAAACAAACCAGGAACCCAGCCCTTGCTGCAGGAGGGGAGGGAACACAACCAGGTCCAGGGAGAGACCGTGACAAGAGAAAAACCAACAGTGCAAGGGGCCTGGGCTGGGGTTCCAGTGCAGCCAACGACTGGTTGAAGGTCCTAGGGCAAGTCACATGCCCTCAGCCTCGCCCTCTGTAAGGGGGAGGGAGGGATGGTCCAGGCGCCTCTAAAGCCCCTTCTGGTGCTGAGTCTATTCGGACAGAGAGAGCCCAGTCCAGCCCATCTACCAGGTCAGGACCCTCTCCCCCTCTCAAGGTCCTACCCCTGCCCGCCTCGCCTCCTTGCCCTGTGTGCTGCCCCTCCGGCCCTGCCTCACTCCCCCACCCGCCTGCTTACCCTCACCTTGGCCAGCCCCTCTGCCTGCCCCGTGCTTTTCTGCACGTCCCTCCTGCCAGGGGACAGACCAACTAAAAATAGTCCCTGCAGCCTTTCTCGCCCACAGCTGCCCAAAGAGCAGGAAATGAGGGGGGCAGGGAGGCCCGTGTCCTGCTCTCCCCCACAGACTCCCAGCCCCAAATCAGGTCCAGCCCTCCAGCCTGGGGCTAGTGCCAACTTGGCCATCTCGGGGGCATCCCACACCCCTTCTCTAGGGGGAGGCCTGCCCAGAAGTGCTTACAATCAGAGAGCTGTCCTTACCCCACGGGAGGAGGAGAGAGGAGGCCAGCGGTCTAGAGGGAAACCTTCCCAATTTCTGAAAAATCAGTGCCAACCACATTGTGGGCACCGAGAGGGCAGGGCCTGGCTCCACTGACTGGTCTTTTGAGGGCAGAGGGAATTGGTGTGGGGAAGTTTGTGCTGGTTTTCTTCATCCTGGCCCAGCTGGAAGGAAGACAAAATAGTGCCCCAGCCTCAATTACGCTAATCCCCTGCTGCCCCAAACGTGTGGGTGCAGACAGAGGGTTTTCGGTAGCCCCCCCCCCAGATACCATGGGAAAAAAGCTCAAGAGGCTAGATCTTGCTTCCCACACGTAAAGATGGAAGCCTGGAGGTAAGAAGAGGCCATGCCTGCCGGGCTGGGCAGATGCTGCCCTGAAGCTGAGTCAGAGGTTAGGAGGGAGGGGCCGGGGTGCTGGGGCACCAGGGGCTATAACGCCCCCACCCCTAACCCACCTGGGATTTCTGACGCCTCCCAGCCCTGGGAGAAGGCCCTCCCCACGCAGGAGGAAGGAAACCAGCTTAGCGATTCTCTGGAGGCCTGCAGAGCAGCCCTGCACCATGAGGCAGGCGGGAAACCCAGGAGTCCTGGCGCCCGGCCCAGAGAGTGAATGAGAGAAATACCTTGGAGTGGAGGAAACAGCCCAGAGTGAGGCAGACACATGCTGCCCCAGCAGCTCCCAGATATGGCCCTTAAGGAAGAACTGGCCAGAGGGGCTGGCTGGGGCAAGCAAACACATTTCTGAACAAGAAGAGAGAAGAAAGCAGAGCCCTGCGGATGGGGAGGGGGCCCGGCCAGCCGGTCTCTCACCTCCTCTCCTCTCCTCCCGGTCAGAGTCCGAAATGCTGAGGTTAAGGGCACTAAATATCAAAGAGGTCCTGGGGTCCTAGGTGTGTTCTCCAGTTCCCTTATCTCCAGACCCCAGCCTGTTCGTTCCTGAGCTTCCCCTGGCACCCCTTCCCTGGGGCCAAGCCAAGCCAGGAGTCAGCAGGCCCAAGGTGGTGCCTAGGAGGCCTGGGCAGTGCCAGGGGCAGCCCTCATACCATCCTCCCACTGGCTTCCCTCCTGCCTGCTCTCAGCCGCCACACATATCTCAGCTGTCGAATCCGATTAGGGCTCCTGCCCAGTGAGCCGGACAAGGAGGCCACTGGGCAGGGGAGAGACAGGGACAAGGACGCTGAGCAGGAATGGCAGGAGGAAGGTGGAGACGGGGCTCAGGGGAGAGGGTGTGGAGTCCCAGAGGAAGAGAGCTGGTGGCCAGCTACAGCCTACATTAGGGGAATTCTGCAGCCCCTGGGGCAAAAACCCTGTCTGCCTCCTCCATCCCCCAGATGGGCAAGGATGGGGGAAGGGAACTGAAGGCGGAGAGATGACCTAGATTAGAAAGAGAATCCCATCCTAGAAACCTCCCCCTGCCCCCACCCCGCGCCATTACTACCATTTGCACTGGGCTGTAGGGTATTGCTTTATGAGGTCTTTATGGCCGTATCTCTATTAGGCAAGCGGGTCTTGTTACTATAGCCATTTTTATAAATGAAGAAACCAGAGGCTTAGAGAGCTGTATAAATGCACGTAGTTAAAAGAGCGAGCTGAGTCTCACCTTCAGGCCTGATTCTCAGTCCACGGCTCACACTCAGAATTTACTTTCCTTCCTGGGTCAAGAGCAGAATGAAGTCACGCCATTATCCAAGTTTTCCTCTAAAACCAACCCTTTGGGGATCTGGGAGTCATGGAGGGATACAGAACACACCCCACACCCAGACAGAGTTACCAGATAGGGATGTGCCACTCACCTACCACACAGAGAGCTAGAGGGGTTCCCTCAAAATGTGACCCATCTCTTCCATTGCTCCCCACCCCGGTCTGCTACGCCCAGAGGCAACACCCACACTTACAAACACGGTTACCCCGACAAGCCATACACCCCTCCTGCAAACCCACCAAGCCAGAATGAGATGCCCTAGATGCCCTAGAGAACAAGGCCTGTCAGCCCCCAATGAGAGGGACAAACAAGTCACTGTAAACAGTAGGCATCATCCAACCCTCTCCCAGAGAGCCTGCAGGAGGGCAGAAGCTTTGGGGTAACACCAGGAGCCTGAGCTCTGAAAGCCAAGGAGCCCAGGGAGCTGGCATGGCTGGGCGGCCTCCCTGATCTGGTCCACACCCCCTTCCCCAGCCATCTGGGCTGAGTCTGTTCTGGCCTGGGCCACACTCTGGGATGTCTCAAGGCACCCAGTCACCTCCATCCTAAGATTATAGATCTTTCAACCATATGGTACACACACACACACACACACACACACACACGGTGCGGGGGTGGGAGCTTTTCATAGGTGTTGAGGTGTTGGCAGAGATGGGAAAGACAGCTCTTTAACCTGAAAGAACTTTCCCCAGAGAAAAAGGTCACACTCACACACACACACACACACACACACACACACACACAGAATTGTTCACAACCACCACTACCCTCCAGCAAAGCCTTTGGCCACTCAAATGTGCAATGAGCCTGGAAGGGGGCACTGGTTCTCCAAGGTGAGTAGGGAGTGGGGGGCAAAGTCCTGAGCTCTTAGGGCTGGGGGGGCAGAGAGGAAGCAAGAGAGGAATCTCCCAGGGAGTCTCGGGTCCCCGTCCGGCTCCCTGTCTGGCTCTCTGTTACCCCAGCTCTGCCAATTCTCCCCTCGAGGTGAGGTGGGGGAAGGGGGATTAGGCAATACTGCAAAGGAGGGTGCAGGGGCTGGGGCCTGGGCGGACCTTCCCCCCACTTGCCATTCTTAGCTGGAGAACGGGAATGCCTCGAGGGGCGTGCAGCAGGGGCGCCGGAGGGCGCAGGGGCTCTGAGCTTCCAGACACCCTTCTGCTCCCAGGCTCCCACCTCCCTGGACTACAGCGAGCAGTGGGGGAGGAGGCATGGGGAAAGCCTGAACTGCCGAGAGGGAAAAGACCAGATCAGAAGCGGAGAGGCCAGGCGGAAGGCGGCCCAGGGAGAATTGGGAAGGGGTGTGCGTGGTCCTACCTGCTCAGGTGCGTGCCGGCGGGGGGCGATGGGGTTCCCAGGAGAACTGGGGAAGCCCTCTCAGCTCGATTCAGGATTCCCCCCTGCTTCTGGGTTAGGCTGCTGCAAGAGGCACGGGTTCCCGTTGGGTCCTAAAGCCCACTCTCCAACAAGGAGGCTCTCCCCACCCTCTCCCACCGTCCCTGACTGGGTCAGCGGATGCAGAGCTGAATTGATGGGGCAGAAAGAACTCACTGTAGAAAGACGAGGTCTGAGTCATGGGCTGGGACAGCAAGAGTCCCCAGTGTCAAATACACAGCACATGGCTGATTTTAGCTGAGGGTATTATGGGACAGGAGAAGAAGACATTTCTTCTGCCTGCCCTGACCCGATGAATTTGGGCTTTGGGACTGAAGCTGGGGTTCAGATCGCTTTCCTAATCACTCCCAAGTAGCTTGGCTATTGAGAATTTGGGGAAGGGGGAGTTCATTTTGGACGGGAGCTCACTTCTACCCTCCGCCTCCTAGACAGAGCACAGTCTCCCCATCTCTCCCCCACTATTCCTAACTGCCTAGAAGGCCACGCCAAGTGGGAAAAAAAGTCCTGATTTCCAGCAAGTAAAAAGGGCAGTATGACTTGGATAGCAGTTGGAAACTGGCAGTTTTATATCCTGAGATCTGGGAGTGTGTGCAGATACACAGAGCCAGGTGAGAGTATAAGCAGGTGGGGCCGGGGGACTTTGCGTTACATCCATTAGCAGAAATGGCAGTTGTCAGTGAACGAAGGGGATGCAGAACCTAGGGGTCAACTGGGGCCCCTACCCAGCCCTTAATAGGATCCTGAGACTTTACTAGAATGAATACGTAAAAGAAAGAATATTTTCCCAGGTACGCCTTAGGATAAACATAGGGCGGCAGAGGCCCTCTTAGGCACAATTAGATCAACTTCAAGGTTACAGACCCCGTTTAGGATAGCCCAGCTTCTCCAGAGGGAGAACTCAGGGTTGGTGGGCCAGGTGGGCCAGGGAAAGGTGGGTGGGAAGGCTGCAGAGGGCTGGGTGGAGAAGATTTTGCAAGGAGGGTTGCACATATCTCCAGCAGCAGGGCAGGGAAAACGTCACGGGGTGAAGGGCCAGGGGAAGTCAGGGACAGAGTCGAGGGAAGGGAGAGGGCAGCAGCACTGCCCCCACCGCTTCATCTGTCTGGCAGGAACTGGGGAAAGGAGCTGGACGGGAAGTTTGGAGGGCCCCGGGGTGGAGTCCATGGGGTGAGCTCAGGTCAAGCCTTTCACCCTCATCTGCCTCAGTTCTCTCCCAGCTGTTAAACAGGGCTCTCGGTTCTTCCCAGGCAGTTAATGAGTGTTTACAGAAGAGCCTGGAGATATTCAAATCTCAGCTGGGCCACCACTACAGTTATAAAGCTCAGTAAGGGCTGAGTGTCATCTGGGGAGGGGAGGAGTAAAGGAAGAGGGAAACAGACTCTCTTACAACCGGAGGATAAAGCCACGCTCACAGAGCAGCGCAAGCCTCAGCGGCCACAGGATATCCTTGTGCCCAGGGATGGAGGTCACACACCTCCATCCCTCCAACCGCCACCAAAGGCTGGCCTGCAGCTAACTGTGGGCAGAACCCAGGCTACAGCTGGTCTTCATTAACTCCAGCTTTTTTCAACGCCCCCCCACCCCGTACTGTGAACCCACAGCTTCAACAGGCCCAGGCTGGAGGGGCTGCCCTAGCCCGACCTTGCAGCTGACTCTGGGGTGGGGGGCACCGCACCAAAGGCCAAGCTACCAGCTGAAAATAAGGTTGAAGCAAGACTCCCTTTTTGCCAGTGGGAGCGAGCAGGGAGGAAAGAAAGGAGTGTGGGGCTGAGAGGGTGGAGGTGGGGGAATTTAGGGCAAGCAGCAGGCAGTGAAGTCAGCGGGATCGGGGCCCGGAAACCCCTACACCCTGGGGCCAAGTCCTACTCTGGCTTCGCCTTTAGCTTGAGTCTTGGCGGGGCCCCAAACTAGGGAAGGCCCCGACTGCCCCTTCCCGCCTCCCTCCCCCCACCCTTATTAAATACACATTTTATCTCTCAGCATCTTCATTATCTTAACTGAAGGAGACAAGCAGTGGATGGCGGCAGCAGAGAGCGCGGGGGTGGGTGGGTGGGTGTGTGTGGGGAGCAGACGCACCCTTGTTATAAAGTGCTGATCTAGCTCTTTCAGGCAGTGTGGGAAACAGAGGAGGGATCAAAGGGAGCCAGGCTGATTCAGAACTCAATTAGAGCTTCTTTTAAAAAAGAGCTGGCTCTCTCCTTTCGCCAGTCTTCAGACAGCCTTCACCCAGGCCCCTTGCACCCAATTAGCTTCTCCTGCCAGCGCCTTGGGCTGGGGTTGAAATCAAGCGGAGGCCAGAGGGCAAGGCTTCTTCCTCTACAGAACCACCTCTTCTGGGAGATGGAGACCTGCTGCTGTTCACAGCTTAAGACAGAAACGTCTTCGAGGGCACCTGATCTTTTCGAGAGGAACCGGAGATCCCATCTTTCCCCAGAAGTTAAAAAGTGGCACATCAGAGGGCTTCCCTGGTGGCGCAGTGGTTGAGAGTCCGCCTGCCGATGCAGGGGACACGGGTTCGTGCCCCGGTCCGGGAAGATCCCACATGCCGCGGAGCGGCTGGGCCCGTGAGCCATGGCCGCTGAGCCTGCGCATCCGGAGCCTGTGCTCCGCAACGGGAGAGACCACAACAGTGAGAGGCCCGCGTACCGCAAAAAAAAAAAAAAAAAGTGGGACATCAGAGGTGGGTTCCTCCCCGATCCCTTACCAACTAGAAGCACAGCTTCTGGCCCATCTCTAGGGACATTAGGGAACATCCAGACAGGCACCCCCTCTTCCAAGCCTGTAGGTGGACTCTCTCCCCAAAGCCAAGGCTTCCTGGGAGCAACACGGAAGTTGCCTCAAGCAAAATACCACATCAGAGGGAACCACTGGAACGCATCTGTGAGGCCGATAAATGCTGTGCTGACACATGTTGTGGAGGGAGCACCCCTCTTTCACAACGGGCCTGCTCCACCTAGGTGCAAAAGCACGAGCAATGTCTGCCTCCAGATTAGAACTGTCTCCAAGATGGAGGGAGAGGCAGCATCTCACTTGGTCATGTATCTGTTCACTCAACAAGTTTATGGAATACCTCCCAGGTCTCAGGCACTGTACTAAGTGCTGGGGACAGATACAATGTAAATAAACCTCCATCTCGGCTCTCTTTTGGTCCCCCTCCGTAGTCAAGGTAACCTCTCCACAGATATTTTTTAAAAGCCCCAAGTCGTATCTCTTTCCTCCTTCCCAGTTCTTACTGCTGCGTCTTAAAAGGACACTGAATAAAGGCAGGGAGCAATGAAGGGGAAGAGAGAGAGAGCTCTGCCGACTTTCTGGATCTCTGGATGGCTTGGACCTCACACTCTCTTGCCAGTCATCCAGCCACAGGCAGGTCTTCACTGAGCCAGAAATGTCAGTTGCAGCTCTGGGGTTGAAACTCACGCCAATTTTATTGTGTCTGTGTGCGTTCCATGGCAATACCCACCAACACTCTATGGAAGCTTCATCTGCTACTGTGAAGAAAAATAAATAAACCACGATACAGACACACAGCCCACCACCTTCAAGAGGAAGAATGTAGGTCAGCATCTCTGCCACTACTCCCTGCGAAACAGCCTATGCTCCTGGCAAAAAACAAGTAACCACAGGCTCAGCCCAGCCCCTTAAAAATCCCACCACCTTCCCAGAGCTGTCAGCTTCAGTGAGAAAAGAACTTTCTTCCCCCTCTCAGTCTGCTCCAGCTGTCTGAATCACACTGAAGACCTTGCTGACAAACATGCATCAGGTGTTGCTCCCACAAGGGCAGCGGAAGCCAAGCAGGGACTCTAAGTCAGCTTCACGCATCACTGACAGAACCAACCCTGTTCCAATTGCTGAAGTCTTAAGAGCATCAACGACCTAGAAATTGACAGTGTGGGGAGAACCGAAGGAAAGGAAACTAACAAACCAGTACACAGAAAACCTGATTTCCAAATACCAGGGGAAAGGAAGAGAAAGGAGGTAGGGGGGGAAAGAAATTTGGCCCCTTTGAATCTGCAAACGCGATCTTGGCTCAGAGCCATGGAGGATGCATAGCAGCCCCACTGCGAGGCAGGCCATGTTCCTGACTCCAGCCCTGCAGTTAAGAGGAAGGCGCCAAGCCTCCAACACAACGAGGTGGGGAGGCTGCTCCTTTTTGGGCAGGATCCTACTGTGGACACAGAACAGACAGCAGCTGCCCACAGTGTGGAAACAAACTGTAAAGCAGTCACGTCTCTTAAGGCTGCAGCATCCAATAAAATGTAATTTAAATCAAGCCTCGCATCTGTTCTCAATCCCATTCAGTCTCTGCTTTCCATCAGCCTTCGGACAATCTCTGCAATTATGCTGGTTAACCCTTATAGCCCCAGACACTTTCCAAGCTTCTAGGTATAGAACTGTGTCCTCCCCTCCCAAATTGCTCTCAGAGGGAATGAACGCTCCGGTAAAGGAGTGTGACGGTGAGACAGTCAGACTCCTGTCCATAGACTATGCGCTGCTACACACACCGGTGGGTAGTGTTCATTTCAGAGGGCTCTCTCTGTGTGCCCTTCTATCCCATACCACCTGCCGTAGCCCAGATCACATTGCAAGGATACAGTGGGCAGCATGAACGAAACAGCGGCCAACAGATCATTTGTACACGTATCAAGTTCTCAAACCCAAGCCATGTCGGGAGGGCGGGAGGAGGCAGGAGAGCTCAGGGAGCAGCAGACTTGGCCACTGGCTCTCAGACCATTCATAGCGCACATGGTTTGCATTCCAAGCATTTGCTCGAGTTATAAAAGTACAGCAACCTCCCAAATGAAGCAAACTTAAGTTTCTCTTTTCCCCTTCTCTCAAAACTACCCCAGCCCTATGCCTGCACTTTCAAGGCAGTCAGTGTTATAATGGTGCCCTCTGGTGTCCCCGTCACAAATTGCCATTTAATGCCACTGGAAACCAAACCCAGATAAAAGGGGAGACTTGAGTAACCATATGGATACATTTATCTGGGAGACTGGGAAAATGAGGTGTCATTGAAAATCCAGCCCCAAACGAAGGCATCTTGAAACAAGTGGCTTCATCTGAGGGCAGCTAGGACAGTGGGACAGTTTGGGGAGGATTTTCACAATTTTCACATTGCCTTCTGAAAGTTTGAGCTCTCCTGAAATGTGATTGCTTAAGAAGACAAAGAATGCAACTTGAAAATAAATATATTCACAATCTGTAGTCACATTCTCCTTACCACCTCCACAAGCTTGGGAGTGCCCAAGACGCTCAGTGAGTCTTTAAAATGTCACAACGTGGAAGTATCTGCAACATGAACGCAGTATACTCCAAACAGAAGGACATTCTTTGATCAAGGTGTCCTCCAGATCTCCACGTGGACTTATTTTCCTGCATCATCCCCCTTTTCATTCTTCTTCCTCTAGTCCAAAAATTCTTTAAAATACACCAATGTTTGAGGAAACAGAGATAAATATATAAACTTCCCACAGCCTAAGTCTGTATACTTGCAAGCATGTTGGTTAGAGGCACACTAGAGGTAGAGGCAGTGAATGTAATTAAAAAGGGTCTACTTGGTATTTTCTAATGCATAAACATAATAAGACCCAAAGATATATAATTCTGTGCTAATATTCACAAATTTATAGCTTAAATGTTATCAGTTTTAAATAAAAAAGGTCATGTTTGCTTTCAGACCTAAGTGTATAAAGTAATAAAGTGAAGATTCCATCCCTCTCCAAATGCCAGCCAGATACATTTAGGCGGAGTATTAGTATAAAAGAAAAGAATTTAAGGCAATCCAGTAGCTAAGATATTTCCAACTAAAGCTTTGTCTTTCAGAGCATGCTCTATTTCCTTCTCTTCAATCTTCAGAGACACCTGCAAAGGACAGAAAACGACTTTTCATGGTGGAGAACTCACAAAAGCAGTTTTTATTACACAAAATTCTACCGTGTTAAACTTTTCTCACAAGAGGCAACAAGTTAAACACTGCTTTTGCAATAGCCCGAAAAAAAAAAAAAATCTCATTCATACTACAGCCCTATCTTCACACACCTTAAACCCTACCTAACAAAAAAATTGTTTATCTAATTGTGGTCATCTTTACACCTTTACTTTAGCAAAACATAAGCTCGCCAAAGCAGGGCAGTTAAAAGCAATGTCACAAAGTAGCAGAATTGTGGTCATTTTTACACCTTTACTTTAGCAAAAGATAAGCTCGCCAAAGCAGGACAGTTAAAAGCAATGTCACAAAGTAGCAGTTCGTTGTACCTTTGTGAAGCGCATTTCCTTGTTTTTCTTCAATCGGAAAATGCCTCTGGCCTCCAAGAGCCCTGAAAGTGACAAACACTCTGACTGGTCCACAGCTGCCACCTGCTGTTTGCGACAGACGTTACTATAGGCTTCATATAACTGAGAGGAAACAAGGGAGAACAAATGTTGCTTAAAAGTCGTATCTCTTGTAACCCTGTAATCTTTTAAAAGAATGTGAATCTGGGTTTGCAAAATAGTTATCTGAATACCCTAATTCTCTCCCTTTTCAATGAAATCCTTGAAAAGGCATTTTGGAGATACTGCCAAAAACCTATCTATACTGTAATGCAAGAAAGGGGCTTTATATATTTCATAGGGAGAGGCAGAAATAAAGCGGAGAAGATTAATGGTAAAGTCTCAACCACAACCCAAGGGAAATAAAGTCAGCTGCCTTTTACATGATACCAGTACTTATTCTTACTGTTAAAATCCATTTTTAATTCACATCAGCTGGAGCGTGATAGGCCTTTTGGAAAATATCTGCTCTGCAAAGCAGATTCTCATCTCCACCCCAGCTCCATCTGCTGAGATTCCCAACTAACCTTCCCCAGAGTGACCTCTTTGATTTTCAACTGCCTGGTCAAGAGCAGCAAAGAGCAGACCAAGATCTTCTGCTGAAGAGGGAAGGAATCTTGTGCTCCTTCTTGGCTCAAAGTCATTCTGTTTCCATCAACTTCCGAAATGACTTGTGATATGTGAACAACACCAACCCGCTTGGGAACCAGTGACTCAGAGGGTGATTTACCTATAAAGTAAATAAATCAAGCTTAATTAGATTTTTAAAATATTGTGGGTATTGAGACAGATGATATTAAATTTTAGCAGAAGGAAATTCAAGAGCAAAGCAGAAGTTCCAATTCTGTAACTGGAAGCCAAAGGATGAGACAAAATGTGATCCTTAGAAAGATGCCAAAGTGTGACATGACTTGGAAAGTAGTTATCCTCTTTCTGGGCAGAACGGTGAGCTATTTTATCCTGTAGAGTGCAATTTAATGTCAGAGCGACGAAATCCACCTCATGAAAGAATAAGGACCAGACAGAGAACCAATGTACTCAGCCTTGGAAGGTTCCTAATATCTCAAAGGCAAAGAAGGATAGAACCTTGAAACAAAGATGGCTGGGCCTGGTCTTTTTTTTTTTTAATTCATTTATTTATTTTTGGCTGCACTGGGTCTTTGTTGCTGCGTGCAGGATTTTTCTCGTTGCGGTGAGCGGGGGCTACTCTTCATTGTGGTGCGGGCGTCTCTCATTATGGTGGCCTCTCTTGTTGCAGAGCACGGGCTCTAGGCACACGGGTTTCCATAGTTGTGGCTCGCGGGCTCTAGAGCACAGGCTCAGTAGTTGTGGCACATGGGCTTAGTTGCTCCGCGGCATGTGGGACCCTTCCCGGACCAGGGCGCGAACCCGTGTCCCCCGCATTGGCAGGCAGATGCTTAACCACTGTGCCACCAGGGAAGTCCCTGGTCATTTTTTTTTTTTTTTTTTTTTTGTGGTACGCGGGCCTCTCACTGTTGTGGCCTCTCCCGCTGTGGAGCACAGGCTCCGGAGGCACAGGCTCAGCGGCCATGGCTCACGGGCCCAGCCGCTCCGCGGCATGCGGGATCCTCCCGGACCGGGGCACGAACCCGTGTCCCCTGCATCAGCAGGCGAACTCTCAACCACTGCGCCACCAGGGAAGCCCCCTGGTCATTTTTAAAGGCTCAAAAAATTAACCTAATATTTCAAATCAAATGAGTGGCTAGGGGACTTCCCTGGTGGTCCAGTGGTTAAGACTTCACCTCCTAATACAGGGGGTGCGTGTTCAATCCCTGGTTGGGGAACTAAGATCCCACATGCCTCACGGCCAAAAAACCAAAACATAAAACAGAAGCAATATTGTAACAAATTCAATAAAGACTTTAAAAATGGTCCACATCAAAAAAAAAAAAGAGTGGCTAAATGTGGACAATCCTACCTAAGTCCTCTAGATGGCCTCCCCAAATGACCTTTGAGGTTGGGTTCATTTGCCCAAGCTGATCTCCAGGAGAGCAACACTTGAGAAAATGTCACTGGATATCTTAGCAGATAGCACCATCTCAGAGTCTGGAGGTTGGGAAACTGCCAACAAGCTTCGGAGGATTGTGGCCTCATTGTTTGGACGCAGGAATTGCAAGACAGAGGAGCAATTTGCTCTGTAACAACCTTTGCCTAAAGTTACTTCCTGAGACCAAGTCAGTTGTCTCACAAGAGTTTGCTTCTATTTCATGATCACAAATGGGATGCTACCGAGGACTAATCGTCATGGAGAAACTGGAGATCAGCGATCAAACAAGCAGAATCTTAAAGTTGAGAGGAATTTAGAGGTCTAGTCTCACTCCCTACCAAAAGCCGAGTCTCTTCAAAACAATCCCAAAAAGTGGTCACCGGGCTTCCCTGGTGGGGCAGTGGTTGAGAGTCCGCCTGCTGATGCAGGGGACGTGGGTTCATGCCCCGGTCCGGGAAGATCCCACATGCTGCGGAGCAGCTGGGCCCGTGAGCCATGGCCACCGGGCCTGCGCGTCCGGAGCCTGTGCTCCGCAACGGGAGAGGCCACAACAGTGAGAGGCCTGCGTACCGCAAAAAAAAAAAAAAAAAAAAAGTGGTCACCTATCCAGCTTGTGTCTGAGTATCTTCAACACTGGGGTACCCACACTGTGTCAAAGAAGCCCAGTTAGTGCTATTTATGGAAAGTGTCTTCTTATATTTATTTCAAGTCAGTCTCCCTATAGCTTTCTAGAGCCATTAAAAGCTAACCACACCTACAGAGGTCAAAAGACAGGAATTAGATTAATAATTTATGACAGGAATTCACAACCCCTTTTAGTTGTATGTGTGCGGGCGGTGCTCACAGGGTCCACTGACAAGCCTAAATGTTAGTGGTAAGGGAAAAAAGGAAATAGTGTGAAAAGTTGAAGAGAAACCAGTATCTAGTCTATGCATTGGCAAATATTACCTGCTATCAGTCTAAGCACTAAGTTTGGCTAATTCTGAAATATTTTTATTAATTTTCTTTCAACAAGTTGATGAAAACAAGAGTTTTCTGTGGAACTATGGTGCTAGAAAAGATTTTAGTAACACTCAACCAGTGCAGGAGTGAAGGAAGAAACAATCAAATCAGACTGTCCTGTTTCTAAAGATTAAGAGTGGATATTAAACACAAGATATGTAGTTCATGGCCATTTTACATCTGCCATAGCTAAGAGAACAAGGCTGAGGGAAAGGAAAATTAATTTTGTCGTTTTTGTAAAAGGCTGCAGTTTACTGTAGCAATACTATCTTTGTACCTCCACCCTCCTGGACTTGTTTAAAGGCTTGCGATATCTCAAGTTGAACTCAATTCTTTCCCGTCTGACTCTCTTACTTCCCAGGCTTTGCTTTCACCTATGTTGAGACCTAAAGTGCACTCAACGTAAGTACCCAGAGAGAAGCTGATCCAACCTTACTGTCTAGTTTTCATTCCTAGAGCTTGGAAAGAAAACTGACTCTGTCCCAACCATTCATGTAACACCCTGGAGAACTCATTTCCAGTAACACATGGATTATAGCACTGGCAGGCAAGATGGAAATAAAGTGGATGAAACTGATGAAAAACACGACACCCGTACACAAATGGGTGAATGTGGATTTAACTATGCTCATTTCAGCTCTCTATCTCTTTCCTCAGAGACGTTAAGCTTCCAATTATAAAGGAAGACAAAAAGGAGATAAACTACTCACATTCAGACAGTGGTTTGAGGATAGTCTGGCTTTTGACATCCGACTCTACAATTTCAATAGCTCTCCTGTAAAAAAAAAATATTTCTAAAATTAATTTAGGCTGAGCCAAACCAAACACCACACCAAACCACCAAGCTCAAAAACAGGCACATTAACAAAAAGCAACATGTTTTATAATTTTAAAGCCCCCAGACAAAACTGGGTTATGTCTCAGCTCCAGGGGACTTAATTGCCTTGAAATAATTCATGGACCAGGGAATCTGAGAAACTTCAACACTACATGGTTTCCTATTTCAGAGGCCGAGTAAGTCACTGTACACTGAGCCAATGATAACATTTTGGACAGGGAAAACCCGTCATGGATGGGAGAGAGGACACGCAGTGTGGGTGCTTGACTAAGAGAGCCAGTACCACCCATACACACCAGACCTAAGAGGAGAGTCCTCAGTTATCTATATACAGGATATGCGTAGGCTAAAACCACACTGGCCTACTTGACTCTTGTTCATATTACCCAAGTAGTTTGCTGACTAGGGGAAACTTTCAAATCCAGGATCACACCATCTAGCAATAGGAAGAGCTTACTCTCCCACTGCTCTCTCCAAAGTACTTTGCCCACAGGAAGCCCTAAGCCAGACCTGGATCTTCTGCATCGCAGTAGGGGGAAGTTGGACCAGCGGGCCGACACAGCAAGTATCATTTTAATGGACCAAGTGTCCCTACTGGGAAGGAAGAAATTTCATCAGTCAGCACAGAGGCTTTCCCCAGCAGGAGGGGCCGGGGGACGGGAAGGGAGAGAGAGGTCTGGAGTACAACTGTGGGGGACCACCAACTGGAGGAAGGGGTGCTCACAAAAGCAAAGGAAGGGAAAAAAAAGTCTAAAGGCAAAGATGGTTCAGGTCCATAAATAAACCTGCTTGAGACCAGCTAATGGAAAAGTAAACTGGAGTCTTTTTTAATACAAATGTAATTAACCAATCTATAATCACCACAGGGAGTGCCAGCAACATCTCATTTGTTTCTCCCTCTGTAGGTAATGGACTGATAATGTTTCAGACATTAACACGGTGGAAATGCAGAGCTCCCCACTGAGAAACAAGTCCTCCTTTCTGAGCGTAAAAAGTGGCAGAATGGAGCCTCTTAAGCCACATTCACTTGAGTTACATGAGACAATTAACAGCATTTCTTTTTTTTAAATAAAAGTAGCCAACAGTGCCATAACTCACCTGCAAACATCTAGCGCTTTGCGAACATCTCCCGAAACAGCAGAGACTTTGCGGGCACAGAACTGAATGGCAGCGTTGTCCAGGATCTGATCTTTAGATGCCTTTGAACAAGACATAGAAGATGACAGTTTGAACTATAAGACTTCCCCTCTGCAATTTAGGTCCCAGACTTGATTGACCAACCTTTAGGGTCTAAGACGCCTTTTCTGCTTAGAAGTAAATGGGGATTTCATACATTTAAGCATTTTGTAGGAATGTGATAGAGGTTCACAAAGGGAAAAAAAAGCAATTGAAACTTAAATTAGCAAAACTAAACTAAGCTAAAATCTATTTGGTCATTTTCAATAGAGAAAGTGTTTTCATAGGTCCTATTTTATAAATTTATTTATTTATTTAGGGCTGTGTTGGGTCTTCATTGCTGCTCGCAGGCTTTCTATAGTTTCTGCGAGCGGGGGTTACTCTTCGTTGCGATGGGCGGGCTTCTCAGTGCGGTGGCTTCTCTTGTTGTGGAGCACGGGCTCTAGGCACTCACGCTTTAGTAGTTGCAGCACGTGGGCTCAGTAGTTGTGGCTCGCGGGCTCTAGAGCACAGGCTCAGTAGTTGTGGCGCTCGGGCTTAGTTGCTCCGCGGCATGTGGGATCTTCCCAGACCAGGGCTCGAACCCGTGTTCCCTGCATTGGCAGGTGGATTCTTAACCACTGCGCCACCAGGGAAGTCCCCATAGGTCCTATTTTAAAAGGCCATTAGAGAAGCATTTGGGTGACTCCTCTAACTCTTTTTACTCCAACACTAAGGCATCTAAAATGGAGCCAAGAGTAGAAATTCATATAAAAATGAATGGGCTATAGGAACTCCCTGTTTAGTAATGCAATCAAAGCAAAATATTTTTGAACCATCTTCACAGGTGATACAAGGAACACTCAGCTTGGTACAATGCTTGGCACTCACCTGATTAAGTCGATCCTGCAGGATAGTGGCTATCTGATTTTTGGTATAAGGTGGGAAGTTCAAGAGCCGTGGCTTACATTTTTCTCTAGCTTGAAGCCTTGGCAGAATTCTGTATGTGAGATCCAGGGTATTAGCAATACCTGAGGAGGAGATAAATAACACTAAGCATCATTGGTCAAATCATCGTAAAAGGAAAACTAAACCCTCTGAAAGCTGAATAAGGGACTTCCCTGGTGGTCCAGTGGTTAAGACTCCACACTCCCAATGCAGGGGGCCCGGGTTCGATCCTTGGTCAGGGAACTAGATCCCGCACGCTGCAACTAAGACCCAGCGCAGCCAAATAAATAAACATTAAAAAAGCACCCACCAAAAAACTGAATAAAATTTCCAGTTATAATCCAGCATTCCAACTGTTGCTTCGTACTTTCCCCCACCCCCCACCCTCAATACCCATTAGATAAGATGTGTACAATCATCGAAGAATGCTCTTTTCAAGTTAGGTTTAGAATTGCTCAATTATAAGCAGGATCAGATACTCCCCAAATCAATTGTCTCTGAAATGCAGCGTTATGTCATTTCTATCCAGAGTTAACAAACTTGATTTGACTTAGATTAAGGTTCCTATTATTTTATAGTAACTTTCTTATTTTGGTAAGAAAGCAGAAAGCTGGTGTAAGATCAAATAATAGTTGATAAGGGAATTCCCTGGTGGTCCAGTGGTTAGGACTCAGCATTTTCACTGCTGGGGCCCAGGTTAAATCCCTGGTCGGGGAACTAAGATCCCGCAAGCTGCATGGCACAGCTAAAAAACAAAACAAAACAAAATATGTGATGAATAAACTGAAGAGATTAAAAAGAGGTCTTTAGAACCACCATGTAACATCAACAACAGAGCACTAACCAATCAGCACCAACTGAGAATTGCTTAGCCATGGCCATTCAAACAGTGTGTACAATACATCCTGCCCTCTGCTGTCCAGCTGATCCATCTCGTCCAACACCAACACACTACAAAAAAAGAGAAACAATTAGTATCCACGTTCACCTTAACTCTCCAATCTGTTTGATCTGGGCTGACGCTAGGTCACATTCCTACAGCGAAGACCAGTTTGAAGATCATAATCTGTCCCACCTCCAGTCACTGTTATGATGATAACCCCATCATCACCAGAAAGTAACATACAGGTTTTTCAAGTAATTAGTTTAAAAACATTTTCCCCCAATTTAAAATTAGAAGGTTTTTGTTTTTTCTTTTTTTCTCTCCCTTTAAGCTTATGTAACTACCCCTCAGAGAGAAAATACAGGAAATGTTCTTTTTATGAGCAAACTGATAAATTCAAGAGACAAGAATGTGAGTTTGTGGGCAATGGATCCTGCAGATTTTCACAGAGCAACATGCAGCAGAGCAGTGCTTACATCATGGGGCCCTTCTCCGCAGTCATATGGTTTTCCAGTTTCCTCATTATGTCCTTCCCAGCTGGCCTGGATACTTCTTCCTGACAAATCTCCTGAGCAATGGCTGGGAATACAGCCTGGGCACTCCTCAAGGACATGCAATTCAGCATGATAGTTTTAAAGCTTTTCAGTTCCTTCTAGAAAAATGCAAACATGCGAGTTATTTTGGCCTCAGATAAAGGTTTGATGGAACCTGAAGTGTCTTTGAAGAGTTAACAGCATACAAGAGAATAAGGTCCACTTTCATTTGGAAAGATTTAGACAGTGAAATTAAAAATGTCTTATTTTGGGGAAAACTGCAGTCCCCCTAAGCACTCCTACTTTTTCTTAACCCTTGATAACCAAGTGTCATATTGGCAAGAGCATCATAATTCAGACTCTCAATGTACCTTGAGGTCTTGCAGAATTCGGCTTAAGCAGGCCGTTTTTCCAGTTCCAGGAGCACCAGAAAGATAAAGACTTCCAGCTTTCTTCCCACAGATGTGCTCCCTCAGGAAATTCCTGATGACATCCATCTCCTTTTCCCTGGCAGGCAGCTGATCTGGGACAGCTGTAGTCAGGACCTGCTTTGCTTGCTGGTAGCAAGTGCCTGTGCCAGACATGAAAGGACAATGAGACACAACAGAGGTGACTGAGAAGACCCACCAGGTTTCAGTTGGAACCACCAGCCTTGTTTACGAGGCTGCACTAACAGCTGCCGTGTAAGAACCAACCTTCTTGCTTGAGAAGTCTCAGACATGCAGATTCTTTCTCCAGTGAACATCTCTGCTCAGAATTTGTTGCGATGTCTTGACCTTTTGGAACGGAGGAACGTATTTTGTTTTGGTGAACTCTGGCTTGTTCTCTTTTGCTAGGAGATTCAGTTGTCAGCTGATTGTCAAATACCAATCTGCGCCCCTTGGATGTACGTGAGCGAGGAGGACCATTTTCTTTCTTGCTTTGCTTTGGTGGAGAACAGGGAGGTAAACGGGGAGTGTTACACAGGTTGTCGTCACCTGAAACATTAAAATCAAAATGTGGTCATTCATAGCAGTGGATAGTAAAAGGACTTGGAAAGATCTCTGCACCACCCCCCAAAAGGGGGATGAATTTCTATCATGGTCAGAACCACCAAAATAAAATGCCTCTCATCCAGAAGCAAATAGTGGCCACCAGATGGCACCACTGAGTCTTACTATTTTTAATGGGATGACATTCTAGGATTGCTCTAAAACAGGGTTTCCCAACCTTGGCACCATTGATATCTTGGACCAAGTGATTTTTCATTGTGGGGGCCTGTCCTGTGCACTTCAGAATATTGAGCAGCATTACCAGCCTTTATTCACTATGTCAGTATCACCCCCTCAGTTATGACAACTAAAAATGTCTCCAGATCCTACCAAACCACCCCTCATTAAAAACAGATGATTTAAAACAAGAAAGGAAAAAACAAACAAAAAATAATTTTTAAAAAAAAGGAAAGAAAAAGAAAGGATTACCAACCACTGTTCTAAAACAAGAATTGTCACCTGTTTTTATTAATTTCACAACTAACGAGGCAAGTTTCAAAATACTATATAACTAACTGCAGGGTCGTTTAAAACACTGACAGAACCAAGTTCAGTATTAAGGAACTGAAGATCAGACCTATTAGGTAGTTCAGAAAGTGATCTCAATAAGTAGCTTAACTCTGAAGTTCAATAAGTACTTAGCAACCATTCTGAAAATAACCAAAGGGAACAGAGTGTTCTTAACTGAACTCAGAAAGCTGTTTCAAAGGCATCTTATTATTGAGAAAGAGAGGTCGACAGCTACCAGTCAAAAAGTTGTACTCAAATAATGGCTAGCTTACCCAGACGTTTTCTCGGGCTAAGAGGCAGAATTTTTGCACGAGGAGAACGGCGTATGGCCTGGACTTTTGTCAGTTCTAGTTTGGTGTCGCTGGAGTTTTTAGATCTGTCCAATGTCCGAGGCTGTTTCTTTTTTGGAAAACTGATTGCAGCCTGTGACTGGGAGCGGGTTTGAGGCATGATGGCAACACAGCTGTGTACAAAAAGGAGAACAGGACAGCCAGTCAATATGTAAAAGTGAAGAAAAAACAAATAACATGTAACTTATACAGAAGATCGAAATTCATTTCATAAGTAGATTATGTTGTAACAATATTTTAGCATTTAATTCTGCTTCATATCCGAATCTATGCAACAATAGCGAACACCACCTACTACGCGTAAAAGGCTGTCATAAACATTTTAGGTATTAACTCCTTTAAGTTTTACAACCACCTTAGAGGTAGGTACTATTATCCTTATCTTACTGATAAAAAAAGAGGCAGAGAGGCCCAACGTCACAGCAAAGCAGGATATAAGACCAGGCGTTCTGGCTCCAGAGCCCCAATTTTTAACCACTCGAGACGTGCAATAACAAGTTGATCTTAATTGGCGTCCATAGTACTTCTACTCCCCTGGCTCCAGGCACGGGGTACATCGTTAATACCAGCTTAGCCCAGCAGCCTCCCACATTTACAGGCTTCCCCAAGCCCTCACTCCGCACTCAATCCCCGCTCTACCCAACTCTCGGCCCCACATAGCCCCAGATGTTCGGAGAACGTCTCCCTCCTGCCGCACTCAGCACAACTGCCAGAGCACTCCGAGGGCGCACGTCTCCCTTCCCTACCCCGACCTTCTCACCCTCCCGCGGTCTGAGCTCTCCTCCTCTTACGGAACCCGCGGTCCTCGCCCTAGCCCCTCACCCAAATCCGCCGCCCCCCAGGACCCGGGCCTCTTCTCCTTTCCACTTCACAGTGCTGCGTCACCTCAGTGCCGGCGCCTTCTCACGTCTCCCGCAGACAACTAAAGGGACTGCCCACAACAGGATCCTGCACAAAACCCACACCGTCAGCCGGAAAGCCCAGACTCGCTCGCGCCAAATCTGCACAGCCGCAGCTTTCCCGCCTCCCGCCAAAGCCCGGCCACGTTTCTGATTGGCTATCGCCAGAGCGCCGCACGCCTTGGCCCCAGCCCCCTCCTTCACAACCAATCAAGCGGGAAGGCGCACAACCAATAAGAGAGCCTCAGGTCTCAGCGCCACCGTGAGGCCACGCCCACCGAGCCGTAGGGGCAGTCTACATCCGGGGCCTCGGCGGAAAGACGCGCGCTTGCGCCGGGGCCGACTGAGTGGGGCCCGGCGGGAGCTGTAGTCTTTGCCGCTCGCGACGGTATTCCCACGCCCTTCCTTCAATACCCCTTCTCACTGCTGCACGTACCCATTTTTTCCTTACCCTAATGGGCTAGATTTTCAGAGAGCTACTACATGACACCTGCCATTATTTGGGCGGTTCTAGGTGCGAGGTATGATGCTAGGCGCTTTACATATCTAATGCTCAACACTGCAAGACACAAAGCCAATGTGCCGAGGGTTAGTTAGAGGTCACAGAATTTTGGTGGCCTCGAAGGGCCTAGGACCATTTCCTGACACCAAAAGCAATGTTTCTTTGTAAAGTTCTACATACATACATAAATACACTGCACTTCATCACAGTATCTCCCTGATTTGTGTTTCAAGGGTGAGAAAAAGGGCCAGGCCTTTGCTTTTATTTTGTTAAAGATAAGAATACGATATTCTGTGCACCTTCCTATCATTAATCCCATTAATCCACACAATGTGGGGAGTGGAGAGACTTATGGCCCCTTAATTTAAAAATATTTTTTTTATGGCTAAATACAAGGATTTCAGGGCCAGAGAAGACCACTACAGATGGAGTGGCAATCTGAGCTTTTAATGAAAAATACAAATTAGAGCAGTAATTTACAGGCCAGTTTCCAATGCTAATAACCCAGGTTCCACTAAAAACCCAAACCCAATTCTAGGTGATGGTAGGCATGTATCTGTCATCCTTCAATATCAAATGAAATAGAGCAAGCCGAGAAACAGGGAAACAATATTACAATCAACTTAATTGTAGTTCATTCATAGAGGAGATAAAAGCCAATATCGAGTGCTTGTGTGTGTGCCAGGCACTGAGCTCTGGTATTTTACCTCTATCACCTGATTAATTCCCACAGGCACCCCCATGAAGTTGGAATTATTTCCATTTCACAAATGAGAAGACTGAAATAGAGAGGCTGAGTAAACCTGACCAAGGTCACACGACCAGTAAGTGGAAGGACTGGAATTCAAGCTCAGGGGGTCTGACAGGAGATCCAACTCCTGACCACTTAAACATACCGAGGGGGAATAGACAGGTGAAGGTTTTAGAGGGAGAGATGGCGAAGGAGCACATCTGGGGAAGGCTTTCTAGGAGCTGAAACCTACAAGAGTGAAGAGCGCAGGCTGCCACGAATGGAGAAAGTGTTACCACAGAATGGAGACTTTTTTACCAGCTGGTATTTCTGATCTCTTAACAGGGGAACAGAACCTAGAAAGAAGCAACTTTCACTCTTCATATTTATTTTTATAACCTGGGCACCTAAAACTTGTCCTTCATAACCAGAAATGGTAACAAGTGCCCAGCCACCTTTTAAGGGATGGTGGTGAACAACTACCTCAGTTACAGTGGGACAGAGGGGGCAAAGGAAGCCATGAGTACTTAACGTGCATTACTGGAGCCTACGAAAGCATTCACCAGGAAATATAGCACCGGTCCAAGAAAAGCCTACAAGAATAAGTGACTATTGTGGAAGCAGGCAGAGAATCACAGAATGTCCAGATTGCAAGTTCTCTAAAAGGTTACCTAATTGAAGTTTTCTCTTTTCACTACTCCAGTAACATGATGAGCATACCATCATACTGTTTCTCGCTTCTGTGCCTTGTCCTTGCTGTTTCCTATGTCTGGAATGCCAGTCACCATCCTCCTGCCCTGGCTAATCACCATAAAGCCTTTAATGCCCCACAAAGGTTTCCCTTGGTGGCTGTCCTGAAGTCTTCTGCTAGACTCTGAGCTCCTTGGAGGCAAAGACCATGTCCTATTCGTCTTCATATTGTCGGTGCCTGGCACAGAGTAAAATACGCAATCAATGCTTGCTGAATGAATGGAAAGGACATTCCTGCCAAGTGGATATCCATCTTTTGCTTGAACATTTTTTGTGGTCAGACAGCATACAGTCCTTTAAATCTCACAGCCCTAAACCTAGGAGTGGAGAATGAATTCAATTATGTGTAAAAACAATCCAGACTGGCCTCCAGTGATGTCAAAGACGAAGCATTTCCCCACAGTTATCCTCTGGGGTGGTTAGGATCCAGAGGTTGACATTTTAGTTCTCTTACCTCTGTCTGCAGAGTAATAGGAAGTCAGAGACAGGTAGCTTCCTTGCAGTAAGTTGCAGTTAGTGGCTGGGCTGGGCCAGAAAATACTTAAGAGGCACATTCACCATAAGCGGCTATGTCTTGGTAATAATTAAAGTGGGCAAACTGGTGTCCTTATCACTTGCTAATCCATACACGGTGTCATGGGGGAAGAACGAAATGACACAGGACGAACCTGTCCGGCATCCTTATGTGTGTCTGTGCGCATGCTTGTGTGCATTGTCGGGCACGTGCACACAAACACAGACTAGCAATACCATCCCAACAGGACAGAGAAAGCTTACAGGGTTAGGAAGTTGAGGGTCATTTAGGCAAGCTCTATTTGAGGGCTATTCAAAGTCACAGGAGGAACAATTAAATCAATAAATAGGTAGTTTATTAATCATATTAATAACAATGATGGGTCAAAGAATCAGGAATTCAGCCAACCTGGCAAATATGGATGAAAATGAAAGGAGGCCCTTTTTTCCCCTCGCTCCCGCACCCTCATAGGTTTTTATATCAAACTGTGTGAGAGTGACTCATACACACACCTATTATGAACCAGTACGGGAAATAATTGCAAGACCTTTGCTACTGATGAAAGTGTAGGTTAAGCTCATTAAGTCTTAGTGGTGATTATGTCAGCTGACCACAGTAAGCAGAGAGTGTCTGGTTCAATTCTGACATCTATAGTCAAAGTTCAAGAAAGCCAGCTAAGATTTCAACTTAAGCAGTGAGGAAAAAAAGGCAACACCCACATAAAAACAGACACAGTCTGTGTGTTCTGACCTCACCTTTTCTTCACACTTCAGTGTGAGAATCTACCACACACACAGGTGGAAAGAAGCACTAGGGATATAAGGAAAGGACACAAGGCCAGGGCGTCTCCTGAGTTCCCTGGAATCATGGGCAAAGGGGAGTTAGGTGGCAAATATAAATAATGACCAACTCTATCAGAATCACCCAGTCAGCCTGGCTAACTGGAACTGTGATTTTCAAAACACAGCAGGAGGGGAGGAGAGAAAACTCTCAGGAAGCTGCAGATGCTTCTGCCCAAGTTAGTATTTCTACTTTCTCAGGGGATCTGGAGTCAAACCACTACCCTAACCGGAGGCAACAGATTTTCTCCCCTCTCTGCCACCACCTGTGGTGGTATTCCAGACAAGACTACACAGTTTTCAGGTTTTTTGCTTTTGTTTTTAAGCAAGGTTTAATTAAACCGCACGGCATCCAGAAGAAAGAAATGTACCAAAGAATCCAACCTGAGACCGGATTATACACTGTAGAAGGGGGTAAAGAAATCAATGCTAATTGGGAGAGGGAGCACTGTAATCAGAAACAACTCCAAAATAAATCATACAATAAATAATTTTTTAGAAGAAAAGAAACCAATCCACACGCAGACAAAGATGGACGCACACATACATACATACACTCTTCACACACGTCACTCTAGTCTTTTATTCAGTGTTGACGATGGCTCCCATGCTGGTCGCCGTGGAAAAGGACAAGGGTTAGACGTGAGAAAAGAAGGCTCGGCCCCTCTGCCACCAGTGGAATGCGATTTAAGACAATTAGAGAGGGAACCCACTAAGTCGTCAGACGAGAGTAGAAAGAAGGAAACAGCAGTTATCAAGGGAGATTTTAATCGCTTCAAAGAGGGAGAGAGGAAGAAAGCACAGAAATCTAACACAAGTAAAGGCACAATGAATGTGGAGTTGAATGGAATCGAACCCTTCGGTTAAAATTATCCTTTTTTCTTTGTATGTATTTTGAAGGTGGTTGTGGTTTTGCTTCATTTTGCTTTTAAGAGACGAGTCTTGAAGGCAGAGTTGTAGTGCCTCCCATTCCCTAAATTAGGGTGGCTCACAGAAAGCCACCTTGACCACGTACAGCCAGGGACTGAGATTCAACAGGGAAAGAAAGACTACCACTGGAATGCGAGGCATCTGATTTGCAGTAGATTGTAGGTTGGGTTTCCAGAACAGACAGCTCGGTGTAGTGCCGTCCAAGGGCCTCAGATGCTCTCTACTCCACCCCCAGAGCTTTGCAGAAGGGAAGGACCCTGGAGTCACACTTCACCCCCACTCCCGTAAGCACTCAGCCTACAGATTATTTCAAGTGATCAGGAGAATTAAAACACGCCCCAACCCTGAGTTGCTCTGTAGCAAGTCTATTTACAATGTTATCTCACCTCTCCCTGGAGGTGAATTTAGGTTTCAAGAGGGGAAGCTATGGGGTGAGGAGGTGCCCCCAGGGCAATGGTCAGCGGCTAGTCTCCTTGCCTGTGCCGCCGGTCCGGAGGGCTGGGACGAATTTCTGGAGACAGGAGCCTCATGTCCGTTGGGTGGGATAGCCCCTAAGGGCTCTCGCTCTGCAGGCCCAGCTGGGAAAACGCTGGGCCTCTGCAGCTGGAGGAAACCCCCACGATAGAGCAAACCACACCTGGAGCACCACAGTGCTACGATCCAGGTCTGGGGACCAGAGGAGAGGGGCGGAGGGGCATCTAGCTCATTTAAAACGCCTGCAGACCACGGGCCTGCTTCCCAGAAAGGGCGGTAAGAAACAACTATGAAGTTTTTCCCACCCGAGAAAAACATCATAAAACCAAACCCACACAAGGGCTTTTAACACAGCTTCCTGACGCCTAGTTGGGCAATGTCTCTTCCTTCTGGGAAGGGATAAGGGGGTTAATGGGACTGGGCAACAGCCTCAACATGAGACCACCCAATCTTCCGCTGAAGAGGTGACATTCCCACAAGCAGATAAAGAGAGCAGTTTAAAAGGTGAGAAGTTTTAGTGCTCTTGTAGCCAGCCCACCTCAAACTTATATTACAAGCTTTTTACAGCATACAAAATAGATCAATAACTATGAGGCTCACATTCCCATTCATCAATAGTAAATATACATGATAATAAATCTGTTATTAACACAGGGACCAAATAAGGTATAAGGCAAAGACATTTAAATAGGTACTGTGTCATCAACATGCTCTGAAGAAGAAAATCCATCTGACTAGATCTAGCCCCAAGCCTTTTTCCACGAGGCCAAGAAAATGAAAATACAGTCAATACCCACGTGACACAGTCCAAATGCTGGGGAATATGAGGGGCAGGTCATACGGGAGGAAGACAGTGGCCCCAATGAAAAGCTGGGGTTTGGCTTTTACGTGTGATGCTCAGTTCAATGCTCTATGTTTGAGTAGTGAGGGGAAAAGAGATACGCTTTGATAACATTGTACAAAAGGCATCAACTCCCATTTCAAAAATAAATGGGAAGACTTCACAGTCCAAGTTCAGTAACTGGGGTCAGCATCTACCCTGGAACTCTGCTGCAGTATCAAGTCTTGTACTTTCTCCTTTTCCCTCCACTAGCATCCTCCCTCTAAGCTCCACTGGCTTCAGGATGCTGGGGGGATACTGCCGGGAGGTAACTGCTAACAGATTTGAAAATAAGAATGATAAATAAAGAATGATTAGAAAAAGCGTGGTCACAGACCTAATCATGGTTTGCCCCAGCAGTCAATATGGTCCAGGGGATGGCAAAGGATCGCAGACCCCAGATAAATAACCCAAGTCGAGAGCTCTTTCACCTAGCACTGGGAAGACTTGGGTTTCACTGGGCACCATGTACAGATCCTTCGTCTGTGATCCAACAGATAGGAAAGGTCCCTAGGGCAGTTTAAGCCTGTGATGTATCTGATGAAAGCTCCTTTGCTCTCACTTCAAGCTCTGAGCAGCCTCTGCACTTGACAAGAGCTTTAGCAAACCAAACCAGCTGGATGTGGAGCCCAGGAGCTCCATCATGCTGTTGGAGAAGGGGAAGTCCCTGTACCATGATCCAAGCTCAGTTCCTACCTAGATTGGGAACCTCCATTTTCTCTGTGCTCTTTAACTAGGACCTGGAAGACGAAACAATATATTGCTGGCTGCCAGGGAAGATCAACTGGACTGAGGCACACCGCACCAAAGTCCTTGTGCTTTTGGCAGAGGAATCTTTGACTACCCCCATAAGCTTCCTCACCCTTCTCTACTCTGCTGTGTTAACCCCTGCAGTCTTGGGGTTGAACAGGAAGAGCCTGCTCACTTAGACGGGCTATGAACTTCACAACGAGCGGGCCTCAGTTAAAGCCATTCACAGCCCGCAGAGCTGGTCCCTTCCACAAGGTGCTTCACCCTTCCCTTCTTCGTCATCCTGGAGCACCCATCAGGGGTTGAAGTTTTTGAACAGGGCTGCAAGGGCCAGTGGCCTTCAGGGCCAAGCAGAGAAGACTGAGGCAGCCTCAAGGTCAAGGTTAAGGCCAAGGCCAAGGTCCTATCTTCCTATCTCTCACTAGAGGTTTTGGGGGTTTCTGAATTCATAATGAATGAATGAAAGGGACTTTTCTCTTGAGGGGATAGGTGGTGAGAGGAGGAAAAACATCCCTCAGCCTCAGCACCTGAAGAAACGGAGCAGGGAGCCCCAGAGGGCTCACATGGCTCCTGGTCCCTGTGCCGCAGAGGAACTGACTAGCTCTAAAAGGACCCCCAGTTTACTTCACCCTCTCTTTTTATTAGATGTTTAGTTCAACTGATTAGTATTTAGTGTTTATATCCAACCTACTTCTGGGTATGAGCGTGGGGTGGGGTGAGGGCAAAACCAAAATACCCCGAAAAATAAAGCAGACCCATTTCCTTGCCCATGCTCTAAACTTGACCTTTAAAACAGATCACTTCTCTGCAAACTCCTTTCCCATTTCACTAAAAATGCCCACCCCCAGAAGTCCTGGCCATGCCAGCCTCCTAAAATGATGAAATATAATATACCCACCAAGCTCCCCCCACAGTGGGTAGGAGAAGGTAGGAGTACCACTCTCCACCCCGGCCCGACAATGAGTTCATTCATCACAACAAGGCACCTTTCCCCAGAGGAAAGCAGGAGACATGGAATCTTTTTCCTCATCTGGCCAGCAGGGCTTGCAAGAGGAGGGATGGATGCAGGGTTTGAGACCCTACTGTCAATATAAAGAGTCCGGTCACCAAGTCCAGAGACGAGATGCATAGATGGAGGTGAGCTGGGTGGACGCTTGGAGTCTCGAGGTTGGTTGCACTGGAGAAACACGTTAGGAGCTGTCATGCAGGTTTCAGGGAGAATGGAAGGGACCATCTGAGAAGAGGAGAGGGTCCATCCTTTTCCTGAGGAACAGGACCAAGCCAGGCTTCACCTGAGAATGGGTGGCAGAGGTGGGGCTCCACGGGCAGCTGAAAAAAATAAATAAAAACCACATACGCGAGGTCACCCACCAGACTCTGAATAACCCAAACATTCCTAAAATGAGAGACAGACAGGCTCTTCAAGCTGACCTTTAAAATCTGGGACAAGGCTTTGTTGTCTTTTTAAGAAAATGCAGACAAGGAGAAGCAAAATTAAGCTAAGAAAAGCACACACCGATTCTACAGCTTATGCAATTATGGAAGACCTTCCATGATTCTCTTCTCTCACCTCGGTTTGTTTTGCTGGGATATATTCTCTGAAAGTGTTTATATTCTTCTGGAGCAGGAAAGTCTTCTACTGGATGGAAAGAATACTTTGACTCAAAATCATCTGCAAAAGGAACAACATTAATTCACATCACCCCTCCTCGTGCTCCCACACCTCTCTGCCACTTCGGACCCTCGCCATACTAGTCTCCCGGGCTTCCTGGTGTACCATGAGGGCCTGCCTTGCCCTCTAAAGCAAGGTTCGTGAGGGCAGCAACAGCATTACTCTCCGCGCCTCGTACGTACAGAGTGTGTTCAAAGGCTCTTTACGTTAAGGAATGAGCCTTTGAACTGGTTCTTTAAATCCTTCCACCCCAAACCAGGCACATACCAGGAAAGGAGCCCAGCTGTCTGCGCGGCAGGAGAAGGAAATATAGTTCTGTGTTTCGGTAACATAGGCATGTTAGAGACTATCACCATGGGAAACCAACTGAACTGAATCCACAGATTGGTAGAAATTAATCTAAAATGGGACTATATGCCACCAGCTAGGGAACGATCTGACCAGAAGACTCCCTTTTGGCCCAGGCTCCCCTCACTGAGCTCTGCAACACAGTCGGGATGGCCATGTCATGGCTCCCACTCCCACTTTCCATGGCCCCTCTACAAGAAGGCTCAAATGTTCTGTGGGTGTGGCTCGATCACATTCCAAAGGGCATATCCTCCAAGCAAAAATACTGGTCCACTTAACAGGAACAGACTAGAGCAGGGCCAGAGAAGGGTCAACCATTAAAGAATCTACAGTGTTCAGGCTAAAAGGGACTGTGCAGATCCTTCCAGACTTCCTCAACAGAGGGTCTAACAATACCTGCTGGACAATCTTTACTTGGTGCTCCATCCCAGACCTAATGAATTAGAATCTCTTAGGTGGGGTCTAAGATTCATTTATAAACGTGGAAAAGTTAATCCGATACACTCTTGAGCTAGTCAGTCTCCTTGTTTCACAGATAAGGGAAGTGAGGTCCAAAAAAATGAACTGACTTCTTCAAAGTAACACAACTAGTCAGTGGCTTTGGATTACTAGATAAAAGTTGTGTACACAGTATTGTTTTGTTTTCAAAGGTCCAGAAAGGAGCTCTTCTTCCTAGGAGGATACGTAATTCCTGTCTCAATAATCCTGAAGAGGGCTTCCCTGGTGGCGCAGTGGTTGAGAGTCCACCTGCTGATGCAGGGGACACGGGTTCGTGCCCCGGTCTAGGAAGATCCCACATGCCGCGGAGTGGCTGGGCCCGTGAGCCATGGCCGCTGAGCCTGCGCGTCCGGAGCCTGTGCTCCGCAACGGGAGAGGCCACAACAGTGAGAGGCCCGCGTACCGCAAAAAATTAAAAAAAAAAAATAATAATCCTGAAGAGGATACAGTCTTTGACCTAAAAGCTAACCGCAAATAATGAGCCTTGGGGAGCAAGAGATTGGCTTTAGAGTTAGCAAAACACCGGCTGATTTTACTTCCATCTATTCCAAAGGAATCGTGCCTAGAATTTGCCTAAGGAAAGGGATGGCCATGGATGGGACCCAGAAGTCTGAGGGAAGGTCAGGAGAGGAACTGCAGTGAACAGAGGACACCAGCGACCACTCCCACTCTGCAGCGGCCACTGGAATTAGTGAAGTCACCACAGGAACTATGAGGCTAAAACAGCTAGCTACTCACCCAAGAAAGATCGGACAGTGGTAACAGAATCTCTGTGGCCATTCCTCAGGGGTGGTGGAGGCGGCAGGGGGGGCCCAGCTGGCGTCCTTGAGGGCGGAGGTGGGGGCCTTCCTCGGCTCAGGGGTTCTGACCCATGCATTCGGTACGGTGGGGGGGGAGGGGGGGCATCCCTGGCACCATTTCGGATCATGGGTGGCGGGGGTGGAGGAGCTGCAATTAAAGTTCAAAGCAGTTAGGTTTGGACGTAGAGACGGTGAGGGACGGAGGGATTTGAGAGACATGGGCCAAGAGAGCGCTCGGTGCTTTCCCAAAGAACCAGACCCTGTGAACCACTGGGCATCATGTTAAATATCATACTCACCCTCCCCTCATCCCTATTTCTTTAACAACATCATTCTTCTCAATACCAAAGTTCAGAATAGATTTATGACCCTTTTTCATTTCCCATGACAAGTCAGTCAAGAATTCCACTTATCCTTGATGATTTTTTTTCTCTGCTTTCACATGCCTTCCTCCACAATTCTAAGTCAGGGCTTTCTCATTTTTATCTTGTTCTACTGAAAAAAGCCTCTCAAATGTTTTCCTTGCTTCTAATCTCTTAGCCTTTCAATCCATTCTGCATACCACCAACTCACTAATCTCCCCAAAATACCAGCTCAAACTTTTCCAAGGGCTTTGCATTTCCCATATCGTAAAGTTTCAAATGCTTAGCTTCCACACTGACTGAGTCTCACCCAATCATCTTCCTTTCTTACACAGTACCCTACCACATCAGTCAGCCTGACCGCACCTTCTTTTCTCCCTTGATTCCTACATTGGATGAGGTACCACTCTTCTGTGCTGCCTCTGTCGACTCTGTCTCCCTCTACCACTACTATGTTGTATTACACGTGCTTCTTGCCGAGGGTACTGTATATTTCTTAAAGTCAGAGCAGTGTCCGTTCATCTGAGTTCCCAAGCTCAGCACATGGTAGGTCTTCAATCAATACGTGCTAAATAAACCAAATTACATTTGCTTTGCTCTTGTGACTCCCCCAAAATATTCAGAAATACCACCCCTCATCCCTTACTATCAAATTCTACTTTTCTTTAAGGTTCAACTCAAGCCCCATCTTCTCAAGGCTTTTCCAAAGCAATCCACTCTAATCTGATTCCCTCCTTTGCTCTCCCACAGCATTTACAGGTTATGTCACTTATTCTAACACTTAGTAGTACAGACTAAAATGAGTGATTTTCAAATTATGTATAATAATTTCATCTGCAGAAGTTACATATTTCCAATGATAGGCTCATTGCTCAAAAAAAATCGGGAACACCTCTTTTGGAATTGCCTCCAAACCCAGGTTGTCAGACAGATCCATAAATATTATCATATGATGGTCACTTCTCATTTCTGAGGTTGCATCACCACCAAAAAAATTCATACCTACGTCTGACTCTGATTTCTGGCCATTTTCGAAAATCAAATTCACCCTTAAAAGACAAAATTTGCCACCAAGCATAAGGTAATGTCAAAAGCATGCTGGGAGGAATTCCTTGGTGGCGCAGTGGTTAAGAATCTGCCTGCCAATGCAGGGGACACAGGTTCGAGCCCTGGTCCAGGGAGAGATCCCACATGCCGCGGAGCAACTAAGCCCGGGTGCCACAACTATGAGTCTGCGCTCTAGAGCCCACGAGCCACAACTACGGAGCCCACGTGCCTAGAGCCTGTGCTCTGCAACAAGAGAAGCCACCGCAATAAGAAGCCCGTGCACCACAACGAAGAGTAGCCCCCACTTGCCACAACTAGAGAAAGCCCACGCGCAGCAACAAAGACCCAATGCAGCCAAAAATAAATAAATTTTTAAAAAAAAGCACGTTGGGGGACTTCCCTGGTGGCGTAGTGGTTAAGAATCCACCTGTCAATGCAGGGGACATGGGTTCGAGCCCTGGTCCAGGAAGATACCACATGCCGCGGAGCAACTAAGCCCGTGTGCCACAACTACTGAGCCTGTGCTCTAGAGCCCGCGAGCCACAACTACTGAGCTCACGTGCCACAACTACTGAAGTCCGCAGGCCTAGAGCCTGTGCTCCACAACAAGAGAAGCCACTGCAATGAAAAGCCTGAGCACCGCAATGAAGAGTAGCCGCCGCTCGCCGCAACTAAGAGAAAGCCTGCGTGCAGCAATGAAGACCCAATGCAGCCAATAAATAAAAATAAATAAATAAAAAGCATGCTGGGGCTTCCCTGGTGGCGCAGTGGTTGAGAGTCCGCCTGCCGATGCAGGGGACCACGGGTATGGCGGGGAGGATCCCACATGCCGTGGAGTGGCTGGGCCCGTGAGCCATGGCCGCTGAGGCCGCGCACCCGGAGCCTGTGCTCCGCAACGGGAGAGGCCACAACAGTGAGAGGCCCGCGTACCGTGCAAAAAAAAAAAAAAAACCAAAAACAAAAAAGCATGCTGGACATCACTGGAATAGGTTCGAATGTGTTTAAGTTAGATTATTTCTATGCTTTGCACTAAGAATACTAGCAGCTACCATTTATTTGATATCCATCATGTTCCAGGCACTGTCCCGGGCACTTTATATGTATTAAATCTTTAAAAATTCTTGTAGCCACCCCTGCACAAGTATGAGGCATTATCCCCATTTCACAAATGAGGAAACTGGGACTCAGGCTATTTGTCTAAGGTCACAGATCTAACAGACCCAGCATACGTCTGCTCTTCCATAGTAAGAAAACTGCTACACAATGCTTTTCACAACAACCTCAAGTATTAAATATCTCCCGAACAAATGTATAACCCAGTGAGATGGCAATGTGTCTTTTGGTACCTGGGCCATGTTACCAAACAGTACATGGAGACTACTCGGCTTAACAGACAACACTGTCTTAGTAATAAGAGTATATATCATTCCTCCTGAATTACTGTCAGAATTTCTATAGAGTAACCATAGTTAAGAATGAAACAGTAATGGGATGATTTTGTTTTGGTTTTGTTTTTATTAAATATTTATTTGGCTGCACCGGGTCTTTAGTTGCAGCACAAGGGATCTTCGCTGTGGCGTGTGGGATCTTATGGTTGTGGCATGCAGACTCTTAGTTGTGCCATGAGGGATCTAGTTCCCTGACCAGGGATAGAATCTGAGCCCCCTGCACTGGGAGCGTGGAGTCTTAACCGCTGGACTACCAGGGAAGTCCCTGGGATGATGCTTAGAGACAAGAAGTCTGGCACCATAGGCCCAGTAAATGTTAGTTTTAGCTTCCCATAAAACACACTCAGAATGTCAACTCTCCCTCACTCTCCAAGGTGTGTATAAGTATGGACGGGGCCATTAGAGATCATAATTAAAGAGAAATCTCCTTAACTCCTCCCAGCAGATCCCTGAACCCTGTTTTCACTCCAAATCTGCCCAAATCGAAGCTCTTTCAGGTCATCCTCAAAATATTTCCCTAAAACTCAGATTTCTCAGGGCCCTGAGAGTCTGCATCTACTGCGAGGGCGGGACCAGGGAGAGTAAGGTAGAGGGTCGGTCAGGCTCAAAAGGACACCAGCTAGACTCTGAGCGGGAGGCAGTGATGAGGGCCACCCTGGATGGGCAAACCGGAGCAGGACCAAGAGCTACCTGCTGGGCTCCCTCAGCACCCTCCCTCAGGGCCGGTCATCCTGACCAGATTCTGCCATCTCTAAGAAGTTTCTGAGCTCTTTGTCACATCCAGTTTTAAGACTTTCAAGTGACAGAGCCAGAACCCAAGGACCCCAAGAAACAAGCAGTGTGCAAAAGAAACCCTGGGGTAGGAAGACTGACTTCTGTAATCCAAGATAAACCTGTATTAAAGAAAGCATGATGTTATATTTTTTTAATTGAAGTATAGTTGATTTACAATGTTGCGTTACTTTCTGCTGTACAGCAAAGTGATTCAGTTATACATATTCTTTTTTTATATTGTTTTCCATTATGGTTTATCATAGGATATTGAATATAGTTCACTGTGCTATACAGTAGGACCTTGTTGTTTATTCATTCTATATATAATCACTTACATCTGCTAAACCCAACCTCCCACTCCATCCTCAATTCTTTTAAAAAGAAAAAAATTCCCTTAAAAAAATAGTGTTTTAGGGACTTCCCTGGTGGTCCAGTGGTTAAGACTCCGTGCTCCCAATGCAGGGGGACTGGGTTTGATCTCTGGTCAAGGAACTAGATCCCTCATGCCGCAACTAAGACCCAGAACAGCCAAAATAAAATAAATAAATAAATAAATAAATATATATATATATATATATATATATATATTTTAAATAGTGTTTTACTCTGCAAAGGAAAAATTCAGAAAACAAACCTTATGGACCAATAATAAGGGACTTTTCGGTCTCTGAGCACCCTGGGGAGGGTAAAAGACTACATACTCATTCAAATGTAAATAATTCATAAAGAAACAAAAGTAAATTATCCCATGTTATCACACCATATGATTTATTAACAGAGATAAGTCCATGAAAACTGCCTAGAAGTCCTCTGCATAAAACCACTAAATTCGTCAGCACACCACAGTTTATAAAGCACTTTTACACATTATTTTATTTATAACCACCTCTGAAAAGTACTGTGAACACCATTTTACGGATGAGGAAACAAACTCAGAGAATCAGAGTGATCTGCCCAATGTCACAGAACAAGTGGAGCCAATACTTGAAAGATCTCTGACTAAAATGTCTCAATTTTTTTTCAGAGTGTCACTCTTAAGAACTGCTGCTCTGGTTACTGATACAGAAAGCACGCTGAGGCCTATGTCAGGCCTCGAAGTTGATGATGGCTGTAGACAGAAGAACAAGGCTCATAACTTCACATTTTTCTAAAGAAATCACAAAAAAAGAACTGAGAAGTGGGAAGCAAGAAGTCTGCAGACATTTAAAACGACTCAGTTCAACCCACAGAAATTACATTTTTCTCCGCTTCTATTCCTGGTTGGCTTCAGAAAGATATGGGCTCTGCTCAGATAAAGGGTCATTTTAAAAAATCCCTGAGTTAAAAAAAAATTTTTCTTTTTAACCTAAACTTTGTAGAGTCAAAGGTCACGTTAGGACTACATCCTTATGGCTAAAGCCAGGGAACTACAGGGTCGGCCACATACCAGGCTCCCGTGTGACCGCCTGATGCTACTGCCAGCTCCTAGAATACAAGTCTCTGTACCTAATCAAGCAGCAGTACCAGTTTATGGGCCTTTAATACATGCTTCCTGATGACATACCTGCTTAATCGATGATCTCATCTATACCTGCAGGGACTGTTTAAAAGCAAAGTTCAAAAGCCATATGTGGAGGCTGCGGCTCAAAGCCCAGTGAAACAAGAGAATACAGGAGCCAAAATTCCTGGGTCTGAGAAGGCCCCAGCATGGCCTCGTTCACTCTCTACTTTCAGGCAGGCTATTTTGTAGGATGACACAACCTCTCCCACCTTTTTGAAGGTTCCTTAATCCCCTCCTTACCCAGTTCAGGACCATGGTCCCTTGTTACAAGCACTCCCTTACACACGCCCTCAACTCCCTGGCCCTGCTCTCCATTACAGTCGCACACGCCTAAAAAACGCTAACCTGGTTAAATACAACTCCGCTCCAACTCAGTACCTGCAGAGACACAGCTGAACACACATCGAGCTGATGAATCTCACTTGAAATGTGTGGCCCCTAAGCTCGAGCGCGCCTTCCGTGATGCTGGTCATCCTAGCACACTTCTCTCCTCCACGCCCAGATGGCCATTTTGTGCCCTTTTTCCTCTCTCCTCAAATCTCCCTCTATTTCCTTACCCTCATTCACAGCTTATGTCCTTGCTTTCAATTTCACCCAGAATATAGAAGCAAAAAAAAAAAAAAAAAAAGGGGGCTTCCCTGGTGGCACAGTGGTTAAAGAATCTGCCTGCCAATGCAGGGGACACGAGTTCGAGCCCTGGGCCGGGAAGATCCCACATGCTGCGGAGCAGCTAAGCCCATGCGCCACAACTACTGAGCCTGCGCTCTAGAGCCTGCAAGTCACAACTACTGAGCCTGTGTGCCACAACTACTGAAGCCCACATGCCTAGAGCCCATGCTCCGCAACAAGAGAAGCCACTGCAATGAGAAGCCCGCGCACCGCAAGGAAGAGTAGACCTCGCTCCATGCAACTAGAGAAAGCCCGCGCGCAGCAACAAAGACCCAACGCAGCCATAAATAAATAAATACATACATTTATTTTAAAAAAATTTTAGAAGAAACTTTCCACATGCTCCTACCACTGCACCCACCTACCTAGTTGCTTCTTTGCCTGTATGCTCTGCCTTCCCTCCCATCACCATAAAGAACTGTGTTCTTATCTAAGGCCAACCCTTGACCTGTGGATCAGGTTCCATTCCTTCTTGCCTCCCCAAGGACACTATCCAGGCAATTTCCTCCTCTCTACTGGATCATTCCATCAGCACACAAAAGATGCTGAAATATCTCCCGTCTTGGGGGGGGTGGGGTGGGGGGAACCAACCCTCAATCTCTCATCCTCCTCCAGCACCCATTCCACATCCCTATACCCCCGACTCCCCTTTACAGCAAACTCCCTAGAGTTTCTCTAGCGCTATCTTCATCAAGTCCTCTCCTATTCCTGCATGCTTGAACCCACCCCAATTAGACTTTCACCCTCACGCTCCCTCCAGCACTCCACTGAAACTACTTAGAAGGGTAGTTTGGGGGTCCCCCAATGACTCCCACGTTGCTGAGACCAATGTCATTCTCAGTCTTCAACTTACCTGACCCATCTGCAGCACAGGCCACAGCTGCTCACTCACTCTATCCTGGACTTTCTCCACTACTCTCTTGGCATTCCTCCTTTCTTCCTCACTAGAGGCCCTTTCTCAGTTTTCTCTGCTTAGTACTCTCATCACTCTCGCCTGTCATGTAGGAAGGCCTCAGGCCTCGGACCTCTCCTCTTCTCTATACTCACTCCCCAGGTGATCTCACCCCAGCATGTGGTTCTCAATATCCTTCAAATTTCTCTCTCTAGCCCAGACCACTCCCCTGAACTTCAGAGCCTGAGAGTCAATCGACAATTGGTTATTTCCTCTTGGATGTCTAACAGGCATCTCAAACTTGACATCCAAAACTGAACACCCACCTTCCCCCAAACCTGCTGTGATCCTCCTATCCATCTACTCAGATTGTCGCACTAGCCCCCTAAGTGGTCTCCTTTGGCCCCTTTGTCCTCCTGTGGTGGGTTCTCAACAACACAGCCAGCTGCCTTTTCTGTGTTCCAACCCCCCGTGCCCCGCCAGTGGCTCCCCATCTCACACAGAGTAAAACCCAAAGTCTTAACAAGTCCTCCAATGTCCTCCCGTGGCATCTGGCTTTCTGACCTCCACGTCCTGCCGCTCTTCCCCTCACGCGTCCTGGTCTTGCCACAATGGTCTCCTTGTTGTCCCCAGTGTCTCAGGGTCTTTGCATTTGCTGCCCTCAATGCCTGCGTAGCGTACTCCCTCACTTCCTTCAGGTATTTGCCAAACTGTCACTTTATCAGTAAGGCCTTCCCTGACCCCACCCCTACCCTCACCCCTGTAATTTAAAATATTACCTCATCCCCACTCCAGTATATCCCATTCCCTTTCTCTGCTTTGTATTTCTCTAAAGCATCTATATACTATGTACATATATATATATATATATATTTTTTTTTTACTAATTAATTTGTTAACTGTCCAGGAGAACAGGATTTTTTGTCTTTTTTTATTTACTGCTGTTTTCCTAACAACAGAGTCTGACACGTAAAAAGGCATTCAATAAACCTGTTGAATGAGTATTCACTTCAATCACTGAAGGACAGCTTTGGGGAAAAGGGTGAATAGGAAGGATAAACTCAGTCTCAGTATGGTAGGAAAAATCAGGTGCTTCCAGGCACTTACCTGCTCCCCGACTGGGAGGGTCTCGGGCTGGGGGAGGTGGCCTATTACTCTGTAAAGAAGGGGAGGCTGAGGTGGGTGGAGGAGGCGCTAGGCCTCTAACAGGCCCTGGTGTCTTCCTATGCAAAGAATTGTGTCTCTGTGGCAGCTCAGGGGCTGACTCGTTAGTGGGACTGGAGGGTCCATTGGGGACCCCGGGAGGCTGGCGGTAAGGCGGCGGCGGAGGAGCTGGAGACTGGCCGCCTGGTCCTGTTCTGACATTCACAGGGGAAGGAGGCGGCTTGACTGGGGGTGGAGCGGGAGGTCCCTCTCGACCAAGGTGAAGCCTCTGTCCAGGTGTGGGTGGCAGGGGCTTCTCTCTGTTGTAGGCTGCGGCTTTGCTGCTGTGCACAGGCAGAGGCGTAGGGGGGGCGTTGGCACGCCGCCCCGGGGGAGGCGGAGGCGGGGCGGAGGAGCTGTGCTTCATGCCTGTACTGCTGGTGGTATTAGGCCGAGAGAGGTCCGGTAACGAGGGTCTCTGCGTCCGGGGCAGTTCTGGGAGTGAGGCTCGGTTGCTGTCTGTATCATCCTGAGGGCGCCCGCTGGCTGTAGACCCCGGAGGCCTTGGGGCAGCAGCTCGAGAACTGGGGACTTGTAGGGCTGGCTTGCCAGCTAGGTTCTCTACAAATACACCAGACAGCACTGGGTCAACGGAGCTGGACCTATGTTGCTGGTATCTCCACGTCACCCCGCCTCCTTAGTGCAACCTGCATGGCAGCAGGGCAAATACCTGTACGATTCTGGGTTTTAACCTGGTTTCAGGCTCAGGGCCCATTAACAAATACTACTGATGCAAGTTGAATGCACTCTTATTTACCCCCAGCTTTTGCTTTCTTCTACTTTATAACTCCTGCCCTGCCCCCACTCCTCCTTCCCATCTCTACCACACTCCTCAACCCCAGAGGGCCCACCTGGGACCAGTCAGAAACGAACGCGCTTGGGAAATATCCTAAGGACGTACTTATCACATACCTGAGCCGTCCTTGGCTCCCACAGGGCGGAGCTTTGGCACTCCTCCTTGGAAGAGACCTCCCTTGGGCTGCAGGGCAGCTGCTCCAGAGCCATAACCACCACTGCTTCCTTTGGGTTCTGGAAAGCACACCATTAGGATTTTCATTTCATATGTTCTGAGGCTGGTGACCAAGTCAATCCTGAGGAGAAACCCCTCCTCTACCTGGGCTTTAATTTGCAAACAAACCGATATTGCTTTTGCCTTTCCACTGAAATAGAAAGCTGGGCTTCTCTGCTCCACAGCTTCATGTAGGTGTGGGGATGAAACTCTGTGCTGTGATGAAAGAGAGAAAACAAAAGGAACGAGGAGCCAGTCTTCCTTTATTTAGGGCAGAGCAGTAACCAGGATGAAGACCTGTTCAACAGAGTTCTCGAGGCTTTCCTCTCCAAGTCCCAGATGGTGAGGGGGCTTAATGGCTCAGGGACCCAGGTGTGAGAAAACCCCCAGAGGCCTTTCAGAATGAACACTTGTAGCAATTATAAAATCATCGTTGGCTTCAGCTTACAGGCTTTTAGGACTGTGGTGGTCTTCTCAGAGAAAAGCCAAGGATATGCCCTAACAAGCACTAGTTATAGTAGGAGATGGGAGGCTTAAGACCCCGAGAATGCTTCTCAAAGGTCAAAAGGAAATTTCTAAGGTATTCAAATGAACAGATGAGAAGACAGCCAAAGAACATCCCAAGACAAAACTCTCCCACTGGGCTTCCCTGGTGGCGCAGTGGTTGAGAGTCCGCCTGCCGATGCAGGGAACACGGGTTCGTGCCCCAGTCTGGGAAGATCCCACATGCCACGGAGCGGCTGGGCCAGTGAGCCATGGCCGCTGGGCCTGCGCGTCCGGAGCCTGTGCTCCGCGGCAGGAGAGGCCACAACAGTGAGAGTCCCGTGTACCGCAAAAAAAAAAAAAAAAAAAGACAGCCAAGCCTAGTCCCCGAGTCAACCCTGGGATCCCAGCGGTTCATCAGGAGATGAAGCTCAGACTCACTCTCGAGGATGGGAGCACTCCGATCATTAATGTTGGTCACCTTCTTCAGCTTGGTCCCTTTGCAGATGTCCTGTAAGAGAGCACCTCGACCCCGCTGCTCATCTCTACTCAGCTTGGGTAGCTCAGTGTTGGCCTGAAGGAAGAGGGAAACATAAGTTCACCCTCAATATCCCCTTCATCACAAGCTCGGGATAAATGCCTTAAGCCAAACTGGATTCCACGAGATGCCTGTCTAACCTAATAAGATACATGTGCCAAACGACAGTATCAATGTCCATTATCCTCCTCCTTAGACCTTTCTCTCATGCTGTACCTTCTGTGAAGGGTATAGGTCTTCCTCCTGTTCAGAAGCTTCTGACAGGAGGCCTGCACCAATACTTACTGAGCACCTATGTGCTAGGCTTGTGTGTCGGACACTTTATTCGTAGCATCACCACCAAGGCAAACATTTATTGAGCCCCCACTATATCCCAGGCGTTGTGCTAATAATAAGCACATTACTTTCATTATCTTATTTAAATCCTGAAATATTCCTATGACCAACAACAACAGGAGCATAGGGACAGACAGCTAGATAAATGGAACAAAACAGAAAATCCATAAAGCAGGCCCAGGTCTATATAGAAATAATAAAAGCATATTTCTTCAGTGCAGAAAGGATAGATTATTAAATACAAGGTGTTAATAACAAGTGGTTAATGTTTTGGGCCATGCCGGGCGGCACGTAGGATCTTAGTTCCCCAACTAGGGATCACACACACACGCCTGCAGCGGAAGCGTGGAATCTTAACCACTGGACCGCCAGGGAAGTCCGACAAGTGGTTAATTTTTAGAAAAAAATGATAAAGTTAAATACCTACCTTAGCACTTTACTCTCAAATAAATTCTAGCTGAATTATAAAATTTAAGTGTAAAAAAATAAAACCACAGAAGTACTATATGCAAAAATATAGGAAATGGGAAGGACTTGCTAATCAAGACAACCAAAATACAGGAAAAGATCGACAGATTTGCTTATTACAACTTATTTACTTAGGAATATGAGTAAATAAGCAGATGACACACTGGAAGAAAAACTGTCAGTGACAAATGTAACATATGATAGAAAGAAAGGTAGTGGCCTAAATCTATAGAGCATTAACATATAAAGATGACTTAGCAATCAGTGGGATAATAAGGAAAAGATATGAACAACACTGCATAAAAGAAGTCAAAAGAGGGCTTCCCTGGTGGCTCAGTGGTTGAGAGTCCGCCTGCCGATGCAGGGGACACGGGTTCGTGCCCCGGTCCGGGAAGATCCCACATAACGTGAAGCGGCTGGACCCGTGAGCCATGGCCGCTGAGCCTGTGCGTCTGGAGCCTGTGCTCCGCAACAGGAGAGGCCACAACAGTGAGAGGCCCGCATACCACGAAAAAGAAGTCAAAAGAGCCAACAAATATGAAAAAAAATCAACTATAATAAAAAAAAATGTAGTGTAAAACTATAATTATCTACCTATGATACTGGTAAAGGTTAAAATTACAAAGAGACTGCTACCTTTGTGAAGGCAAGGACCACTGCCTGTACAGTGCCTGGCACACTGAAGATGTTCAAAACAACGTATAGAATAAAAAACTGCCCTATGGGGCTTCCCTGGTGGCGCAGTGGTTGAGAGTCCGCCTGCCGATGCAGGGGATGCGGGTTCGTGCCCCGGTCTGGGAAGATCCCACATGCCGCGGAGCGGCTGGGCCCGTGAGCCATGGCCGCTGAGCCTGCGCGTCCGGAGCCTGTGCTCCGCAACGGGAGAGGCCACAACAGTGAGAGGCCCGCGTGCCGAAAAAAAAAAAAAAAAAAACAACTGCCCTATGGTGATCTTAAGGATCCAGGAAAACAGGTACTCTTTTCTACTACCTGTGGTAGGATAGATTGGTATGATTTTTCTAGAAAGTAATTTATGTATGAAACACCTTTTAAAAGTCTAGCACAAGAATTCTACTTCCAGAAATTAACTTTAAGAAAATAATTGGAGACGTGCACAAAGACAATAATAATAGCAAAAAAAGAGTTTATAATAGCATGAAGCTGAAGTAATCTAAAAGTTCAACCGAAAAGAACAACGACGGTATAATCATACAGTGGGATGCCAGTTAAGCTCTTAAAGATGTAGAAGTAAGCATCTTTTCATGGAAATAAATATCTGACACAATCAAGCAAAAAATACTATAGAACAATACATACAGCATGATTCCAGTTTTCTACAGGAGTCATAACAGAACCTATCTCATAGCGTAGTTTTGAGAATTAAATGATAACACTTTTTAAGAGCTTAGCACAGTGCCTGGTGTATAGTAAGAGTTCAATAAGTAGTAGCTAGCTTATATTGTGAAGACAAAAAAGGTACACACATACAGAAAATTTCTAGAAGAATAGACACTGATACTAGCAAAAGTTAATCTGGGGTAATAATTATTTATGTTTATCTGTATTTTCTAGTTTACCTACAATAAACATACAAAATGTTAACAAAGGTTAATTACAGATTAACATTTTCTATGTTTATTGGTGTTCTCTAGTTTTTTCTGGATTTTTAGTGCAGTAAAAAAGTTTTTAATGATATCACTAAACGTTTAATGACATGACAAGCCATTCATGATGTATTAATGAGGAAGAAGAGCCGATCAGGAATCAGTATGTATATAAAGCACAGCCTTTTTTAAAAAAAAAAAGGTAGACGGGCTTCCCTGGTGACGCAGTGGTCAGGAATCTGCCTGCCAATGCAGGGGTCACAGGTTCGAGTCCTGGTCTGGGAAGATCCCACATGCCGCGGAGCAACTAAGCCCATGCGCCACGCTACTGAGCCTGCGTTCTAGAGCCCGCGAACCACAACTACTGAGCCCACGCGCCACAACTACTGAAGCCCACGTGCCTAGAGCCCATGCTCCACAAGAGAAGCCACCAAAATGAGAAGCCGCGCACCGCAACGAAGAGTAGCCCCCACTCACTGCAACTAGAGAAAGCCCGTGTGCAGCAACAAAGACCCAATGCAGCCAAAAATAAATAAATTAATAAATAAATTATTTTTTAAAAGGCAGACAGACACAAAAGGAGGAAGGAGGGAGGGGAAGGCTAGACACAAAACTGTTATGAATGGTTGGATTATGGGTAACTGCTCCTTTTTGCTTAACCACAGTTCATAAATTTCTTGAACATATTACTTTTGTAAAGAGAAAAATATCACTAAGCGTGTCCAAAATTGAGCTCATATCCTCCCCCACAAACCTGTTTCTCTTGTAAATAGCACCAGCATTCAATCAATCCCCCAACTAGAGTCATTCCAATCTCCTTCCTGTTCTTCACTCTTCCATCTGTCATCAGACTCTTAAGATTTTACTTTGTCATTGTCTCTTGTCTCCACTCTCCATCCTCACTGCTTTAGTCCAGACTCTCATTTTCAATTGTCACCGGCTTCTGTCTCCAGTCTCAACCTCCCTGTCTGTAGTCTCAACTCCCAACCTACCGTCCACACTGTGAAGAGTAACTTTCCTAATATAAACCCAAGCAGGTTCCTCCTGCGGCTGAAGAGACTTCAGCATCTCCCCATCACAACCAAGAGAAAACTCCAAACCCGCCACCTACACCTCCAGCCTCAGCTCCCACCACACCCCCAAAATTATAGGAAAAAAACCAGAAGTTGGCAGACCTGAACTCTAGTCCTAGTTCTGAAACAAATTAGCTAGGTTAAGTCACCTTTCCTCTTTTAGGGCACAATTTCTCATCTGTTAAACACCCAACACACCCAACACACCCAACACACACACACACACGAGATGAATCACCCAGGTTGCTTCCTTCTTTCTCATGTGACTCCAGGTATCACAACTCAGATATAGTAAAAGTGGCTGTCTCCTTGGTTCAGAAGCCACACTGCTTTTTTTTTTTTCCTTCCCATTACTGAACCTTTAGTCTTCTTCCTAATTCCATTAACTCCTTTCTTTCTTGATATGGGGCACGGGGGCATTTAGACCTGATGGACTTGACTTTAAAGTGAACTGATTTGGAGAAGAAGAGAAGGAAATGAAATGGCAGCAAGAAACAACAACTAGGAATTGCCATCCCTTTTCTCAAAGATGCAGGGAAAGGACACATTGACCTTTATACTACAATAGTTTTAGGGAAGACACACTAGTTCCGACTCTGATGCCACCTGCCCAAATCTCCATTTAGACTGAACCAGGATAAAAAAAACCAAGACAAGCCATTATGGTCCTAAGAGGACTTCTCAGGAATCAGAACGAACTGAGGAAGACAGACTTTACTTATCTATTCTCCATCTTCCTACACCACATGTCTTTGAGTACACTATGTCTTATACCAGGAAGCCCTAAGTATCCATTCAGGTCTTGAGATAGCCAGGTGGATGGACTACCTACCTGATTAGAAGTGGGAGGTGGAGGAGGACCGGGGGGTGGTGGAGGGGGAGGAGGAATTGGCATCCTTGCCCTGTTTGCAGTTGGCACTGCTCTCTTTCCTTTTTAATCTGCAGCTTTAGGTCACTCATATACCTGCAAGTGAAACAGAAATAAATTCATGAGAACAACTTTGCCATGAGAGACACTGAGGACCAGGAGAACCAGAGGACTGAGCATGACACCAGAGAGAAACTAGGCACTCATCTCCTAGTCGCACTGTGATATAGTCCAGGGCTCGGTAAATCTTTTCTGTAAAAGGCCAGATTAAAAAAAATACTTTAGGCTTTGTAAGCCCCATATGGCCTCTGTCGCACATTATTCTTCTGTTTTGTTTTGACAACCTTTTAAATTAATAAACTTTATTTCTTAGAGCAGTTTTAGGTTCACAGCAAAACTGAGCAGAAAGTACAGAGTCCCCCTAAAACCCCTGTCCCCCCCAACACACAGAGTCCCCCACTACCTGTACCCTGCACTGATACATTTGTCACAATTGATGAACCTACACTGACACCTCGTTATCACCTGAAATCCACAGTTTACATTAGGGTTCACTCTTGGTGTTGTACGTTCCATGGGTTTGGACAAATGTCTAACGACAACTCTCCACCAATGACGTATCATATAGAATCGTTTCACTGTCCTAAGAATCTCTTATGCTGTATCTATTCATCCCTCCCTGCCCCCCACCCCTGAACCCCTGGCAACCACTGAGCGTTTTAATGTCTCCATAGTTTTGCCTTTTCCAGAATGTTGTATAGTTGGAATCTTACAGTACCCTTTTCTGATTGGCTTCTTTCACTTGGTAATATACATTTAAGTTTCCTCCATGTCTTTTCATGGCTTGATAGCTCATTTCTTTTTAGCACTGAATAACATTCCACTGTCTGGATGTACCACACAGTTTGTTTATCCATTCACCTCCTGAAGGACATCTGGGATGCTTCCAAGTTTTAGCAATTATGAATAACGCTGATATAAACATCCTTGTGCAGGTTTTTGTGAGCACATAAGTTTTGGACTCATTTGGGTAAACATCAAGGAGCATGACCGATGGACCATATGGTAAGAGTATGTTCTGGAATAAACTGCCAGAAGACCTTCCGCGATGGCTGTACCAATTCGCATTCTCACCAGCAATGAATTAGAGTTCCTACTGCTCCACATCCTCGCCAGCATTCTGGATTTTGGTCATTCCAACAGGTGTGTAGTAGTATCCTGTTGTTTTAATTTGCAATTCCTAAATGACATATGATGTTGGAATATTTTCATATGCTGACTTGCCATCTATATATCTTCTTTTTTTGAAATTAATTAATTATTTTTTTTTGGCTACACTGAGGCACGCAGGCTTAGTTGCAGCATGTGGGATCTTAACTCCCCGAACAGGGATCGAACCCGGGTCCTCTGCATTGGGAGCGCAGAGTTTTAACCACTGGACCACCAGGGAAGTCCCTATATATCTTCTTTGGCGAGGTGCGTGTTCAGGTCTTTTGCTCACTTTTTAATCGGGTTGTTTGTTTTATTATTGTTGAGTTTTAAGAGTTCTTTGTACATTTTAGGTAACAGTCCTTTATCAGATGTATCTTTTGCAAATATTTTCTCTTACTCTGTGGCTTGTGTTCTCATTCCCTTGATTTTTACATTTAAAAAACGTAAAAACCGGGACTTCCTTGGTGGCGCAGTGGTTAAGAATCCGCCTGCCAATGCAGGGGACACGGGTTCCATCCCTGGTCCAGGAAGATCCCACATGCCACGGAGCAACTAAGCCCGTGAGCCACAACTACTGAGCCTGCGCTCTAGAGCCCGCGAGCCACAACTACTGAGCCCATGCGCCACAACTACTGAAGCCCGTGCACCACAACTACAGAAGCCAGTGTGCCTACAGCTCAAACTCCACAACAAAGCCACCGCAATGAGAAGCCCACACACCACAACAAAGAGCAACCCCTGCTCACCACGACTAGAGTAAGCCCACGTGCAGTAACGAAGACCCAATGCAGCCAAAAATAAATAAATAAATAAAAAATAAATAAATAAACTTATTAAGGAAAGTTGTAAAAACCATTCTTAGTCATTGGGCCATACAAAACAGACCATGGACCAGATCTGACTCATGGGCCACAGTTTACTGACCCCTGGTATAGTCACATCACTGGAATCTGATAAGAGCGTAAATACCACGTGAGAATTTATCCAGTTATCAGTGGCTTAATACTTAACACTCAAAAAGTATACAGCTGTCTCCTTATTACAGTCTGTAAGTGATCCTCATTTCACAAATGAGACTAAAGCCAGGGAACTTTAGTCTTCATAAGACATTGAAGCAGGGGGCAAGGATAAAACTAAAACTCAAGAACAACACCCCCCAAAAGTCACCCCAAGGAAATCCCACTTCTTGAACCCTCAAAAGTCAAAGCCAAATAATTGCAGAGGTTTGGCTCTAAACTCTTTACATGGGTGATCAAAATCTCTCTGTGAATAAAGAAGTAACCACTTAAACACTTCTCTCAGTGCCCTGAGAACGATAAAAGGGCAAATATTCCAAAGGTTCTATAAGACCAAGGACCTTTGTAGGTAGTAAATTTGATCAAAAACATGACCGTTAACATCTTCAAAATCCCAGCTCCTTCCAGTGGAATGCCACTCTAGGCTGGCTGCCAATAGAGCTTTTTGCTCCAGTCACAAAGAACTGGACAGTACTTTGGCTAGGTGGTTCCCACAGGGAATGATGTCTGAACTCACTTCAAGGAATGAGCAGCTGACTCCCCTCTAAGGGAAATACCTTCTCATTTCTGGTTTCAAAATTAAGTCTAGTCTTTCTTTGCCAGGAATCTAACATACTAGGCTTGAAAAACTGATCAAAATAGTAAATCCTCATAAGCAGAACATCTATCTCGGGGCGTGGGGGGGTGTTAAAGTGAAAGAAACACGTGGAGAAGAAGAAAAAAACTTTCTTCTATTAAATTCTCTGGGTTCACTATGACCATTCCACTCAAGTCCCCATAGCAGTCTTAAAGCTAGCAGCCCAAGAATAAGGAAAATAGTAGTTTATTCAGAAACAAACATTTTCAACTAATTCCAGTCACCTCAGTTCCCACCTTTTCTGGGTTTCCAGTTCTACCTACTTTGGCCATTGCCACAGTTGAAATGGTCTCCTAGAATGACCCGGAAAAGAGATTCAGACAAGTCCCTAGTTCTTTCCAGATCCACAGTTGACCCACTCTACATGCTACGGAGTAAGAAATGACCTAAGGGGACAAACATAAGTCTGACAGTTAGAGTCATTTATTAGGCAAAGCAGTAGTTCTCCAGCAAGGCAAATCTTTTTTTTAAAGTCACCCACTGCAGAAGACCACTAATACACTATGCAGTTAAAGATGCCTTCTTAAAATAGGCTCAGGGGCTTCTCTGGTGGCGCAGTGGTTCAGAGTCCGCCTGCCGATGCAGGGGACACGGGTTCGTGCCCAGGTCCGGGAAGATCCCACATGCCGCGGAGCGGCTGGGCCCGTGAGCCATGGCCACTGGGCGTGCGTGTCCGGAGCCTGTGCTCCGCAACGGGAGAGGCCACAACAGTGAGAGGCCCGCATACCGAAAAAAAAAAAAAATCACTACCAGCACCATGGTTGACTACCAGCAGTGGCTCTCAACTTTTCTTCTGTCTCCACAAAGACTGCAAGCATGACACCCTCCTACCAGGGACACTGAGCAAACAATGATACACTACAGTAGAGTATTATCACTCCCATTTTACAGGTGAGGACTCTGAAGCTCGAGGAGTGGGGTTACGTGTATGCACACTAGGGAGAGAGGCAGACTGACTGAGCTAAGCACGACCCCCCAGACCACTCAGGAGTAAAATGCAGAGTTAGGACTCAAACTCTGGTCTCCTGATCCCTTTCTATTTCACCAATCACTATGAAAAAAATCTCCACTGCAAGTTGGTTGGGTTTAGCAATTTTCTACTATTTTTCCTAAATGAAAACTTAACCCACTCCAAATTCCTATCTTAGTGATGGAATACAAACAGATCTCTCTATATATTTTCCAAGGGCAAACCAATTTATTTAAATTAACACAACTTTCCTTGCCCTGAAGATTCCCTAAAAGAAGCTTTATTCAAACCAATTCAGGATCGGCACTACAAGCACTAACCCAATGCAGAGGGTCTGCTTTGAGAACTGCTTTCGGTTAAGAACAAATGAAGTGGGCTTCCTTGGTGGTGCAGTAGTTAAGAATCCACCTACCAATGCAGGGGACACAGGTTCAAGCCCTGGTCTGGGAAGATCCCACATGCCGCAGAGCAACTAAGCCCGTGTGCCACAACTACTGAGTCTGCGCTCTAGGGCCCGCGAGCCACAGCTACTGAAGCCCACGCACCTAGAGCCCATGCTCTGCAACAAGAGAAGCCACCACAATGAGAAGCCCATGCACAGCAATGAAGAGTAGCCCCCGATCGCTGCAACTAGAAGCCCATGTGCAGCAACGAAGACCCAACACAGCCAAAAATAAAAATAAATAAAATAAATAAATTTATTTTTTAAAAAAAGAATCTAACATCCCTGAAGTTAAACCTGAGATTAAACTAAAAAAAGGAAAAAAGAGGGTTCATCATGGAATTAAGTCTTTCCTTTCTGATCTATTAAATTAGAACTACAAACCTCACCATCTGTGTTCTTCAGAGTCCCTGATTTTCAGAAAAATTCTCATTCCCTTCTTAAGCCTTTCCACTTAAAAACCATGATAGCTTTTCACATCCTCAGGAGTCAGTTTCTCTGAAATAAAGATCAGAGAGCATTATTTCAAGTCTTCTTAATGTCAAATTTATCACGGAATTCAGAGATAAGTCTCCATAAAACTCAAGCAATGCACTTTTAAAAAGTGCTTTCTTCTATTCCTCAGAAGACAAAACCTATTTTTCTATTCAATTTTCAAATATTCCTACACTTTAGGAGCAGGAAACCTCCGGAGGACAAAGACAGAAACGACTTCCTTTTACATTTGATAAATGAAGAATCCAATTTAGTTGTTGCTTTTTATCATATATTTTAAAAGATCTAAGAGGTATTCCAGTTACCACTACAATTTGAGGGCTTCACTCAAATGGTATTCTGCTGTTATAAAACTCAGGTTTCAATACCAAGTTATTTTACAAAGAAAAAAATTTTTATTTTAAATCTAAATCTTAATGACATCCACTTTCATGCTGAGTGACCTCAGGTAACAGCACTCTCCTTTGATCTCAGCTTTGATTACAGAGTAAATTACAGTTTTTGTACCAAAGTACCCAACAAAATCCCACAGGGGAAAAAAAAAACAAAAAAAAAAAACCCTGACCTTGAACATTTTTAAGTAGGCCGTCTCCCTCAGCACAGTCTCAAGGGCCTTAGTTCTATCTTACAAGACTCAGTCATATGGATAGGAATTTGGGATGTCAACAAGAAAACTCTCTCTCCTTTGTTAAATACATGTTCAATTCTTTACTACCATATTAAACCCCTTCGTAATACAAAGAACCAGAGAGACAGCTAAAAGAGACGTTTCAAGATCCTCAATGAGGGCTTCCCTGGTGGCGCGGTGGTTGAGAGTCCGCTTGCCAATGCAAGGAACACGGGTTCGTGCCCCGGTCCGGGAAGATCCCACATGCCGCGGAGCGGCTGGACCTGAGAGCCATGGCCGCTGAGCCTGAGCGTCCAGAGCCTGTGCTCCGCAACGGGGGAGGCCACAACAGTGAGAGGCCCGCGTACCGCAAGAAAAAAGAAAAGAAAAAAAAAGATTCTCAATGAAAGAGCATTTAGCTCTGTCTACTCTGTCTCCAGATCATCTAAAGAGAAGACAGTTGTGTCTTCAAGAGGAAAAGGTTCCAAATGTTCCCCCAATGGTCTGACCCCATAGTTCAAAAAACAAACAAACAAACAAAACAAAACACCTCTCTAACAGTATGAGAAATGGAACATAAATAGTCAGCAGAAAGAGAAAAATCAGTTGCTCTAGGACAAAGAAAAGTCACATAACAGACAATGGGGTTTTTGTGTGGTGAATTTTCATACCAGGTGGATAGAGGTGGCAAGATTTTCCAAGCAAGGACGTTTAAAAACTCACTGATGGGACTTCCCTGGTGGTCCAGTGGGTAAGACTCCAAGCTCCCAATGCAGGGGGCCTGGGTTCAATCCCTGGTCGGGGAACTAGATCCCATATGCATGCCGCAACTAGGAGTCCGCATGCCGCAACTCAGAAGTCCAAATGCCACAACTAAAGAAGTCCACATGCCACAATGAAGATCCCATGTGCTGCAACTAAGACCCGGCGCAGCCAAAATAAATATAAATAAGTAAATAAATAATTTTTTAAAAAAGGTTTTACGGGTATTAAAAAAAAAGAACCATTGATGAATCAGCTGTTCACTACCATTCAATAAAATAACCAACCCTAGAAACATTCCCATCAAACAAGTGCAAAATGAGCAAGCCCATTTTTCATATTTCTCAACCATGTTACTCACAGAATCAATAGCAAGAAACCAAGGGTAACTGCAACAATGAAAATAAGTAGAAAATGATTAGGTAGGTTTTTTTTGGCCACCCCGTGCGGCATGCAGGATCTTAGTTCCCCGACCAGGGATCGAAGCTGGGCCCTTGGCAGTGAGAGTGCAGAGTCCTAACCACTGGACCACCAAGGAATTCCCTGAATGGGTAGGTTTTTGTTAAAGCTGGATTCGAAATTCAACAGCAATCACCCCATTCTGATAAGCGTTTCATTTAACAACTATTCCTCAAAGAACCCTATAATGGCCCTGGTACCAGTTTAGACATTACCCTGAACTAAGAAACTTTAGAGGAACATTTCATGTATCTGTGTCCATTTTACCCAATGAGCTCTTAAGCACAGACAGCACCGTATCCTTCTATAGCTCTTTCCTATTATTTTACAGCACAGAGTAGGGGCTCATCTGTCACTTGTTGAACCGAACCAAATTTAAAAGTAGCATTGTCTGAAAGAGCAAGCAAGTCTGAGTTGAGGGAAAAAAGCAGTGAAGGATGGATCAATGTGCCAGAAATGGAAAAGACAAGAAAAGAGGTAAGGAAGAAACACAAGGCTATATACACACGTGTAGTTCAGTGTTCCAAAAAATCTTAACTTGCTTAACTTGCTGAATTTATTCATTCATTAATCCATCTGTCATATAATAAACATTTACTGAGCACCCACTAGGTGCCAAGGCATTGTTCTATAACAATGGTTCCCAAGCGGGGTGATTTTGTCCCCCAGGAGACAGCTGGCAATGTCTGGAGACATTTTTGACTGTCATGACTAGGAGGTGCTGCTGGCATCTAGGAGACAGAAAACAAGCATGCTGCTAAACACTCTACAGTGCACAGGGCAACCTCCCGCAACAAAGAGTTTTCCCGTCCAAAAATGTCAATAATGCTGAGGTTGATAAACCTTGTTCTAGAGGCTGAACTAGACAATTTTTTACAATCTTGGGGCCTATATTCTAGAGGAAAAGATAAACAAGGAAACAAATATAATCTCAACATTTCCATTACTGACAAAAAGAATGAAAAAAAGAGAATCATAAAGGGAGAGTGCAGGAGGAGGGTATAGTGTTCTCTTAGATGAGGAGAGGGCCGGGGGCTGGGGGCTGGCTCTCCAAAGAAGTCTCTCCATGAACAGCCAAGCCCTAGAAACATCTGGGGAAAGAGCATTCCAAAAAGAATTCACAAACATCAAAGGGAAAAAAAACCCTGAGGTAGTAATGAGCTTGATATGTTAGAGAACTAGTGAAAAAGCCAGAGTAACTAGAACAGGGTGAGGTGAAGAGTGAGAGGAGATGAAATCTGAGGCCCCTGTAGGCCATCCTCCAAACCCAAAAGTAGTATCCTTCTCCATCCAATATGCCTATTATACCAAAGAAGTCTAAACAAACCAACAGCTTCACACCCAAAGTAAACAAGTTCCATCAGTTATCTCGTTCACTAATCCCACAGACTGTACCTCATCTCTCGTTGGCTTGAGTACAGCTAGGGACCTAGGTACTAACTGGAAGCCTTCCAGGGTTAAAAGTCCCCTGATGGCAGTCTGCCTACCTGTCCACCTGCCCGTCAACCTTGCTCCTGAAAAGCAGCACAGTATGGGGAAGGAGGGGCTCGTTACCACAGTGGCATAATGGCATCCAGTTCCTAAGTCACAGAACCCCACATGGGAGAACAGCCAGGAGCTACTGCCTAAGAGTATTCGCATGCCACTGCAGGAGACTAACGACCAGCAGGAGCCAAACAGGTTCCTATAATTACAGAGGAACTGATGTCAACATTGAGCTATGAACACGCCTCCACGCGTTCTAGGACAGAATACAGCAGAGTGTTTCCACTAAAGCATTTTTGGTTTCTCTAAAATACAAGGGAACAGACTAGAGTAACATTCTTGTTATTCATATTTTACCACCCTTCCCCCCACAAAAAAGCTTTATATAGTCGGAAAATAATCTACAGCCCTCGTCTCTCAATGGAAAAGGTGCTCCCTCCCCCTTGAAATTCAATTCAGTCAAACCTGGTGAAACAGATTTCCATCATATGTAGAAATGGAATTAATTAAAATTCCACGGTTACTCCATGAAGGGAAAAAAAAATCACTTTTCCAACTGCACGCATATTCCATCATGGAAATTCAACTCTGCAGCAAATCTGATTGATCCAACAAGTAATTTTTTAAAAAATCACAAAGGCACCTCCCTGGTGGCACAAAGGTTAAGAATCCGCCTGCCAATGCAGGGGACACGGGTTCGAGCCCTGGTCTGGGAAGATCCCACATGTTGCGGAGCAACTGGACCTGTGAGCCACAGTTACTGAGCCTGTGCTCTAGAGCCCGCGTGCCACAACTACCGAGCCCGCAAGCCACAACTACTGAAGCCCGCGCGCCTAGAGCTCGTGCTCCACAACAAGAGAAGCCACCGCAATGAGAAGCCCGCACACCGCAACGAAGAGTGGCGCCCACGCGCAGCGACAAAGACCCAACACAGCCAAAAATAAATAATAAGTAAACTAATTTTTAAAAAATCACACGCACACCATGATAATTCAAACTGAAAGTCCTAGACTTCTACAACTAAACCTGGATGTTTTACTCTTTACCTCAATGATTTTTCAGTTACAAGCAGAACACAACCCTAGAAGAGAAAAGGATAGAGGCAAAAGAAAGATATGATGAAATCATATGATGAAATCCTTTCAAATATAATTTTCCTAATAAGAGCATAAGTATACATCCCCAAATGCAGCTTTTCCCCCTAATATGACTCTTTCCTCTTGTCTCAGATTATTTTTCAAAAGCCCGAAAAACATAAACTCAGAAGCCTATATACTCATAGACGACTTGACGTGGTAAATATTAGGTACCACAGGTTATGATTCCCAGTTACAGGGCAACCCAGCAGCCAAGTCCTCTCATCTAAAATGATCACAAATCAATGAGAAATCTACTCTTGTGTGCAATCAAATAACCACATCTGTGAAAAACGGCTTCATTAAAAAGACGGCTAGAGATAACTAATGCAAGAGCAACTGTAAACATAGTACCTGAAAATCGTCCTAAACAGAGATCAGGGAATGACCACACCAAACATCCTTGGCCCCTACCACACCTCTCAAAGCAAAGAGAAAATCCTACTACCCTGAAAGCACTGAAGTATTGGGAAGGTGGGGGAACATATGTAGAAAATAGTCAACTGCAGTAAATCAGTAATAGTTCAGAGTGCTGCAGTGCTTCAAAACATAGCCAGTGATTCATAGTCAATGAGACAATAACACTTTATTTTTATTTTTTGGCCGTGCGGCTTGCGAGATCTCAGTTCCCCGAGCAGGGACTGAACCCAGGCCATGGCAGTGAAAGCCTGGAATCCTAACCACTAAGCTACCAGGGAACTCCCAAGACAATAACACTTTAGATTTAGCACTTTTTGTGACTTCATTCAGCTAAACTGTTTCAATGAAACCTGTAAAATTCTACTAGAGCTGTTTTGATAGAGCTGTTCATCTTAGAATGTAAATCTATGTCAGAGCCGACATGGCTTCCTCAGGCTGCATTTTAGCTAATAACAGCAAGACTTCCAACACCTGAGTACTAGGGTACTACACTTGGCCTCTACAACATAGCTAGGACAGGTACTATTTAGCTCCTGATCTCCAAGCGACTCACAGCAACCAAGGAGCAGCGGCAAACACCTCATTTCTAGGTGTTTCACATACCAACAATAAAAGATAACTGTTTTTCCTTCCAAGGCCTAGGGATCTACAACACAAAAAGAAGAGAATGTGCCCTCTCATATTGTCAAAGTTAAAAACAAACTTCAAATCACAGTGCTTTAACATCTCCAAAAATGATGCTGCATAAATCTAAGGCAGATGATTAGTATATTTGTTTTTAAAGCCTGAGTCAATTTTCCATTTCAAATACAAAAAACAGATTCCTGGATTTGGATAGTGAAATGATGCAGAGAAGCTCAATGTTCATAACTAATATTTCCTCCCCACCCACATATCCCAGGAACCAGTGGGTTTACAAATGTTGGCTAAAAAAATGGAGTCATACAAGGCCAAAGGTATTACCATTAGCCAGCATTTAACTACAGAAGAGAGGAGTTAATCAGATGAAGGACACACATTCTAACTTAGAAATCCAGACCAAAGCTAGACAGACTAAAACACAGTCGGAATACAAAAGCAACTTAGGATAGCAATAAATGGTTTAGAAGATCCTTCTAAAACAGAGCTTCCAAACTTGTCTGAAGATAAGACACATCCTAGGGCATTTGTTTAAAAATCAAACACAAAAAAGATTGCTGGGCCCTAATCCAGACCTACTAAAATCAGAAATTTTGCAGGAGAGAGATCTGGGAATCTGTATTTTCAATGAGCACCTTAAGTAGTCTTGGTGTTAGGGAAGTCTGGAAAACAGTGCTCTAAAGGAGCATTAGCAATCAACTGCTATCTGAATGGGTTTCAGTGAAGAAAAGGTGATGAATACGCTGGTTAAACATGAATATGTCTGTGCATTTATCACACATAAACACCATCAAAATTACAGCAAAGGGATTTGTTTTTAAATTTTTTTTTTGCGGTACGCGGGCCTCTCACTGTTGTGGCCTCTCCCGCTGCGGAGCACAGGCTCCGGACGCGCAGGCTCAGCGGCCATGGCTCACGGGCCCAGCCGCTCCGCGCGGCATGTGGGATCTTCCCAGACCGGGGCACGAACCCGTGTCCCCTGCATCGGCAGGCGGACTCTCAACCACTGCGCCACCAGGGAAGCCCAAGCAAAGGAATTTTTTAAGGCATAAACTTCAAAAAAGAAAAAAAAAACGGGAAAGGAGACAACATAAAGAGAGACGTCAACAAAATTTTGGAAGCTGGAAAGCAGATGCACTAGTGATAAATAACTTCACAGAAAGGAAAAAGCTAAATGCTTGCAGGCAGTAAGAAGCAAGCAGGTTCCTACCACAGAATCTCAGAAAAGGCTCAGAAATTGGAGGCACCTAATACCTCTCGATAAAGGAGTGTAGGAGGGGCTAAAACAGAATTGGTTGAAAGTCTGTATAAGAAATACGATTCTTCCATCCTCTCTGTCCCCTCCCCCCATGATGCCTGGCAGAAGATGAGAGAAGTTGAACCAGAGGGCCTCTTGAACCAAGGGACCAGTCACAGCTAAGGGCAGCAGAGCCATAATGAAAACAGAGGGATCAAGTGAAAGTCTAACTTGTACTCAACAATGAGACCTCTTCCCCCATCCCCAGCTCTCTTCTCCCACTTGGCTCCAAAAACACCTGCTGCTGGGCTTATACTCTCTAGGCAGAAGACTGGAGCAGCCCTCTCTGAGGAAAGTGACCAGTGCCAATTCACCCTAAAATGGTGCCCACCACTTGATGAGCCAGGGCTCCACACTCAGCTTTTTAGTGCCTCATCCTTAAAAATGAATAGACATAGATAGCCAAGAATTATCAGACATTTCAAGAAAACCTCTAACATGAAAGACAGGAATCAAAGCAAACAAAACACAATTCCTGACAACGTGCAAAAATATTTATATATAAAATTCCAAAGAAATTTCCTGGAAATTAAAAAAACTGATAGCAAGGACTTCCCTGGTGGTGCAGTGGTTAAGAATCCACCTGCCAATGCAAGGGACAGGGGTTTGGGCCCTGGTCCAGGAAGATCCCACATGTTGTGGACCAACTAAGCCCGCGTACCACAACTACTGAGCCTGCGAACCACAACTACTGAGCCCGCGTGCTACAACTACTGAAGCCCGTGCACCTAGAGCCCGTGCTTCACAACAAGAGAAGCCACCACAATGAGAAGCCCGGACACCGCAACCAAGAGTAGCCCCCACTCACCACCCCAACTAGAGAAAGCCCGCATGCAGCAACAAAGACCCAACGCAGCCAATAAATAAATAAATTTATTTTTTAATTGATAGCAAATATTAAAAATACAATAGAAGAGTTGGAAGAAAAAACTAAGGCTATCTGAAAATTGAATGAAAAAAAAAATTCACAAGGGAAAAAAAATTACAGGGCCATTCTAGGAGTTTCACCATCTGGATTCCCAGAAAGGGGTTCCCAGAAAGAGAGAAGAGAGAAATAATTATCAGAGAGAGAATATATTATAAAAGATGTTAATACAAGAAAACTTCCCAAGACAGATGGAAATAAGTTGCAGACTGAAAACACCCACTGAAGGTCAACCATGATGATTTTTTTTTTTTTTGGCCGCACCACTGGGCTTGTGGGATCTTAGTTCCCTGGCCAGGGATCAAACCTGGGCCCCCAGCAGTGGAAGCGTGGAGTCCTAACCACTGGACCACCAGGGAATTCCCAAGCATGATGAATTCTAATAACCATCCCAAGGCACATCACTGCATTTCAGAATACCAGGGATAAAGACAAGACCCTAAATGGGACTTCCTTGGCAGTCCAGTGATTCAGACTCTGCGCTTCCACTGCAGAGTCTTCCAGGGGGTGCAGGTAAAGACAAGACGCTAAAATCTCTCAGAGAAAAAACAGATCCCACACAAAGAATCTAGAATCAGAATAGCATCAAACTTCACAATATGATTTTTGAAAGTTAGAAAACCACAAAGGCTTAAAATTTCCAAAGAAATATGATCCCCAACATAATATTTTATATCTAATCACACTACCAACCAGCGTGAGGGTAGAAGAGAGATGATTCAGACATGCAAGACCTCAAAAAATGCACCCCCTCCTATAGACCTTTTTTCATAAACCCTCTGGAAGAGATTCTACTAACGTGTTCGAGTGTACTGAAAAGAGAAACTTTCATCCGAGTTTAGGGACGAATTAATGATTGCCACTCAGAAAATCAAGCAAAAAAAACAAAAACAAAAACAAAAGAAAAAAGGCAATTATTATACTTAGGGAAAAAAAGTATAAAGAAGGAAATATAATCACAGTACACAGTCAATATACTGGATGCTTTTTTTTTTTCCTTCTTTTTTTTTTTTTTTTGCAGTACACGGGCCTCTCACTGTTGTGGCCTCTCCCATTGCGGAGCACAGGCTCCGGACTCGCAGGCTCAGCGGCCATGGCCCACGGGCCCAGCCGCTCCGCGGCATGTGGGATCTTCCCGGACCGGGGCACGAACCCGCGACCCCTGCATCGGCAGCCGGACGCTCAACCACTGCGCCACCAGGGAAGCCCTTTTTTTTCTCTTCTTTTGATAGCAGTCACATCTACTCCCTTCTGGACTCATGGGAGAGGAGGGAGGCTGGAGGTCTGGGAACTACTTTTCCTAGAATCCCCTGTCAACGGGGCTGTGGTTTAAATTCCACTGACACAACTCATTCACTCAAGATCTGGAAGATGGAAGGAAGGTAGATGCTATTACTGACCTTCCAGGAGCAATGAGCAGGTGTGTGGCCTCCAACAGATGACAGACATGTGGTTTGCAGCAGTTTTCAATATTCTGTAAATTGCCTGCTTTGGTGTTTAAGGCAGCCAAGATTATTAATGGCTGCAGTTTCTTACAATCCCCGCAAGTGGCTTTCCCTGACCTATGCTCCCCTGGCCTGCCAATGATTTGGTAATCTGTGAAATATCAAGAATGGTTGGTTTTTCTATTCGAATCCTGATATATAACACAAAAACATACAAAATATTGATTTAATTAAGATTGTGATATATCTCTATTAGGCAGATAGCAGGAAGGGTTGAGCGTGAAAAGCAGCGTAAGAATGCAAAATTGAAAAGCAGCATAAGAATGCAAAATTCAGTGTCCACAGTAGAAATTCAATAGATAATACCTAAGAATTAAAAAACCAAGACATAACAGTGTAAGTATACTATGTAGAAACATGAAGGTAATATACATCAGGAAAAAAATACCAGAAGTATTCAAAGTGATTGAGGACAAATAAGGAGAAATGGAGCAGCTTTTTAAATTGTAAGACTTATAGTACTATTTGACTCTTTAAATGACGTATTCTTACTATATTGATTTTTTAAATTTAATTACTAAAAATCAAAAAAATCTAATACCGTATAAGCAAAACCAAGCTTCAGACTGACCAAAATTTCAAAAAAATGAGGTCAGTGCTGGATCTGTTACCAATGCAGTTAAAGAGAGTAGAAAATCCCAAACAAACCAAAATAACCCGTGTCTCACTCAACTGTAATGGAAGCAGGCTGCCTAATGCAACCCGAATCTCTGGCACAGCCTGAGTGTAACCAAACAATGCTCACCGCCCCAGAGCTCACTGTACCACAGGTCAAATATGGGAGGAACTTCCAGGCCACTATGAGAATTCGTGACCAAAATTTAACTGCAAAGGTAAGCACAAAAACAGAGGGATAAATCTTAAAATCAATTACCTTAGCCCCCTTTTTAAAAGGTCTTCTCCTCAATTTAATGCAACTAATTGAAAAACAAAAATAACCATCTGTTGTCAAAATATCTTTAGAAGTTCTAAGAAACTGTTAATGAGATTAAAAGACTGTTACCAGGTAGGCTGAAACCTAGTCACTGACGGCAAAAAACAACTCTTCTCACTCTAGGTTGGCCATCTCATAGTACCAGCCCTCAACTTCTGTGTGCCTTCCTTCATTTGCACACCCCAAATATACAAGTAGAAAGCTTATACACAGAACAGTCAGAAGTAAGGAAAATCAGTGATGACAGTCTCCATTAAGAAAAGGCCTGGGCTTCCCTGGTGGCGCAGTGGTTAAGAATCCGCCTGCCAATGCAGGCGACACGGGTTCGAGCCCTGGTCCAGGAAGATCCCACATGCTGTGGAGCAACTAAGCCCATGCACCACAACTACTGAGCCTGTGCTCTAGGGCCCGCGAGCCACAACTACTGAGCCCATATGCCGCAACTACTGAAGCCCGCGCGCCTAGAGCCTGTGCTCCGCAACCAGAGAAGCCACCATAATGAGAAGCCTGCAAACAATAGAGTAGCCCCCACTCGCCACAACTAGAGAAAGCCCGCATGCAGCAATGAAGACCCAACGCAGCCAAAAATAAATTAATTTTTTTAAAAAAGGCCTGAAAGAAAATTTAAGCAGATGCTCCATAAAACGTTGATCCAGACTCAACATGGAGAGAAGTGTCATGCCTCATTTCAAAGATAATATATTAAGTCCCAACTCACCACAGATAATCTTATAACAAAGCTATGACTTTCACTGAAGAGTCTCTTTCTCTCACTGTAACACCCTTAAGCCATCAGATACATATATGCTCCTTGCTGAAATGCTAGAAAAATTTGCACATTTTCATTCCTTGATCACTAGTGATGGTCTGCTAAACCAAGAGTCTACTTTGAGCTATGAAAACAGGGCAAGCTGATCCAATTACACAAGAAAGGTACTAAATCAAACAGGACCACCTGGGCTTTGGGGAAGAGTACTGTGATTCCTGAACAAACGCCAATATAAAATATACAGCAGGGCTTCCCTGGTGGCGCAGTGGTTGAGAGTCCGCCTGCTGATGCAGGGGACACGGGTTCGTGCCCCGGTCCAGGAAGATCCTACATGCCGTGGAGCGGCTGGGCCCGTGAGCCATGGCCGCTGAGCCTGCGCGTCCGGAGCCTGTGCTCCGCGACAGGAGAGGCCACAACAGTGAGAGGCCCGCGTACCGCAAAAATAAATAAATAAAATAAAATAAAATAAAAATAAAAAAAGTTTTCATATATTCAGAGTTATAATGGCCCTTGAGCTACTGATTCATTTGCATGTCCAATAAGTCGTAGGCATCATGTTAAGACATATGGCCTAGATGATGGGTATGACAAATTATATTCAGTAGTTCACAATAAGAACATCTGTGTTCTCTCTCCAGCCCCATGAGGCTTACAAAAAAAAACAGTCAGGGCTTCCCTGGTGGCGCAGTGGTTGAGAGTCCGCCTGCCGATGCAGGGGACACGGGTTCGTGCCCCGGTCTGGGAAGATCCCACATGCCGCGGAGCGGCTGGGCCCGTGGGCCATGGCCGCTGAGCCTGTGCTCCGCAATGAGAGAGGCTACAGCAGTGAGAGGCCCGCGTACCGCAAAAAAAACAAAAACAAAAACAAACAAACAAAAAAACCCCCCAAAAAACAGTCAATAGTCTCCAGAAGTGAAGAGGTTTTCTGTTTCCTAAATAAGCAGGTCTGGCAAACTAACAATCCCATCATCCCCCATATAAGAATTGCTCCCCAACAATCTCCAAACCAGTTCTCGAGAGCCCAAAATTTTAAGTCCTAATCCAGCCACGCAAGTTTAATTTGCAGGACCTAAAAGAAATCAAGATTAAAAGAATAGGCTTTACCCAGGAAAGTTTTTAGAAAACAAGTTCCACTGTACAGGCATCATACTCCTTTATGATATTGATGGTTTCAGCATCAACACTGGTCAACTACTACATGTGGAAAGAAGTGGCAGGAAAAAGTGTCTACTGTAAAGGTTGAGCTCAAAATTCACTATGCCATTTATCTGTATCTTTGGAGAGCTTACACTCTCTGAAGCCTTGCCTCCTATCTCTCTGCTTCTCACTCCCTAAGCTCCAGACACACTGGAGCTTCCTTCAATTCTTCAAAACAGCCAAGTTCTTTCCCTCCTCAGGACCTTCATCTATGCCATTTCCTCCCCTCATCCTTTAGGTTTCAGCTTTAGAAGTCAATTCCTCAGGGACCTTCCCTGAGTGCCTGCCTTCCCAACGAACCAGGGTTAGGCTTCCCATTAGCTCTCTCCACAGCACTTATAGCAAGAGTAATTAATTATTTGTTTAATGGATGTTTCCCCCACTAGACCATAACCGCTAACCGCATGAGTGCAAGGTCTGAGTCAGTTTTGTTCACTGCTGTATCTCCAGCACCTACCACAGTACTTGGCACACAGCGGGAGCTCAAAAATTGTCACATAAGTGAATGACAGGGCCCAAAAAAAGCAGCTTCAGCAATTCTATTTATAATTTACCCTATAGATATAGTCACACATGCAAAGGACCAAATACATATAGTTATTCACTGGAGCACAGTTTGTAACAGCAAAAGACTGGAAACATTAAATATCTACCAGGATAGGGCAGGTGCCCACTCTCTTTACTGCTCATGTGGAATGATGGTCAAAATAAGTTTCTTAGAAACTGCAGACAGAATTAGCAGTGTGCTACACTCGTTTAAAAAAATGCAAGAAATGGGGCTTCCCTGGTGGCGCAGTGGTTGAGAGTCTGCCTGCCAATGCAGGGGACACGGGTTCGTGCCCCGGTCCGGGAAGATCCCACATGCCACGGAGCGGCTGGGCCCGTGAGCCATGGCCACTGAGCCTGCGCGTCCGGAGCCTGCGCTCCACAACAGGAGAGGCCACAGCAGTGAGAGGCCCGCGTACCGCAAAAAAAAAAAAAAAAAAATGCAAGAAATGTATGTATTTGCTTTACATGTACAGTATCTCTGGGAAGGATCTCAAGAAACTGATAATATTAGCTGACTCTGGGAAGACAAACTGGAATGAAGAGTAGACAAGGGTGGGGGGCAGACGATTGACTGTATATCGTTTTTTTTACCTTTCAAATTTTGGGCCACGTGAGTGTATTATCTATTTAAAAGAATAATATTTGCCAGGACTTCCCTGGTGGTCCAGTGGCTAAGACTCCACACTCCCAATGCAGGGGACCCAGGTTCAATCCCTGGTCAGGGAACTAGATCCAACATGCATGCCGCAACCAACAGTTCGCATGCCGCAACTGAAGAGCCCGCACGCAGCAACGAAGATCCCGTGTGCTGCAATGAAGACCCGGCACAGCCAAATAAATAAATAAAGTACTTTAAAAAAAAATTTTGTTAAAGACAGTCCTGTCCTTATAAGACGGTGATAACAAGAGTTTAAATTAATCTCATGCCTGGATCTTTGATGACAAACACCCTGCCTACATCTGAGCACAGGGAAGGTAGAAGTAGAAAGAAGGAAAACTCACTAGCTACAAATCTCAGCAGCCTGTCCCACACTAGACGGCACCACTTTAGAAAATGCCTTTTTTTCTTTTTTAAACAACCAGTTGTTCCAATCTGGACTTATGGAGAATGTTTCACAGTCAGAGGGATTATTGGGAGGAGAAAAAAAAAGGGATTATTGGATTCAGCCTTTCTATAAGCACAGAAAGCCGGTTGATGAATTTGTACCGAAGAATTATCATAAATACCAACTAAAAACAAATTACTTTCCCTCAGGGGCCTCAATCTAAATGGAGCTTAATATGAATCCACGAAGTTTAAGAAACTAAAAGTTTTTTGAAAACCAATTATTAAAATGGGGAGGACATCTACACATGTTCCTTGGATATACAGATGTGCCAAACTTCAAGACACGCTTCAGGAAAGAAAGACCTGAGACTAGGCTGAACACAACTCCAATAATCATATTTGTTGCCACAATCAAAGCCCTGGACCAGAGTCAAAAGCTTTGGCTCTGAACCTGCATATCAGGAACAGAATACTCTGGACTAACGATGACAAGAGAAAGGTGAATCCAGGGCCACCAAGAAGAGGATTTGTTTTGGGGTTATCTCCAATGTTACCAGGGCCACTGTCACACACTGCAAGAAATGATCTTCATAATCCATTCCAAGACCTAATGGAGACACAGTTATCTTCGAATAATTATCCCCTGAAAAACAAAAGGGTAGGGACTTCCCTGGTGGCGCAGTGGCTAAGACTCCGCGCTCCCAATGCAGGGGGTCCGAGTTCGATCCCTGGCCAGGGAACTAGATCCCACATGCCGTGGAGCAACTAACAGTTCGCATGCCACAACTAAGGAGCCCACATGCAGCAACTAAGACCCGGGACAACCAAATAAATAGATAAATATTTTTTTTAAAAGGGGGGTATTCACTAAGTAGAACACATTGAAAAGGACACTTACTAAGTAGCATTAAGTATTTAGTGTAGGGCTTCCCTGGTGGCGCAGTGGTTAAGAATCTGCCTGCTAATGCAGGGGACACGGGTTCGAGCCCTGGTCTGGGAGGATCCCACATGCCACGGAGCAACTGGGCCCGTGAGCCATGGCCGCTGAGCCTGCGCGTCTGGAGCCTGTGCTCCGCAACAAGAGAGGCCACGATAGTGAGAGGCCCGCGCACCGCGATGAAGAGTGGCCCCCGCTTGCCACAACTGGAGAAAGCCCTCGCACAGAAACGAAGACCCAACACAGCGAAAAATAAATTAATTAATTAATAAACTTCTACCCCCAATCTTCAAAAAAAAAAAAAAAAGTTTTCAATGTAGTCATACTAAATTGTTTTAACTTTGCCAAGCCTAAATGGCAAGTTAGAAGCCAATTCCTGGCTCCCCTATTTGATAACCTAATTGCCTCCACAGGCATGGTAAGCCAAAATATTAAGAGATCTAAGACTGACACAGACATTAGCAAATGTATCACCTTCTTTCCCTACTAACATTGTTTTTCTCCATGAAGTTCTATTCAGCATTTTAAAATACCCCTCGATAATAATACCAAGAAGTGCTCGTGAGTTTAGCCTGTGGCTCCCCAGGCTCAAAAGGCTTGGGAGTGAGAGTGAGGCAGAAAAAAAAAGTGGGAAACACTCTTTCTCTCTTCCTCAATGCCTTGGACTTTCAAAGCTAGGCAAAGGCAATGATTCTGCATTTAATCACCAGATGAATAAGTAACAGATTTGAATTTAGGAGAAACATAAAGGCGCGTAAGGACATTCAGTAAAGAGTACCGCCTCCATTTCCTTGCAGAGCAGCTCTCAGGATCCGCCAATAAACCTCACTTTGACATGAAACACCCCATCCACTCTAATCCAGGCCACATCCCTCAAGAGACAGTCAACCGGAACTCTGCCAACTTCTGCTCGGGAGCTGTGTAAAGAACAGTAGCAACAAGAGCCTACTTTGAGAAGGAGATCAACAATCACACTCAAGAAGAAAAGAAGTTACTTGGCAAAGGGAAGCATGTTGCCAAAACGTTAGTCACAGCTTCAAGGTCCTGGTTTGTGTTTCTGCAACTATTCTTTGCTTTGACAGAGGCCATTCTCTGGCCCAGCAAACCCAGCTCAGCTTCTGCCCACCCTCCCCATTTGAAGCGGTCAAAAATCCTTTCAATTTGGTGGTATCAAACTGTGACACAGACAAGATGTCCACCAGAGACTGAAAAGGAGGAAAAAAGTGTGCAATTTGCCGTTTTCCACTTGGGACTGGCTCCAGTAGAGCAATGGAAACGCATGACAGGAGAGGAAAAATGGAAAACCATTCTGTGAAAGAAGCAGGCTGTACCAAAAGTCTGCCCAGAGCTCTGAGCCTCCACAACTTATTTCAATACCTTAAAAGCAAACCAAAAAGACACACTGTAGGTTGAAATGACAGCAAAATATTAAGCAAGTTTTTACCCCCAAATAAGTGTACAGATGGGTTACATCCTGATAAACCCATTGTAAACCGAAAACACTGTTAACTCGAAAAGACATTTAATACACCTAACCTACGGAACATCATAGCTTAGCCTAGCCTACCTTAAATGCGCTCAGAACACTTACATTAGCCTACAGTGGGGCAAAATCATCTAATACAAAGCCTATCTTATAATAAAGTGTTGAATATCTCACGCCATTTACTGAATACTGTACTGAAAGTGAAAGACAGAATGGTTGTATGGGCACAGAATGGTTGTAAGTGTATCAGTTGGTGTGGCTGACTGGGAGCTGCGGCTGTCTGCCTCTGCTCAGCATCACAAGAGAGTATGGTGCCAAATCAGGGAAAGATCAAAATTAAAAATTCGGGGCTTCCCTGATGGCGCAGTGGTTGAGAGTCCGCCTGCCGATGCAGGGGACGCGGGTTCGTGCCCCGGTCCGGGAAGATCCTACATGCCGCAGAGCGGCTGGGCCCGTGAGCCGTGGCCGCTGAGCCTGCGCGTCCGGAGCCTGTGCTCCGCAGCGGGAGAGGCCACAACAGTGAGAGGCCCACGTACCGGGAAAAAAATAAATTTAAAAATTTGAAATACAGCTTCCACTGAATGCATATCACTCACACACCATTGTGAAGTTGAAAAATCTTTAATCAAACCACGGTTAAGTCAGGGACCACCTGTATACACGTCATACCTGCAGTTCTTCCTGGGGTTGGGTTGCTGAAACAGCCTGAATCAGCAGCCCACGGTTTTCAGAATTACTTCAGAACAATAGGAACACAGGTCCAAGTCCACCAGGTTACTCTCCCAATCAAAGAGCCCAAGAAGTCAAGAAAGAACATCCGACAATTTTCTCTTCAAAAGAAACAGGACTCGTCCCTTCCCTTCTTAAAAGCCATCAGTAAAACCAGAAAACTGCACAGTTCTCAACACCTTCCACCTTCCTCTGCATTTCACCTTTGTGCTGACATCACCTAACTAATCAGTACCAACGAAGGTAAACACTACTCTGATATCAAGTGTGAGTTAGAACCTGCCCCGTCTTAAGCAAATCCACATCAGACTTCAGAAACGCCAAGACCTTCAGGAACACTTCTAAGCTAAACAAATTCACCTAAGGGCAAAGTGTTTATAGAGTATTATGCCCAAAGAAAAAGCAAGAACAGTCAGGATGCTAAAGGATTAAGAACAAAGAAGCTAAAATTGTCCACGAGCACACTGCTTCCCCAACAACTGGCAAAAAGGGCCAAAGTGACTGGACCAAAGCAAAAGGCTCAACTGTCTACAACACTATTTTTCAGTGAATTCTCAAAGACAATAAAATAGAAATAAAATACTGCATTCTGCCACATTCTCCATCAACCAACCTTATTTATTCCCAATTCTAACTTCCCCATCTCGGTCTTGATGGCAGCCAATATAATGTAACACAACAATATGAAATTTCTGGCTACTAAAAGTTGACACTGAGAAAAGTTTAAAAATTGGACATGTATCAAATCAAAACCAACTCTTCCCTGGCACACACACACCAAAAAAATGTGCAAGGCTGAGAGGAAGAAACTGGGAAAGACATGTCTTCTAAATATCAATATCTCAATCCAATTTTCGGGGATCACTTCTTTGCAACCACTTTAACGATCCCATTTGGTTAACACAATCTTTTAGAAGCAGAGAGGGATCAAACCTACATTTCCAAGGGAAAAAAATGAGACAGTTTAATGATTTGCCTCAAAGTTACTTAGTAAATCCTTAGGAGTCCTTGTTCCCTGAGGTTCTGTTCTGGTTTGTAAAAGGAGAAAAAAGTCACCCAAAACATGCCATAAGTCATTCAGAAACAAACATAGGGCAAAAATAACACCATGAAAAAGGAGGTGGATCCTGGAGGTGCCCAGAACTAAGACTTCACATCACTCCAACCTGAACCCTCAACTGCAGGTTGATCCCATGCGAACCCCAACGTTTCTCAATCCAACCTTTAACTCAAATCTGATTCCTTCTCAACTAACGTTCTCCAGATTCCCTCTAGTGTAAGCAATTTCCTCAGTTATCCCTTCAACCACTGGTTTTCACTCATCAACTCCCAAAACGTCACGGCGGCCTCCTCACCCGGAGCATCCTGTTAATTACCTGTTCCCAACAGGTCCTCCCTCCCCATCTCCCTTTTTGCGCACGGTTACCTCGTTCCTCACCCTGAGTTGTCGTCTTACTCACCTTACCCCAACCCTCAGGATCCCTTACTTCCCGTCTCTCAATAACCTTTCTCCCCTTTTCACAGTCAGCGCTCGCCCCACACCAATTCCCGACCACTCCTCCCTACTTAGATTCCCCACGCCCCACTTCTCCAGGTTCTTCAGACCCAGCCCCCACTCGCCCTCCCCTCAGGTCCCGCCCCCAGGACCCCTCTCTCCCACAGGCCCCTCCTCCAAAGTCCCCCTCTCTCCTCAAGCCCCGCCCCAATCGCCCCTCCCCCGGCTCTCCCTCCCATTCAGGTCCTCAGGTCATTTCAGCGACGGACCCACCCTCCCCGGCCTCTTCCCGACCTGGGCACAGCGGCTCCGGGAGCGAATCGTCCGCCACCTCCGCTCCGGCTCCGTCCCGTCCTGCTCGCCCCCCGGCAAGCTCCCTTTCTCGCCGCCGCCGCCCCTTTTGCCAACCCGGAAATGGATCTGCTCCCACTGTCCCCAGCGTTCGCGAACAAAATGGAGGAGGGGGAAAAAGGAGGAGGGAGCAGAGCGCGAAGAGATGCTACACGCATGCGCCCCTGGAAAGCCCGCCCCTTGCCAGGGCACGTAAAGGCGGAAGGGGGCGGGTGGCCGCCATCTGGAGAAGGTCGCAGGAATTTGGTTTAGCAGCTAAAAGCAGGGAGCGCAACTTTGGCTGCGATTAGAATCACCTGGTAAGACTTGACTAAATAGTGATACTTGAGTTCCAACCCCAGAGATTCTGATTTAATTGGTCTTGTGTATGGCTAGGCATCGGAACTTTTAAAATTGCGAAAGTGGTTCTAACATGTTGCGGAGGTGGAGAATCACTGAGCTGAACATCTTTTTGAATATCTTTTTCATCTTTTTTTTTTTTTTTTTTTTTTTGCGCACACACACACACACACACACACACACACACCATAAATGTCCTTTCCTAATTTCGAGTTAACGAAGAACCCGCCCCAGTCAACCTTGCAAGGAAGGGCTCGGTAGTCAAGCTCCGGTTGTCACGGCAACAGAGGCAGGCCTTGTTAACAAGTTATCCTTAACGTCATCTTAGCTGCCTGACTCGAACACCTGTGAACATCCGTCTCCTCTTTACCGGGCCTGGGCTTCCTCAGTTTCCAGAGCTGGGGGTTGGTGCTGCGGACTCCCAGCTGCTTCGGTCAGGGAGAGGAATCCTGTGCCCTCCCTGGTGGGGCTGCTGTTAACTCGGTCCCAGCTGACTAAGGATCCCTCCCTAGTCCACCCACAAAAATGCTTTTCCGTTGCAGCCAACCCCATTGTCTTATATCTTCACAATGTCCTTTGGGTCTCTCCATCATCCTTATTTACGCTGAATCCGAAGTAAGGGGATAGAATTGGGACTTAGTTCTCACTACTTACTGCGTGGCCTTGGGCCGCAGCTACCCTATCTGTAAAATGGGTCTACATAATAGTGCCTGTCCTAGCTGTTTCATAGGGTTGTTGGAAGGCTCAAATGAGGTAATGAATAGGAAAGCACGTGATAAACCATACGTCATTATTATTTTTGGTTTTTTTTCTGTTCTGCACCACCCACTAGTCAAGTAAATGTCACAACATTCACTGAGTGCCTGCCGTGGACCAGGCACTGAGCTAGGCATCAGACGATGGCTACAGAGGTGATGAAGACAGAGCCTCTGCCCTCAGGGAACTCACTGGGTGGTGGGCAGACTGGCATGTAAACAGCTGGCTGCGATACAAGTCAGCATGTGATGAGTGCCATGGGGACATATGGGCTGTGAGACCTCAGACAAGGGAGTGCTTATTTTCTGCTAAAGAATGGGAGAAGATTTCGTAAATGGTTTGAACTCAGCCTGAAGGAGAAGTAGAATTTTATTGCTAATCAGAGCAGGCGGGGAACACATTCCAGGCATAGGGATCAGTAGGTGCAGAGATAAAGATTTTCAGGTATGTAGTCCTATATGCCTGAAGGTGGGGTGACTGGACCAGGGACACATGGTAGATTTAAACTCCCAGCTCTTCAGCCTCATCTCCATTCTGTCCCCTCCTTGCTCACTATACACTGTGCAGACCCACGTCTTTTTTTTTTATTATTAATGAATTAATTAATTTTTGGCTGTGTTGGGTCTCTGTTGCTACGCGCAGGCTTTCTCTAGTTGCGGCGAGTGGAGGCTTCTCTTGTTGTGGAGCACGGGCTCTAGGTGCGAGGGCTTCAGTAGTTGTGGCATGCAGGTTCAGTAGTTGTGGCTCACAGGCCCAGTTGCTCCGCGACATGTGGGATCTTCCCGGACCAGGGCTCAAACCCATGTCCCCTGCATTGGCAGGTGGATTCTTATCCATTGCACCACCAGGGAAGTCCCCAGACCCGCTTTCTAGCGCTGCAACGCACCAAGTGCTTCCTCCAGGCCTTTGTGTTGGTTGAGCTCTGCCTGTTCCTCATTTTTCAGGCTTTAGCTCAAATGTCCCCTCCTCAGAGGGCATTCCTTGCCCACCATAGCTAATGTAAGCCCTCCATTTTTTATCACATTACTCCATGATAAGAGCATCCGCTGGGGTGCAATACAGGAACATCTCACCTAGACTTGGAGAAATAGGTGTAGGCTTCATAAAGAAAGTAGTATCTGAGTGAGACCTGATGGGTAAATAGGAATTGGCCAGGCACAGAGGGTAAGGAAAAGCATTCCAGGGCAGAGGGAGGATACGAACAAAACAGGAAGAATCATGGCCCATTCCAAACACTGAAAGCATTTTGATGTAGTTAGAGCAGGAACTTATGGGAGAGGCAAGAAATTTGATCGAAGAAGTAATCATAACATCTGACATTTATCAGTACTTGCCATGTGCCAGGCACTGTCATAACTTCACGTGTCATAACTCATTTATCCTCACGATAACTTTCTGAAGTAGGTATTTTTACCTCCATTTTACAGATAAAGAAACTGAGACACAGGAAAGTTAACCATCTTGTCCAAAGGCACATACATACAGGGACTTCCCTGGTGGTCCCGTGGTTAAGAATCCACCTTCCAATGCAGGGAACACGGGTTTGATCCCTGGTCAGGGAACTAAGATCCCACATGCCGCGGGGCAACTAAGCCCACGCGCCACAACTACTGAGCCCGTGCACCACAGCTAGAGAAGCCCACATGTTGCAACAGACCCAGGGCAACCAAAATAAAAATAATAAAATAAAATAAAATAAATATAATAGAGTAGTTAAAAAAAAAAAGACACATGGGCTTCCCTGGTGGCGCCGTGGTTGAGAGTCCACCAGCCGATGCAGGGGACACGGGTTTGTGCCCCGGTCCGGGAAGATCCCACATGCCGCGGAGCGGCTGGGCCCGTGAGCCATGGCCGCTGAGCCTGCGCGTCCAGAGCCTGTGCTCCGCAACGGGAGAGGCCACAGCAGTGAGAGGCCCGCGTACCGCAAAAAAAAAAAAAAAAAAAAAAAAAAAAAGAACGTAGGGCTTCCCTGGTGGCGTAGTGGTTAAGAGTCCGCCTGCCAATGCAGGGCACATGGGTTCGAGCCCTGGTCCAGGAAGATCCCACATGCCGCGGAGCAACTAAGCCCATGTGTCACAACGACTGAGCCCACGTGCCACAACTACTGAAGCCCGTGCTCCGCAACAAGAGAAGCCCCCACAATGAGAAGCGCACACACCGCAACCAAGAGTAGCCCCCGCTCGCCGAAACTGGAGAGAGCCCGCGCACAGCAACGAAGACCCAACACAGCCAAAAAAGAAAATAAATAAATATATAAATTTATTTAAAAAAAGAACATATATATGTGTATAACTGAGTTACTTTGCTGCACAGCAGAAATTAACACAACATTGTAAATCAACTATACGTCAATAAAAAATAAATTTTAAAAAAGTTATTAGTCTGAATTGACATATGCTGTGGGTATAACATGCATACCAGATTTCAGTGACTTAATACAAAAAAAAGAATGTAAAATGTCTCAATATTTTTATATTGATTACATGTTGAAATGATATTATTTTGGATATATTGAGTTAAATAAAGTATTAAATTAACTTACTTGTTTCTTCTTTAATGTGACCACTAGAAAAATTTTAATTACAGATATGGCTCACATTATATTTGTATTGGACACTCCTCTCTAGACAGAACTAATAGCTTATACTCTATAGAGGGGATGGAGATGCAAGTAAACAAGAGCATGGGGAAACAATCAGACAAGTCAAGAATTTACAAGACATCTGTCCTAGACTTTGAAAAGTCATTGTCATCGAAAAGAAAAGAAGCTGTTCTAGATTAAGAGGCTAAAGAGATATAACAGCCGAATGCAACGCATGGACCTTGATTAAATCTGGATTTTTTAAAGTTTTCTTAAAGATATTTTTGAGACAACCTGGGAAAATTAAATATAGACTGAATATTAGCTGATATCATGGAACAACTGTTGATTTTCTTAGGTGTGATAATGGTGTGGTAGACATGTAAGGGAACATCCTTATTCTTAGGAGATTTCTGCTGAGGCTTTTAGGAATGAAATGATATTAATGTTTGCAACTTACTTTCAAGTAGCTTTGGCAAAAGAAAATGTGTGTGTGTGTGTGTGTGTGTGTGTGTGTGTGTGTGTGGACAGAAAAAAAGCAAATTTAGCAAAATGTTAATCATAGAGTCTGGAAAGATCTAAGTATTCATTGTACTAATCTTTCGACTTTTCTGTGTTTGAAATCTTTCATGATGAAAAGTTGGGGAAACAAGGCAAAGTAAAAAAGGAATGAATGGGACATGAGGAGGTAGAGAAAACCCTTTCAGGAAGTTTGGCCTAGAACTGGAAGTGAGGGGGTACAGAAGCTAGAGCGGGTATGTCGGGTGAAGGAAAGCGTTTGTAGGGAGTTCCCTGGTGGCCTAGTGGTTAGGATTCTGGGCTTTCACTGCCGTGGCCTGAGTCCAATCCCTGGTCAGGGAACTGAGATCCCACACGCACACAAAAAAGTTTGTAAAAATGGAGAGTTGAGAGGGGTTTAAACGCGTAATGGGAAAGAGCCAGTAGAAAGGCAGAGAATGAAAGATATGGTTTATTCTGGTCAAATTTCTCATGCCTGGAGATAGACCCTCTGAGAGATTCAAGATTCTACCCAGCTCTCCCCGTCCCAGGCCTCCTCCCTATTCCCAAGCTTGGTGAGACATAATCTTGGTGGCGACACCTAGTGGAGTCAAATGGCACTGCTTAAATTCTTCACTGTACACCAGATCCAGAGAGCATCTTATTACATCTTATTTATTACACGCTAAATTATTTCCACTTTTTTTTCACTGCTAAGCCAGCCTAGGAGGTGAAACATTATTAAGTAAGCTCATCCTCTCCCCATACAGCCCACAGGGCTCTCTGACCACCTCGTGTCCTGAGGGGCAGCTCTCAGCGCTGAGCAATGCTCCCATGTCCACACTTTGCCCATCAAACCCTTTGCCTGCTTCAAGGACTGGGTCATCTCTTCCAAGAAGTTTTCTCTCTCTGTTTTTGTGTGTGTGTGTGTGTGTGTGTGTGTGTGTGTGTGTGTGTACTTTTTGGCCACACCCCACAGCATGTGGGATCTTAGTGCTCAGACCAGGGATTGAACCCACACCCCCTGCATTGGAAGCACGGAGTCTGTTTTTTATTTTGGTTGCACTGGGTCTTCGTTGCTGTGCACGGGCTTTCTCTAGTTGTGGTGAGCGGGGGCTACTCTTCGTTGCGGTGCGCGGGCTTCTCATTGCGGTGGCTTCTCTTGTTGTGGAGCACGGGCTCTAGGCACGCGGGCTTCAGTAATTGTGGCTCACGGGCTCTAGAGCGCAGGCTCAGTAGTTGTGGCGCACGGGCTTAGTTGCTCTGCGGCATGTGGGATCTTCCAGGGCCAGGGCTCGAACCCGTGTCCCCTGCATTGGCTGGCTGATTCATAACCACTGTGCCACCAGGGAAGTCCCTGGAAGCATGGAGTCTTAACCACTGGACCGCCAGGGAAGTCCCCCAAGGAGTTTTCTCTTATTGTCCCCCACCCCCCTATCCCCAGACGAGTAGTGAATCTCCTTGGCTGAACTCCTAGAGCATTTATCATCCTGTGTCTTGTCCCCCTCTTACGGCTCCTATTTCAAACAACCTAATTTACTCATTCAGCAAATACATATTGAGTGTCTTCTTGGTGCCAAGTACTGTTCTAGGTTCTGAAGAGTGAACCAGAGAGACTCATGGAGCTAACATTCTGGGGGCTGGAGGAGCAAATACACAAAGAAGAGTAGATGACGTCAGGTAGGGATGAGAGCCTTGAAGAAAACACAGGAGGATTAGGGGAGAGAGAGTGGGGGGGTGTGCGGGGGTGGGATCAGAATAGTCAGGAACGGCTCAGGGGAGAGCAAAGGTAAAATCCCTGAGACAAGAATGAGTGTTATGTGTTTTAGGAACAGTAAGGCAGTCAGCGTGGCTGGAGTGGGATGAGTGAGAGAAGGGAGAGGAGGTGAGATCAGAGAGAGAGAATTTTGATTTTTCATCTAAGTGTTATCAAAAACAGAGGAGCGTTATAATAATCGGAATTGTTTTAGTTGAACTGTAACATTACAGTGAAATGTATAAATCTCAATGGACACACACACACACACACACACACAGGTGTAACCACATCCAGGTCAAGATACAGAACATTATGCTCATAGCAGCACTATTTGCAGCAGCCAAGACATAGAAGCAACCTAAATGTCCATCAACGGATGAATGGATAAAGAAGATGTGGTACATATATACAATGGAATACTACTCAGCCATAAAAAAATAATGAAATATTGCCATTTGCAGCAACATGGATGGACCTGAGATTATCATACTAAGTGAAGTAAGTTAGACAAAGACAAATATCATATGATATCACTTATATGTAGAATCTAAAAAAATGATACAAAGCAACTTATTTACAAAACAAAAATAGACTCACAGACATAGAAAACAAACTTATGTCTACCAAGGGGGAAAGTGGGGGAGAAATAAAGTAGGAGTTTGGGATTAACAGATATACACTACTATATATAAAATAGATAAACAACAAGGACCTACAGTATAGCACAAGGAACTATATTCAATATCTTTAATAACCTATAATGGAAAAGTATATATATATATACACATACATATATACATATGTATATGTACATATATGTATATGTATATATGTATGTGTGTATATATATATAACTGAATCACTTTGCTGTACACCTGAAACTAAACACGACATTGTAAATCAACTATACTTCAATAAAAAAAAATACAGAACAGTTTTTTTAAACCAGGGAATTTCCCAGGGCATATTTTTAAAAATTAATTAATTTATTTATTTGGCTGTGTTGAGTCTTAGTTGCAGCACGCGAGCTCTCTAGTTGTGGCACAAGGGCTTAGTTGCCCCCCAGAATATGTGGGATCTTAGTTCCCTCACCAGGGATCGAACCCTCATCCCCTGCATTGGAAGGTGGATTCTTAACCACTGGACCACCAGGGAAGTCCCTGACACAGAACACTATTATCACCACAGAGGGCTTCTTCACACCCCTTCAATACTCTCTCCCACCCCATGAGTAACCACTATTTTCACTCCAATCCCCATAATTTTGCCTGTTTTTTAACTTCTCTAAACAGAATTATACAGTGTGTAGTCTATATGTCTGGCTTTGTTTACTCATTATTATGTCTATGAGATTCATTTACACAGGTAGTAGTCATTTGTTCCTTTTTATTGCTATGTAATATTCCATTATAAGAATATACTACAACTGATTTGTCCATTCACCTGTTGAAGGATACTTGGGCTTTTTCCAACTTCTTTATCATGAATATACACCTAGGAATGGAAATGCTAGGTCACAGGTACGGTGTACATTTAGTTTTAGTAGATACGACCAAACAGTATTCCAAACTGGTTGTACCAATTTAGACTCCCGCCAGCAATGTATAAAAGTGCCAGTTGCTCCGCATCCTCACTGACACCTGGTATCGCTGCTCCTGAGGTTTAGCCATACATTATCTGATTTAGGTTTGTAAAAGAGCGCCCTGGCTGCAGGGTGGAGACCCAGCTGGTGGGGTTAAGAGCAGGTTGGAGAGAGGAAACCGAGAGCCCAGGTCGGAGGCTAGTGCAGTCGTCCAGGGAAGACATGAAAGTGTCTGGACTGGGTGGTAATAGAGAAATCGTAGAGAAGTGGACTGATCAGGTTGTGTTCTGGAGTTGTAGCCGCCGGGCCGGGCCGATGACATGAGTCAGGGATGAGGGAAAGAGACATCGAGGGTGAGTCTTAGATTCTTGCCTGGAAAGCTTGGGTGGATGAGAGGACCATTTTCTGAGAGGCAGAAGATTGAGGGAGTAACTGACGCAGGATGAGGGACGGTCAAGGGCTCACGTGTAGCTCTTTGAGTATATGATGTCTCGGGGAGCTCAGGCTCTCATTAGAGGCTCTAGATTCTCCACATCTTAGTATAACTGGTAGGTACTGGTTGTGTGCAGAGTGCATGCTGTCTGGGTAGCGGCTAGAGCAGTGGTCCCCAACCTATTTGGCACCCGGGACCGGTTTCGTGGAAGACAATTTTTCCACGGAAGGGGGGCGGTATGGTTCAGGCGGTGATGCAAGTGATGGGGAGCGGCAGATGAAGCTTCTTCGCTTGCTCGCCCGCCTCTCACCTCCTGCTCTGCGGCCCGGTTCCCAACAGGGCGCGGACCACGACTGGTCCGCCGCCTGGGGGTTGGGGACCCCTGGGCTAGAGAACGTGCATGCTCTCTATAGCGGACAGATCTGGGTTAGGGGCCCCGTTCCGCCCCCTTCGCTCGCTCTGTAACTTGGACCTTATGCTGGGACTGCCCAGCTTCCAGCTTCCACCTTCCACCTCACAGTGTAGAATTAAATGGGATCACATTTCCATGGCACCTGGAACGCGGAAGAACGAAAACATGCACTCTTGCAAGTCCCAGGCGCTAGGTGGCATTCCTCCCAAGGTTAGCGCCTTTTCCTCTCACCCACATTTTCAAAGTCACTCCAGAACAGCCTGGTTGAGGTAGCCCAGAGCCCCGAGAGGTGGCTCCCTCTCCCCTCCCTCGGCCTTTCCTTCCCCAGGCTCAAAGAAACAGAACGGAGAACAGCAGGCGGGTTCATTCATAGACTTTTATCAGCTTTTACTCCACCGGGAGGTTTCTGCAACGACAACCGAGCCCGTACAGTACACACGTTTCACTCTGGTAGAGCTGTGGGGCACAGGAAGGCGTCCCGGAGGCCCCTGGGCGGCAGCAGGGCAGGCGTCAAGGCTAGGGGCAGGCAGCAGCCGAGACTGGACCAGTGGGCCCCAGGGTTTGGGGAGGAGGATGAGAGCTGGAGTGACAAGGCTGCTGAGGGGGGTCGGGAGGAAGGGAGGCTGCAGGGAGAGGAGGGCACATCAGCAGGAGCAGGGAGGAGTGGACAGACAGACGTCCCTGTCTGTGAGGGCTGGAGGGGGTGGGACACAGCGCCTGTGAATGTGCTGGGGGTGGGGAGTCTATAGACATTTGGGGGGGTGGGCAGGAGCGAGACAGACCGCTGTATAAAAGGGACTGTACAACATAACCTATGATACACTGTTTACATATGATACAAGGCTCTTTCCCTCTTTGAGTTTTAAAAAATAAATTTACAATACCCGAGCTTTTGGTAAAAAATATATACACTCTCAGAATAGGAACGGCAGCTGCTTTGGCTGCTTTGGCTGCTGCCTCTTCGGAAGGGAAAGAGGTGGTGCCAGAAAGGAGGGTGAGGCTGCACCAGGAAACCTCACACCATAGCTGCCGGGAGCCCTGCACCCCTCAGCCCTGGAGGCCCGCGATGGGAGACGGAGGGGAGACAGACAGGTAATAAAGGCGTCGCCAGAGCCCAGTTTTGCCTTTCCAGTCTCTGCCGTTTCCCTCCCCACTTTGGGGGGCTGCCTGCCCCAGGTACAGGGTTCCACCCCACCCCATCTCTGATGGGAAGGACCAAGGGGGAGTCAAGACAGGGAGGAGGATGAGACCATGTGTTGGTATCCCACAGAAGAGCCAGAAGGGAAGTGACAACTCCCTGCTTAGCAGTGAGACACCCTAACAGCAGGAGTATGGACAGCAGGCACCCCAACCCTGACACTGCCACACCTCACCCCACTGCAGTGCAGACGGAGGGTCCAATAGGCAGCTTAGGCCAGTGTTTCCCTGAGCATCTTTTACCCTCTCATGGGAGCCCACCCAGGGACCTTTGGGAGGCCTGAGGGGGGGAAATCCTAAGGGCTGATGGGTAACCCTCCCGTCTGCTGCTTCTCCTTGCCCTCCCGAGCAGCTTCACCCACAAGCCTGGACATTGCAGGGCAGCAGAGGAGCTGGGCAGGGAGTGGTGGGGCGGCGAAAGCACCCCCCACTGTCCCAGCGGCAGAGTAGACAAGGGTAGCCCCGAACAGAAGGACCCCCTCCCCGGCACACACAACACCCTCCCTCAACTACTAGACACACTCCTGCTCCTTCAAAGGGGGCGCACACACCCACACAGACACAAGGTAAATATAATATTCGGGGGTCCATCTAGGGGGTCCCAGCGTGACCATGGAGAAGCCTGGCAGGCGGTGGAGAGGAAGGACGCCAATCCCTCCCGTAACTCCACTCTGCGAGATGGGAAGGGGGGCAGCTTTCCTGCCTGCTTAGGAAGAGGAGGCTGGGAACCGCATCTCCGGAACAGACCTCTGTGGGAGGGGCTGGGGAAGGAGCTCTCTGCCCACCTTCCCTGGGAGGGCAGGCACCAGCAGAGTGTGGTCTGGGCTTGAAGGAGCGAGGCGGAGAGGACTTCAGCAGGAGGAACAGGCTTATGAGTCCAGGGCTAAGTCCACCCAACTCTTTCCTGCTCCCGGGGACAGAGGTCAGCCGTGGGTTGGGACGTCGTGCAAAGTGCTTGAGGGCCAGGTGCCCGAGGACCCTGGTGAAAGGCCAGCCAGAACCTCCGTTCTTACTGACTATTGGCCTCCAGCTTGTAGGAGAGCTCGAAAAGGAGGTTCTGGTTGTCGATGACCTGGAACTGGCGCACGTAGGCCTTGGTCTGCAGGTGATGCGGGGAGGCCTCCATGTCAAGGCCTGGGGGTGTGAGGACAGGGAGGCAGTCAGGGTGCTGGCCACCCTTCTTCCTCTACACACATACCAGCCAGAGGAGAAGGTGTGGATTGGGACAGATGTTGGGCAGGAGGGCCCCCGGGCAGGCCAGGGAGAGAATGGAGGAATGACCCATCTAAGGAAATAGACATTTGAGTGGGGACTTCTCCCAGGAACCCTCCCGGCTCAGTCAAAGCTCTACCTGCAACGCTCTCAAAACGCCTCGGGTTACTCACAAAGGGGCCGGCTCCGGTATTTGCGGACGGTCCTCACTTTTTCGGCCACTGAATGCTGGGAGATGACAAGGAATGAGTCCTGAAAAGGGCACAGAAAGATGCTCCCCCTTCTAACGCTCCCTCTCCTCCAATCTCCAACTCTCTTGGTTTAACTCCCTCCAGTCCCCAGCTCTGGAGGGTCTCTAAAGGACCAAAGAAGGGGTACAATAGGGTGCCAGGTGAGGGGAAGGCAGAGTTGCCCCCCCCACCCCGAGCTGCCTGTCAGTCTTACCACCCGTGGGCAGGTTGTCACAGTGACACCCCCAGGGAGACAGGAGTCTGTCAGGCAAGCTGGGCGCCATGAGGAAGGCTGTCGCCTTTAGGGGGGATGCCAGGAGAGGGTGAGGATGCCAGCCCTCCCCCACTCATGGGACTGAGGTTGGCAGTGCCACTCACCAGCTTCTCAATGTTCACCAAACCATCTACAAGGGTCTTACTCCCCTCGTGCAGGAAAGTCAGGTCTAGGGATGGGGAGAGAAGCAAATGGGTAAGAGAGGAGGTCCAAAGGGCCTTTCCCCTCCCCCCGACCGCACTCCATCTGGGGGCACTCCTCTCTAGGTGGGCACACACAGAGCTGAGTTCAGAGGGGACGGAGGGTCAGAATGGGGCATGGAGAGTGTGGAGGGAAGAACGTAGCTTGGAAGTGACTCTCACCTTTGAGGATCAGAGGCACGAAAGGAATCACAGGGGGTTTCATCTTGGAGATCACTTCTCGGTAGCTTTTGTGGTTCCTGCAGGGGTCCTAGCATGCCGCAGAAGAGGGATAAAGGGACAGACAGGCCCAGTGTACTCCAAAGTCATCCCCCACTCCCTCCCTCAGCCCTGGCCCTAGAAATATCTCCAATCAGATAGGGGTGTGTTTGGGCGTCTTGCTTGGGGCTCAACTGCTCTCCCCTATCCCCCGGGGATAACAGAGCAGCAATCCTCCCATCTTCCCTCCCAGCGTGGTGGGCAAGGGTGGGCAGGGGTGGGGGGACCCAGGCACTAAAAACCTTGAAAGGGAAGCTTGAGGTAAAAGGTTTATGGGCACAGAAATTCTCTGGGTGCCAGTCCAGGGGCAGATAAAAGAGCCAAACCCACTCACTGTCAGGTTCTCAAATTTGCGGAACAAGTTCTTGAATTTCCCTGGCAGCTTCTGCAGTTTGAAGGAAGAAGAGACGTCAGTCAGAGTCTGGAGCTCCTTGGGTTTCATGGGATCTCCTGACTAATCCCCAGGTGTTAGAGGGGGAAAGGGCCTGAGTGTCTCCCAGGGGGCTGGGAAGCTGGCCGGCGGGAAAGTAGAGCCAGCCCTGGGCTAGGTCTGGGGAGCTTGAAGCGGCCCAGAGGAATGAGCTACTCTGGAGAAATGGAGGCCTCTGCAGCTGCACGTGCCACGTACGAGGCCTCACTGGGTGCTGTCTGAAATCCAAGAGCCAAGGCTGCCACCTGGCCGGGACTGCCCCCTCCCACCCACCCCCACCCCCAGGGGAATCCACCTCTACTAATCTGCCCTGGAACCGGGTCCCTCAGCCCTGCTGTGTGCCCCGGGGCTGTATTTGCCAGAAGAGGGCGCCTCCTTCCAATCGGCACAAAGGCTCCCCAGAGGCGAGCAGCGGTCCCGGGAGGCCGCTTTGGGGTGAGCCCGGGATGTCAAGGCTGAGGGTGGAGGCCAAGACCCCGAGGTGGGCCAGCACAGGTGGGAAGAGAGGAAAGGGAAGAGGTCTCATCACCTCCCAGGTGAGCCTCAGGCGGCTGACCGCGGCGTTGTCCAGCCCCATGACCAAGGCGTAGAAGGACAGCAGGTCCTGGTTCTGCTTGCAGCTGCGGGGGCAGGAGGCGGGGTCAGCGGGGGGGTGGGGGGGGCGGCTGGCCGTGGCCTCCCCCCTCCGCGGCCGCCGCACTCACATGGCCGCGATCTTGATGAACTTCTTGAGCAGCTGCGCGCGCTTGCCCGGGGCCTCGCAGAGCAGCACCTCGGTGGCCACCCAGTGCGTGACCTCGCTGCAGCGCTGCAGCAGCAGCTCCAGGTTGGCCGTTTCCCGGCGGCCGCGCTCCCCGTGGAACACGTAGTCCACGAACTCCAGCTGCACCCGCGGTGGCAGGAGGGGCCGCCAGGGCGTGGAGAGTGCGGGTGGGAAGAGGGCAGTCGAGGCGGTGAGCAGGGTAAGGCAGGAGGACGGGGGCGGGAGGGGTGGAAAATAGAAGAAAACCGGGACAGGACAGGATGCAACAGAGAGGGTGGAGAAAAGACAACCAACGTTAATAATGCTCTACCATCTACTGAACACTTACCCGGTGCCAGGCGCTTGAACCATCTGATCGACATTATTGTCCTTACCTTATTTTCTAATAGTGAATATTTTACAAATTCTAACCGTGGGTCGGGTTCTGTGTAAGCAGCAATTGGATCCTGAACCACCCAGGGAGGGGGGCGGGTAAGGCAGGGTGTTTCCTCTCTCTTTGCTTTTTTTTTTTTTTTTTTTTTTTAAGATAAAGGGAACAAAGGCTTAGAGAGGTTCTGGTGGCACATTGCCCCGGGGCATGCCGCAAGGGAGCGTTCCTAACCAGAACTTTCAGCCCAGAGGCTGCCTCCCTCCGGACCCCCAGCCCAGCTCCGGCCTCAATCCCCACCTCGTGCACACAGCGGAACAGCTCCCAGTGGAAGGCAGTAAGGTGGTTGGCGACGTCCTCAGGCTCCCCTCGGTGGATCTCTGTGTCTCCAGGGGAGACCTGGATCTCCTCGGGGAGGGGCACCTGGTGGCAGGCAGGGACATGGGCTGGGCTTCTGAATTTCTGCTCCCGGCCCCTCTCAGCCCTCCCTCTCAGCCAAGGCTTGTGAAGGAGTTCTTACCAGGGCCTCATAGCTGTCTCGGGTACAGGCGAACAGGTGGCTGTTGATGCCCAGCGTGGTGAAGACACAGTCTTCCGTCGGCTGGAGAAGGACCTTCTCTGCAGGAGAACGAGCTGCCTTGCCTCAGCCCCGGCCCCTGTACCCTCACACACCCCAGCCACCACCGCTGTCCCCTCCAGAAACTCCTAATCCTGCCCAGACATGTTCTAGACTAACAGGACTCATATCATCACCAGTTTATGCCATATTTATCTGACATTTTTCAAAAAAATGAGTTCTCTTGCATTTATAACCTCCTTCTGGCTCCCAACCTTCTTTATAGCTCTACTCTTAGTCTATCATCCCTGTGACACTGGGAAAGCAGGAATTTTTTTTTTTCTGAATTAGAGGAAAATAAGGCTATGACTACATTGCAGGGCTTTTGCCTTCCTACCGGGATTGGAGGCCCACCCTGTGTCTTTGGCCTCAAAAACGTAGCATCCTTAGATGCTCGTGGAAGTTAAAGGACAAGATCGCAATGTGAGTAAGAGGCAAGCACCCAGAGCAGCATCCAAGTGTCCTGGACCACTGCTTCCCCAACTTTAACGTGCATAGGAATCAACCGGGGATCTTGTTAAAACGCACATTCTGATTCTGCAGGTCTGGAGTGGGGTCTGAGATACTGCATTTTTAGCAAGCTCCCAGGTGATGCTCATGTGTCTGGTCCCAGGACCACACTTGGAGTAGCAGCCAGGGCCTAGAATTCAGTCTTTACTCCTGCCCCAAGGCACTGGGCTTGTGAGTTTCTTTTCTTGTGCCCCCCGCTCCCCAGCCCAGCTCCTTCCGACCCTCACCTCCTGAGGAGGCCACAGCTACCAGGATGAGGGAATCCTCACGCCCCGCAGGCTCCTCTGAGTACTGCAATTTCTCCGTCACAGAGCCCAGAATGTCCTGCACAGATGCTGAGAGGCGGCTGCGTATGGTCACGTAGGAGTGGTCAGGCATATAGACCCGGCAGAAGACTGGATAGAGACCGGGAGGTGGATTTTCACCAGTGGGCAGAATGGCAGCATCAGCACAGTTCCCTCCTGGGCACCTCTGTTCCCCACCCCACCCCAACCTGAAATTGGTTGGCCTCTGAAAAATATGCTGTGCAAAGGACTGGTTCTATGACACAGGGAGACTCCACAGAGGGTGCCCGAGATCCGGAGACCCCTCAGGGCCCCTGGAGCCACTAAGGAAGCCCTGCCCCTCCTACGGTCCACACTCACTCTCATCGGAGCCCCGGAAGGCCACGCGGGTCTGCAGACAGGAGTCTATCCGACGGAAGTGGCGGAAGAGTGGCTTCACCTGCTTGCTGGGCAGCTGGCTCTCGTCCGGGATCCTGGTGTGGACACAGCTGGGCATCAGGAAGTCCTGCCAGGCATACTGCATGCAAGGCAGGCAACATCCATCGGGGATATCAGAACTGGTCAAGGATGCCCCGGCATCAGGTTCAGAGAGTGGTGAAGGGGGTAAGAAGAGAGGACAATGGCCAGCATGGGACAACTGTCTGAATGATCCAAATCAAATGCCACCTCTTCCGTGAATTCTTCTCTATCCCTCCCACCCACCAGGAGAGGTCACCATTTTGTCTTAATAGCTGTAGGACATTGGGCTAATGTCTTATCTCTTTTACAAGATTGAGAGCTGACTGAATTTTATTTTCATCCTACAGGTCTAGCACACTGCCTGGCACATGGTAGGTGTAGGTCATCAGCTGTTTGCTGAACTTTGCCAACAAGAACTTCACAGTCTGGGGGACTTCCCCGGTGGTGCAGTGGTTAAGAATCCGCCTGCCAGTGCAGGGAACACGGTTCAAGCCCTGGTCCGGGAAGATCTCACATGCCGCAGAGCAACTAAGCCTGTGCTCCACAACTACTGAGGCTGCACTCTAGAGCCTACGAGCCGCAACTGCTGAGCCCGTGTGCCACAACTACTGAAGCCCGTGCGCCTAGAGCCTGTGCTCTGCAACAAGAGAAGCCACTGCAATGAGAGGCTCATGCACCTCAACAAAGAGCAGCCCCCGCTCGCTGCAACTAGAGAAAGCCCGCGCGCAGCAAGGAAGACCCAGCACGGCCAAAAATAAAATAAATTAAAAAAAAAAAAAGAACTTCACAGTCTGGGAGGGAGACAGACGTGCATACAGCTACGTCTAACACGAGGCAGGAGGTGTTAGGTGATATAATAAAGGTACGAGAAGAGTTACGTTGGTATGGGGGAGGGACAGCTACTGCTAAAAGATGCCTTCACTGGGAGGATGGCATTTGACCTGGACCTTGAAGGACAACAGGAAGAGAAGGGGGTGGGAGGAGGGCACGCTGGGGTGAACCACATAAGTGACAGCAGGAAGTTGGGAACACAAAGGTGTTCATGGAATGGTGGGGTGTATAGGGAGTGTCACGGGTGAAGGGGGTTGTGGGAGATGAGATGGGAAGGATGACCAGAAGGCAGAAAGAGAGAGTCTAGGATGTTGCAACTTTATCTTGTAGGCAACGGGGGGCTGTGGATATTTTTGGAACAGAAGCACAATGTTGTCAAGTTTGAAAGCTCTCCCTGGGGTCAGCATAAGAAAGACGCAAAACCATAAGCTGAAGCCCTGGATGGGAGGCTGTGGCGATAATCCAGGTGAGAGATAATGACGCCTAAATGAGGGTTATGATGGTGGGATGGAGCAGAGAGAAGCTGAGAGGGCTGAAAAGATGGAGGGATGGATGCAGTAGTGTCCTGAAGCCAGCTCACATTGGTTCATGAAAGCAGATTGTTAAATTTTGGGGAGTTTTGCCAACTGGTTTTAAACATAACCATTCAAAAATTAATTATACATATATATGTAAACTTACATATATATAAAATATATAATTATATATAAACATATATATATATATATATATATATATATATATATATATATGTTTTCTAAACTTACAGCCAAATTATTACCCAAAAAGTAGTTTCCTAGTTGTTTCACTACCTTTTACTCTTATCTATGCTCTTCAGGTTAATAAACAAATCCAAACGTCTGTTGGATTTATATGGTGAAGATAGTACCTAATGGCCTGCTACGGCACATCTGTTCCCAACTTCACATTCAGTGATGTCATACTGGTAGCCTGGAATCAACCACAGTGAGAGAATTTACACCATGGGAATCAGCAAAAGCTATAAACCAGGGCTCTTTTTCCTGAAGAGCTGATTGTTCAATATTTATCAGTACACCATTGGATTGACAAATAAATGGATGGGAGAATGGACCCCAAAAATGACTGGAGACAGTGCTTTGTGCTACTCTCCAGTAAGAGAAAGGGAATGAAATAAAAGCATCTTGGAGCCCAAAGGCCACAGGCACCCAGCCCTGTAATAGAGGAACAAGGGGGATTTCTTTCCTGTCCCCTCCCCCAGCCTATTCCCCTCACTTTAGCTCCACTGTTTCCACAAGCTGGTGCAGCCTCAGTGTGTCCTCTCGCAGGTCCTGGTAAAGGGACTCATCCTTCATAATCAGCAGGTACAGATCCTGCAGAGATGAGGAGAGAGAAGGTGAGGGCAGGGGTCTCAAGCATCACTCTCTGCAAGGGCGGGGCAGGGTCTCCATGCCTTCGAGCACAGAAGAACCGTACATGCTAAGGCTCACTGGCATCATTTCCTTCCAGGTACCCGGCTTGAGAAGTATGGTTCCTTCAAAGGGGCCCCCTTCCAGAGCAAAGAGCCTGCTCACCCACCTTCTCATCCCAGGCCCACCTTGATGATGCGGCCAGCCCCCTCTTCCTCCTGCAGCAGCCCCTGGTAGGTGTCCAAGAAATGAAGGAGCATGGCTAGACAGGCCTGCTTCCGGCCAAGCCCCTCGGGGCCCTCCATGCCTCCTGCCCAAACAAAGCTGACCCCTAAGTTAAGAAAAAGCCCTGGGCAGGCAGACCTGAGGACGCGGGGAAGGGGTATGGGAGGCAATGGGAGGCAAGGCTACCCCTAAAAATTCTCTAGGTTTGGGGCCATGGAGAAAGGGGCTCCAAGGGCCCTTGGAACCAAGACCACCTCATGCCCCAGCCCAGGTTTTTGCCAGAGTCGGCAGGGATGGCGCTCACTTGACCACATCCAGCTCCTGCCCCTGCCTGTTTGAATTTCACCTGAGAAAATTCACTAGAAGCTACTCTGCCTGGACCCACCCAACCCCTGATCAGCCCACAGCCTGGAGCATACAGCGGGCTGATAAAGGCCAATGGTGCTAAGCACAAGCCTGACCATACTTCAGTGTAAGGCCTGGTGTTTCTAAGAGAGCCTATGATATTCTACTCACTGGCCTGACGTTTACAATTAGGTCCGAGAATAACTTGGTGAGGGGCCCTATGAATAGCCCAGCCAGTGGCTTGTCTCTAGTAGACCCTACTGAAGCACGGCCATGACCTGATGTTTACATCAGACCCTGTAATAACTCACTGGGCAACCAGATGTTTAGAGCAATAGTTCAGTGGGGAGGGAGGCACTCTTAATAGAGTAATAACACCTTACATCTACACAGGGCTCTGCAGTCTCCAGAGCACTCCCACATCTGCTGTCAGAATGGTCTCCACAGCAGCCCCATAGAGAGGCAGGGCAGGTGCTATTTACCCCCGTTTTACAGAAGAGGAAACTGAGGCCCCGGGAGGTTAGGTGAGCTGCCCAAGGTCACACAGCTGGTGAGTGAATAACCTGGAATTGAAACCCAGGTGTGTTCTCTAGGCAAGAGCTTAGACCCTCACATCACATGTCGGGTGAGGGGCGGTGGCTCCCTCCTGACCTCCCCTTTTGCAAACTCCACAAAAGGATATTACTGGTGCAGCTCCTGCAGAAACTTCTCCGTGGGAAGGAAGAGAGAATGGGTGAGGACGATGTCATCCAGCAGGATATCTGTAGAGAGCAATTGCCACCACTGATGTCGGGAGGGCACTTCCAGGACCCAATTTGACACTCACCGCCCCCTCTCTTGCCTCCGAGGGCAAATTCTCTTTAGCCAGGCTGGAGCCCCAGCCACCTGCCCAGTCACGCTCTGCACACACACGTGCGCACACACACACACACATGTGAAGGTTCTGGGCAGCCCCTGCGGGAGTGGGGTTGCCAGCTGCCAAGGCGGCTGGAGAGAAGGAGGGGGCGTGCTTGCATGGCCACGCCCACTTCTCTCCAACGTGTGTGGGAAGCTGGTCAGTTAAGACACCAAGCTTGAGATCTGCCTGAAAAAAAGAGGAAGAGGTAGCCCCCAGAAGTGTCTCTAGACAAAGAGAACTTTTAAGCACAGAGGTTAGGGTCAGCGTGTGTGTGTGTGTGTGTGTGTGTGTGTGTGTGTCCCTCCGCCCCGCCTCACTCCCTACCTAACAGATCTGAGTTCCAACTAGGCAGGTGAGAACCAGCCCCATTCAAAGGGAGAGGGAGCAACTGCCATCTCTTTGATCCCAAAGCCTTTAAATAGAAAGCCTGTGTCCTCCGGATGCCCAGGGCTGGAAGAGTTAATGATGGAAGGGTGGAGGCGAGTGGCTCCTTACACCACCCTTTCCCCCTCCCTACCCCCATCTGGGCCTGGCTCAGCCAGTCAGCCAGGTACAAGGTCGCCCTGACTTGCAGCCAGCCCTGGGGTGGGGCAGGGCAGCCTGGCACACACAGACAGGCAGGGTTCGGGGAGGGAGCCAGGCGTCCTCACCAGGACAGGTTAGGGCCAGGTCCCCAGGTACTGTCCCAGGGCAAAACCAAGGCTTCTGATGGCCCCCGGGTCACCATCCCCCGGCCTCCGAGTCCAGCCATGAAGGTGGAGCCGGAGAATGAACACAAGACCCTCTACTTCAACTACTTCATCTCACAAATGAGAAACTGAGGCCCAGAGCTGGGAGGGGCTTGCCTGGAGCTGGAGGAAAGACCCAGACTCCTGCGTCTTTGTTCTTTTCTCACCATGCCTGAGGCGAGCAGAGTGTCAGAGTGCAGTGGGCAGGTGGGGCTGCTTAGCCGTTTGAGAGCCTTTGGTTAGTTTGGGGAACCTTCTGTAAGTCCCCTCCTCCCACACGCCCTGGGAGGGAACTGAGATGGCTTAAGAACATTGGTTATATTGGAGAATATCAGAGTGGCAGGTTAGGCTGATTCTCGTTCACTCTGGGACTGCTTTGGGGTTCCCCAAAGCAGTTAATCTGGGGATCCAGCCTGCCAGTCCAGATAATACGGTGACAAGCAGTTCAAGAGTCCTTCCCCAGGGGAGACTGAGCAGCGTCTGTGGCACCAGGCCCCCGCCCCTGCGGAAGGGGAAAGACAGTTTTCCCCTTTTCCTCTCTGCCCAGTTTTTAAAGTGAGTCTGAGCCCCCCAGCCCTGACCCTCAGCTCCAGGGATGGGGACGAGGAATAGGGATGCCCAAAATCTTTCCCCTACTCTTTATCTCACAGGAGAGCTAAACAGAGCAAAGGAAGAGGAACGTGGGGGCAGAGTGGGGGAGATGCTGCTATGGGGGCTACAGTTTGGCGTCTGTCTCTTCCAAGGCAGGCTCTGGGCCAATGTACAGCCTCCCCAGGGAATGTGTCATAGAGACATAGGGTGTGTGGTGTAGGCGGGAAGTTATGGTTAAGAGAGCTGTGTGTGTCTGATATTTTTCTAATTAAATCCAAAAGGTGTCAGCTCCCCAGGGCAACTACAACCTGAGCCAAGGAGAGTAGCTGGGTGTTGAGAAAAATCTAGGGGAGTGGAGCCCCATTCCACACACCTGGGTTAGGACTCCCTGCAAAGGTCTGGGAGTAAAGCATGAAACCCCATCTTTAGGCCCTCAACCAGGGCTCCCAATCCTCAGACCCTGCTGGGCTTAGTGAAATGCCGAGAGCTAGCCCTAAAGACCCTCCGGTCTTCTACCTCAGCCACTAACCAGCAATCTGAGGCCTCAGTTTCCTCAGAATCCCCTTAGTAGGGGTGCTGGTGGGGAGTGGCAAAATAGCATCATCATTCAGGGAATAAGCCTCTCAGGGTGCGGTTATTTTTTAAAGAGGCCATGTGCTGAGGCCTGCCACCGGAAGGGTGGGAGTCAGAGAGGTTCAGACCCCCCGGGATGCTGCAGGGCCCTGATGTCTGCCCAGCTGCCTCTCCCCCAACAAATATCTTCTGAGTCAGCCCCCAACTAGAATACCTCCCTCCCCGCAAGCTGCTAAGGACAATGCAATGCATCCCTTTGCCGGAGCCCAAAAGGCAGCTTGGGCCGTGTGCCTGTCTGGCACTGCCCCACTGAGTGGGCCAGCCCTCTGCTCTGGGGCTTCTAAATGGAATCGGGGACTCCTGGAAGGTCTTGTGGGGCTTGGCCACCTCTAGGGGGCTGCACTGACTGGTCTGGGCAGCTTCCATCTTAGTGTGTCAGGCCTTAATTTTGGGCCACAGAAGGAGGTAGTCAGCATCAGGGACCCATGAGGGTCTAGATGAAATGTCCAGGTGAGAGGAAGGGTGGCTTAAGGAGAGAAAGGGGGTCAGCTGCTTCTGCAGCCGTGGGTGAGGCTGCTATAGGGAGGAAGGTGGCACTGCCACTTCTCTGCTGCAGAAAGGTCTGTTCCTCCCATAGGCCCCCAGCTGACCACTCAACCCCCCCGCCCCCGCCACGCCGAGGCTCGGCATAGGGCAACCCCCACCCACCGTCCAAGGGCAAAGGAAGAGGAACCAGGTGGCAACCCCCCTACTCCGGGATGGATGAGCCAGCCACCCCTTACCTGAGGCGGCGCTGTCCCTGGTGGCCCCTCCGGCCAGCCGCTCCAGAACCCGGTTCAGAAGATGCTCCGGCCGCTCGGGGGCGCCCAGGGGGGCCCAGGGTGGGGAAGTCAGAGGCTCGCCCGGGGACAGCTCGTCTGAGGAGTATGAGGAAGGGGAGCGCAGGGGACCCCCTCCCCCGAGAGGCCCGGGCCCCGGCACCTCCTCCAGCTGCAGCCAACAGGGCCCCCCGCTGCCGAGATCCTCCGCGACCCCCGCCGGCTCTCCTCCGTCCTCCTCTGGGGGCGGCTCCAGACCCGGCTCGGCGAGGGGCTCCCGGAGGAAAGCTGGGAGCAGTAGACGAGACACGCTCTGACGCCGCTGCAGCGGCCGCGGTCCCCCAGCTAGACCGCCGCCCCCGCCAGGTCCCCCACCCACTCCAGGCCCGCCGCAGCTCCCCGGACCCCCGCCGGGACCTCCCGCCACCGTTCGCCCCGCCAGCTGCGACGTCTGCTTCTTCAGAAATTTCTCCAGCGGCTTCATGCCCCCCCCCGCCCCTCTGTTCGGGGCCGCCGGGGGACCCAGGTGTCCCAGGCACAGGCGGGGGGGTGGGGACACGGTGCTCAGAGCCGGAGGGTCAGAGCGGAGGGCCGTGCCAGGCGCCGGACTGGGGGCCAGAGGTGCCCGAGGTACCCTGGCCGGAGTCCAGTGGCCAGGGACCGGGGGAGGTGCCAGAGGGAAGGAGTGCCCGCTCTTAGTGGCCCCCCATGCTGGCCGCAGCGCACGCGGCCCGAAGGGTGGTTAGGCTGCGGGGCCGGTGCCCAAGGCTCTGCGCTCCTGGGCCGGGCTGCGGCGGCGGAGGCAGCGGGCGGAGCGCAAGGCTGAGAGGGCGCAGCGGCAGCGGCGGCGGCGGCTGCGGCGGCGGCGGCGGCTGCGGCGGCGGCGGCTGCGGCGGCGGCGGCGGCGGCGGCTGCGCTCCCGGCCCGGAGGAAGGTGGCAGAACTGAGACCGCGCCCCCTCCTCCAGTCCCCGCCCAGTCCCCTCCCCTACCCTAGATGGACCCGCCCCCTGGGCCGCGCCAGGCTTCAACTTGGGGCTGACCGCGAGGAAAGCAGTAAGGGCTGACTGGCATTGGGTTCAGAGCAGACGCAGACATTAAGGACAAGGGTGAGGGAGTAATTTACCAATGGAGAGGGGGTTCCTGGCTCGAGGCTTACGAGGACTCTTGGTATCATTGCAAAGAACCAGGCTGAACCTTGACTCACCTACCTGTATTCAGGTGAGGCCTACAAAAATTGCTGATTGGGTGTCCGTCAGTCTCGATCTCGATTGTGTGCTCTGCCGCCATACTCACTGGAATATGTGGTCTTTATCTTGCTTCTGTAAGAAGGAATGGGAAGGCCTCGGGTGGATTGGCATTGGAACTGGGGGCGGTACCTATCTGCCCTTTCTGGTAGGGCACCATAGGTGGTGAGGGCCTGGCCTGTGAGAGGCAGGTACTGGCAGGCAGGTAGGAGCCAGGCAGGGAGCAGCAGGTTGCGGCAGGTCTAATTAGGGTGAAGAGAAGAGATGGTAGGCAGGTGGAGGAGGAGACCAGGGGCACAAGGGCACCTGAGCCTACTGGCAGCAGGAGAAAGCAGAGCCCTGGAGATGGGTGACAAGCTCCAGAACTGCCAACCAACAGCATCAGGCATAGAGAGCCCCTCCAGAGGTGACATAACCATGGAGTGGGGAAAGTGGTACCGAATTTGCACTCCAAATAATCCTTATTCTGATCCTATGCCCAGAGCATTCTGTCCCTAAGGGTACACTGTCCCAGGAGGAGGGGTGTATAGAGACACGCGCAGTGTAAGCACATCAAGGTTAAGGTAACAAGGTGGGAGAGTAGCACCAGACAACAGACGGGTCGAGGCTCCTTGGACAATGCCCCACCTCTGTTTACCGTGCACGGACCAGGCAGGGACAGGAATGCTGAAGGCTGGGAGTGGTGGTAGAACTGAATAGGGTGTGTATTACACATGTGTCACTGTGTGTGCTTATCTGGTCCTACGTGTACAAGAGCATGTGTTCACAGAAATAAAGCTTTGCACACCCATCTGTTTGTGGATTTGCAAAAAGGAACAGGAAAAAAAAAGAGAGAGCACAGTTTTGGCTAAGAAGCTAGAATAAAGATCAAAGTATCAGTTTCCTGGACCCACTTTATTGGATACCCTAATATCCCTGGGGTTAAGAGGGGAAACTGGCTGGAGTGGCTTGGAGCTCCCCAGGCATTCTATGAACCAAGTAAGAAGAGGGGAGGGCTCCACTCCCAGCACATGCCACAGTTACCAGATTAAACTGGTTGCCTTGGTAACGTCCTCTCTGGGCAGGATTTGGGATTGTCGGCTAGGAAGGGGGAAGAATTGGGCAGTGTGGAGGGTGTAGGGGCTGCAAATAAAAGGGTCAAAGAGACTTCTGGAAACTGGAATGTGGGGAAACAGGACCTCAGCACCCTCCAACTACTCAAGGATGTCAGGCATAGACTAGGTTCAAGACCTTGAATCAGAGAGGAAAACCAGCATCGAGTTATGGTCCTCCTAGAACAGCAGTGGTTCTCACCCCAATTGCACACTGTGATCCAGGGAACTTTTCAAAACTACTGTTCCCCAGGCCACACCTCAAATCAATTAACTCAGATCTCTGAGGTAGGGCCAAGGTTTATGGTATTTTTTAAAAGATCCCCAAGTGATTCATATAGCCAGGGTTGAAAATCACTGCCCTAGAGGGACAACCCAAGCTAAGTGGGCTGCAGATGCTGGGAGACAACTTGGGGATTCTAAGTCCTTGGCTCTTCTGAGTCTCCCACAAGGCCTGTGCGTCGACCTTGTGGGGAGGATTGTTGGCAGGACATCTACACTCCATGAAGAAATAGAGGGAGAGAGGGTGGTATATTCGCACCTGTGAGGAGACGGAGGCAAAAAACTGTGAGAGCCCAGCCCATGGACTTCTGGAAGGGGATAGGGCAGGGCTACCTGAGGCTGATCCGTCTGCCCCTTAACACTCGCCTTCTTTCTGCCCACTGAGAGGCAGGCCGGGAGGGCAGAGAACCTGGGGGCTTTGCTGAGCTTGAGTTTCTTCTTGCTGAGCTGGTTACCAGGGCAACAGAGAGAGCAATGGGCTCTAACTGCAGGACTGGAGAATCAAGAGGCAGGGGTGAGGGGGAAATATCATGCTCATTCCTCCTGCCAGCAACACCCCCCCGAGGCTGGCTGGCATTCTTTGGATGACCCCAAGAGATCAGGCCCATAGTTACCCATCGCTCTGCAGGGGAGAAGGTAAGTAAACTGACATGAATCAAAGAGGAATTAGGGCTGAGGGTCAGAAGAGTCAATGGTTCTCTGGCTGTGGCAGCAGCACCAAAGGGTATAGGAGGGAGTCCCAACTGTCATTTTAAGATGCACCATGATGCCCATGTCCCCAGTGTACAAAGACTTGAAGACTTGTGGGACCCAAGGACAGATGCTGCCAGCTCCACACTGAATTCAACTGCTTCCCCACACCAGGGGTAGCCTTTGTAGTAAACTTCCACACCACCGAGGATCTGGAGGATCTGGAGGAGGAAATAGTCCACTCAAAGCTAGCTACCAAGTGGCCTAGGTAACTGGGAGCATGAGCCAGAGCTGGTCTTTCAATTGCCCCTCTTCTTTACTTGTACTGATGGGAGCCTCTCTCTTAGACTGTGGTCCTTGATACTTCAGTGCCAGCGCAAAGTTTCCTTTTCAAGAGGACAGCTAGCTATCTGCATCTTCCCCTCATCCAAGATCTGGTACAGTTGTATTGACATGTGGGGCATCACCCTGGGAAACTTACTTGCCAAGCACAAAGGCAGGCATGAGGGTTACTAGCTGTTCGTGTAGGTAAAACAACATCTCACTAGTTTTTGTCCCTTGCACTTCCAATCTAAGAGACTGCATATCCTGGTGTCTATGTGGCAATGGGGTTAAGAAAATTAATAGGGAGTACAGTCACTTGTGGCCTCATAGGGGTCCTCACCTCTCTGGGCTTCCATTTCACAATTCTGAGTTGGCTCAAGCTGGGACTGTGACTCTAGGGAATCACGGGGTCCCCTTCCCTCCCTCCCAAATCAAGACTCATGCAAAACACTGGCAAAGGAGCCAAGTTTACATGTCTAAATTTTATTTTCTCCAAGTCACAATGCCAATCACATATGTGCACCCTTTAAAACAGTAACAAACAAGAACAATATACATGGAGAAACTCTTGCAACAAAACACAGTGGACCAACACAGACAACTGTCACAGTGTCTTAAGGTCTGGGAATCTGGGCATGTGGCCCACTGGCTTGAGGAGACATCTTCAGGTTTAAGGCAAAGGGAACAGCCTACAAAAGGCACAACCATCAGCCACCCCTGAAACAATCTCTTAGTTGTTTCCTCCTTGGGGGTTACAGCTTGAGTGCCTCTTTCCCCTCCCACCCCTGTGACTCAGAGTGGTTAAGCCAGCTGCTGAAGAGAAGGAACAGAATTAGTGACATTACTTGGGGAGAGACACAGCTGCCACCTTCTCCCTCAGGTTCTGTAGAAGGACAGGGACAATGGCCAAGTTACCCCTGGCAGTCACAAGTGCTGCAGTAACAGGAATCTCTTCCAAAGAGGCAGCAGGGGAGTGGTTCAGCGCCATAGATAAGAAGGAAAGGAGGGAGGAGCCCTTGCCCTGAAAAGTGACCGGCTTCCTTAGGCTTTAGGCCCAGGTGTGGTATCCTGTCTCCAAGGACAGGAGTAAAACTTAGGGAAAACAAGGCAGTAACATCTAAAACACTTGTAGCAGGAAAGACATGGAGAAGAGCAATTGCAAAGGACAGGGAAGACCGCTGGCTGGGTAGTATCTGCCTCTAGAGAGATGCATTGGTCCACAGCAACTGGAAGGGGTGTGGTAGAAAGGATGTAAAGAAAAGCAGAGCCCTCTAATTCCACTTACCTCCAAGACTGAGCCCTGAGGACTGTGTGAATACACACCCCTAAGGTGCAAAGGGTCTCACTCCACCCTCCCTTTCTCACTAAAGCATCTAGTTTGCCATCTCTCTCCACTGTTGAGACTTTGCCCTTAGTAGAGAACTGAAGTCTACCAGAGTACATAGACTGATGGAGGCCCAGAATTCTAAAAACCAAAGTCAAGAAGAAGGACTCCTACCACACACTTTGAGATCTGCTCCACAACGGGACACTCTGTGCAGACAGCTATGTTTCCATAGGGTTAGAAGAGTTAAGAGAGTCCGAGTATAGAATAACAAAGGCCAACCAAAAATGAAAGGCCAGCTCTTTGTAGACTTGGTGGGGGAAGACTGGCTGGTAAGGTCTCAATTATCTGGGATGCAGGGAAGAGCCAAAAGGGAACCCAGAGAAGCTAGCAAACCAGAGAATGAACTTGTTTCATTTAAAGGCAGAGAGAAGGGCGGGGGGGGGCGGATTTTAAAGGAATATTATTTTAAGAATAGCAAGCCAGGCTTTAAAAACGAACATCTTAGAAAACACAACAGGATGGAGCTTCCCTGGGAGCAGCAGACGCTTGAATTTCCCAGGAGAAAGTGAAGAAGAGCAAAAGATGTGGGCTCCTAGATGTGGACTCGGAAGCCTGGGCTGTCTGGATCTCTGCTCCTCTGAGCACAGCCAACTCAAAGAAAGACTGAAAACGAGAGGAAGTCCACTTGTTTCTCCCTTTCTCCAACAGAGCCTATATCCTCAGAGGAAGGCAGGGGTTCCCCCCATTCAGCTGCTTGCTGGTACGAACCATCCTATATCTTCGAAGCCCTCCTGGTAGTAGACAGCCGGTTGTTTTCTATCCTGGGTTCTCACCTCTGCTGTCCTGACAGGGGTGAGAAAAAGGGAAGAACCACCAAAGTGTTAGTGGACCTTTTGGGCATTTATAAGCTACTTTCAAAAAGCCACATTTCTAAATAATGTATATTAAAGTAATATCCCTAAAACAAAACAAAACAACAAAACCCCCATGGTCTTTCTCCTCCACGACCTTTAGAATTGGCTCTGCTGTAACACCTCAAATTTAGATTTCCCCTTTCCTTAATAAGGAATGCCCTCCTGCATTTTTTCCTTCCAGCTTCCCAAATAAAATGCTACCAAATTAACAGTGGTTTTTACTCAACCCTGCTCAGTGCATTCATAAAACAAAGAAACTGGCAAATTTTGGGACTCCTCTAAGCCTCCCTCTGAGATATCCCATGATTACAACTTAGAGCATTAATTAGGTGACTGTTAAGCAAGTAAGCATAAGCATTAGTTTTAAGAATGTTCTGAGTCGTATTGAGTTGTACACTTACTTTTATACGACGTTAGATTTAAAATATTCAGAAATTCATATTAACTGGAACCCCTGCTTACAACCTGAAATAAAGTTGGAATTTGTTATCAGGTCATTATTATTAAAAAAAAGACCAATTTCCATAGAAACACACCCAGAAAAGGGGGGAAATCTGAAGAAAAGGAAAGCCCACTGAGGTCGGATGTGCCCTAAACATCCCTTGTTTAGAGCTCCTTCCCTAGGCGCTCTCATACCTCAGGTGGTGGGGGCTTGATGGTGACCGGCTGGGGAGTCCTCCGGGGTGGGGAGGGCTTTGGCTGCACCTGCTGCTGGGCGGGGTTATAGTAGGTCACTCCTCCATATACCTGCGATGGGGCCTTGGACCCCAATAAGCAAGGAGAAGAAAAAGGAATTAATTCATCCAAACAATGATAAACAGGAAACATTATTCAGGCACAAAAATAAGAGCATCGGGGAATTTATAATTTTTTAAATCTCTAAGCTGCCCCCCTTTAAAATAATTATTCATTTCTGCCTTAATATGTCCTAATATGGTTCTTACTTCTTCAAAGTACTACCCAGCTTTCTCTAATTCCTACCATCAGCTGACAAATCGAAGAGACTGAGCTCAGTGGTGACACTCCAGATAGCACAGGGTGTCAACCTTCTGGGAGTTAAACAGTACAGGGAGGGGTAGGGCTGGTAAGTAGAATACAGCTTCATTATGCAGTTGAATAAACAGCAGACATGCCCACCTAAGACATACTAAAACACCTGAATGAAACACCATTAAAGAAATGGAAGAGAATAAACAGATGATGGGCATCACATAAGCTGCATTTCTAGCTCCTGACCACCAAGAGGCGTCCTGACACCACATGCAAATCAGTGGCATTGAAATGTTCTCTCCAATTCCTTGAGCATTCTCCTCATACTATATTCCTCTCTGATTTAAAGGATGTGCACTTAGGAAAATCTCATTAGCCATCTCACCTGCGTGTTAGGATATAGATGAGGCGGTGCGGGGGGAGGCAGTGCCCCTGGAGCATAAGGGTAACTGGGATTACCAAAGTTCATGACGCCTGGAGCAGAAAAGTAGGTAGGAGCAAGCAACTGCTGAGGTGGTGGCTGTCCTGGAGCCATGGACACTGGTGGGGGATAGAGGCCTGGATTGGGCAGAGGCGCCGGTGTCTGGTGGGGATGTAAACCTGGACAAGAAGAAAACAAAAATTGAAATAAAAGGTAACACCATTTCCATGGGATGGCCTGGCTGGACTGCTTAGGATGGAAGCCCTCAGGATGGACCCAAGAGGAGTTTGTTGCCCAAGCAGCCAAAGTGGCCAGCTTCATTAGCAAGCAGCACAGAGCTCAAGAGGATGGGGTTTGTGAAGCCCCCAAGACATATCCTCACGTACTGGAAGCATACAAGCAGAGGCGCAAAGCTTACCTGGGTGGGGAAGGTGCATTTCTGGCTGCACAATCATGCCCTGAGGAGGCAGTGGGGCAGGGCTGTCACCATGGGTATAGATTGGTCCCTGGAACTGCACTGTAAGATATCACATTGGGACTCTCATAAACCCTCACTCTTCACATCACATGGACAAGTCTCCTTGTCCCCCAAGCCCTTTGAAAAGATGTTCTCATTTCTATGTGAAAAAAACAGCAACCACAGAACGTTTGTTAACCACAAGGAGAGGTCAGAAGGGAAATTCAGGAGGCCGGTGGCTGGTCTTAGTTCACTTCACCCTGCCAAGATACTCCAACAATAAAACTAAACTCACATGGATCATAGTAATGTCCCTCCACGATACTGATGTGCACAGGAGGGGCAGGGGGCTCCGGCACAGGTCTTTGCCGTTGAGATGAATAGCGTTTGGCTCGCCCACCCTGGACACCCTGAAATAAAGAAAGAGGTCTGAGCAAGAAGACTCCAAAAGGCTGACTCTCCTATCATGTCCCACCCTCCTTTAGGTACTGCAAAACGCTTACTTGGTACATGGCAGTGTTAAAAAAAAGTATTTGCAAAAAGAATGGAAAAACCAATGAAAAGCATCAAGATCTAGACCCAAACCCTGTACCCTACATTTCGGGAGACCCAAATTAAAAGGGAAACATGCGAAAACTGACTTAGTTTAAACAGTGAACGAGCTGTGACATGCAACCCCCTACATGTGACCCTTTCCCCCTTCTGTACCAGTTCTTCCATCCGGTTAAACTGAGGTGGAGGTCCTGCTCCCACGTGTATGTGGTTGGGCATACCTGTAATACACCAAAAAAGTCACTGCTGCAGAGCAGACAGATGTGAATGGGACTCAAGATACCATCAAGAAAGTGACAGGCTGAGGAATCCCAACATGCGGAATGGCTTTCTTCCTTTAAGCTAACAAAATTCCTTTTAAACTATCTCTGCTTCCTGTCAACTCCAGCATTTGGAAATTTGCCCCCACTGCCTGCCACCTTAATATAGCAATAAAACCTCTGAACATGAAAAAAAAATTACTTCAGTAATGCAATTCAGAAAATGCAAGTTCAAAATTTTCCCATCAAGTATTTCCCTGCACAGAATCCCTGGGAGGTTATACTTAGCATATTACATTATCAAACATATTGAAAAATCTCAGCCCTGAAGTCTCTGAGCAACAACTAGAGAGGGGAGGATGTTCTAAATCTACCTGATTATTCCTGGCCACAGAGGTCTGGGCTAGAAGTATAGGAAGAGATTCCCCTCTGGCTAAAGATGACTCAGGACAAAAGGGAATGTTCTAGAGACTGTCTTCCAATGGTAATAAGGCATTGGTAGGAGAGTGTACTCCTCTATCCAAAGATCAACTCCAGGTCCAGTTTAGGCTACCCTGGTTTTCGGTGTTCAAAAATTACGCACACCAGATAAGAATGCAGAAATTGCCAGTCCAAATGAGGATTTCCAATCTTTGAGTTCAAATTAGATTTCAGAAACTAAGGAAAAGATCCTCTGATCTATCTGACTGGAGGAAGAAAAAAAGGATGGGGGAGAGGGGTGGTAGATAGGTCCTAGTCACTAGCACTATGTTGTCCAACAGGATATCCACTAGCCACATGTGGTTATTTAAATTTCAATTAATTAAAATTAAAACTTCAGTTTCTCAGTCACTCTGGCCATATTATAAGTATTCAAAAGCACCATCAGTACAGAAAGTTCTACTGGGCAGCCTGGCTCTAGAAGACTGAGGAAATTAGAGAGGTTTTCCTTTCAAAAAGATTAGGAGATACTCATCCAAATTCAAATGCAGTTTCTGCCTTGAAACATTTAACCATTAGTTCACTTATTAGTTCAAATAATAAGAACACTGCCTTCTCCCACTTTTTCTACAGCGACTGGTAACGGATTCTGTACTCAGGAGCTCAGTATTGATGACTGTCAGTTAATAGTAAGCAAAGTAGTGGGTAGTCTTGTGCAATAGATAAAACTGCTCTGAGGTTTTTGAATGAATATACCTATGAATCCATCTGTTTCTTGCAGTTAATGAAGATATTGTCAGACACCACATCCCTGAGAGACATAAGTCCCATGCCCCTAAGTCCAATGATACAAAGGGGAAAAAGTGAGTCACTATCCCTAAGGTACCTACCCCGAAGCTCACGTGATTGCAGGAATGAAGGCTGCCCTGGGCTCCAATTCTGTTCTGTTATATTTAGTTGTGCCACATCTTGTTCAAGTCCACCTGTAGTAGAATCCACTGGAGCCTCCCAGTTCCCAGTCTTAGCAGGCGGAGGCGGCGTAGTTTCTGGGGCTGGAGGTGCTGGGGTGAGCCCTTCGGGTGGAGGGGGCACCTCCTCTGCAACCTTGACTGCATCTCCAGCTTTGACCCTGGTTCTTCTTGCCCGGGAATAGGATTTCTTCTCAATAGGCCTGTCAGGAGCTGGTGGTGCAGTGTCAGGAGCAGGATTTGGTATCTCTGGGGCTGCCTCTTCCTTCTCAGGACTGCCAAGCACTTGAGCGTCTGCTTCTGGAGATGGATCCCTTACTGGAGTCTGCTCCAGGCGCCGTGACCGGTAACTAGTCTCATGTTTAACGGTCTCACCAGACCGGCCAGCATGCTGCCCACCAGCTTCCACAGGCCTAAAACCAGCACAACCTTCCTTGAAGCCTCCAGATCGAGAGTAATTCCTGGCAGCAGACATGCGGCCAGTACCTGCAGCATTCCTGTTGATAAATGTCCTTGGTGGTAAGGTGCCCCCAGGACCCTGGTGGCGATGGGACTTATTTGGCCGCTCCCCGATCCAGTTTGGATCTCTTTGTGGAGGACTCCCAAACCTGAACAAATGGAACAGAGAAATAACAAAAGGGACCACTAGAGATATAAACTGAGGGTCAGGGAGACTTCCCATATTCCTCACCCAATTACGGGCCAGGATAGCATTTTAAAAAGCAGAGATTTTCTCCTGTAAATATCAACAGCGTAGGCTCCAAAACTTCCTCACCTGGGTTTCCGGATTCTTCGGGGTTTGATGTCATCAGGATTGTGAGCTGAGCGGATGTCATAGCCATAAAGAGCAATGAGCTCCTGTCGGGACTTTGGAGCCTGTTCATCTTCCCGAAACTTGTCATGCTCCCAGCGACCCTCATCCTTCCACAGCTTTCGCTGACGTCCCTTGGGTCTGGTTGAAACCAGGGAAAAGTGTCTTAGGTTGGCAGATTCTGCCAAGTAAAGATGTTCAGGAAATAAACAGGGTTGGGCAGGGAAACAGTAGGAGCTCAGGTATTCTCTCCATCTTCCCCAACAGGCTATACAAAACAGGCCTTCCAAAAGCAAGAGTGAATCACAGCACCTCAGGGCCTGCAGGGCTCAAATGTAACAGGAATAGAAATGAGGAGAGACTTCACTTCAAACTACTCAGCACTCTAGAAACATCTCTCTCCTATAAGGCCACCTATGAAAGTATTTCAAATCCCAGAGGTTTTGAGCCTCAGATTAAAGAAGGCAGTGGAAGTGTGGGTCTGGATCCCAGCTCCTCCACCAAGAGTTACTAAATATTCTAAGCCTTACTTTCCTCATTTGTACAAGAGGGATAATCACAGTACTTACCTTAAAATGCTGTGAACAGTAAATGAGATAATACAAGTAAAACACTCAGCAAAGTGCCTGGCATATATTTCAATAGTAAGCACTAAATACATACTAACATACTACAGAGCAGTAGCAAGTGGCTGTTACCTGACTTCCTCCTCCTGAGTCTGCCCTCGAAGATCATGCTCAAAAAAGAGCCCTTTCCGGGGTATGTATGCTGGGTTCTTCCGATCTTCATCATCATCCAAATGCTTAGGGCCTTTTTTACCAACTTTGTTCTCCACAGGCTCTGTGCTCTCCTATCGGACAGATAAAGGACTCCTTACTCACTCCAAGGTTAAGAGCTCCTATTCCAGAACCCAAATGGAGGCCTTTGGTGGGTACTAACCTGTCCATCCCCACTTTGCCTCTCTCCAGTCACAGTGCCTTTGGTATCAGGCTTTTCTTCCCCCTTCTCCTCTTTTGCTGAAGAATTAGCAGCATCATTGGCTTCTGATTTCAGCTCCACTTTGGAGTTTTCCTCTTCACTGTACTCCCCTTCATCACCCTGAAAAAAGTTTCCCTGTCAGCTGTGGAGATAAGATCTGAATGGTGTACTGTAAAATTTTCCATTTAAAAAAAAATTTTCCATTCTTTAGGAAAACATTTTCTAACGAATTAAAAGCAAACACATCAATATTCTTACTAAAATTTCTAGAGAACAGAAACATTGTTAAAAAAATTAAAAGCACATTAAAAAAATATATATATACAGGGAATTCCCCGGCGGTCCAGTGGTTAGGACTCCATGCTCATGCTTTCACTGCCAAGGGCCTGGGTTCAATCCCTGGTCAGGGAACTGAGATCCCACAAGCCGTGCAGTGTGGCCAAAAAATATATATGTTTATATAGTTTCCTGTAAGTTTTCCAGCAGCAGCCTCTTTCATTCACTAAGCTTATTGTGATAATCATTTCATGATGTCAAATCATTATGCTGTACACCTTCAACTTACACAGTGCTATATGTCAAATTATACCTTAATAAAACTGGGAGAAAAAAAAACAAAAACAAAAAACAGTGGCAGCCTCTGGGGAAGAAACCCAGGGGATATGGATGGGAGGCTTTAACTGTCTAGCATACAGAAGGAGCTTTATCTTTGTTGATAATTTCTCTCCCTCTCAATGAATCGTCTCTTAAACATGCAGTGCCTAAGAACTACACTCTAACTCAAGTTGTTAATTCTCTCATCTCAAAATGGCTTAGAACAGAGATTCCCAACCTTTTAGATTATGTGAACCCCTTTTTAGGATCTAAAATTTTCATGGATCCCCATGAGACAATAGTTCAGTATAGTATCCACAAATTGAGAAAACATGTAATGACAAACAACTGCTATACATTCAATAATACTTTTAAATACATTTATAATTTACTAATTCATATATATATTCAATAATAGTAGTACATAAAGGTGGGAGATGTCGATTTGGTCTACAGATGAGAACACAGCTAATGAATTTGCAACCCTTTATAATAACTCCATGATTTCCCAAGGCACTATTACTCTCAAGTTGGGAAATAGCGGCTTACATTTTTTATGTCTATGATATAAATACTAAATTTTCTGTAGCATGAGAGCCCCTTAGCCAACAACTCTGTCCAGAATGATAAAATTATCAAATTATGACTTGGAAAACTTTAGAAGAACTTGTACAATCACTGCACCTGAGAAATGAAAAAAATTAAAGCCCAAATGGTCTCTCTCCTCTCCACTTTCTTCCCTCTCTTAGCACAGCAAGACTGGATAATCCAATCAATTATACTTCAATTAAAACAACAAACAAACAGGGGCCTCCCTGGTGGCGCAGTGGTTGAGAGTCCGCCTGCAGATGCAGGGGACACGGGTTCGTGCCCTGGTCTGGGAAGATCCCACGTGCCTAGGAGCGGCTGAACCTGTGAGCCATGGCCGCTGAGCCTGTGCGTCCCTCCACAACGGGAGAGGCTGCAACAGTGAGAGGCCCGCATACCGCAAAAAACAAACAAACAAACAAAACAACCGGATAATCCTGCTTGTGACATAGAGGTGTTAGGTCTGCCCATACAAAGAAGGGTCCCTTAGGGCATCCTTTAAATAGGGGCCGCTGGAAAGGGTTAGGCAATAGAGGTGTAGCTAGTTCTACGTAGGGAAAGGGAGCAGCTAAGGCTCCTGCTAAGGGGGCTGGCTTTAGACTAAAGTTACTCTCATATCCTTGTCATTCCAAGATTTGGACTTAAGGAGGCAGGGCTATAGGCCAGGGGAGGTAGGTTTAGAGACCTATGAGGACACAAAGAAATGGATTCAAGGGAAGGTGGTTTAGTCCCCACTGCTGGGTTAACATGTAAGGGTACCAATATACCTCCGCCCCCCCCCCCCCGGTAGATTCGTGTACACTGGTCTCTTATTCTCCTACTGGGTCTGACACTCAACCTGTACCAGACCCTCTCCTGACTCCAGGTCCAGGATGGCCTCAGGAATCTGATCAAAGATACTCACTGAGATTCCTGACGAAACAAGAAGCTCTCAAGCTCTAAGTTTTTGACCTTTTTTCAAATAGGGCTGAGATTGCCTGACTGGCCCAGACAAGTCAATTAATTCCCCTTCCCCTTTATTCCCTGCTCAGCATCAGGGCGTTTCGGCCTCTAAGTGTTTTGGGTTAGGAGTCCCAGAAAGGTGACACTGCTATGAAAACACAGAGTTCAGGGAGACTGCTTCACCACGCCCACACTATGAGAAACACGCCTTTACCTACAGCTTGTTAACAACCAAGTACCCTTGATTCTTTCCATTTCCCCTCAATCACAAGAAGTTTTCTCTCCTCTTGAGGTGGCAACAGGTGGGTGGTAATCATTCAGTTCTTTCCTTGGTCCTATGTTCCCTGCAGGTTCTGTAGCAGAAATTACAAGAATCTTGCTTGGGGGACTCCCCTGGTGGTCCAGTGGCTAAGACTCCGCATTCCCAATGCAGGGGGCCCAGGTTCGAGTCCTGGTCAGGGAACTAAATCCCACATGCCACAACTAAGACCTGGCGCAGCAAATAAATAAATATTTTAAACATAACAATAATAATAATAATAAAGATTTCATCTTAAAAAAAAAAAGTCTTCCTTGGTGTGTATGTGACCTTAATTCACTATTCCCCCCCGCCCCAACACTGACTGAATTCAAACACCTTAAAATAGTATCAGCATGATTAATGAGAGAACTTTGTTTTACGCTCTATCCCCTCTTAGTCTGTGGTGGAATGTCAAATGAGGCAACTCTTTTATTCCAAATGAGAAACTAATTTTGTTTCCAGGGCAGGACAGAAAGATACAAATAGCACAGTGCTGAGGAGACTCCAAATTAGCATCAAAGTCTGGTGTAATGGAAGCCAAGGTGCTACCCTAGAGTCAAGCTTCTTCAGCTATGGGCTGACATCAAAACCCTTTCCCCTACTGCTGACTCTCCCATTCAGTGAACACCCTTCCCAACCCTAAAGCCTAGCTCTCCACTGAAGCAACTGCTTCCCTGGCAGAATTCTCATGCAAAGGTTTTAGCTCATTTTTCCATTCCCCACATATTTCAGAGTAAGAGGTCGACCTGGTATCTTCCTCATTCTCAATGTCTCTTCCAGATCTAACTCATCTGCCTCATTTAAAATATTTTTTAATTTTTATTGTTTTTAATTTATTACTTATTGAAGAATAGTTGAATTATAATGTGCTAATTACTGTACAGCAAAGTGACTCAGTTATACATATATAAACATTCTTTTTCCTATTGTTTTCCATTATGGTTTATCACAGGATACTGAATATAGTTCCCTGTGCTATACAGTAAGATCTTGTTGTTTATCCATTCTATATACACCAGTTTGTATGTGCTAATCCCAACTCCACCTCATTTTAAACTGCTGCTTCTCTGAGGCTCCTATCACCTAGCTATACCCTGCTTCTCGAAAGTTCGGATTATACCACTTCACTTTTATGAAAGACCTACAGTAGCACTTATTTTCACAAACTGAAAGAAATTTGAAGATAATTTTTGTTTTAAGAAAAAAGGCAAAAGTGAAAATTGTACTCAGTGTTTTGCAGCGAGCTGTCATATTGGCAGCTCCACACCCCAAGCAGAAATAGTGGCACCACCAAGCTCCTGCCCTGGGAACTACACTCAGCCTCTCAGCATCAAGCTACCACAGCTTTGAACTGTGTCTGTGAGCATCCGTGCTTTATGTAGATTTATTCTGTGCACCCCTTGGCAAGATGTGTCCTAAGGTAATTGCTTCTTTGCTTTAAGCCATTTCAGCTTACAGGGACGCTCTATCAGACCAAGGGGGAAACCTGTACCTCTATGCCTCTGCCTGGGTCCACCTTGTCATTAATTTGAAGACTATGGCAAGGAGCTCACAGTTTTCACCTCCACTTTAGTCATCCACTTCCATGTACACACTTCAGACCAGTCTTACCTGGAACTGCTATATACATTTTTTTTTTAAGTAAACTTGATCTACTTTTAAAAATCTTAAATTTAAACACCCCAGACTTTGATCAAAACTGCCACATGGGGGACTTCCTTGGTGGCGCAGTGGTTAAGCATCTGCCTGCCAATGCAGGGGGCACGGGTTCGAGCCTTGGTCCGGGAAGATCCCACGTGCCCTGGAGCAACTAAGCCCGTGTGCCACAACTACTGAGCCTGCACTCTAGAGCCCGCGAGCCACAACTACTGAAGCCCGTGCGCCTAGAGCCCGTGCTCCGCAACAAGAGAAGCCACCACAATGAGAAGCCCGCGCACCGCAACGAAGAGTAGCCCGCGCTCGCCACAACTAGAGAAAGCCCGTGGGCAGCAACAAACACCCAACGCAGCCAAAAATATATATATATAAGTAAATAAATTTATTGAAAAAAAAAGCCACATGGAAAAGAATGAAGTTAGACTCTTACCTCACCCCTTATACAAAAATTAATTCAAAATGGATCAAAGACCTAAAATATAAGAGGCAAAACTATTAAGTTCTTAGAAGAAAACATGACTTTGCATTTGGCATGGATTCAGCAAAAGCTTCTTTGATATGACACCAAACACACAAGCAACAAAAGAAAAAACAGATATATTGGACTTCATCAACATTGAAACCTTATATCATCAAGAAAGTGAAAAGACAACACACAGAATGGGAAAAAGTATTTGTAAATCATATATCTGATAAGAAACTTATATCTAGAATATATAAAGAACTCTTACAACTCAATGATAAAAAAAAACCAATTAAAAAAAGGACAAGGTATCTGAATAGCCACTTCTTCTAGGAAGATACACGAATAGCCAATAAACACAAGAAAAAATGCTCAACATCATTACTCATCAGGGAAATACAAATCAAAATGAGATACCATTTCATACCTACTAGGATGGCTGGAATCAAAAAATCAAGACAATAATAAGTGCTGTTGAGAATGTGGAGAAACTGGAATTCCCATACATTGCTACTGAGAATGTAAAATGGTGCAGCTGCTTTGGAAAACAGTTTGACAATTCCTCAAACAATTAAACAGTTACCACATGACTCAGCAACTCCATTCCTAGGTACAGAACCAAGAGATATGAAAACATACAACCACACAAAAACTTGTACACTAATGTTTACAGCAGTATTATTCATAATAACAAAAAAACAGAAACTCAAGGGGCCATCAACGGATGAATGGATAAACAAAATGTGGTATATCCATACAATGTAGTATTATTCAGCCATAAAAAGGAATGAAGTACAGGGGACTTCCCTGGTGGTCCAGTGGTAAAGAATCTGCCTTCCAATGTAGGGGACATGGGTTTGACCCCTGGTCAGGGAACTAAGATCCCACATACCACAGGGCAACTAAGCTGGCGCGCCACAACTACTGAGCTCACGCGCCTCAACAAGAGTGTCTGCGTGCCACAAACTACGGAGCCCACATGCCACAACTAGAGAGAAAATCCGCACACCACAACTAGAGAGAAGCCCGCACACTGCAAAGAAAAATCCCACATGCCTCAATGGAGACCCTGCATGCCGCAACTAACAGCCAACGCAGCCAAAAAAAGAAAAAAAAAAAGGAATGAAGTACTGATACATGCTACAACTTGGATGAAAACCTTGGAAACATTATGCTAAGTGAAAGAAGCCAGTCATATTATATTATGTTGCCATATAATATATGATTCCATTCATATAGAAGGCCAGAATAGGGAAACCTCTAGACACAGAAAGTAGATTTGTGGTTGTCTAGGGCTGGAGCGAATGAGGATGCAGGAACTGTGGGGGGCAAGTGACAGCTAAAGGGTACAGAATTTCTTTTTTTTTTTTAAGATTTTTTTGATGTGGACCTTTTTTTTTTTTAATTTATTTATTTTTTGGCTGTGTTGGGTCTTTGTTGCTGCACGCGGCTTTCTCTGTGGCGAGCAGGGGCTACTCTTCATTGCAGTGCGTGGGCTTCTCACTGTGGTAGCTTCTCTTGGTCAGCACAGGCTCTAGGTGCGTGGGCTTCAGTAGCTGAGGTGCGCAGGCTCAGTAGTTGTGGCTCGCGGGCTCTAGAGCGCAGGCTCAGTAGTTGTGGCACACGGGCTTAGCTGCTCCGTGGCATGTGGGATCTTCCCGGACCAGGGATCAAACCCATGTCCCCTGCATTGGTAGACAGATTCTTAACCACTGCACTATCAGGGAAGTCCCCAGAATTTCCTTTTGAAGTGATGAAAATGTTCTGAAACTGACTGTGGTAATGGTCACACATAACTGTACATACTAAAAACTACAGAACTGTACACTTTAAAGGGGTAAGTTGAATGGCACATAAATTATATTTCAATAAAGCTGTTAAAAAAAAATACCCTGCCTGTTATTCCTGTTCTTCCCCAGTCACTCCTTTACTCTCTAGTCTCCAATTTCTTAAGTCATCCACTCCCTTGACATTTCTACCTTTTCCCTACCGATCAGTCCTTTCCCACATTCACTTTCCTCTCTCAACTCTGTGACCCCTTCATTTCAATCACTACTAGTAATTCCCTCAAGTCCCCTACTCTCATGTGCCCAAGACTGGATCAACTAACTGTCTGCTTTTTCTAAGCTTACAACCAGACTTCTGATCATCACTAAAGGGAGTTAAAAAAAAAAAAAAAATCATACAACTTCACCCATCAGTGCCACCTCCAACCTCAACTACTCAAACTTCCTTTAGTCTCACAATTCCTACACTGCCCTTCCACCAACAACCATTCTTTTCGTTTTTCCTTCTATTTCACAAGGAAAACAAAACAAAGGGCACACCAGCTTCCTCCCCACATACCTTTCCTTCCCACTTCTCTATAATTACAATGGAAGATGTTTTTCTTGTCTGTTTCCTATTTCTTCTCATGTACTCAGTCAAGGACACCAATAGATGCATTACCTATCCCCTCCCTTTTCTCCCCCTTTCTACTGATTTCTTCAACCTTTAGCCATACTTTATTCTCCAACTTAAAAGATAACACCAAACCCTCTCTTGACGTTACAGCCTTCTTTCCGGCTACCAGCTCTCTAGCCTCCCCTTCATAGGCTAATTTCTTTAAAAAATTTTCTTGGAGGATTCTGGGAAAATGGCAGCAGCACAGTTTTTGATCTCTTCAAATCTCCACATGAGATGGGAGCAAGATCAAAACCCTCTGGATAACATTTACAACAAAACTAGGTTACAAGCTATCCCCCAGGACCCAAAATATAAGCACATAAGAGCAAAGCATCAACAGCCACAAGACCTGCATCGGATTGGTATCAGTGCTGGAAAAAGCAGAGAGCACTAAATGGACCTGAAAACAGGAGAACCCTGAACTAGTCAATAGGTAGTCAATAGAAAGCAAAACTGAGAATAACAGTTGAAACCAGAAGGGTTTTTACTGTGTCCAATAGAATGTGTGTTTAAGGGTCCTGCAGTAAGAAGGTCTGAAAGGGTTAGAGGAGTCTAACCCTTCTGAAATCTTAAAACCAATCTGGCTGCCAGGGCTCCCCTCTAGGAGAGTAACACACTGAAGATAAAACTGTTGAGAAGGGCTTCCCTGGTGGCGCAGTGATTGAGAGTCTGCCTGCCGACGCAGGGCACACGGATTCGTGTCCCGGTCCGGGAAGATCCCACATGCCGCGGAGCGGCTGGGCCCGTGAGCCATGGCCGCTGAGCCTGCGTGTCCGGAGCCTGTGCTCTGCAACGGGAGAGGCCACAACAGTGAGAGGACCGTGTACCTCAAAAAACAAACAAACAAACAAACAAAAAACTGTTGAGAAGAGAATCAAATTCAGTAGAAGAGGGATAAAAGGAATGAAGGAAAGAGAAGGTCCAAAACAAGTTAGAGAAGGGAACAAAAGCAGAAAATCTCAGAAAGCAAGCCATCATATTTTTTTTTTTTAACACTACAGAAAAACAACTGAAGAGGGAGCTCTATGAAGTTAGAAAAAGTTACTCTGAGCCGTACTTCCTTCGAAAAGATGAGGAAAACTAATTTTTAAAATCAACAAAGGAAAAATACAGAGATCAAATCCCACATAAACTTGCTATGAGGAAAAAAAATAAGTAGAATAGCATTCCTACAATGAAAGCATGCCAAAAAGACATGCATATCATATCAAAATTGTAACTTCTATTTCAAAATGAGCAAAAAAGACATCAATATAAGGCATGAAAGAACATCAGTCAGAACTAGAAAAATCCAAAAATGAAATGAAAGAACTCATTCATTCAAAGGAAGATATTAGAAATTAAAAAAAAAAAAATTCATTTCAAATACAAAGTCTAAAACTAGAAGGAACACAAACAAGCGTGGATGAACACAACAATAATGCCTTATGAGAAATTAAAAGTGAAAAGGAAGAAAATATTTAAAAATCAACAGAAAATGAAGAAACAGATATAAAGGATTTCAGAGAAAGGGTCAGACACTGAAGACAGGAAAAGAATATTGGGATAGACGTTCCATGACATACTATAGAGCACATCTCATACCTATGAGCACTGATCCAGAATGACCAACTCCAGGACAAATTCTAATAAATTTATTGGACCTTAAAGAAAATATACTGGGAATATCTAGACAAAAATAGCAAGTGACTTATAAGGGAAAGAAAATCAGGTGTTCATCAGTCAGTCCGGTGCAAGATAAAAGCTTTGGGTCACCCTGGTATTTTTCCAAGGATATCATGGAAAGACAATTTGCAAGAAATACAAAGGACAGAGAGAGCATGCTGAGTTGTACTATGAATGACCATCAAAATCTTTTCAATGGATACACTGTAAAGAAAAGAAAGGGATGAAAAACTAAACTGTAGACTAAGAGATAGGTCAACATTTAAGAAATAGGCAAGACTAAAGTGTAGCATCTAGGTATATACAGTTAGTAATCAACAAGAAATTCAAGCAAGTAACAGATTACAATGAAAGGCAAGATATCAAGTCTACTTCTCTAATCTAGACAAGTGCTGTCCAACAGATCTTTCTGGGATGATGGAACTGTTTTTATCTATGCACATGTGGCTACTGAGTACTTAAAATGTAGCTACTGCAACTGAGGAGCTGAACTTTTAAGTTTAATTAATTTAAATAGCCACATTTGGCTGGTGACTACCCTATCTGACAGAACAGAACTACACCTCTCTCTTACATTTCAGACAATATATACTAGATATTGCCACATCAAAGTCCCACATGTTCCTCAATCTCAAAACATCCAAAACTTAACCCAACACTGTCCTTCCTGAAATCTCCTCCCCCTGTGGTCCGTTTCTTAGTGAATAACACCATTCATCAGCCTGGGCATCCCTTTGACTCCTCCTTAATTCAGGCTCCACATTCAATCAATCAAGAAGTTCTGTTAGTATCACCGAAATATCTCTCAAATCTATGTCTTGCCAGTGCCACGGCCATGTCCCTTCTTTAGGGCACCATCATGCTCCTTGGGCCATCCTAATAATCTTTTAACAGCTCTGTCTCCAGTCTTGCCTCATCCACAATTCATCCTCCACACTTAAGCCTCCAACAGCCTTTCTTTCTTTGCTGTTAGAGTAACATCCAAACTCATTTATACACAGAATGGTAAACTCCTATAAAGTCACAATCACCAAACCTCACTGAACCCTCCATACTGCCTGGCAGTCCTTCTGATGTTTCTGTTCTCTAGTGACTACTGCAAACATTCCTCACTCCAAAACCTCTTATCTCCTTTTTACTCTTTGCAGATAACCTTACCATTGACTTCAAAGAAAATAAATCATCTCATCAATCACCACATTCTGTCAATTCCATAGCCTAAATAACTGTCAGTGCTGTCCACTTCTATTTTCACTGCCACCACTCCACTCCATGCCACACTTACTACTTTCCTACACTTCCACAGTAGCTTTCTTAACTAGCTTTTCTGTCTCTAATCTTGCTCCCTTCAGATCAACTCTCCCCACTGCACACAAAATAATGGTTATAAAAATAATAATTCTAAAATATTACTGTGACTCAACCTGGGATCTTGTTAACATACAAATGTCTGAGTCTTCCCTCCCTCTGCAAGATTGTTTCAGTAGGATTTTTTCATGTAGGTGTTCCCTGGATCTGACAAACACTGCTTTAAAATTTAAGTCTAATTCATAACCCGTATCACACTCTTGTTTAAAACCCTGGTACACTTTTTTACTTCCTTAGAATAAAATCCAAATAGTTTTCAACCTGGCTTATAAAGTACTTTAAAATTTGGACTGAGATTCATCCTCACCACCAGTCGTACTAAACCTTTCATATCCTCCAACTCACCACGCAGTCCATCCCTTCTAGACCTTCTTTCCACACTGTTCCCTCTGCTTAGAAAATTCTACCTGGCTAACTCCTACTCACCCTTCAGGTCTCTATTTGAACATTTGCTCCTGTAAACATTTCCAAACACCCTAAACCCAGTTAGCTGTCCCTGCTGTGTGCTCCCAAAGCACACTATGCTTCCAATACCATGGCATTTACCAAACATTATTGTAATTACTTAGTTAACTGTCTACATTTTCCCCCTCTGACCTGGAATGTACTGTGAAGTTCCATGAGGGCAGAACCATGCCTGTCTTTTATTCCAGTGCCTAGTACAGCTCCTGGCACTGAGCAGGCACTTAATAAAGAGAAGGCACAAGTAATCCCTGCATGATCTGGCCCCTACTCACTAATATGCCCTTATTTCTTGTATCCATCCTGTCCCAACAATGTTCCAGCCACACCTAACAACTTTCAAGTTTCCAAATATTTAATCTTCTCTCCTGTCTCTGGGCTTTTGTAGCGCTTGTTCCCTCTGCCTAGAACATGGCTTGCCTGGCTAACTCCAATTCATTCTCCTCTGACTGCCTAAGATGGACTCAGTACCTGGCCATTAACACCCTACTTAACCCCATTCCCTAGCAGTTGTCACCAAGTCCTATGATTGCCTCAATGTTTGTCTGACTTCCTTACTAAGTTGTAAGATTCCTAAAGATAGGAACTTTGTTATATCTGTTGCATCTCCAGGGCTTAATGGAAAGTCTAATATGTAGCAACAGTTCTATAAAATTTATAGAATGAACCTTTGACCCACAATCCAATTCCTCCTTATATCTCAGGGCTCTGTTCAACAACTCCAGGAAACAAACAGCCATTCTGATGGCGTCTCTAGTAGTTTATCCAATCAAAACAAGTAAGTTCACAAACGTTTGGCTTAGGGAAACTTTCTGCTAAAGACAGAAAACCTTATCCATAAACTGAGAAACGTTTCTGACACAAACCACTCAGAATCCTACCCTTTTAAGGTCTTCAGATATACTCAGAAAAAATATCCAACTGGCTGGCTTCACTACCTAGGCATCATGAAATGGAGTGTCAAACGACCTGTAAAGGGCTTCAGAATGTTCTCATTCTCTTACTTAGAACCTTATTTCCTTTAGACAGGGTGAAAAGCCAGCTATTAGCAGTGTAACACACGTGGCCTGAAGAGGCTTACACCAAGCTTCCCTCCCTATAACTGAACAAGACCCTTCCTAATAGTTTTCAGAAGCACAAATGAAGAATGCACAAGAGGAGTAACAAGTAGGTGATGGTCCTTTCGAACCACAGGTGTGTACAGTTTTTAAAATACACTTTCCAACCTTCACCGTAGGAAAAAGAAACTATCACACTCACTTCTGAGTTGTCTGCACTTTCATAATCCGAGAGAACAGCTGAAAGAAAACAGAGACATGGAAAGAACAAAAATTCAACACAAATTATTATAAGTACATCTCCTGACTGCCTGTTGCGGATCAAGCTAAAGCTCTCATTGAATTCTGACTTCAACCTATGAGGAAGATAAAATTACAGTCCCCATATACAGACTGAAAACAGGTTCCAAGAGTGACTTTGACTTTCCCAAGATCATACGGCAAAAACGGATGCTTTTAAGCTCTACGCTACAAAGAGCCACTTTGTGGCACCCTCCCCCAAATCCTTACAGTCTGAGAGGATGTCAATTGCTGGAAACAGCTGACCCGAGCTTATGGGCAAACAACTCTGTCAGGATGCTACTCACCATCCCCCTCGATGCCATCTTCACTCTCCTGAAGGAAAGGAAAAAACATGGGTTAGTTCTGTGATTTCCAGAGGGTGAGAGCTGAAAACGGAACACAAAATGGTTGGAAAGGGAGACGAGGAAAGGTACATCTTTAACAAGCAGCATCCGAGGGAGGTCCCGTCTATTCACCTCCAGTCCCAATTTCTGAATAAACATCCACTTCCCATCCGCAGAAGCTCTGCCCTCCCCCCACAAACCGCTCCTCCTCGCTTGGGGCTCCGGAGGCAAACCGCACTGGGATGGCTCTCTTCTCGAACACGTTACGCCTCAGCATCTACCGTCAACTCCCAGCCTCCCATCTTCACCTACACCCCGCCCGCCCGCCGGCCCGCCCCGCCCGCGCGCACTCACACACTCCGACTCCTCAGCGCTCTTGGCGCCCCCGCTCTCCACCCGCCGCAGATGAAGGGCCCCGGCTCGGCCTCCGCGCTGGGAAAGCAGAGAGCCACTGCCGCCGCCTCCAGCGCTACCGCCACAGCTCCCGCCGCCCCGCGCCGGGGAACCGCCACTGTCTGAGCCGGAAGCACCAGATTCTTCGTCCTCGGTGTCCTGCGAAGCGCGCTGCCGCCGCCGGTCCGCCATCTTACGGAAAACGGCCGCCGCCGGCCAGCTCCTGACGTACCCCGCCCGTCGCAGGGGCTGCCGGGAGGCTCGAGACCTGGTCCCAGCATGCTTCACTTGCGGCGCTGGTCGCCCGGCTCTTCAGAGGGAGGGGCTGGGGGCGGGGCTGGCGGGCTGCGGCAAGTTTGCCGGCGAGCGGGATTGCGTAAGTCGGTGACGTGAGGGGGCGTGGCGCGGCCCCCGACTTCCTCCGGTAGGGCACCGGGCAAGGGGGGAGTTGCACTCGGGCAGCCTCCTTCGGCTCCACGCCCGGCCATCTTGGGCTTTCCGAGTGGATATCGTTGACCTGTCACAGCTTCACTGCGGCATTGGAGTTGTTTCATGATTTTCTTTTTCGTTTCTACCTACGTTTGAAGCAGATCGTTTGATTGAATTCGTTTGCTTGGTAAAATCACGAATCAAGGGAAACCTCTGAAGCTGTTGTGCTGCATCAGATTTGTTACACCAGCCCATTTTAAGCTAAAGGGTGGAGGAGAAACCAGTTGTCCGTAGTGAAGCCCGAGGATTTAGTGTTGCAGCACTACAGTGTCTTCCCTGTATTCTTATTTACTCTTCCCTCTTCACGTGTCTTCCCACCCCAGCCATCACCTCTCCCAAAGTGCAGGCTGGTATGATGGTAATCTTACCAAGATTTTAGAACCGATTTAAAAAAAGATGATCATAGGAACGGGCATTTGGTTCAATATCCTGACATGATTTCCTTCTTGTTAAGGGCATGCCAGACGGGTAGATGAGGGAACGCTGAGATTTTGGCAGCACATTTTTCAGCAATGAAAAAAATCGGTATATTTGTTTTGTACCATAATAAAAACATATAAGAAGCGTAAGCTATTAGTGCACCTACGCCAGTACACATTTTAATAATACACACCAGAGAAAGGTCACTATCATAGCACAGGATTCTGTCCTGTGTAATGCTTTTACAAATGCTATGGTTAAGGATACTGATGTTTATCAAATTTATAGACAATATGAAACTAGAAGGTATTCTGAATGCCTTCAGAGACATAATCAGGATCTAAACAGATCTCAACTGGTTAAACAAGTGGTCAAATGTGACAACTTGTAAATACAGCTCCGGAAACCAACTGCCTGAGTGCAAAATGGAGGATGTGTGATCTAATAAGTGTTAACAGAAAGAGAAAAAAAAAAAGACCCAGAGAATCCTATCTATCTCAAAGTAAATTGATATAGTAAAGCTGCCAAGTTTAGTGTCTAAATAAGGAAAGTGATAGTCTGCCACTTTGCCTTTCAGTTGTTTGGTCTGGATTCAATTTTTAAAAAAATAAATTTATTTATTTATCTTTGGCTGCGTTGGATCTTTGTTGCTGCGCGTGGGCTTTCTCTAGTTGCGGCGAGTGGGGGCTACTCTTCATTGCGGTTTGCAGGCTTCTCATTGCGGTGGCTTCTCTTGTTGTGGAGCACGGGCTCTAGGTGCGCGGGCTCAGTAGTTGTGGCTCGCCAGCTCTAGGGCGCAGGCTCAGTAGTTGTGGCGCACGGGCTTAGCTGCTCCGCGGCATGTGGGATTTTACCAGACCAGGGCTCAAACCCGAGTCCCCTGCGTTGGCAGGCGGATTCTTAACCCCTGCACCACCAGGGAAGCCCCTGGATTCAATTTTTAAATGGACATGAGCAAATTGTTCACTCATCCAGAGAACTGAAACATTCAAGATCCTTTCTTTTGAGGAACAATTGTAAAATCTCTGAATGTTAACCATGAAGATTGGGATTGCCACAGCAAACTTTAACTATTTGAGGGACTATGAGGAAAGGAGGAATTGATATTTTTTCATCACTGTGGAAGGCAAAGCAAGAACCAGTGGGCTCGAGTTACAAGAAGTTGATTTTGTCAACGAGGAAGAATTTTCTAACATTTAGAAAAAAATGTATAGGAGAAAACAAAGTGTTAAAGGAGAAGCTGGACTTCATTTGTCTGGAATGTTGTCAAAGGGAAATCATGTATTGGAGTCAGACTAGATGACCTCTAAGGTCTTTCCAACTGAGGTTTTACTAATTTAGACACCAGGCACCAAGTATCCTATCATCTCTTGTTTTTAAAGTTGCCAATTATGTGTAAGGAAGAACACAGGACAAAGAGGGATGAAACATACATTGTGTTCATACACAAATGGAAGTTAATATCTCATATAAAAGGGAAAATGGCGTTTTTCCATTTTGTGAAAATGGATTTCTTTTTCTAGTCTTTTAAAATATACAAGCAGAATTGTTTAATGCTTCCCAATAAATCTAATAAATTGAAGCAGAAGTTCAAAATTAACAGCCACAATAGTTTATTTACAATTGAACTCTTTATAAGATATTTACAAGACAACCAATTTTACACATCAGAAATGGTATCAAAAGTATGAATTACAACACAGACAACAATATGAAATGGGCATAAAACAAAGCTGAAGTGGACAGACAAGCAATTTCTCTTTTTAATTTATTAACACTAGCTTAAACTTTGTTAAGGAAAGAAAGAACTGTGTTTTAGGAGAACTGCAGGTCCTTCAGTTGAAGATTGAATTTCACAGTGTTGTATCCCATGTAGGGAAAAAATAAGACTAATTTCCCCCCCACACTTCAACACACTGTGATTTTGCTCTTGGAACTTTGCTAATCTACTCTCCAACCTCCTTCTCAACAAAACTTCAACATATCCAAATCAAAGGAGAATTGAACTAGAAGAGGGGACAATAAAATAAGAGGTCCTAGGTAGAGGGAGAACCAAGGAAATAGAATCCACTTAAGTCTGGCCAGATAGCACCCATGGATTCCTCTTAGTCTAACTCAAGTTCAAAATCTGGGGAGTCTGCTGGACAGGCACAAACATAAAGGCTAAATTTGCTAATGCATAGCCAAATTAGGAGTCTGACAAATGCTGAAAATCAAGAAGAAACTGAGAGGAATCAAGGAATAAAAGAGACACTGACTGGTCTTTTTCTTCTTGGGCACATTATAAAGGAACATAACATAGGTCAGAGTAGGAAAGCCAAACAGCTTGCCATATTAAAATGATGGAGAACAAAGAAAATCTGGCCCAGTTTTTCTAGAAATCTCCTTCCTCTCCTTAAGGTGTGAGATGAGAGCCCCTAGTGGAATAAGTCCTATTTCTCTCTACATTCTTGCTGCAATGAAGTTCACAGCAGGTTCCCTTGTGGAGAGCCCACTCTCCTAAGCAGATGGAGTTACATATGAAAACCCATAGCCACACATACACACACAAAGGAGAAATAAGAGCAGCAAGATCATCCAAGAATACTACATGTGCTGCCGGAGTAATTCCTTTAAAAGTCAAACTCAGGGGGCTTCCCTGGTGGCGCAGTGGTTGAGAGTCCGCCTGCCGATGCAGGGGACGCGGGTTCGTGCCCCGGTCTGGGAGGATCCCACATGCCGCGGAGCGGCTGGGCCCGTGAGCCATGGCCGCTGAGCCTGTGCTCCGGAGCCTGTGCTCCGCAAGGGGAGAGGCCACAACAGTGAGAGGCCCGCCTACCGCAAAAAAAAAAAAAAAAAAAAAAAAAAAAAAAAAAAAAAAAAAGTCAAACTCAGGGAGCACAGATCAACATCTCACAAAAAGCTTTAGCAGTGGGAGGCCCCTGAGGAACTTTTTTCTTCCCTTCCCACAGTGGTATCCCATTCTCTCATGCTCCACTGATGGGCCGGCCACACACCCTACATACCTTGGCTTCTCCTCTAAAAGTGCTAATAATCTGGGGACATATTCTCTTCAAGGATAAAAGCCCCTACCTTCTAGGAGATTAGACCCCTACTTGTTTTCATACAATAGTCCTGAAGACTAAAGAAAGGCAATTCCTATATATTTAAGACCAGAGGTCTTGGCTCTATTTTCCTTCCAGATAGTTACAGGGATCTTACACTGAGACCAAAGTGGCCTGGAGTGCTGTCCTGAAATTCTTTTAACAAAATGGGGGTGGGGTGGGAGGTGGGTGGGAGGGGGGAACTAAGATGGTACACATACAAATCTATTTTTACAAAATGAACGGAGAAGCTCATTAGGTACATCTGTTTGTTTCAAGATGTAGACATTTGCCAGCCAAAAGAAGCACATATTTCCACACACACCCCCACCCTCCCTAAATCTCTATCCCACCACCAAGAGCTCAGCTAAAAGGATAAAACCCAACTAAGGAATACTGGAGAAGTGATGTGACACAAAGACATCTATACAGGATCTGGCATGCCATCCCCAAACACCAACGGCTTTTGTTTAGAGCCATAACTGGTCCCAAACTTACCATCCTCATTCTCTTTTCAGAAGATTTTATTCTTTGAGGGGTGGGGGAAGAAATTCAGTTATCCATTAACTAAGAAAATAATCACAGCCAAACATCCCTTCCCACATGGCTATATCACAGGATAGTTTTAAGAGAACTGTCTTTTCAGATATTTATCTACCAACTCTCCAACCTCTTTTCTACCCTGTGAAGATGACTTGCTTCATCACGTCACTTGTTATTCCTCATCTGGTCCTTAAGCTCATGGTGAGGTTGTTTGTTTTGTTTTGTTTTCGGGTAAAAACCACTACACTCACACTATAAGGAAGGGTATGCCAGGGCAAGAAGAGTGCCATGCAGGCACAGCTCTAAAGGCAGGGGTTGCTTCATCTTCCAAAAGTCTAATGAAGAGAGCCCTTCCACTCTTTTAACATAGGCAAATGTAGAGAAGCAGACCCCTGAAGCTTCCAAATCTGCCATCCTATAGATTTAGCTTGAGAGTTCATTTCCCCAAAAAGGGAAAAGAAATCCCAATCACCCTCCATAATTCACAATTAGCCCAGTGAAAGAGTATTTGTGAAATCAGAGTGATGAAAACAAAACCAAGATCAGGGGAGTATGGAAGGGCATTACCAGCGAATGATAACATACATGAGGACATCGGTCACATATACAGGTCTCTGCCACTCTCTGGGAATGGCATGCTACAACTATCTGAAGACAGAAGGTTCTTGCCAGCACAGCTATTTCCTACATGTCCGATGAGGTGTTTGCTTCTTTTGGATCTCCAACCTGCATCGGCTACGCTCATCCAACCAGGGCAGCTCAAAATTCCTGGCAAAAAAGGATACGGAAATCAACCTGCAAGACTAGAAGAAACTCAGTATGGACATGAGACTAACTCAGAAGAAGCCACTATGCCCTTCACCACTCCTAGAGCCCTGACTCCCAAGTCCCAAGTTTAGAGTGTCTTTCCTGCCTCAAAGCCAGAGCAACGGTGTGCTATTAAAGTGATTGAATAATCTATTTCTAATTCAAAAAGCAATCCTCCTAATTCCTGGCTTGGGAATCTTATCACTGCAAAAACTAGTGGCCCAGGCAGCCTCACTTCTGTCAAAGAGCCATGGCTATCCCTAAGCCAGCGATTCCACCTTATATCTAGGCTTTCATGAAGTCTGGAAGGGAGGTGAAGCACAGACTACTACCTGAGAGAGGAGGGGGAAAAAAACTTTACACTTACTGTGGAGTTAGTTTTGGTAACGGTCGTCCAAATGCTACAACAGGCAAGAAGGGGGTAATCATCAAACTTTCAACTACGGAAGAAAGCCAAATGGGACCTTGTTAGGGACACAGATGGAAAATGTCTAGCAACTATACCTGTTCCAAAATACTGCATTCATTCAGAGCGAGTTGTATCCTGGAGCCCTGTATTCTTTTAGATAAACAAAACTTACCATCATCTGGCTCAGGGAAAAATGAGGTAACCTCGGGCTCAGATTCCTGAATTCCTTTCTTTTTATACATTCTGAGCTGCAGTCGCTGTAAAATTCTTTGTTCCCTGATCCTCTGAATATCCCATCTGGGAAAAACAAACCAGACAAACAAAACAAACAAACCCAACATTACTGAAAACCAGCTCTATAAAGGCAACTCACACAATCCAGATGCTAGGGAGATCTCTGCTGGGTCTTCTAGACGGGGGATGGGGGTGGGGAGGGGTAGGGGGGTAAAGAGAACCGCCTGCTTGGTTAGGGAAGAGCTGTATAGGTCTGGCAGTCTAGATCATGTGTTGGTGTTCCCCAGAAGAAAAAGAGGCCAAATGTGTATAACAACAACCACTTCAAACTCTTGATACTCAACCAATTGGGAAGCCAGTAATTGAAAAGTATTAAGAGCTCCAGGGCTCCCCGCAGCATAGATAAGAGAGGTCAGGGTCCTATAGGGCTCAGTTGTCCCCAGAATGGACATCTCTAGCCTCACCTTTTCCTTCTCTTCTCATCCAGCTCCAGTTTTGCATGCCGCTTAGAAAACACGCTGTCATCCAGGTTCTGTGTAAAGAATAGCAGCTGATAAGCTACTTATCACCATGTGACACATGTATACTCATTTCCAGCTTCCAGGAATGTAAAATCTTTCACCTTCAGGTCCCACCTGAGTCTGGGAGTTCTATGGATAGCACAGGAACCTCCTGGTAACAAAATCAACGAAACACATACTCCTTTCCCCACCCCTACCCTGTAGAATCTCCATATTCCAAAATCCTTTCTATCATTTTCCAAGGTGAAAGTCACATCAAACTGAAACAACCCTTGAGACTGCCACAAACCTTCCCTACCTCTCTACTTTATAAGAGTCTGAGTTTAAAGTAAGTATCCAACTTTTTTTTTTTTTTTTTGGCGGTACGCAGGCCTCTCACTGTTGTGGCCTCTCCCGTTTTGGAGCACAGGCTCCGGACGCGCAGGCTCAGCGGCCATGGCTCACGGGCCCAGCCGCTCCGCGGCATGTGGGATCTTCCCGGACCGGGGCACGAACCCGTGTCCCCTGCATCGGCAGGCAGACTCTCAACCACTGCGCCACCAGGGAAGCCCCGTAAGTATCCAACTTTTAAGAGTCAAATGAGGTTGGAATATATAATTCTGTTGCTGAGTGGTACACGCTAACTTTTCTACTTAGCATGAAATCTAGCTTTGTTTTGAACATTCCCTAGTTATTTATTTTTTAATAAATCACTTAGCCACTCTGGACCTCAGTTTTCTCATATATACAACAAAGGAGTTGGACTAGATAATCTCTCAAGTTACCTCTTGCTTCAAAGTTCTATTTAACCCATCCATACAGTTACAAGGACATACTCAAGTAACAGCCCCATTTCTATTTGTCTCTCACTCCCTTCTACTGACAGGTCTTAGGTACCTACCTCCAAAAGGTCTGAAGGATTTGGGTCCCTTAGAGGCTCTACTGAGTGGTCCCTCCAAGAAGGAACTGGAAAGAAAAAAGAAAAAGAAAAAGAAAGGGAGGAGGGGTGGAACCACCCTTAAATCCAAGGTCACACAACCTACTATTCACTAGGACAAGAGATCTCTCCCAAATAAGACAAAGTTACCATGTGATAGGAATCCATTCTATGGCCTCACCTGAAGCCATATTCAGTGTCCTTGCTATGGTATTAAAAAGAACCTAAAATGCCATTGCGGTCTGCCAAACACAGGATCACAAAAAACCCTAAACCAATACCTGACAATTCACATAATGGATGCTATTGCAGTTCCTGAAAAACAACTGAAATTTGTAGTCATTTTGAAGTCTATAGTGTAATCATACGCCAAGGAATCTCACTCTCCCCCATCCAACTGATGGGGAATGCAGCTCCCAACCATCCACCATCCCACCAGCCCCCACCCCAGGCCCAGCCAGCACAATTCCTATTCTACTCACCAGCCAAGACTGAAGTTTCTCCTGCAACACTTGATGGCATCAGACACCCTAAATAATGCAGGAAAGAAGAATCACCTCAGTGTAAAAAGAAAAAAAGCCCATACCCAAAATGGAGGAAAGGATCATCACTGAAGTTCTCACTAGGAAGCCATTTTGGTTTTTTGAGTTGTTCTTTTGAGAATTTCTCTCTGGGGGAGGGGAAGAGGGAACAACAGACAAAAGAAAAGAAAATAAGCCCACCACTTTTTTTTTTACACTGAGACGACTTCTTTTCTTCATTATTTAGGGTGGTTTCCCTGCAACAGTTGATGGCCAAGGATATCAAACCTTAAACTCAGAACATGGCAGGTGAGTAAAAGTTGACCCTATTTTTCAAATAAAAGATCAGTGTTCTCAAAACTTACATATGTAGTCTTCTTAAACAGCTCCCTCCTCCCTCCAAACAAACTACCTTGCTGGTCCAGCCTGAACAACATGCACAAAGACTTTGGCTTCCTTAGAACAAGCCATTGAGACTTCCTCTTGAGATACGGGCATCAAGAATAAGGATTCACACGTTTATTCACAACTCGGGGTCCTCAAAGGACTGGGATTCCCCCCAATCAGACTCTTTCTGTACTGCTAGGCCCACAATATTAGAGGTGTTTGGAATTTTCTGTACTAGGGCAGAAGGGGTTTTCAAAAATAGCCAGTCACACAGAACAGCTCCGGACTAAGCCATTTCCCAATCCCGGATGGGAAATTGCTTCACGGTTTCTCTTGTTACACAGCATTGCCATGGCAGCAAGAAGGTTAACCATTAAGGATGAACCTGTTCAACTGACTGAACCGACAAAAAACCTGAACCTAGATCAGGGTCCTGGTCTATCTCATGTACTCAAGTGTAAGGCCTAATGCATTTTAGATAATTAAGAAGAGTAATCTATCTCCCCCACTTAATTTTGTCACCAGAACAGCCAAACAAAGCCTGGAGAATGCTCTTGTCTTACTGGAATGGATTCCCATCCCCATCCCTACTAGGGCAAGACACAGCATCAGAAACTCAGGGCTGTGACTCTATCCAAGGCTTCCCCACCATCACCCCAGAGCACCCGCTGTGACTGTCACAGACTAACATTACACGATTGAAGGCACATTCCAGTTACTGGTTGATGTAGGAGATAGGGGAGCCCCTTTGTGTGGAAGCCATGAAGAAAAAAAAGGGAATGAAGACCAAGGTCCCATACCCCACACCCATCCCAAGCAGCTCAGATATCCCAAGATAGTCCTTATTGTTTGAAAAATAGTTTGTAGACCATTTTATTTAAATATATGAACAACCAATGGGCTACTGCAATCCAAGTAAACTCTTCACATTTAGAACCTTTGTGAAGTATCGTAAGGTAAAGTAAGACTGTTGGTCTTTGGCAGATTCCTCCTGCCCCCCAGACCGGGACATAGAGATACAGATAAATGTTTATATAGTTAAAGAGCGGAGGCCCAGGTGAAATTCCCCACCCCAAGCTGGCTCCCCAACCCAAAAATTACCATTGGCCCCTGAGAACACCCAAAGACCACCCTCCCAGGTTTCACACAATATCAATTGCAGGAACAGTCGTGCATGGCAAAGTATAAGTTCTATGCATTTCACAGCACAGAAAACCCTTCTTTCAGAGGGCATGCAAGTTGCCGGAGATTACACCCCCAAGTCTGGTGCTCTTGTGATGAGCAACTTACTGGCAAACACATCTCCCAGTGTTGTAAGCAGGCAAATACATTGAGCACATTTTGCTGTAATTCCATCTATTTGCAATGCCTGCACAGTGTCTGTCTCTGGCTGTTAACTTACTCATTCTTGACAGAACTCTGCTTTATTGATTGCACTTTTTTAAAAATGCCAAAGGCATTTTCACACTTGTTAGCTTGACCGCCACCACTAGGGTATAAGAGCAAGTGTTCTCTATGCCTTACTTGCTACAGTCTCCTCCTTCTTTGGAGAGGATTCCCGTAATGGTAACGGTGATGGGGGAGGCTGGTGCCAACGACACAAATACATTTCTGTGGTGGAAAGGTACGGCAAATCTTCTATCTCACTTGAGAAGGCTTTCTCCTTGGGATGGGTGCTGGGTCCCTTCTGGGGAGTCGAGAGTCTTGGCGGGGTGTCCACTGAAGACCGGGGCTTTTCTGGAGTTTCCTGGCTCCTCAATTCACGTTTACAAACAGTTTCAGATAAGGAACCACAGGGTTCCTCTTTAACAGGAGAGTGCTTAGGAGTTTTTGTTTTGACTTTTGAAAATTCAGGAGCCAGCTTTTTAACAGGAATCTTTCTTTCTGTACTTCCAAATGGGGATTTCCTATTAGACAGGGAAGAAAACAGTATAGAATTTATTGACTCTTGAATAAAATCTAATTTGATTACATTTTGGGGCAAGAGAACTAGCTTGCTTCAAAATAACCAGTATTCAAGTATCTAGATATCTGGGTTCATTTGGCTGTCATGAGCAGGAACAGCCTCATGCTTAACGGTATATATAATAGGCCCTTAGTAAATGTTTGTTGAACAAGTGAGTTTCCATGATCAAGAACCTCTACTAGTATCCTACTGCCTACTAAATCTAAAAAGGTTCCTATTTTATTCAAGATCCTTTAGCTAACATTAGAGGCCTCTACTTTGTGGCCTGTTTCATTCCTGTCAACCAGAGACCAGTCTCTTATTCCTACCCCCCAAAACCTATACCATGTTAATTACAATCGCTATTTCTTTTTTCTTGCTATCTTCTGGCTCTCTTTCTCCCACCAGTCTACACACACACACACACACACACACACACTTCTAGAATGCCATCTCCTCTCCTTTTTACCAATCTAAATTCTATACTTCTTTTTCAAGATCCATCTCCTCCTTAAAGTTGCACTATTTTAACGCACAATAATCTTTAATCTCTGAATAGTTTGTATCACTGTTGTCTATCTGCATATTTTATTGCAGTTGAATTCTGAGTTTTCAAAACTTATGCCATCCTTATAGCTAGACTAATCTCTTTGAGTCCAAGGACACTTAGAGCTTACATTTTAATGTCTACCAGTGCCTGATGCAATGAAGGAATTTAACACTTCCTAACTTGAAGTGAAGGGCTATAGTTTTCTTTAAGAAACTCAGCTGTCACATTTGTTGCCCATTCTCTTTATGATGTACTCTGCATTCTGTAGTTACTATTGTGACCAAAATGTTCCTAACAGACGTACATAGGCTGCGCAAGAATGTTTCAAGACAGTTTCTCAGCACAGAAGACCTCATGATTCAAGACATAGTTCTATTAAAACAAATTCATAGGTCCTAATCCCTTACTCTCAGTCACTGGAAACAAGTGACCTCACGCCCAGACAGTGTAACAAAGTTATCAGCACACCTTTTGTGTCCCTTTCCACTCCGCCCACAGGAGAAGGGCTTGGGAGGCAGAGTCTGGGATGTCTCGGAAAGCTCCGGCTGGCACTCCAGTTTAATTTTCTCGGATATCTCCGTTTCCTCTCTCTCTTCAGTTTCATAGCCCTGAAACAGCTTGTGCCTTTCCTTCTCGTTATCCTTCTTTACCAGCTGCATCCGCCTTTCCATACGTTCAATCCGAGCAAGGAGCTAAAAGAGAGAATGGCAAAATGCAGACTTAAAAAACAAAAAAATTAAACACGGGTGCTTAGCCCCATTTGTGAATCAGTATGGTCTTCTGCCTCTTTCCATGAACCATAGCAATTCAACTTATTTTTAACAGGCAGACATTAATCTGAATAGATTTTCTTAAACACAATAGAGAAGACAAGGTACACTGCTTAATTTTAGGGGCTAAACTAGTTGGGGAGGGGCATGGGGGAATTTGTACTTCATTCTTCTGAAAGAAAATCCTCTTCACTGGGAGGGGCCACAACATGCCTTTTAAATGGCATGGCCTCTGCTACTGCTAACCATGTGGCTCCAAGTCAGTTTGGGAGTTTCCAGAATTAACCTTAATGTTCTTTTAGGAGGCCCTAAGGTTCTCCAAACACTATCCTGTCTACTTCCACTCCAAAACACTATACACGAGGACAAAGTCCAGACAGTACATTGAGAAGGAATTAAAAGCTCACACAATCACAGTGCCACTAGGGATTGCAGTGTTATTTGAAGGCGGGTGGGGTGGGGGTGGGGAGGTGCCACCTAAATAATGAACACTCAATTTGGAAGAATTATAAAAGAACCAGTACCCATAAATCCCATCAATCATCAAATATACATATTGCTTTGCATCTGAGATAACAAAAAAATTATACCTATTTGTCTGAATATTGAAAAAGTCTTTTAATTCTAGTTAAAGGGAGGACCACATAAACAGAAAATGGAAGTCTATTATCATTGAAAAGTTCACATTAAAATGTGCTGAGAAAAGATGCCAAATGTGCTACTTACACCCTATAATAAGAATTTTATTTGGGTTAGACAGTGATATTAATGTTGAATTCATTACATCCACTTAGCTGCATAGATTTCATGAGAGGCCAAACAACAACTGGAATAAGAGAAACAAGCTTAAGCATCGCTAAGACTGCAATACACAACAGAGGCAATGAATGCCAAGTTCAGACTGACACTCTATCCTTAACTCACCCCGCTTTTCCTGCCTAGGAAAGTCTGCAAAGGGGCCATTACCTCAGGTACTGAACAGAAACCTCCACAATCAGCAGAGAGCCCCCCTGTCAGCCACACTGTCATTTCATCTCCTTCTGTTTTGATCCACAGCCTTAACATTACTTAAACACGGTTTGTGGGTGACATTTCCTTGATTTCTTCTCCTTCACTGGTCGTTCTCTTCCCGCCTCCCCCCCCCCCAAATAAGGACACGATGTGTTGTAATTACAGTACCATCACACCCCTAGACTGCAGTACAGTAGCTGAGCAGTGCCACCTCCATGTTGAGTAACTTCCACAAATCAACACCATGAGATATTTTAATGAGACCGGCCCCAGCTCCCATTCCACCTTGCAGAATGCATTCTCCAATAATACAGTCGCTGCCTGGAGAGATTCATTTGGAAAGCAAACAAAATGAACAGCCCTGTGCTCTCCTCCTCAGCCCTTGGCGCACACAACGCCAGAGAGGGAGAGGGAGAGGGAGAGGGAGAGGGAGAGGGAGAGGGAGAGGGAGGGAGGGAGGGAGAGAGAGAGGGAGAGGGAGAGAGAGAGGGAGAGAGAGAGAGAGGGAGAGAGGGAGAGAGAGAGAGAGAGAGAGAGAGAGGCTGCTGCAGCCCGAACACAACAATTGTAGAAACCATGTTTATTTTTAGGCAGCTGTAAGGTACGCTAGCACGGTAATATCCCACCACCACAGCTTTCCTGATATCTGGAGGAATATGTTTTAACACCTAAGGTGCCCTTAACTACTGCTGCGGTAAAAACAACCCTATACAGTCGTGCTCCTCAGAAGTACAAAGAAATAATAAATGACTTCCCTACTACCTTAAGATGCTAATGTAGGGGAAACAATTCTGGTCTACTTAATACATTTAATAAGCTTAATTTCCCCTGATGCCTTAAAAACCTTCCAGCCTCTAAACACCATGCTCATACAAGGGAGCTGGTTAGCAGGTCATGTTTTATAACTCAGATTCCTATGAAAAACTGTCTGAAATCAAAGGTGATGATTCTCTTAATAGCATTTTAAAAAGCTGTAATAGGGTTCCACTGTGAATCACCTCGACCCCTCTGCCAATGAAAAGGCCTACGACTCTGTCTAAAGATGCTACAGCAGTGCTTAGAGCAACAGCTGCTATGGCCCTCTCCTCCAGAATACATTTCTAACGCAAAGCTCTTTAAGTTAACCCCTTCCATAAAGCCACCCCATAGGTATCCCACCTTTTCATTTTTCAACCCCTCACAAATCAGGTTTTTTCCCACTCTAAACGTCTTTCCCGCACGTCTGAGGCTGTCATTTTAAATTAACCCTTTGGCACCTGAAACCTCCCCTCCCCCTCCCCCTGGGAGGTTGCCCTTTAACCCCTCCCTCCAACCCAACGTGTCTGTGGGCCTGGCTCCCAAGGACCCGGCAGCTAATTAGACTCCTTTCGCTGGTGGCCAACCTCCTTACCCCTAACCCAGGGATACCTTAACCTCCTACAGCCCCCTTCCCCCGAGCATGCGCACAACTCGCTCTTCGTCCCGAACGCAGATTAACCCCTCCCGTACCGTGTCTCTCTCTGACTTCAGCTCCTCGATCTCCTTCTCCTTGGCCTGCAGCTGCTGCTGCTGCTGTTCGATGAGGTCCAATTGCAGCAGAAGGATCTGTTTGAGGCAGGCGGCCTGACTGGAGGCTCCCGAGCCGCCGCCACCCCCGAGAGGGCTCTTCCTCGTACTCTTCCATCGGCCCTCGCTGGCCGCCAGGGTCCCGGCGGCGGCGGTGGGCGCGAGGGGTGGCGGCCCGGGCAGAGGTAGTGGTGGGGGTCCCGCCGGGTCCGAGGCGGTGGCACCTGGGGGAGCCGCCCCACCCTTGTCCCCAGCCCAGGGCGTAGGCTCTTTGGCCGCCGCCACGAGAGAGCCCGTCTGAATGGGCAGCACCGCCTGATACTTGGGTCGGGGACTGCAGCCGGCTCCGGCTGCCGCTGGCTCCCCCCCAATGCCAGCTTGTTTGGTGGCCGGGGGCGGGCAGGGCAAGGGCACCGAGCCGCCCCAGCTCTCTTCCTGCTGCCCGGGGGCCGCCCCGGCCGGGAGTAACAAGCCCCGGCCCTTGCCGCCGCAGCCGGCCGGGGAGGGCGCAGGGCTCCCGCCCTGGGAGGAGGCCAGCGGAGGCCCCGGCTCCTTGAGCTTACGGTGCCGGGGGAGGAAGTGGGCTTCGGCCGCCCCGGGCTCGTCCTCGGGCCCGCCCAGCGCCGCAGCTCGCTCGTAGTCCAGTCGCTGCTCAGGGTTGCCGCCGGCAGGGGCCGCGGCCGCCTTGAACACTGCGGATCTCATGGTCATAGTGGTCCGGAGCAGCGCCGGGGACCGAAACGGAGGAGGGGGTGGGGAAGGGGTGAGGTGCGGGGGGTCGAGGACGGAGGAGGGGGAGGGGAGTTTGGCGGGCTCGTCTCAGCAGCGCGGCAGCAGGCCTTGGCTAGCGCGGCTCCTCCGGGGCCCGGGCGCCATCCCGCCGGCGTGCGGAGAAGTGGAGGCCGCGGCTGAGGCCCGCCGCCGGCCCATGGGGGCCTCGCCGCCGCCTCTGCTGCCGCCGCCGCCGCCTTCGCCTCAGAGGCAGGAGCTCGCACCCAGCCGCCCCCGAGCTCATCCCCGGAGCTCGCTTCGGCCCCCCCTGGCCCGGCCGGGCCCGCCTCGTCTCCCCACCCCACACACCCCCTTCCCCGCCCCGGCCCCCCGCCCCGGAGCTCGCCTCAGCCGCCCCGAGCCTCCATTTTCCCCCCCCTCCTCCTCAGGAGGGGGTGGGAGGGATGGGTCCGCCCAAAGCCCTCCTACTCTGGGAGGGGGTCTGTCGCCTCCCCCGCGGGTCTCCGGGCTCGGGGTCCCCCTCCCCCACAGTCACCCCCGGCGCCTCAGCGTTTCCCTTTAAAAAAAACGGAGCCGCTCGGAGCCGCCACCGCCGCAGCCGCCGCCGACCGGTGGGCGCATGCGCCGGGAGGGAAGCGGGCGGGAGCGAACCGGGAGCTGAGAGGAGGGAGGCGGGCCGCGCTATTGTGAAAGGGGCCGCCGCCGCCTCGAGGAGGGCGGGCGAGGGGCCGCGGGGGCCCCGGGCGCGGGGGGCCGGCGAGGGGAGGCCGGGGATGAGGGGCGAGGACCGAGGAGCCCGCGGAGCGGCGGGGTGAAGGTGGGCTGCCGGGGGAGGGGCGAGCCGGGGGAGGGTCAGGAGGAGTGAAGAAAAGGCTGGGGCCATGACGGGTAGAAGGCGAATGCGGAGGCTCCTCGGGAGAGAGGAGCGTGAGAGAATGGAGTTGAGAGGAAGGAAGGGGTCTTCGGGAGGCAGATGCGCCCTCCGTGGAAGTGTACCGAGCGGTCCACGTACCCGGCCTGCGCTGGATTACCCCCTTCCCCGGGCACCTTGGCAACCGGCCTGGCCCTCGCCGGAGGGGCCCAGCGGCCCCGCACGCCTCCTGGACCAGTCAGGATGCAGGCTCCTGTTTGAGCCTATGGGTGTTTCCTGGGCATAGAATTCTAACCCTCCACCCCCAGCACTCCCCAGCAGCCCCACACTGGTATGGGAGAGAATGAAGTTCTTTGTCTCTAAGGGATCCAGGCCAGAAACGGAGGGGACCTCTGGTTCCCCGAGGGAGGAAAATCCATGATGTCTGCTGCCTAGGGAGTTGTTGCCACCACCTCCCTGGAATGAAGCATTGCCAACTACCGACAGTTCCTTCCCAACGGCCCTCTCTCCAGCCTTCTTAAGTCACTTCTAGCATCTTCTGGGGGTTCATGAAGGATTGAGGCAAAGGAAGTCTCGGAAGGGACCTTTACCGGGAATAGGAATACTTTAGGGTATTCTCCTATGCTGAGCACTTTGTCCGCTCTCTTCAGTGTTCATGTTGTGTGTCTGTCTGTCTTAACTTACAGGCAACTTTAGCCAACAAGTCCTCACAGAATTTCTCCGGGAAAAACTTTTAAATAGTTTTAATTGATTGTATTTTTTGTGTGTTGAGGTGGGATGTTTTTTTTTTTCCAGTCTATATGGAGATGGAGATGACTAACATTCTTTGGTCTAATGTGAAAACCTCCCCAAAACACTGGAAATTTTAAATAAATGGGTGCGAATATGCTAAGAAGCCAAGGGAGCCCCAGCCCTCTTCTACCAGACTATGGCCTCAGATCTGCAAGGGGAGTACTGGAGTTAGGCATACCAGTGAAGGAGGTGTGTGGGAGGAGGCATATAGAATAGTGGTGATCTTTTTCAGTGTCGAGACTTTCAATACCATCTCTACACTGGCAACTCCTAAATTTATATCTTCTTCTGGGATCATCCTCTCACTCCAAAATCATATATTCAGCTGCCTAGGAGACATATCCACTTGGATGTGTAACAGGCATTTCAAACGTACGTCTAAAATCACACTCCTGAATTTCCCTCACCCAAATCCTGCTTCTTCTACAGCCTTCCTCTCTTTCTCTCTCACTCCACATCCAATCAGTCTTCAATCCCGTTGCCCTTCTATATATATATATATATATATATATATATATATATATATATATATATATATATATATATATATATACACATATCCAGAATCACACACCTTTGCAGCATCTCCACAACTTGCACCTTGAGTCATAATCTGTGCCATAATCGTATCTCACTTTTTTATTGCAGTAACCTTGTAATTAGTCCCTCAGTTTCAAGCTTTGCCTTCCCCCGCTTAAGTCTGTTCTCAACACAGCAGCCATCGCGATTCTGATAAGATATGAGGCAGAGCCTGTTCTTTCTCTGCTCAGAACCCTCTCATGACTTCCCACCTGACTTGGAGTAAAAACAAAATCGTCACTGTGGCTTGCAGGATCTGGCCCCCGGGACTGCTCTCTGACTTTGGCTCCGACTACTCTCCCCCTTACTCACCCGCCTCCTGCCACACTTGCCTCTTTGCTGTCCTTCAAACACACCCAACATGTGTCTGCTCAGGTCCTTTCACTTGCTGTTCCCTCCACCTGGGTCACTCTTTCTTCAGATAGTCACATGCCTTCCTCTCTCATCTCCTTCAGCTCTTTACTGAATATCATCTTCCATCATGCCTTCCTCTCTGGCTACCCTGTGTAAACGCACAACCTCTTCCAAATACCCTCCCTTGCCTTTCCTGCTTTATATTTTTCATATACTTATTACCATCTAAGATGTAATTGACCTTGTTTATTGCCTTCTCACACTAGAATGTGAGCTTTGTGTTTTGTTCACTGCTCTATCCTTAGCCCCTAGAACCATACCTGGCACAAAGTAGGCAGTTAATAAATATTCATTGAATGAGTAAATGAGCTGTTTATATTAAGAGAAAGCATGTACCCTTGACCTTTAGCTTGGTTGAGAGTGACAGTCTTGTAACATTAATAGAGTGTAAAAATTAGTGAAACCCAGGGAAAAATAAAGTTGTCTAGAAGCACAGAGAAGGTAGAACATACTATCTAGAGGGAATTGAGGAAGTGACAACTGAAGTGGGTCTTAAAGTTTGAGGCCATAGGAGGACATTTCAGACAGAGGTGAGAACATTGCCTAGGCATGGGATAAAAGGATGTTTTGGAGTAAATAGGAGAAGTTGGCTGGACTTTAGCTTGGATACTGGGGAGTACAGGGGATAAAGCAAGCAAGGTGTGTTGAGACCAGATTGTTAAGGTCTGAAGGCCCAGTTAAGAAGTGGATATAGTCAACCCTCCATATGCACAGGTTCCACATCTGCAGATGCAACCAACTGCAAATCGAAAATATTCAGGAAGGGACTTCCCTGGTGGCGCAGTGGTTAAGAATCCGCCTGCCAATGCAGGGGACACAGGTTCGAGCCCTGGTCCAGGAAGATCCCACACTCCGTGGAGCAACTAAGCCCACGAGCCACAGCTACTGAGCCCGCGTGCCACAACTACTGAAGCCCGTGCGCCTAGAGCCCATGCTGTGCCACAAGAGAAGCCACCGCAATGAGAAGACTGCGCACTGCAACAAAGAGTAGCCCCTGCTTGCCGCAACTAGAGAAAGCCTGCGTGCAGCAATGAAGACCCAACGCAGCCAAAAATAAATAAATAATTTAATTTAAAAAGCTGATCATTAAAAAAAAAAAGAAAATATTCAGGAAAAAGAATCCCAGAAAGTTCCAAGAAGGAAAACTTGAATTTGCTGCAAGCCCGACAATGATTTACGTAGCATTTACATTGTGTTAGTTACTATAAGTAACCTAGAGATGATTTAGAGGATGTGCGTCAGCTATATGCAAATATACGCCATTTTATATAAGGGACTTGAGCATTCGAGGATTTTGGTACCCTGAGCAGGGTCTTGGAGCCAGTCTCCCTCGGATACTGAGGGACAACTAATTTATCAGCCAAGGTGAAACATCGAAGGATTTCCACCAAAGCGTGGAATGATCAGATATGTGTTTTTGAAAGCTAACTTCAATATATCTTTGCACGGAAGGCAGGAGGCCAGCTTGCAGGCTGTTAGTCCAGGTGAGAGATGACGAATGGCTAATCTAAGGCTTGAGAGTGTAGTTATCACATTATTAGTAATTTGCGGAATTTCTTGATCGGTAGAAAGTGTGAGGAGGGGGTGAGGGAGAAGGAGGACTTTGTGGTCAAGATTTCTAAGGTCAGGCAGATGGCAAGTCCATGAACAAATTGCATATGTTTTCTTCCTCACTAGACAAAGTGTGGTCCTGGACTGGCATCATCAGCATCATCTGGGAACTTGTTAGAAATGCAAATTCTCAGGCTCCACTCTAGACCTAATGAATCAGAAACTGCAGTGGGACTCAAGCAGTCTTGTGTTTTTATCAAGCGCTCCAGGTGATTCTGATGCACCTCAAATTTGAAAAACACTGCTTTGGAATCTATACCAGGACCTATTCTTCAAGAGCCACATAGTAAGTATTTTAGGCTTTGACAGCCGTAGAGTCTCTTGCACTATTCAACTCTGCCACCGTAGCACAAAAGACAATGTGTAAATGAATGAGTGGTGGCTGATGATGAGTGGTTAACCTAAGGTACCAGTGGTACGGGGATTTAGAGGGAATGACAGGTGGCAGACTCATTGTTTGAAAGCAAAGGCTCTGGGGTGAGGCTGCAACCAGCGATTACATTCCCACCATTTTATAAAATTTTATTTAGGAACACTGAAGTTTAAATTTCATATGTTTTCATGTTTCATGAAATATTATTTTAGATTTTCAACTATTTAAAAATACTTAGTGGGACCTCCCTGGCGGTCCAATGGTTAAGACTCCGCGCTTCCAATGCAGGGGGGAAGGATTCAATCCCTGGTCAGGGAACTAAGATTCCCTCAAGCCTCTGGGCGTGGCCAAAGATAAATAAATAACAACACACACACATACACACACACACACACACACACACACAAACTTAGCTTAATTATTAGAGAAATGCAAATCAAAACTACAATGAGGTACCACCTCACACCAGTCAGAATGGCCATCATTTAAAAGTCTACAAATAAATGCACCCATGTAAATTAATGCAGGGTGGCTTAATACTGTCATTTACTCAGAGATCACATACTTCCTATTTTGTGTATATTAAAATGTACTTTCGTGAAATGATAGTGATAGTACACAGCAATCGGTGGTGGGTAGTTTTTTAATGTCCTTACTTGGCAAAATAAAAAGCTTACATCAGTCCCCCACAATTTTTTTTCCTGAAAACTTTACAGCTCTGAAATCCAAAGTCTAGGATTTCACTGCTCCAGACTAAGTAAACATGCTTTTCTCCCCCAAAGCGAAAAGGCTGGAATTTTGGATTTGAGGTCTGATCTTCTTGATCTCAATTCACAGGATGAGGTGGACAGACCACCAGAAAACTGAAACCTGGGAAGAGAAGCTCTCTAAAAAGGGAAGAGATTCTTGCTGCCAACCCAGTAGGTTCTAAACTGTGATAATCCCTGAACTAGGACGTATATAAGGACGTGAGATATCAAAGAGTAAAGGACAAGAGGGAGAAAGTGGACCTACTGGCTGAGAAGGAGCCTTAGGAAAACCATAGGACTCATAAATCAAGTCCCTAAACAAATCTCTATTTCATCCCTAACGGGATAATGACCATTCCCATTTGCCCTCTGGCTAAGTGTATGGATGGAGTTGAAGCCAACACTTTCACCATTCCTCTAAGACTTTTTGGAATGACAGAATTCCGTTTCTATGACCTACATTCTTTGAAGGGAATGCCTATAGTGTGGAAAGAGCATGTAGCAAGCCCTTTTAACAGTCTGGGTCTTGGTTTCCCCAGACCAAAAAGAAAATTGAAATAGATCATCTTTAAGACCGTATGAAGCTGTGTTTTCCTACTAAGAGTGGGGCCGAACTAGGTATAGTAAAAAGAGACTTGTTTTGGCTTCTTCCCGGAGACAGAGTACTCATCTGGGCGGCTTCCTGAGGCTCTTGGAAAGGTAAATGAAGACGGGTTGCGTGGCTGGCATTAACCCAGCTCCACCTGGCACCGAAATGAGACCACGGGTGGAGAGGCCACCTTTCCCTTTTTTGGGAGGATGGGGGATGGGGAACCAGCATGGAGCCACAAAGGTTTCCGGCTCTGAAGCCCTGCCCCGGCTCAGAGCTTTCTGGCAAAAACCCTGCCCTGCGTTCCAGGCCTCCGCGAGCAGGATGCTCGTTTGCCGCTCCCCTTCTCTCCTCCGCGGGGGCCTCTCCGCAGGACACGCCCTCCCTGCTGCCTTTCTTTTTTTTTTTTTTTTTTAATAAAATCACAACTCAAATTCGTCTATTTTTCTCGTTTTGCCAGCCCCGCCAAAACTTTCAGCGAGTTCCGCCCACTCCACGTGGACCTCCCTTCCCTGGCCCAGCAACCTCTGCGAGGACCCCACCCCCAACACGTGACCAATTGTTATATTTCCTTCTTGGGGTCCTTTTTCGCTGGCACCAACTAACGACTGAACAAAAGTGCCCCCTTCAGGGTGAATGTGGAGCAGCAGCCTGGGGAGGAGAGGAAAGTTGACTGAGGACTGGAGTACGATAGGGGAACGTGACTGCCTCTGCTTAAAATGATTTCAAAACCATAACTCGCTGGTTAATAACTTTAAGGATCATACAATTAAAAGATGAGGCAGCTTTTCTGGTAAGCGGCCTGAGGTGACCTCTAAAAATGGTTCGCTATTCACTCGACTCAGAAAACTCCAGAAAATCATGCAAGTCAAGAGGTTCAAATCTTCGTGTTCACTTTAAGAACGCTCGTGAAACTGCCCAGGCCACTAAGGGTATGCATATCCGAAAAGCCACCAAGTGTCTGAAGGATGTCACCTTAAAGAAGCAATGTGTGCCATTCCGTCGTTACAGTGGTGGAGTTGGTAGGTGTGCCCAGGCCAAACAGTGGGGCTGGACGCAGGGCCGGTGGCCCAAAAAGAGTGCTGAATTTTTACTGCACATGCTCAAAAATGCAGAGAGTAATGCTGAACTTAAGGGCTTAGATGTAGATTCCCTGGTCATTGAGCATATCCAGGTGAACAAAGCCCCCAAGATGCGGCGCAGGACTTACAGAGCTCATGGTCGGATCAACCCATACATGAGCTCTCCCTGCCACATTGAGATGATCCATACTGAAAAAGAACAGATTGCTCCTAAACCAGAAGAGGAGGTTGCCCAGAAGAAAAAGATATCCCAGAAGAAATTGAAGAAACAAAAACTTATGGCCCGGGAATAAATGCTGCAAAAAATAGATGCAAATAAAAGTAAAAGCAGAGTGTTGGTTGTCTTAATTAGTAAATCTATTTCAAGTGTCATCACAAAATGGATCAAATGAGTTTTCATAAACATGCTGTTTAGCAAAAAAAAAGAAAAAGATGAGGCAAATTCAAGAGGAAGGATATCATTAAAAAAACTGCTTTGGGGGCTTCCCTGGTGGCTCAGTGGTTAAGAATCCGCCTGCCAATGCAGGGGACACGGGTTCGAGCCCTGATCCAGGAAGATCCCACATGCCGCAGAGCAACTAAGCCCATGCGCCACAACCACTGAGCCCGCGTGAGCCTGCGTGCCACAACTACTGAAGCCCGTGTGCTTAGAGCCCGTGCTCTGCAAAAAGAGAAGCCACCGCGGTGAGAAGCCCGCGCACCCCAACTAGAGAAAGCCCCCGGGCAGCAACGAAGACCCGACACACCCAAAAATAAATAAATAAATAAATTAATTAGGGGAAAAAAAGTGCTTTGGAGGTGGAGCTGGGTAGAGTTTTAATCCCTAGCTGCAACGCTGGTTACCTCTACCCCATTTCCCCTAGAGTTCTTCATGGTGCTGGCAGAGCTCTCTGAGATCCCCGAATACCACCCGAGTTCTTCAGTTACGGACGGGATGATGGGAACGTGGCCTCTCCTAGGGTGAGCGTCCTGCTTCTTGCCTCCTCCGTCACCTCCCCTTCCCCAACGACACTGGAAACAGTGCTTCCTCTCTGGGCTCAGTTTCCTCAAGCTGCAAATTACTTCCAGAATGGAGAACACTCCTCTCTCAACGTTGGGACCGTTTGTCCTGGATGGGAAGAGCCCCGGGAGATCATGGTGGAGGAAGGGGGAGAGGGCAGGACAGCAAAACTTAGTCCAGTGGGAAGGCTTGATGCAGAGCAAGCGGACTAAAGAGGAAAAGCTAGAAAACAGGTTAAGTGAAGCTAAACAGAGGAACTGTTTTCCTTGGGAAAAATTCTGACCGGGGCTTTGTCCATTTCCCGCCCCACTGCTTTTCCCCACGTGAGATGTGGTGTTGAGAGATGGGGTAGGGAACCGGGGTGACGGAAGTTACGTGGTTGGAGGCTGACTAGGAGAAAGGGTTGTACATCAGGTAGTGATCAGAGAAGGAAGGGTAAATTTAAACTCAGAAGAGTTGGGTGCCATTTGTCCCTCCAAAGTCACAGAGGTCATGAATAGTAGATAGCCCAAGAACTACAAATCTTGGGACACAAACAAGGGGACTTCCATTGTAGCCAAGAAGCACACCACCCCGGGGCATGTTAAAGAGAGATGTGTCGAAGGGAATGGGAGGAGTCCTAAGGCACCTATTTTCAAGGGAAACAGCTCCAAAGCAATCAAGCGAGAACGTTAAGGACTAGGGACACTTGCTCTCCTATAACTCAGCATCTGTCAGCGCTCCCATTACCAGGTGCTATTTCCAGAGTCCTGGGTCTAGTGGAGGAAAAGGGAGGGGCCCTGGTGGAGAGACAGAGGGAGACCCGATGGGCTCCTCCCCCAGCCCAGCTGCAGTTCTAGATTCTCGCCACTCGGGGGCTCCCGAGCTCAACCACAGTCCCAGAGTTGGGGACGGGGACGGGGACGGGGACGGGGGGGCGGGGAGAGAGAGAGAGAGAGAGAGCCTCCAGAGGACAGTTTGGGACGTCAGTGGTGACCCTGAGCAGAGAGGTGACTTAGGGGTCATTTGCTCTGAAGCTGCAGGCCCTTCGCATGGCCGTTGGGAAGACATCCAGCCTCAGCCCTTCTCTCGTGGGACTGGGACTGGTTCCCCACCTCTTACCCTCCGAGGTCATTTCCTCCCCTGCGCGTTTCCTTCCCCTCCCCCATCCTTGTGGTAGGGACACCACCACCATCCCCCACAGCCTGTCAGAGTCCTGAGGAATGCTCTCACCCTGGCTGGGCGCCAAGCTCTGGACTTCCTGGGCTTTGGGGTGGGGCTTGGCCAAGGGGAAGCCCTTTGGACAGGAGAGCCACCCAATCCTGCATAGCCTGCTTTCGCGCGCTCTCTCCGTGCCTCTCTCTCCCTCCCTCTCCCCCCAGCCCCACCCCCGCCCGCCCCAAGCAAAAGGCTCATCTATCATTCTCTGTCACCATCACCTAATTTCCTACCCCCACAATAGGATTTCCTTGCCAGGGCAAAACATCCACAATATGGAGACGGTGGGCATCCTAAACACTGGTTTATAGTGAGAGAGGTGGAAAAAACCTATTACAGAACCTGCCTTCCCTGTTCCAGAAGGCATGTAGCTGGAAGGAGAGGTTCAGCTGCCAGGGTCCTGAAGGTAAGGGTTTTGTAAATGGTCATTTGGCCCTGGGGCTCCTTCTGGATCCTCCTCAGAACCCTTGGGTCTAAGGAAGTACGTGTCTCTCCGTAGTAAAGCTTGGGAGTGAATTTCTGCATATCTGACTACCTCTACTCACTCTCCATGTTCCTGAAATAAATCAGCTGAAATCTGAACTTGTTGGTCTACATCAAGGCCAAGGAAATCTTTCCACCCAGCTGTAGCCGACTGGGATGGGTTCCGTGAGAATGGGGAACGGGCAGAAACGACTCCCAAATCGAATGAATAGAGACCAGGCCTGTCAGAGGCCTCTGCCTCCTCTCCAAGGGGTCACTGCTCAGAAATGTTTTTGCATTGCGGGGGTTGGAGAGTCTTCGGATATTGTCCACAAATGACAAAGTGAGAACTCAGTCCTGTGGCATCCCCTGCCTCGCGGTCCCTCGGGGCAGACGTTGCAGACTGTCTCCCTGAAGTCATCATCTGTAGACCTGTGCCAGATCCCCAAGTTCCTATCTTGAAATCTCAGCCCCCCCGCACCCAGGGCCTAGAGGAGAGCCGATGTAGGTCACTGCAGCTGAGCCTGCGGGGCTGTTTGCTCCTTGAGCGCAGAGCCTTTCAGGCACAGAGAGGAAACCTTGCAGAGAAGTGAGAGAAAGGGCTCTGTGAGTAACAGAGGAAAGCATTCCTCAAAAAATGAAGCATGGAGAGGCCAGGAGTCAACTGGTCGCACCTGAGACAGTGATGGGATCTCTGCTCCTAAGAGGCTGCATGGGATGGAGGAGGGAAAGGGAGAGGAGAGGGGCTGAGCATGGCCCCCTCCCTGGCTTTCCCTCCCATGCCCCACCCTTGCTCTGTTTGCCTGTGTAAGAGAACCCTTCTGATCTACTGTCCATCCCCCATTCTCCAGTCGCCTTGCTTTCAAGGCTTAGATTTCATTCTCTGGAGCCTTTGTGACTTGCCTCAGAGACCCTCTGCTTCCTCTGGTCACAGTTTCTGTGTCTCAGGAAGCTAGAGTAGGCCAGGGTTGTCCCCACCCGCCCCATTGAAAGACTCTTCCTGCTTGTTATCTGTTAAACTCATTTTGCCCAGGGTACTTCCAACCCTCTGGGACCTCATTTCTTTTCTTGACTCTCCCTATCCCTACCCCACAAGATCCCAAGGAGTGTGTGTTTTTGTGTGCATGCATGGTGCTCATACTGTCTTGGTTTTTTTTTTTTTTTTTTGCGGTACCTGGGCCTCTCACTGTTGTGGCCTCTCCCGTTGCGGATCACAGGCTCCGGACGCGCAGGCTCAGCGGCCATAGCTCACGGGCCCAGCCGCTCCGCGGCATGTGGGATCTTCCCGGACAGGGGCACGAACGTGCGTCCCCTGCATCGGCAGGCGGACTCTCAACCACTGCGCCACCAGGGAAGCCCACTGTCTTGGTTTTGCATGGGGTGTCAAGGACCTATGGCTGTAATGAGCTTGGGGTCCTCATGGCCAGGAAAAATAGACAAGGGACCAATTTCTACCTCCAGACTCAAAACAATTTGAAACACAATCAATTGTTCTGTAGGAGTCTCAGGACAGGAAGATGGAGAAAGGATAAATAATCAGTCTTAGCATTCTCTTCCCCTCATTCTTCCCTTCAAACCTTACCCTCCCCTCTCACGTCTCAGCTACTTATCCTCCCACTACTCACTTGCTCTCATTCCCAGAATCCCTGCACACAGTAGGCACTCAATAAATGCTTTTTACACTGAGTCAAACTGAATCTGGTTATGCTCTCTGGCTAAACTTTGAGATGAAAAAGCACAAAAGGAGAAGGTAGACCCTCTCCAGATCCTGGGCTAGATTCTCCTACAGGACTGATTGCTAGGGAACAGAGACCCAGAGAAGTGGTTCTCCTGCATCAGAATTGCCTGCAGAGCTGGGTGAAACTCACACTGCTGGGCTCTACCACCAGAGTTTCTCATTCAATGGGCCTGGGATGGAGCCTGAAAATTTGCATTTCTAACAGGTGCCTGGGTGATGCTGACCCCTCCACTAATCCTGAGAATCACTGTCTTAGGGAACCACAGCCCCTCACCCCAGTGCTCACCATGGGGACCTGGTTCATTCCAAGGTCATATAGTTTAGGAGGAAGAAACAGGTGAGAATTGGGAACACGTGACTCCTGCTCGGTCCTGCACCCCAACGCCTCCAGGGATCCCAGATAGGGCAAGGGTGAGCAGAAGTCGGTCTCCGATTGATTAGACGTTCTCTTTTTAAATAGTCCATCGACTCCATCCTTATTTAAAGTCACTTCCCAAAACATGTTTTGCAGCAGCAACGGAGCACTAGGAATTTCCTGTGGCGAGGCAGCGCCAGCATGGGGAGGGGAGAGGCCGTGCTGAGCGAGCGCCTTCCCTTGGCTCGGGCAGGGCCACGTGCCCCACCCCCTCGCTTGCACATGTCTGCACCGCCACCGCCGCAGCAGCCGGGCTGTTTATGAGCGAGTTGTTGTGGTAGAAATGGAGCAGGCTGCACATGCCCGGGCCATGTGACCCCAGCAGCCCGCGTGAGCCTCGAGCCGGCACAGACACACACACTCGGCCCTGTCCTCCACCGGCTGGAGAAACAGGAGGAAAGATGGGGAAGGAGTGAAAGGGCGCTGGGCTCCCTTCTCCCTGTCTCCTGGCCCTTTATCCTGCTTCTGTCTCCTCTGTCTCTCCCAAGCCACCAGGGGAGGGAACACCCAGGAAAGGAACGTGGTTTCCCCAGGCATATTCTCCTCCCAGGCAGCCCCTTGGCATTTACACAACCCAGAGCCCTAAGCCCCAAATGAACAAAGGGCGTCCCCAAGCCAAGAGCACAGAATGCCAGCCCCAGTCCTCCAACTGATGTGCTAATGGCAGCCCAGAGCCAAGACTTGGTTTCCCTGCAGCCTGGGCTCCCCAAATCAGGCCGCCTGGTCCCCTCTTTCTAGGAAGGAGGATGCCGCACAGAGATGCAGTGAGTGCCCGGTCCAGGATTAGAACCAGGAGTGTTCAGGGATTTGTGGGGTCAGGGACTGGAAGCGAGGATTCTTTCTGCAGCAGTGGTCTGTGGGGTTAGTGGACAGGAAGGGCAAAATCCCTCTGCCAACTGGGGACAGGGAAGAGCTGAGGGATGGGGTGGGGATGGGGGGGGGGTGAGATCTGGAAGAGCACAAACTCTGTCCAGCTGGAGAACAAACTCTTGCTTGCACCGCGAGAGACAAGCTCAGCCTCCATCCCTCATGGAAGTGTCCCCTCTCATCCATCTGGCCCTCCCAGCCCCTTAGAGACCTCTGTCAGCACTCTAACCCCAGACCCCCGCTCCCAGCCCTCTGCTCTGGCCCCCCAACCCGTGACCCTGTTTCTGAGCAGCGGTGCCTCTTGCTGCGATGTGAGACTGTGCTGGAGTCAGGCGGACAGTAGGTTAGCAGGAACAAGCAAATGAAAGGAGCACGACCCACATTTCCTCACCGCACCAAAACTTCGCAGATCCTGCATTGCAGAGCTAGCGCTTTTTTTTTTTTTTTTTTTTAATTCTCCACTGGGCCCCTACACGCGTCTGCATTTTTGCAACCAGTACAGATTTTTTTTTCAGGGTGCAAACTGCGCATTCTAATGAGCCAAAGCTCCTTCCCGCGGCATTGAAAATCTCTGGCAAATTGCTTCTCCCCACCCCCACCCCCAATTTAGAAAAAGGGGAGGGATCCCAAATTTGTGAAGTCGCATCCTCCCTCTCTCCTTCCCCTGCTCCCCTCCCCCAACATACTGCAGTCTTTCCAGCCCAACGAACAGCTGCAGACCAGGGGAGAGGGATGGGAGGTGGGAAAAATCAGCCTTGTTCCTTCCTTCCACTCAGACTGAGCTGGCGGGGGGGCGGGGTTGCTTTTTTCCTGGGCAACCCGTTGCATCCCTCTTTCCCTCCCCATCCCAGCCAGTGTTTATGTAAGCCTCCCAGAAGCTACACACAGCCCCTAATTCCTGCCCAGGCCGCAGCTCCTCCAAGGTCCATCCTGCTCACGAGGACTGTCATGAGCCTCCGGCCTCCCCAGGCAGCTGCATGGAGATCTGCAGAGGCCCAAGGAATGAGGAGATGTTGGACACGGAGGGGGTTTGAGATGGAGCTTGGGGTAAGGGATGGCGATGGGGGCAGGCACACAGGTATCCCAGCCTCACCACTCCCCATACATTCCCCTGCATCTTAGTCCTACAGAGGCTCAAGGACAGCCAAGGGGCAGGTGAAGGGACCTGGAAGACGACACCACCCGTGGGCTCCAGCAGCAGCATAGCAAAGGTTGGACAGGATGGCCTTGGCATAGCACGTGCTGGATGTCACTGCCCCCCAATCCGGGAGGAGGAAACTGTGCCAGAACGTGGGCACTCTGGAGCTTAGCTTTCTCCTGCCAAGGGCAATCCATGTCACCTCCCTGATCCTGTGATTTTGCTGGGATCCTGGGCTCAGAGAGGGGAACCCAAAGGAGGATTCCCCAAAGCATCTGCTGAGGAAGCACTGACCCAGGATGGTGGGTGGCTTTCAGAGGGCTGTTTTCAGAAATGCTCATCTCTCAAGCAGGTAAATGGGGAAGAAGGATGTTGTTTCCTTATGGCTTTTTTTTTAATATAAATTTACTTTATTATTTATTTTTGGCTGCATTGGGTCTTCGTTGCTGCATGCTGGCTTTCTCTAGTTGCAGAGAGGGGGGGCTATGCTTCGTTGCGGTGTGCGTGCTTCTCATTGCGGTGGCTTCTTTTGTCGCGGAGCACGGGCTCTAGGTGCGCGGGCTCTAGAGCACAGGCTCAGTAGTTGTGGCGCACGGGTTTAGTTGATCCGCGGCATGTGGGATCTTCCCGGACCAGGGCTCGAACCCGTGTCCCCTGCATTGGCAGGCGGATTCTTAACCACTGCGCCACCAGGGAAGTCCCTCCTTATGGCTTTTTATACAACTTGTGTCTGTCCTTGGTGGTCTTCCATACTCTCATTTAACCAATCCATTCTTTTTTATTTTTAATATTTTTAATTGAAACTTGTATTTGAAGTGTTAACGAGGAAGGAGAACTTTGGTTCACTGGAAAAGTCAATCGACTAAATGAATTATAAAGGTAAGCAAGTATGTGACAGGTCATTACTGGCAATGGACCCGTATTGATTGGTTCCTACCAAGGGGTCCATGTAGATGTGGTTCTCACCAAAGGGTCTGCATGCACAAGGCTCCCACAGGAGGGGGGCATCCATGCAGCCCCGATTCATGTGGCCCCCACCGAGGGTGCCTTGCAGCAAGATGGAGACCACACCACCCAACCAATCCTTTTTTTTTTTTTTTTTTTTTTTGGCTGCACCGCGCAGCTTGTGGGATCTTAGTTCCCCGACCAGGGCCCTGGCAGTGAAAGCACCAAGTCCTAACCACTGGACCGCCAGGGAATTCCCATTTTTTTCCCCAACCAATCCATTCTTGATACACCATGGCCCTTTAAGGGGCCCAGACCTATGGAAGGAAGCACCATGGCCCTTTAAGGGGCCCAGACCCATGTGTCCCTCTCCCTTCATCACCAGCTACATATCCCAGAGTCACGGGGTCAGAGAAGAGAGTTCGGATGCCTGCTTAAGTTACTCACTTCTGTAGCAATGTATGTGGAAGTTTGGTTTTTTGTGCGTTTGTTTGCACCCTAATCTGGCCCCCTTCTACCTAAGCAGAGGAGGGGAATGTAGGAGTGGGAGAGGGAGGAGTTTAAGGGAAGAAGAAATGAGGGTGGAGTTAGAGGTTCCGGGAAACTAAGGTACTTGTGGAGACAGGAGCAAGGGGTACTTCAGGCTTCCCCTTCGTGGTGACACACCTCATTTCCAGCACCATCGTTGCTTAGGAAACACCAGGATGAGCTTGCAGCTCAGACATTCCACCCAGAGTAATCATTCTCTCAAGCAATTAGAGAAAACCCGCGTGCAGCAACAAAGACCCAACGCGGCCAAAAATAAATAAATTTTAAAAATAAATAAACTAAGAATGAGACCTACAGCATAGGGCTGTCGTGGACATTCAATGAAATAATGTGTGTAACACACTTAGCCCAGTACCTGGCATACAGTTGGTACTTAATACATATTTATTACTTCCTTTCCTTGGAAAAAGGAGTAGTGAGGTAAAGATAGAATCTGAGACAAAACACATCCGTGGAACCCAGGCTTGGATCATACCTCACCCTCCCTTTTTCTATCACCTCCAGAGAAAAAATTAATTCGGACTTTAACCCTCCTACTTAATTCTCCTGAAATTCTCCCCAAGACATCAAAGCTTTTGGTGGGTTAGGGAAAGCTGGCTGGTCTTTCAGAGAACAGAAAAAGGATCGAGGAGGGCTGGGAATGAGTCTCTCCCAGGCACAGGGCTTGCTGCCTGGGTCTGGGGGCATTCCCAGCGTTTCTGCCCTGGGTCTGCATCACCTGGGCAGGCAGGTTATTTTCCTGGGGCAGTGGTTCGTTCCGTGAGAAAGGAGCAGGGAAGGAAGGCACCTACTGCAGGCTGACCTGGTTTCCAGCAAGGACCCACCCCAGTCAGTCCGTCAGTCAAGCAGTCAGCCCAAGATTTAGGCCACCCAGGATTTGCACAGGGTGTTGCCTTGTTACCCAGAGCACCCTACTGATGAGGAAAATAGGTCTTGGATCAAACACACACATCCACACACATTCTTGCCATTCACACTTACACACTCACACATGCAGTCTCTCGTTCATAATCCTATGGTCACACTCTGGCCAGAGCTTGGAGCTCTCACTCTCTTCTCTTCCTCTACCCTATCTCTGCTGTCCTCCCCAGACCAAAGAAATTCAAGAGAATTTAAGACATAGTTGGAAACATATACACACACACAGGATTCCGTCCGGCCCCTAAATGGTGAGGTCAGTCTAGAATCCCAGACTCTGAGGAATCTCAGCAGAAGTGTGGGCAACATGGAGCCAGGTGTGCTTTGCTGTGCTGGGTCTTGGATATGCATCCGTTCCCCATGGTTCTATCTGGGCACTGTTTATTAAGGGTCCAAGTTGTTCTTGGGCTGAATTTCGCTGTGGGAGAGATGGTGCGTGAGCATGCGCAGGTGTGTGTGTGTGTGTGTGTGTGTGTGTGTGTGTGTGTGTGTGTAGAGAAGTGAACTGGAATGTCCAGCTGGCAGGAGGGGTGGGAGGCCGTGCTGAGATACACCTGTTGTCTTAGGTCAAGGTTGAGGTCATAGAGAGGCCAAAGCTAGATTCTATTCCAGGTCCCCAAAGGCCAGACAACCCAGCCTTTTCTCCCTCCATTTGGTGGCTCTGAGTCCCATAGTCTCTGTCCTTCTCCCAGCAGCTGTTGACAGAGAGGAGCAGGATGGATAGACAGAAGCTTCTGGAGCCAAGGGAGAGTCCTGCCTCGTCATTGTTCTGTATCCTTCTCTCCAGTTGTAGAAGGAAGATCCCAAAGTTACTTCTTTGTCAGGGAGCAAAGGAGGGGCCCTATAGGAAGTGCAGAGGAAGGAGGGCCCAGAAGTAACCCCCCTCCTTTGCCTCCTCCCTCCCAGCCTCCGCCTTCGCCTTGCCTTCGTACCTCACACAGACTGCAAAACAACCCAGCTTCTTGCCAAGAGTCAGGCTGACTGCATTTCAGCTCTGGCTGCCTCTGCTTCCTCCTCCCTCTCACTGGCTGTTAACTCAGGGAGGGAGTCTTGACCCCTGCCCTCCCCGAACTGGGATAAACACCAGCAAGTAGAACAAGGGGTGGGCAGGGTGACCACAGCAGCAAGCAGAACTGTAGTTGCCAAACAGGGCAACTAAAGGGAGTGTGCTGACGGGGGTGCTGGGCTGGTGGGGAGCTAGAGGTCATACCAAGGTCCTTGATTTTGAGTCTAGCCCTGGCAGGTCCCTGGGCTTGGGCTCTGGCCCTGGCCCTGGCTCTGATGGAGACTCAGGAAGGGCGCAGAGAGCATGCAGCGCCGGACATGGCAGCTCACCTCCCAGTTTTCCCTCTGGAGCCCAGCAGGAGGAGGGAGAAGGGGTGGAGGCTGAGTTCAGAACCAAGTTTTCCTGAAAAGCCTCTTTCCTTGTTTGCCCTATAGCCCCTCCCAGGTCCTCCCACGCTCTGCTGCAGCTTCCCAGCTCTGGGCCAAGGGGCCAGGGCAGGCCAGGGAAGAGCCCACTGCCCTCTCTCTCCCACTGTTCTTGGGGGCAAGGGAACAAAACCAAAGCCCAGGCCATTCTAGGGAGCCCATGTGTCTTCCCCTGGGAGTCAGAGGGTCAGCGAGTGGTGAGGCCAGCTGCCCAGCCGCCTCCCCTTCAGTCATCTTCACAGTCCTCTCTGCTTACTTCCTCACCACCCAGCTTACTCCTTCCTTGGTGTCCACACGCCTCCTTTTCTTTACTTTTTCGGGAGCTGTTTCCAGGCATCCATCAGTGCTGTCCCAGGAGCTATCTGTGAACAAGTGGAGAAGGGCTTCCTGTGTAGAAAAAAAAAAAAAGACAACACAAAAACCCTCCCTAGGAGCAGTGGGACTGAGGAGGGACTAGCAGGAAGCAGCCGGTGGCCCAGGTTCACTTGGCTGCTTCGAGAGGCTCGCAGCTCTCCCCGCAACCCAAGTCCTCAAACAGAATAGACCTCGGGAAATACCTGGCAGCCCAGTGGTTAGGACTCCCAGCTCTCACTGCCGAAGGCCCGGGTTCAATCCCTGGTTGGGGAATCCCACAAGCCACACAGCGAGGCCAACCCCCCCCCCCCCAAAAAAAAAACAAACAGGATAGACCTTGACTGGAGACCCTTTTTCGCCAAGGGGGCAGAGTTGCTCCTCTGAAGGGAGATGCTGGCTGTTTCTAACCCCTGTTCAGCGTTCCACTTCCATGGCTGCCCACCTCCTTGATGGTGGTCAAATGAAACTAGCAATGGATGCCTGACCTTGGGCCAATCACTTCTTCTAAGACTCATTTTCCTCGTCAGTAAAGGAGGGAGGGTTGAGATGGCCTTTGTGTTCCCTTCTACCCTGAAGCACTGAGGGTGGGGATGGGGGTGTCACTCTGCCCCCAAGCCCTGCCTCACCTCTGGCCCCTTTAGGACTTCAAAGCACTTTCACCACGAAGTTCTCCTCCCCTGTCCTTTTTACTTCCTAGACAAAGGGAAATGACTCACCCCAAAGTCACCTTCAGTGGGTGGGGTGGTGTCATACACGCAAACAGGGAGTCCCCAGGGACATCCTCACCACGCCCCCCCATGGCAACTCCTTTCCCTAGGGGAGTAGAATGGAACAGGGGCCACATTTCCTTTCCATCTCAGGACTTGGCTCTGCAGCAGAAGTTCAGCTTAAGCTCCTGACCGAGGGGATATTCCTACTTGTCATCTCTCTCGTGTCACCAGTAACCTCAAGGCGAAGTCAGTCCTGCAATCACGTGAAGCCCTCACGTTTGCAAGGTTTGCAGAAAGGGGCTGTTAGCTTTGATCTCCCAGGGAGCGGCCAAGCTTGCCAGCCCGTCCCCGGGAATTCACATGCCTCTGCCATACAGGCTTTCCAAACACGCCACCCTGACACTCAGCGCACTCCACCCCACAAGGCTCTCAGCTCCTCCCCGGTTCCAGCAAGAGCTTTTGCGAGGCAGAAACGGGGAAATACAAGCAGTCCGCCCACTTTGCCAATGGACTACATATCCCGACAGCCTTGGCTTTACGCAGGCGCACGGAACTCAACGTGCCTGCTGCTGGAAAAGTGTGTCACTGGGGCACGAGGCGCTCCCTGGGATCACATGGTACCTGCTCCAGTGCCGCGTGCGGCCCGGGAACCCTGGGTTGCTGGCGCCTGCGCAGAGCCCTCTGTCCCAGAGAAAAAGGCTGGGGCAAAAGGCCGTTGAGATTGGCAGAGTGAAATACTGCTGCCGAGGGAACGTAGCAGGGCACACGTCTCGCTTCTTTGCGCCTGGGTGCCCCGTTTCTCCCATCACGTACTTACTTCCTGACTGCAACCTCTCTCCCTCTGGGACTTTTGCACCGGGAGCTCCAGATTCCCTACCCTGCAGCGCTGCGGAGCCTTCAGGCAGTGGCACCCCGGGCACTGCAGAGACCCGACCCTCCTTGCTACCTTCTAGCCAGAACTACTGCAGGCTGATTCCCTCCGCCCCCTTCCCCCACACTCTCTTGCTTTTCCCATGCAAAGCAGACCTCCGTTGCCTCAGCGTCCTACCCTTCTGCAGGGCTGCAGTCGGCCACCCCGAGACCTTGCTGCAGGGTGCCTAGGATCCTTATCGTGAGCTGCGGGGTCCACTCCCCGTCCTCGGTCAGTTCCCAGGGGGCGACAGCGGCAATTGTAATCTCCAGTTTGTGTCAAGGTCCAGTTTGAATGACCGCTGTCAGCTGGTGAAGACATGACGACCCTGGACTCCAACAACAACACAGGTACTAAGATTCCTTTGCTACCATCCTTCTTTCTCTGTCACTGTCTCCTCTCCTCCATCTACGCCTTTGTAAGGAACTTTGTAAGGGACTGGAGACTCCCTCGGCCTGGGGATTTGCTAGCGTGGTGGGGGCCATAGGCTGGGATTTCCAGAGCGGGTTGTTCGGCCTGGGAATGCGCCCGGAGGCGCCCCACCATCACCCCTCAGGGCCCCTCTCTTTAGCCTGAAGGACTCGGATCGCGGGGAAGGAGGAAATGGAGAGCGGGTACGTGTGGTGAGATGAACAGTTTACAGGAACTGGGAGTTTTGGAGCAGTGCCCCGAAACGCCCCCATCTGTCCACCCCCTGCAGCTGTGGCATGCCTGGACTTCTCGGAAGGAGGACCCCCTCCTTCCAATCTTCCTCTGCCCTTAGTTCCTGCAGGCTCGAGGGAACTCGAGAAGCAGTGGGGCGATCTGAGTTCCAGGCAGGAGGGGCTGGGGGAATGGGTCGGATCTCACTGGTGAATCCTCAGTAGGGAGCGGCACTTGAGGAGCCCCACGAGTGGTGCCCTGCCCCAGGAAGGACACCCAGAGCGGGGCCCGGCAGCCCGGAGCGCTCACATGGCTGCGGAGCCGGGCCCACGTGCTGCGTTTGTTTTCATTCTGCAGAAGCCGTGGCCGCCACCCCATTGGTGGTTGCCTCCCGGCCCCGTTACATAATGAGCTCCGCCCCCCGTTGCCCCGGCAACGCGTGTACCCTTCTCTCCTCCCCTTAGTAGTCCTGACCCAGCTGGCGTGAGGGGCCCAGCCCTAGACTGGGACCCCGGACGCCGAGGAGGGGTGGGACGGGGGGCGGGGCTGCTGCTCCCGATTGACGGGAAGCGGAGAGGGCGGAACCTCGGGTTCTGGGGTTCCTCGTTGGGGAGCCACGTGCAAGAGGCACACGTGGAGCCGGGACGTGAGGCCGGCTGAGGGCCCGGCTCCCGCCCCGCCCCGCCCCGCCCCGCCCCGCCGAGATCTGGGTGAAGCTGGGCTGACTCACCGCCCCCGCCTGCCTCCTTTTCCTGTCCGCCTGCCCGGACCCCTCCTCCTTCCCCATAACCAGATGCAGAGTAAGACAGAGCCATCCCTGACCTCTCGTGGCCTCATGTTTACACTCCTCAAGGGGACCTCACATCTAGCCACCCTTCTCCTCACTCTTTTCCTCTTTATTCTCCTTGCACCTACGTCACCGTACTGCCTTTAGACTCAGCTTCTCCACATTACAAATTCTTTCTGTTCCCCAAGCATCTCGTTTCTTAGTCCTGCAAACACTGTCTTACGCCTACTCCCACCAAACAAGAAGCAGTTTGTCTCCTAAGGGCTTCCCGCAAAACAACTACATCCCACAAACATAGCTGAAAGGATATTAAGTCTCTTTCATCTTTTTTTTTTTTTTTTTTTTCACAGAAAGGGAAACTGGGACCCAGAGAGGGGGAGTTGATTTCCTCTGGGTCACAAATCAAGTTGGTGGTGATAGATCCAGATCTAAAACTAGATTCTTTTGAGTGTGCCCCACACTTCCAGGTGGAAGTCTCTTCGGATGAGTCTTACTTCTCTTTGGGGGATGGCTGAACTGGGTCCGGTTCATTTACCACCAAATAAATATCCCATTCCCCCACCTCAGCCCTGAAACTGTAGGAGCTGATCTATTGTGCAATTATTTTACAGGGAACTCGGTTCACCCTGACCAACCTTGAGCTATTTTAGGGTTGCTCTGCCCAGCTTAGTGTGTGTCAGTGGGTGAGCAACACATGTGCCTCTGTAGACACGGTGGCATGCCCTGTGTCGGCTCACACGTGTCCTGGGATCCTCCCTCCTCCCACCCCATCCATGGCAGGCCGTGCGAGGTACTTGGCAAAGGTGTGGCAGGCAGGTCACCTTCTCCTGCTAATGCAATGGGAACACAGCCACCTGGTTGGCAATATAACTAGAGGGCCAAAGTCCCTGAATGGCCAGAGAGCCAAGGTCATTGTCACCAGGCAGAGAGATCCAAAAGGGGGAATTCCAAAGCCTTAGGCTGGACAGTTTGTCCTTCACTTCCAACTCCTGCAACTCATACTGTTAAGCTCTTCCTGGATTCAGGAATAGAGTCCACTCTGACTCTTGATCTTGGAGGCCAAGGGAACAGTACCTTTGGAGAATACGTCTTCCAGTTTTGAGGGAATGTGATTGTTTTGCTCTTGTAAGACCCGCACTCTCCTCACTGTTGGCTAGCTGCCCCTCAATGGTCTCATCTCTGGAATGGTCTTGGTATTAAAATCAGCAGCTGGTTTTTTTTTTTTTTTGAAGCCTGGGCATTATGAATGGTTTTCAGCTGCTCATCCCATCCCGAGGTCAGCTGCTGACAATTAAGTCATTAGCTGCGGTTGATATTCTAAAGGAAGGCATCCAGGGTGGGGGGTGGGGGGTTGGTACATATGTGAGATACTCAGAGCATCACAGAGGTCATGCCTCTAGAGAGGTACCTCACACGCCAGGCAGAAGCTGAATGTACCTGCCAAGAGTTGCGGTGGTTGGTTGGCCATGTCTGGTATGTGTTGGGGAGTTGCTTACTGTGGCTCTTCTGGGGACGCCAAGATTAGGTGTTTCACATGGTTAACTTCTGAGTATCCAGCAGTGTTTTGGGAGGCAGGTGAGGGATGGGCAGAGTGGTGACCTAGGACCAAAGATATATGGCGGTTGACACGCCTTTCCCTTGGGTTCTCCTGCCAGGTGGCGTCATCACCTACATCGGCTCCAGCAGCTCCTCCCCAAACCGCACCAGCCCCGAGTCCCTCTACAGTGACAGCTCGAATGGCAGCTTCCAGTCCCTGACCCAAGGCTGTCCCACCTACTTCCCACCATCACCCACTGGCTCCCTCACCCAGGACCCAGCTCGCTCCTTTGGGAGCACTCCACCCAGCTTGGGTGACGATGGTTCCCCTTCTTCTTCATCTTCCTCGTTGTCGTCATCCTCCTCCTTCTATAACGGGAGCCCCCCCAGGGGTCTACAAGTGGCCCTGGAAGACAGCAACCGAGTGTCCCCCAGCAAGAGCACCAGCAACATCACCAGTGAGTAAATTTCCAGCCGATTTGGGGGGAAGGGAAGGTGTCCAGGCTGAGGTGGGGAGTTGACATTCACGTGACACAGTTATTCCCAGGACCTACGCTGGCCTCAGGGATTTCTCCTAGAGTTGCATCAGCTGCTGTCAGCCCTGTCTGCTCATTCGAGTGCCCCCTAGATACTGAAGCTCGTCCTCAGTTTCCCCCCCCACCCCGTCCCCCCGCCCAATCTCCAGCTCAGAAAACCTCCAGCTCTCTGGCCACTCAGAAACCTGCCCTGTTCACCCACTGCCCCTCTCTTCCCGCAGAGCTGAATGGCATGGTGCTACTGTGTAAGGTGTGTGGAGACGTGGCCTCGGGCTTCCACTATGGCGTGCATGCCTGTGAGGGCTGCAAGGTGAGGCAGGGTGGGGGTAAGGGCAGGTGATCCTCTCCCACAGGACACATAGGCCTGGCCTAGACGGAGATGCTCACTAGCTGCCCCTGCTCCACAGGGCTTTTTCCGTCGGAGCATCCAGCAGAACATCCAGTACAAGAGGTGTCTGAAAAATGAGAACTGCTCCATCGTCCGCATCAATCGTAACCGCTGCCAGCAGTGTCGCTTCAAGAAGTGTCTCTCCGTGGGCATGTCTCGAGATGGTGAGGCAGCACCGTGCCCACGAGCTTCCCCTCCCCCTCCCCCTTTCTTCCACTCGGAAGTTTCTGAATTAATCCCTCCCTTAAAAAGGCCCAACACTAGGCATCTCATTTGCATAGGGGATGCCCACATTTCATTGGGTCTCAGGTAAACACACACGCCTTTCCCATTAGTCCCTCTGGTCACCTCTTACCGTAATTTCTACTTGGAAAACCCCCTCGATGGGTGTGGCCTTGTGGGTTTTATGTGGAACCCCAAGCCCTAAGGGGCTTTCCCTTTCAGGAGGAAGGAAGAGAAGCGTGTGAGTGTGTATTAGAACTTCCTGACACTGCTCTCATCCTGTCACAGCTGTGCGTTTTGGGCGCATCCCCAAACGAGAGAAGCAGCGGATGCTGGCTGAGATGCAGAGTGCCATGAACCTGGCCAACAACCAGCTAAGCAGCCAGTGCCCGCTGGAGACCCCGCCCACCCAGCACCCCACCCCAAGCCCCATGGGCCCCTCACCACCCCCAGCCCCTGCCCCCTCACCCTTGGTGGGCTTCTCCCAGTTCCCCCAACAGCTGACGCCTCCCCGATCCCCAAGTCCTGAGCCCACAGTGGAGGATGTAATATCCCAGGTAGCCCGGGCCCACCGAGAGATCTTCACCTACGCCCATGACAAGCTGGGCACCTCACCTGGCAACTTAAATGCCAACCATGCCTCGGGCAACCCTCCAGCCACCACCCCACATCACTGGGAAAGTCAGGGCTGCCCGCCTGCCCCCAATGACAACAACATCATGGCCGCCCAGCGTCATAATGAGGCCCTGAACAGTTTACGCCAGGCTCCCTCCTCTTACCCTCCCACCTGGCCCCCTGGCCCTGCCCATCACAGCTGCCACCAGCCAAACAGCAATGGGCACCATCTGTGCCCCACCCACGTGTACCCAGCCCCAGAAGGCGAAGCACCTGCCAACAGTCTGCGGCAGGGCAACTCCAAGAACGTTCTGCTGGTGAGGGCACCGTGGGTGAAGTGGGCAGGGGACTGGGGAGACTGGATTTAGCACAGGGCCGCTGGGTGTGCCTGAAGGCTAGGGGCAGGGAGGATGCTCAGCCCTGCAGGAAGGGCTCCGCCTGGGAATCCCTGAGCTCCACCTGGCACCTGATTGCTACTTTACCTGAAAGACCCATCCTCCGAGGCCACAACTCTAACCCGAGCAGAATCTGGGGCCCAGCACTGCTGGGGAGGCCTACCTGAGGCAGCCTCAGTGATACTCCCCTCCCCAAATTCTTTCCTCTTCCAGGCATGTCCCATGAACATGTACCCGCACGGACGCAGTGGGCGAACTGTGCAGGAGATCTGGGAGGATTTCTCCATGAGCTTCACGCCCGCTGTGAGGGAGGTGGTAGAGTTTGCCAAGCACATCCCTGGCTTCCGTGACCTTTCTCAGCACGACCAGGTCACCCTGCTTAAGGCTGGCACCTTTGAGGTGAGTGACCCTTTGTGCTCCCTGCTCTTGACCTTGGGAAGGATCCAGCAGAAAGGGTGTCTGGGGTGGGCAGGGGCTCTGAAACCTTACTCTTGACGGATGAAAGAAAGGGCAGAATCCCTTCCAGTCCTGCCTCCAGACGGCTGGGACTTCTGTCATCTCTCAGCTGGGGTCTAGTTACATCCTATTACCCTAAAATAACACTTTAGGGTACAGCGCTATTCCCGTTCTAGGCATGAGCAAATTCACTTTGGTGAAGTGCCTTGCCCAAGGTCACAGGGAGTGACAAGGTTGAGATCCAGATTCAGGCTGGATTCCAAAGCCAGTGGGATGTTCCCCATCCTAACACCTGGCACCGCCCCCACCCCATTGCTCACTCAGAAACTAGCCCCAGTCTTGACTGAGAAATCTAAGGCAGCACCAGTAACCCTTTCACAAAACTTTAGGGGAGGGCTTCCCTGGTGGCGCAGTGGTTGAGAGCCCGCTTGCCGATGCAGGGGACGCGGGTTCGTGCCCCGGTCCGGGAAGATCCCACATGCCGCGGAGCGGCTGGGCCCGTGAGCCGTGGCCGCTGAGCCTGCGCGTCCGGAGCCTGTGCTCCGCAACGGGAGAGGCCCGCGTACCGCAAAGAAAAAAAAAACCCAAAAAACTTTAGGGGCGACTTGGCAATTGCTCCTCCCATTCCACCCAGGATGACTGTCCCCACTTTAGGTGCTGATGGTACGCTTTGCGTCGCTGTTCAACGTGAAGGACCAGACAGTGATGTTTCTGAGCCGCACCACCTACAGCCTGCAGGAGCTCGGCGCTATGGGCATGGGAGACCTGCTCAACGCCATGTTCGACTTCAGCGAGAAGCTCAACTCCCTGGCGCTTACCGAGGAGGAGCTGGGCCTCTTCACCGCGGTGGTGCTCGTCTCAGCAGGTGGGTCGGGCTCTCGCCTGAGCCTGACCCCGGGAGGAGGCGGACGCAGTTCGGTTCAACACACCTTTTATGGAGTACCTACTCTAGGCCAGGCCCTGCACCCGGGCACTGGAGATACAGACATGATTCAGACACAGTCTAGCTCAGGAGACAGACTCATGCCCGACTAATTATAAAACAGTGAGATAAGTGTCACAGTAGAAGCATGAACCAAGGGCTTTGGAAGCACACACAACTATTTCTGCCTGGGGAGCTGGGGAAGGAGGTGACACTTGAGTGGGGCCTCAAAGGACAAGTAAAGAGACTGCCAGGCAGAGAGAGGGGGAAGGGCATCCCAGGCAGAGGGAACTACAGAACAAAACGCAAGGGAGCCTGGGCGTGTTTGGCCTGTTCGGGGAAGTAGAGCGGCCTGGTGGGGTGGGACGGGGGCCAGCCCTGCTGAGCCTGGGCTCCCAGGTCGCAGGCACCTCCTGCTCTTGGGTCGGAGGCCTAGGAGAGGGAGTCATGTTCCCCCTCCTCCTCCTTCCCCATCGGCCCTCTGAGGGGCTTCGGGGAGAGGCTGCATGGCCGCCGCCGCGTCCTCGCAGGCCTCCGGGTCCTCCTCGTCAGAGGAGCTCAGGGAGCCTGCCTCACTGCCGTCGTCTTCCCCACAGACCGCTCGGGCATGGAGAATTCCGCTTCGGTGGAGCAGCTCCAGGAGACGCTGCTGCGGGCTCTTCGGGCTCTGGTGCTGAAGAACCGGCCCTCGGAGACTTCCCGCTTCACCAAGCTGCTGCTCAAGCTGCCGGACCTGCGGACCCTGAACAACATGCATTCCGAGAAGCTGCTGTCCTTCCGGGTGGACGCCCAGTGACCCGCCCGGCCGGCCTTCCGCCGCTGCCCCCTTGTACAGAATCGAACTCTGCACTTCTCTCTCCTTTACGAGACGAAAAGGAAAAGCAAACCAGAATCTTATTTATATTGTTATAAAATATTCCAAGATGAGCCTCTGGCCCCCCGAGCCTTCTTGTAAATACCTGCCTCCCTCCCCCATCACTGAACTCCCCTGCCTCCCCCTATTTAAACCACTCTCTCCCCCCTCTTACTCTCTAGCCCCCCGATTTGTTCTATTCCTGTCTCAAATCCAGTAGTTCACAGCTGAGCTGGCTTCTGTGGTGTGTGCTCGTTCGGGGGGGGGGGGGGGGGGCGGGGCGGAAACGTGGCCAAGGCTGGGGGCACACCTCTCCACCTGGTCAGTTTGTGGGGTGGGTCCTCTGGCCAGCAGATGGGAGGATACAGGGAAACAGCACACAAGTCTAAGGGGGGGGGGTGCCCAAGGGGATTATTTTCATCATATATTTATTACATAAATATATAGTAAAATAGACGAGCAACAATTACCATAAAAATATCTTTCTTTAAAATCCTGACCCAGAACACAACGGGGTGAAAAATCGCACATAACAGACATACTGATTGTCAACGTGGGGCAGGAGTAGGAGCCCCCCAAGTCACCCCTGCTGGCCCCACCCCTCCCCGGGGAAGGGACCTACCTCCTTCCCTGTTTCTGGCCACAGCCCCCTCCCCCCACCCCAGCACCAGCTTCTCATACATTCAGTAGCGCCTGCAAGGAAGTGTCCCCCTCCTCCCACCCAGGAGTTCCCAGGGCAGGAATTGCTGTCCCCCTTATGGACGGTGTCTGTGTCACACGCCCTGCCCTCTCCCAGCCCTGTAGACCCGCCACCAGGGGAAGGGGTAGGGGCTCCTCCACCCCCACCCTCCCCAGGTCTGAGCAGGGAGGAGGCTGGATGAGGTATGTGTGTTATGAGTGGGGGAATACTGAGATGGAGAGGCGGGTGGTGGGGGCGGGGTAGTGGTCACGGCTCTGGCACCCCCTTGTCCTGGCCTGGCACCCTCCTCCCACCAACACTGCACCTGCTGCCCCACTGTGCCTGCCCTAGTGCCCCGGGCCAATACTGGGGGAGGCATGCTCAGCACCCACATCAAGGCCATCCCCCTCATTAGCACCAATGGCCCCCAGGAGAGGGCCCTGTCCCTCACTTCCAAAGCAGGGACTGGGACAGCTGCCTCTCTGGAGCAGGTGCGTGGCGCTCCTGAGCCCCCCCGGCTCCTCCCCCACCACGTGTACTTGCTCACGCATTCACACAGAGAAACGCACACATACACCCCCCGTCACTGAGAGTGGGGGGAGGGGGAGGGGTTACGGGGAGGAGTGGGGGATCACAGCTCATATGACTGGGGCCGGGGCGGGGGGATCCCCAAGTGCCTGTAAGAGGCCAAGCCTCCTGAAGGCCTTTTCTCCACCATGGGCATGGCTGAGAACGGGAACTGGAGGGGTGGACGTGGGGATGGAGGGATGGAGAGACGGCAGACAGGTCAGGAATTCCACTGGGCCCCCAGGGGGTGGGAGGAGGGTACAAGAGGGCCTCTCCATGGGACTGGAGTAATACAGGAATCAGTACCCCAGGAGAGAGAGAGGGTAGAGACGGACAAGGACAGCACGGGCAGCCCACGAGCCCAAGGCGGGCTGGGCAGGCACATGCACAGGTGATAGCAGATGCTCTTCTAGGCCCTCCAGCCCTGTCGGAACACCTGAACAGTGGGGGAAGGACATGCCCTGATGGGCAGCGTAGCATTGCCTTCCCGTGTGTGTGTGTGTGTGTGTGTGTGTGTGTGTGCGCGTGTGCACGCGCGCGCGCGCGCGCGTGTGAGAAGGGGGCTGTGGCAGGCTGAGGGTCAGGGTGGGGTGGCAGGTTCCCCACTGCTTAAGACATTCTTGCCCCAATAGTGCAAAGCGCAGGAAGCCCTGGCACCCCTCCCCCCGCCCCCTGCCCCATTCCCCATGGCTTCCGGGGGCATCTGTGTCCACCCATCCATCCCTGCCGACATGCAGCCCTGAGCCCAGGGCCCTCTGGTCTGCTCCGCCCCTCCCCCCTCCCCTCCCCGCACCCTCAGAGGGCTACCTCCTCCCTCCCTCTCTCCCCTGCGGAGCGGGCGGTAGCCAAAGGGAGGAGGAGGAGGGCAGCTCACCCAAGTGCAGACCAACAGAGCACTCCTCACCAGGAGGGTGGGAGGTGGCTCAAGCCAAAGTCCCTGAATTAGAGAAAAGAAGAGGGGAAAGGGGTTCCAGGGGCACAGGGGCGGCCGGCCTAAAGAGCTTCAAAGAAAAAAGGAGGAGCACCAACCACCCCCTCCCCCGGGGCTTCGACTAAGTGCCATTTATCTAAGCACCCCCATCCCGGTGCCTGCCTGCCCAGAGTCTGGGGTAGTGCATCGAGTGGAAGGGAGGAGGGCAGGGCTTCGAGAGAGCCCAGCAGACAGATGGCAACAGGGGCCCGAGGGGGTGGAGGCTCTGGGAGAAGCTCACGCACACCCCCCACCCCCCACCCCAGGGCAGCAGCATCTGGATCGTAGCTAATACTGCAGGATGTGAGGAGGGCGGGACCTTGAGCCACAGTTCTTCCTGTGTGGGTGCCACGATGCGGAAGGAGCTGGTGGGGGGCACAGGGAGCGGCCCCTGGGGCTGGGCACTTGAAAGGGGAGCTGTGCGGGCGGCAGGGCAGGCTGGTGAGGGGCCAGTTGGCATCCAGCGTGAGAGGTAGATGGAACTCAGCGGGCACGAGTGGCAGAGAGCAGAGGGAGTACTGGCGCGGGGGTGCCAAAGGGGCACAGAGGGGGGGGGGGCAAGGCAAGGGGGGGGTGGCCGGGACCCTGTTGTATTAAACTCACAGCTCTGATCGGCAGCCCTACCCCTGGGGACCCGGTGCGGGGGGCAGTTCTCTCTGATTTGGGGGGAGGAGGGGCAGCTCTCAAAGTGCTCGGGGGTGGGGGTGGGTCCTCCCCTCTGGCCAGCCTCAGTTAATAACTTAATATCATCTCTCTATCAATCGCTCGCTCGCTCTTTTTTTCTCTTTTTTCCCTCTGTCTAGTACTTCATTTATCCTCTCTCCGTGCCTGGTTTCCAAAGTGCAGTTAGAATGACTGTAATTTTTAACCTCCAGGGGAGGGGCCAAGCCGAGCCTTTCTTTGCACCCAGGCAGCTGGGGAAGCAGAGAGGCCCTTAGCCTGGAGGGGGAACCTAGGCCAAGAGACTGGGCGGGGGGCTCTCTCTTGCGTGTGTGTAGGGGGTGAGTTGAGGGCATCTTCCCCCATCCCCCATTCCTCCATCCCCTACGGTCGAGATGGCTTGTCCCCTCTTAGCTCCCCCTCCCTCTCCTACCTTCTCGGAGGACGGGGTCCTGGGGACTGCAGGACACGGTCCCCGCCGCCTCCCACACTGTCCTTTTCATAGCAAGTTCATTTGTTTGCCCTGCCCCAGGGCCGGAGGTTCTGAGGAGGGATGGGGCAATGCGGGGGGGGGGGGTGTGTGTGCGTGGGGGGAGCTGAATCTATCCACGGACGAGAGGGAGGAGAGAAGAGGTGTGGGGGTCTCCCTCGGCCCCCAGCTCTGCCCGTTCTCTCCAGGCTCCTCCCCACCAGCTCCGCACACCCTCTGGCCGCCTGAGGCTTTAGACTTCCTGATCCTCAAAGACCTCGAGGAAGAGTGGGGGGAAGAGTTCGGTGGGGCACTCGACTTTCATGTGGAGGAAGCGGCTGGCGTGGCAGGCCCCGATCATGCGGAGGTCAGTCACCTTCATCAGCAGCTTGGGCCAGAAGTGCGGAATGTTGTGTTTGCGGTGGTTGACGTAGTGCTCGAACGCCAGCAGGTACGCCTCCTGACTCTTCTCGATCTTGTCCACACACAGCAGGCCCGAGCGGTCTGCGGGGAAGGAGGCGCAGGCGGGTGAGTGGGCGGAGGGGGGCAGAGGCGGAGAGGCTGGGGGAGAGGGAAGAAAGACACGCCCTGGGCAAGCGGAGGGGCAACCGCAGGGCAGAGGGAGGGGCCCAGGGGTGGAGGGGCAGGTAAAGGGGACAGAGGGCAAGAGGTGGGCCTGGCAGGAGAGGAGGCCTGGAGGCAGGGCAGGACTAGCGGGCAGAGAGATGGGGTGGGGAGAGCAGTCCAGAGGGAAGTCGGGGGCAAGAAAGGGGGACTGAGAACACAGGAGGGATCGGGGGGAGAAGGTGGATGGGCACAGAGTAGGGGACGGGGAACAAAGGGGTCTGGGGGGGACCGAGAGCAGCTGGGGGCAGCGAGAACAAACGAAGCCAGGACAGGAGCAGAGGAGGGACCGGGAGGTAAGAGATGGGCCTGGATATCAGAACGGAGGGCGGATGGGTGCCAGGGCGGGGGACCGGGGACCAAGGGTGGGCCTGGGGACAGAGAGGTAGCTTTGTGGAGCAGAGAGACCATGGGGTTAAAGAAGGAGCGTGACAGGCCCAGGGCCCAGCCAAACTCTGGGCCCCTGGAAGCTCCCGAGCCCTCCCAGCCAGGCCTCGGTACCTGTTGACATTAGCAGCACAGCCTGCAGCAGAGCCACTTCCGTGTCATCCAAGTTAAAGGCAGAGAGTGACTTGCCCAGTTCAAAGATGGCATCGGAGACGACACCCAGGCCGCCATTCTTGAGCTGCTCCCGCTTGACAGCCATCTCCCCGCTCAGGGTCAGGGTGTCGCTCTCGGGGTCATAGCGGACAGCCGCCCGCAGGGACATGATCTCCATGCAGCACCCCTTCAGGAGGATGATCTGGTCTTCGCAAGGCAGCTGCGGAACCACAGGGATGCTCAGCAGGCCCCTCCCCAAAAGCACCCCCTCCCGCGGGTGCCCCCTGGGAGCCGCAAGGCCACCACCGGCCAGGAACGTGTGCTCTGAACAGCTCGCTTGCAATGAGCGATGGACCTGCCCTGTTTCATTAAGCCTCCCAGCTATGCCTCTGAGTTAGGTCCCGTCAGTACCTCCCCGCCCACCGCAGACGAGCAAAGGGAGGTACAGGGAGTCAGGCCACGTAGGGCAGCCTGTTCCCAGAGTTAGTGCTCTTTAAAGTAAGGAGAAATTCCAGAGTCAGGATGGCTGCGTAGACTTCGGGGCAGACAGGAAGGGACGGGCTGGGGAGGCTGGGCCCGTGGAGCCTGTTGGTTCTTTAGGGATCAGCTCACCCTGTGCGTGTGTGTGCATGTGTGTGTGTTGGGTGTGTTGACCTACAGGAATTGCTCCCCATCCAGAGAGCTTCGGATGAGCACAGACTGGGACTGGGTGACCTGGGGAGCAGCCCGAGGTCTCCCTCCAGCGTGGCACCGTGTCTCTCCTCCCATCTGCCACTCACCTCAGAGAACATGGGCAGTTTTTTGGCAAAGTCCACCACGCGGGTGATGGCCGGGGTGATGATCTTGGTAAACTCGCTGAAGGCCTCAAGGTCCACCTTGTCTCCGTCCGGCATGGAGACGATGGGTGACTGGCCAATGTCATCCGGCTAGAGGGAGAGATGGGGGTCAGCTGGGGCTGCAGACCCCTTTCAACCTCTCACCGAGGCTCCCTGCCCACCAGGGGGAGCTCCAAGGCAGCTTGGGGAGGCGGGGCCCCTAGCACCTGGGGACAGCTGTGTCCCAACCCAGGCCTAAAGCTTCTCCCACCTTGGGGCAGAGGATACACCAGCGCCAGAGCTCCAAGTTGGCTAATAATCACAAGGATCATAATAGCAGTAGAGGTAATGTCATAACAACAGAAGCTAGATTTACTGAATATTTAACATGTAACTAGGCATTAAGCCATGTGTTTTACACATACTATCTCATTTAATCCTCACCACGACTTATCACCATTAGTTGATGTTATACTTATCATCATTCCACAGATGAGGAAACTGAGACAGACTGCAGCTAAGTAATAAGCCCAAGGTCATGTGGCTAGTGAGTGGTAGAACCAGGATTTGAACCCGGGCAGTCTGATCCCCGACAAGTTACACACACACATGCTTGGTATCAGAGCCGGTGCTCCTAAGAGCGTACTGTTCCACACGCTGACACACTCCACCAGGAGTTTTCTGCCTTCCCCACCATACACAATCAACTATCCATCTCCTCCCAAGCTGACCATTTACTTGGCACTCCGTTTTGCCAGGGCCTAAAACAATGCCCAGCAACCAAGAGGTACCCCAAAATACTGTTCCATGACTGTGTCCTCACCCTTCCTCCCGGTCACTGTGGGCAGGAAAAAGAGGAGAGCTCACCTCCGTTCACTGGAAATTCCATGAGGAGGGCAAGGCCCTGCCCTCATGGAGCTCCCAGTCAGATGGAAAAGGCAGGACCCTGATAGCAGCGACACATACACAGGTGTACGAATCAGCACTGTCAAGTTGCGGAGACTATCAGCCTTGGGTCAGACTAAACTAAGGCGGCTTTCTAGAGGAGGCAAGACTCTGAGTTCACTCTCCTCTCCTGGCTACCTGGCTGCCGCTCCCCCGCGCTCCCTCTCTCCTTACCAGGAATTTCCGCCTCTGTTTCCAATGGCTGCCCTGGGCATTTGTGCTGCGATGGGCCTCCGTGGCAACGTGGATCAGGTCCCACTCTTCGGGAGTGGGCTCTGGTCGCTGCTGCAGTGATCGGATCATCTCCTCCTTCCGTCGCCGCTCCCGGTTCTGCTCAATCAGCTTGCGTTTGGCCACCCGCTTCGAATCATCTAGGACCACTGTCAACAACAGACAGACGCGATGCCCTTTGCATGGCACACTCCGTAACCCACTCAGAAACTACTCTTCCCGGTAGGCCAAGAGAGGCTAGGTGACTTCCCAAATCACCTAGCAGTCGGGTGGCACAACCTGGATCCTGAATGATCACTGGGACCACATCAGTGCCAATTCGGGCTGACCCAGAGGAATACCAGGTTCTGATCTAAAGGGTTATGGTGACAGTAGTTACTAGAAGACTGTGCCATCCAATCCCTAGCTAATGAAAAATGCCCTCTCTCACCCAGAAGTGGGGTGCCTCCTCTAGTAGTCAGAGACACCGTGCTCTGGGGGGGGGGGGGGGGGTGGGTACTCAGGACTTATTTCTACCCAACAACTCTAAGGCCCTGGAGTGGTGAAAGGCAGGTAGGCACTGGGGCCCATGCCCAGAGCCCAGAGAGGGATCCTGTTTCCTTTTCTTCAGGGATGAGGGCAGCAGGGACCAAGATTCTGAACATTCATTCTGCCACCAGCCTGACCCAGACTGTCCCTCTGCCCTGTGGGTACCTGGAAGGGAGCTGCCATGTCTGAACGCACCCCCCCACACACAGCTGCCTGGCCCGCTTCCCCAACCCATCCCCTTACAGTCCATGGCCATGCCCACAGCGATGCACTTCTTGAAGCGGCACAGCTGGCACTGATTGCGGGTGATCTTGTCAATGACACAACAGCTGTCATATTTGCACGAGTAGGTGGGGTGGAGGTTCTTCTGGATTGTGCGGCGAAAGAAGCCCTGGAGGTGGGGGGAGGGCAGGGAGACGGAGCACGTTGTGAGCACAGTCCTCCCTTCCTGAATCAACCGTGCAGTTCTCTGGGGTGGGGGTGGGGGGCGGGCTGGGGAACTAGTGAGGGAACCTGGCATCCTCTCGACACAGCAAGCCCAGCATCACTGGGCTCTGCCAGGACTTAGACATACACATCCTCAGCCCCCCAGCTGCCTAGGGGCCGGGGTACATGGGTAGTGGTGGTGGATGGTGACCACAGTTAGGAGATTTGAGCCTGGGATGGTGTGAGGTGCTAAGAGGCCTGAAGGAATAGCCGCTTTGGACGCCAATTAATACCTGATTTTCCATCTTGTTAAACGACTCTAAAAACAACCCTGGCCCCAAAACCATTCTCATACATGCTGCCTGTTGCCCATGCAGGTGGAATTCATGAAATGGGGGGCGGGAGGTCAAAAGGTCAAGAAAAGGCATTGGGTATGAACCCTACTAGCATGAAGGGAATATTTTCAATTTTATATAGAGAATTTAGTCTTTGCTTTAAAGGAAAAACCTCAAGACTCAAGATGGCAGTAATAATATGAAGAGCTGATGTCTGTTGCATACTTACTATGTGTCGGGCACTTATAAGCCTTTTATTTCCTGTATCATCACATTTAACACTCATGTCAACCCCATGAGGTAGGAAATGTTATTTATTATCTCCATTTTGCCAACTAAGAAACTGCAGCTTGGAGAGATTAAGTACTTTGCTCAAAGTCATATGGCTAAAAGGGCAGCAGAGACTCAGAACTGGACCTGAGGTATAAGACACAAGGTCTGAGCTCTCAGATTTTAGGGTGCAATTAAAATCACCTTGGGTAGCCATCAAAAATACAGACTCTCGGGCTTCCCTGGTGGCGCAGTGGTTGTGAGTCCGCCTGCCGATGCAGGGGACACGGGTTCGTGCCCCGGTCCGGGAGGATCCCACGTGCCGCGGAGCGGCTGGGCCCGTGAGCCGTGGCCGCTGAGCCTGCACGTCCGGAGCCTGTGCTCCGCAGCGGGAGAGGCCGCGGTGGTGAGAGGCCCGCGTACCGCAAAAAACAAACAAACAAACAAACAAACAAACAAACAAAAAAAAAACAGACTCTTGGGCCTCACGCTAGACCTACAACACCAGGCTGTCTAGGAGTGGAAAGGCATCCCTGTCCTTTCGGGATGCCCCGCTGGGACTCAGATGTCCTTGAGGGTGAGGTTCCTTGTTCTATATTACACTGCTGGCATTGCTTGCAGGAAGACTGCTAGGGGACTCTATATCCCTGGTGGTCTTGGTCTGATCGACACCAGGAAAGAGAGGAACCTGAAGCCCTGACATATTCTTAAAGCTTTCTGTTTCTTGAAAGGTCCTACATTGTCAGGAAGTGATGATCCTGGGAAAACCATGTAGGCTGAAATGTCCAAAGTGAGATCTAATTAAGCCTCCCCAAGTCATAGATGCCCTCTGCCCAGGGAGACTCTGCCATCCTCTTCTCTGGGCTCTGCCATGCCCCCCAGCACTGGTTCTCACCCTTTCAGGTGCAGTGGAAGCAATCCAAGGCAGATTCCACCACAAAACATTCTGATTGAGTAGGGCTGGGATGAGGCCTTGGGATCTGCACTTAACAAGTACTGCAGGTGGTCCAGGAACTACATTTTGAGAAACACTGATGTTGTTTAGCTGATGTCAGTCTTTCTCTGGTAGGCTGTGAGCAACTTGAGGGAAGGGCACATACTGCACATCTCACACTTAATACACTGAATGGATGGATGAAAGCAGACATTGATTGAGCGCTTCTTTTGTACTTGGCACTGTTTTAAGTACTCTATGTGCATTATCTCATTTTATTCTTCTAGCAACTCTATGAAGTAGGTAGTATGTTTGTCCCCATTTTATAGATGAAGAAACTGAGGCTCAGAGAGATTAGGCATCTTACCTATGAGTGGCAGAGCAGGGATTATGAATGAACAAATGAATGAATGAATAAGAGAAGAGAAATGAGGATATAACAGGTGGGCTTTAGCTTACATGTTTCTAGAGCTGTCTGTTGTGCCAGGTGCTGAGGGACTTAAAGGGAATGTGATGGCGGCGGGGCGGGGGCGGGGGGGCGCTCAGGTGGTGGGGGAGGGGCAGGAGCTGGCTGGTCCATACCTTGCAGCCCTCACAAGTGATGCAGCGGTAGTGATAACCGGTTGCCTTGTCCCCACACACGACACACTGCTCGTCTTTGTCCAGGTAACTAGGGATATACCCTGGGAGGGAGGAAGGGAGGCAGGCAGGCAGGCATGGCTTGGGTCCCCAGCAGAGAGGCTCCTACACTTTCTCCATCCCCCAGCTTTTCCTTCCTGGCCCATGCCCTAGCCCAACCTCCCTGAAGGGTTCTCTGTCTCCAGGTATGATCCTGGAGACACATCAGAGGTCACCTTGTCCGTCCCCTTCCCTAAGAATATGGAGACTCCAGTTCTTCTGACTGCCCCATTCAGGGCTTTTCTCTTGCTGCATGCCAGGGCAGGGGATACGGGAGAAGGAGAAGCAAATGTCAGAGCAGCTCATCTTGGGGACCTCGGGCAAGGGGGTTATGGGGGAAGGGAAGAGGCCCTTCCTGACCTAATCCATCCTCAAAGGCTGGAGCGTGCCCCACATCACCCCTCTCACCCCAGACAAGTCCATCCCACGCTCTCCAGGAGGTTCTCCCCATGGGACACAGGAACTGCTGGTATAGGCGCAGGCCCTGGAAGTGTCCGGGCCTGGCTCTGTCGGGTTGAGGGTGGGAAGGAAGGGAACACGCAGCCAGGCTCACCTGACATGCTGGGTTTCAGGGAACATTGGCCGTTCTTTCTTTTTCGCTTTCCATCTGGTGACCTGGCACTGGATGGGGGCAAAGTGGGCCGAATCAGAGAGCAGTCCTTGGGCAGCCCCCCTTCTCATCCAATAGGCTGAAGTCATCCCCCAGGCCTGACTCCCTCCTTCTTGTGTCCTCATCCTACCTCCCACCCCCAGGTCAACTGACAAAACTGAGAAGGGTCCAGCTATCTGGAAGCTTTGGGGAGAGAGATAAAGGGCTTGGCTGGGGCACAAGCATGTTCTAGGGCCCCAACATACACGCACACACACACGAGCACGCCCATAATCTATAAGATAGCCACATATTTAAGCCTTCAGTACATGACACATACGCAGAAAGAATCTTTAGGACGTGCTTAAAGCTATATAACCTGTAGAATACACACAAATATGTGCAACATAAGACCAGCACGCACGAACGACTATGCTGCCTTCAGTATAAACCCAAGCACGGTAAATAAGCAGCAGGCTCTACAATCTATATCCATGCAACTTTCAAGGCTTTCTCAAATGTGTTATATGACCTCTAGGATATGCCCACATGTTACACAACCCTCTAGACGGGCACCTAATAATACCATGCCCCTCCCCCCAGTGAACATGTGACTTGATTTCCAGGTCATACACACACGCTAAATAACCACAGTGGGACTTCCCTGGTGGCGCAGTGGTTAGAAGTCCGCCTGCCAACGCAGGGGACACGGGTTCGAGCTCTGGTCCGGGAAGATCTCACATGCCGTGGAGCAACTAAGCCCGTGCACCACAACTACTGAGCCTGCGCTCTAGAGCCCGCGAGCCACAACTACGGAAGCCCGCGTGCCTGCCACAGCTACTGAGCCCACATGCCGCAACTACTGAGCCCGCGTGCTACAACTACTGAAGCCCACGCGCCTAGAGCCCGTGCTCTGCAACAAGAGAAGCCACCGCAATGAGAAGTCCACGCACCGCGACGAAGAGTAGCCCCCGCTCGCCACAACTAGAGAAAGCCCACGTGCAGCAACGAAGACCCAACACCAGCCAAAAATTAAAAAATAAAAATAAAAATAAAATAAATAACCACAGTGGACCACTAGAACCTAGACCCAAGAATATGAGAAAAGGATGGGACTCCCAGAGCCGCCCAGTCCATGGCCTCCCTTTAACAGAGCAGCAAACCTAGGCCCCCCTTGTGCCTGGTGACACTGTGGCTGGAGTCAGAGCCAGGACACGGACGCTGGGCCCCTCCAAGCAAGGTATTATAACCCTCAGCCACTGCACACATATGTTGCCAGCCTCTCCACATACATGTTACATAACCTCGGCACACACAGGTTACATAAGCTTTCTACATGCATGCACGGATTGTATAACCTCCCACACCCACCCTGTGTGTGGCATGTTGCAGGGTCCTCCCCCCACCCCACACCCGCCTGGGGCCTGATGCGGCTCCCAACACACTGACACAGTGACCTTGGCCAGGGTCACAGCCACAGACAACTCTGTGTTCCACACGCCCTGGGGATTACCCCCGTCTGATGTCTACAACAGTTCGAGGGTCGGATCTCCCTCCTGCCTCTGGAGGGGTGGGTGTGGGGGGAACTCCCAGGCCACCTAGGCCCCAGTTGAGCTGGCAGTCTTCAGCAATTAACTAGACTCACAGCCTCTGGGTGCAGTCCCAGGAACAGCCACAAGGTGGCGCAGGGACATGGGGGAGGGGAGGCAGACAGGGGAGGGGCTGCAGTCCTGGGGGACCAGGAACTGGCATTCCCGCCTTTCTCAGAGTTAGCAGCAGACTTTCCCAGATCCACAGAAGTCTGGGCAGGGAGGTACAGAGGCTGTAAGTGAGAGCTACGCAATGACAGGCTAAATCTTTTTCAGAGCCCCCTGGGGTGGGGATTGGCGGGGGAGGGAATACCCCCACTGCCCTACCCAGCTGCCAGCCCCATCCACTTCCTCTACCCCTCCAGGGACCCAGTCTTGGGCCCCAGGGCTTTGCTGGGCCAGGCCTCCGGCCTCCTGGCTCAGGATCTGGTCTCCTAGGCAACGGCCACACTACTCCCCAGAGCACCCCCTCCCCCACCCTCTCTCTGGCCATAGGCACAGGCTGTACCCAGCTCCCAGGGCACCACGCCAACTGAGACTGAGCTCTGTGCCACTTGGAGCCGACGGGAGAAGCAGAGACCCTCTGGGCTCCTGAAGCACAATGCAGATCATAGGTAACTCATCCCTAGTTGTGTGTGCAGGGCTGATGCCTCCTCCACGTGGGAGCAAAACCTTCATAGCTGGCATTCACTTTCACTTCCTGGGAGGAGCCCCATGGCAATGCCCGCCCTTGCCCATGAACAAGGAAGAGCTTGTGAGGCTCCCAATAGGTTCCAAATATAAGCGTGAGCTGTGACCAACAGCTACTGGTGCATGTGCCCTGAAATGTCATGTCACATGCACCATGGCTTCTGGACCACACGCTGGTGGTCAGAAGTGAACAAGCTGGCAGGGAGAGGAGGGAAATGGCAAGGCTTGGATTCCACATGCTCAGGTGAGGGTGGCTGAGGGGACACTGGGGGGCATTTGAGACTCCCAGCACTGTCAAGGGAGGGGCCACGTGCCTGCTGCCTGTAATTACTCTGCTCTGCATCACCTCCCCCTTTCAAAATGGGCATCTTTCCACTGGGGTGCCTAATTCCCTGCCGCATGGGAACATGACCTCATCTCCTGGGCAAAGGTAGGCAGCAGGCTTGTTGGCCTCATGCCCGTCCCCCCCAGAGGTGCTTAAAGCTCCACTCTCTCAGGCCCAGCCAGGTGACCCTTCCTGTCGCCTAGGAGTTGGCACGACCTAGTTGCCAGACCCATTACCTGTTCTCCTCTGGGTCTGACCCACACTCCACCTTGCTTGGCTTCTGTTCCATTCACTTTAATTCCATCCAGGATGCCCTCCAGCACGCCAAGAGACTGGGGTGGGCACACTGGCCCCCCCGGCACGCCCACAGGCCGCCCACCCCCCGCCACCCAGGCCCTAGGGCCCAGCACCCATGGTGCCCGCCTCAGCACTTGGCCTTTCACACCATGCCCTGCGCCCCAAGGGGGGCGGGCGGTGAGAGGGGCCAGGGAGTGGCAGGTAGTGGGGTTGGGGGGGAAGCCGGGTCTGTGGGGGGGTCCTGGGCTGGGGGAGTAGCTTCGGAATCTTGTCCTGTCCGGAGGTCCCTGCAGAGAGAGGAAAGAGGCAGGGATAAGGTGGCGCCATGGTGGGGCTAGGTGAATAGGATTCCTTTGGTGCCAACATTTTGGGGCTCATAACGAGATGGTGGTAGTCATGGAGGGCAGGCACAGGGAGAGGACCGGGACAACCCTTCAGATCAACAGACAGCAGGCAAGACTGGAGATCCACATCCTGATCCCCAGACATGGAAAGGGTTGGAGGGAAAGAATGAGGTCATCCCTGTACCTTGTCTCAGTTCCTCACATTCAGTCAAGCGCCTGGCCCTCAATATGGGTCTATTAACCATCAGCTATTGTTACCACCCCCCAGTTTCCCTAAAACTCATCAGTGTTACAGGGCAAGAGGCCACCAGAGATAGCAGCTTCAGCCCAGGCATGGGGGGTACTGGTGAAGGAAGTGTGGTTTGTGGGGGCAGCACGCAGGGATCCTGAGTGCCCACATGGGTGCCTTCATGGAGAGGGACATTGCAAATAGGAGGGAGACGACCTCCCCGGCTGCTGGCTCAGTTACGACTCCCCAGTCCCGGCCCCCCAAGGAGCTTCCCATACAAGGTCCCGAATCACACTTCGCAGTCTGAGGACCAGACTTCCCAGTTGGTTTCGCTGAGCTGCCACCCACCAGGACGGCAAGAGGAGGGGAAAGGAAACTAACCCGCGTTAATGGAATAGAGAATATAGGCCCTAGGGTATCAGAACTGCACAGGTGAGGAAACAAAGCCTCAGAAAGCTTGATCATTCACTCGAGTTGGCACAGCTAGTAAGCAGCCTGCCTCCAATGCTTGCCTTGTCCTGCTACCTGGGGGCCAGGGCAGTGCCAACCTGGGCCAACCATTCCCCCCACGCTGCTCCGCTGACCCCAGACTGCAGACCCGAGGCTCCGTGTCTGCACACACAAGGCAGGTGTGGGCACGTGAGAGGGGACAAAAGGTGCAGCTCTCCGCACACAACCTCCATCGAGTGGCTGCTGCACCAGAGCCCTTGCCCCTGGGCCCCCCGGCCCCACCCCCAGGAACTGATAAGGAGCCAGGGTGGGAGGGGAAAGGAGAGATAAGTCAGGCCATTGGGCAGGGTAGGACAGGGCTGGACCACGGGACAGGGCCTCTGCGCTCAGGCAAGTCCCCATCCTGGGGAGCGGGGCAGTAGTACAGAAGGGTGGCCTACTCTGCTTTCGATGCCCCCGCAGACCAGAAATGGGCACTGGGGCTGGACAGGAGACATGGGGTGGAGGGGTGCGAGCAGGGAGCCTTAGCCCAGGGAGCCGTCAAGAAAGTAGGTCAAGTTTTTCTTGGCTTGCGGAGAAATTCCTGTTATAAATTTATAATGGCGTAGCCAGCCCTAAGGGGTGGAGATGGGGGGAGAAGGAGTGGGTGGGGATGCCCAGAGCCTGGGCATAGGGGCCTGCTGCTCTCAGCCAGAGCAGTGAGGGGCTGGGGGCCGAGGCAGGCGTGGGCCTTGGGCTGGACAATAGAGGGCTATTTTCTGTCGCCTCTGTTTCCACTTCTATCTGTGCCCAGTGAAGCTTCCTTGGGTCTGTCTGTCTGCATCTGAATGTCTCTCTCTCTCTCTCTCTCTCTCTCTCTCTCTCTCTCTCTGGGTCTGGGTGTCTCCCTGTCTCCCCCTCCCCCCAAGACTGTGCCTCGGTGCTTGGCACACCCTGGCTGCGGTGCTGCCCCCGCCCGTCTCCTGCCCACCTGGCATACTGCCACCACTTGTTTACAGAAGCTGGAAAAATCCACTCGCCAGCCTGAGGCCCGAGTGCCCCCAGGGAGGGGAGGAGGCAGGCACAGGAGTGGGCATGCTGAGAGAGGGGCAGCCCTGCGAGTAGGCCCTGGAGGCAGGTGAAGGGAAGCGGGGTGTGTGGGAATGGGTATCGGCGGCTACGGGCCAGACCAGGCAGGGAGCACCGATGGCAGCGCATGGCCTGGGCAGCTCCTGCCCCAGGCCATAGCTCTGGAGGACCCCTCCCCCCGACTCCTGCCACTGCCAGTTGCTACAGGGCACACCTGGGGCAGTGCCAACCTAAGCCACCATGTTTATTTTCCCTTCCCCCGACCCAGCCTGGCCTTCACTCCAAATGTGGCTGGGCACTGCCAAGGGCTTGCACGTGCCCACTTTGCCCCACCTCTATGCTGAGCCGAACGGTGCCTGATGCCGCCCAGGCTCCGCTGAGCCCCTGGTGGTGGGCAGAGAAGCAAGGTCCTGCCCTCACTGCTTAGGGCACCCTTGTCTGGCACCTAGCAAGAGGCTGGAACCCCTGGGGAGTCCTTGTCATCTCTCTGGGGACATACCTGGGCCTCTGAGGCGACGGAGCAGGCAGAGGACCCAGCATGCGGGGAGGCACATAGCACACGAGCGTGTGTTAGCTGCGGGCAGAAAAAAGTCAGTGGGCCAGGGGGGCGGGGCAGAGATACCCACGCTGACGGGCAGCCTCTCTCCCCTCCTCCTAGAGTCCTGCTCAATTCCCCCAGTGCCTGCCTGGCACATCCCCTGCAGAGGAAGAGGCTCAGCATCCCCCCAAGAGGCAGAGGGCTGGAGCTATGGGGCTCTGAGACTAGGCTGGACAGCCGGCAGGCAAGGCCCACCTGTTGGCTGGCCTGGCCACCCACTCCCTCTTTGTCAGATAAGAGACGCCTGGTGGCAGTGTGGGCAAGGTGCCCGCGGAGGGGGAAGCATTTCATTAAGCTTAAGTGCTTCTGCAATGGGGGGACTGAGACAAGAGGCCAATGCGGCATCCATGGGCACCATGCCATGTTCCCGCTGCTGGACTGTCCCACTCCGCAGTCCTGTGGACCCAAGGGACTCCCCGGAAGGACTCCTAGGGCTGCCAGAGGGGACTCTCTGCCCCAGAATCCAGCCCCCAATTCTGTACCCACCACTCTCCTGAGTGCCTGCTCTTGGCTTTGGCCCCACCTGTCAGGGCCCGTGAACTTTGTCCTTAATGGTCTAAGGAAAGCCCAGCCCTCCTCCTTGTCAACCACAGAGGGAAAGACTCCCATATAGAGAGGGGGGCTGAGAAGATGGGAGAAACAGAAGCAGCAGAGGGGTGAAAGGGACGATGGGGGAAGAGGGG